>NC_059343.1:53729239-54329239 GCF_018350155.1 Leopardus geoffroyi
AGATTTTTTCAAAATTTTATTTAAATTATAGTTAGTTAAAATATGGTATAATATTGATTTCAGGAGTAGAATCTAGTGATTCATCACTTATATATAATACCCAGTGCTCATCAAAACAAGTGCCCTCCATAATATACATAAAATATTTGACTGTACTTTGGGAAGAGAAGAGTGTGCTTCAAATGTAATGGAGTGTTATTCTAGTGTCACAGTCTTCTTCTTTTTTTTTTTTTTTTGCATCCATATACCACATTTAATATAATTTACATATGTTTAATTTACTTATATGTTGAGGTGGGTTTTACTTGACTAGTTAACATATTATATTTTGTAAACATTTATAATCCTAATTTCATTACTTTACCTTAACATTTTGAACAACACATTCTTTCTTCTGAATCTTAAATAATTCCATAAGCCCTTGAAAAGCTTAGTGAGCATCAGGTACTGTGCCCATGGGTTTATTTATTTATTTATTTATTTTTAATTTTAATTTATTTATTTAAATTCAAGTTAGTTAACATAGAGTGTAGTATTGGTTTCAGGAGTAGAACCCAGTGATTCATCACTTAAATATAACATCCAGTGTTCATCTCAGCACAGTGTCACAGTCTTCTGAAAGGTCCGGTTTTCTTCTTAAGAGGAAGTTCAGTTTACTAATCTGTAACCCCCATCCAATGGCCTATGATAATGACACAACAGTGAGTGAGGGAAGTAGAAGGGAATCAGGTTTTGACTGGGCCACTAACGTCCTGTATCACCTTGGGTAAGTTATTTTTCCACAGTTTTATCCTCTGTAAAATGGGTAAGTGGACCAACTGATCATTAAGTTGGCTTCATTTAAAAAAGTAATTCTAGGGGCGCCTGGGTGGCACAGTCGGTTAAGCGTCGGACATCAGCCTGGTCACGATCTCGCGGTCCAGGAGTTCGAGCCCCACGTCAGGCTCTGGGCTGATGGCTCAGAGCCTGGAGCCTGTTTCCGATTTTGTGTCTCCCTCTCTCTCTGCCCCTCCCCCGTTCATGCTCTGTCTCTCTCTGTCCCAAAAATAAATAAACGTTGAAAAAAAAAATAAATAAATAAAAAAAATAAAAAAAAAGTAATTCTAATATAGTTAACATTCAATGTTATATTAGATTCAGATGTACAATATAGTGATTCAACACTTCCATACATCATCTGGTACTCATCACAAGTGCCCTCCTTAATCCCCATCACTTATTTAAGCCATCCCCCCACCCACCTTCCTTCTGATAACCATCAATTTGTTCTTTATAGTTATGAGTCTGTTTCTTGGTTTCTTCCCCCTCCCCATTTTATTTCTTCTGCTTATATGTTTTCTTTCTTAAATTCCACATATGAGTGAAATCACATGGCATTTGTCTTTCTCTGACTGAATGATTTTGCTTAGCATAATACTCTATAGTTCTATTCATATCATTGCAAATGGCAAGATTTCATTCTTTTTATGGCTGAATAATACTCCATTGCATATATATCTATATATCTATATATCTATATCTATATCTATCTATCTATCTATCTATATTATAGATATAAGCAACAGAAATAAAATGGGGAGGGGGAAGAAACCAAGAAACAGACTCATAACTCTATCTATAGATATCTATATTATAGATAGATAGATAGAGAGATAGATGGATATCATATCTTCTTTATCCATCCATCAATGGATGCACACCTGGGCTGCTTCCATGTCTTGACTATTGTAAGTAATGCTACTATAAACATAGGGGTGTATGTATCCCTTTGAATTAGTGTTTTTGCTCTACTCTAGAGGAAGGGGGTGGGTCCACACAGTGCTGGGTCCTTTAAGACTTCAAGTTTTGAATCCCAGCCGTGTGCCAAAGAAAGCACACAGGAGAACTGTGGTGCAGGGTAAGTTGACCGATATTGTTATTCTGTGATGGCTGCCTGAACAGTGCAGGGTGTAAGATCCCCTGTCTGGGAACAAGAGATTAGGGTGGTGCCATTTCCCCCCCAACACCAACAGGATGGGACTTCAGAGCAGCACAGCAGCCCCCAGTGAAAGTAGGACATATTTACACTAAACCCACCCCCCTGTGCCTGGCAACTGCATATTTACTAGAACAAGATTGACTTTAAGCCAGCACAGAATGTCTCTCCTCTAGAAGACCAGCATAGGCAGCACTCAACATGCACTAAATATACTGAAAATTGAGTGCTTCAAAATGACACCTGCAGTTCTGGTGGAAATAGGTCCAGGCTTATTTTTTTCCTGTTTTTTCTTTCTTCTTCTTCTTTTTTTCTTTATTTTTTTATTTTTTTATTTTTTTTGGAATCGGTTCATAGTTTCTTGTTTGTTTCATTTCCATTTCTGTTCTTTTTTTTTATCAGTCTTCTTTTTGTATTTTCTTTTTCTTTTTACTTTACTTTTTTTTTTCCTTTATTTTTCTCTAGAATCGACTGTATAGTTTTTTTTAATTCTCTGTTTTTTTTAAATTCCCTTTCCATTTCTCTTGTTTTGGGGAATCAGGATTTTTTCCTCTAGGCTTATTTTAACAATCAAATCAAAGCACACCTACTTAAATGTCCAAACACTTCCCATTAAAATCAAGGAGAAACTCAGCAGAGGACTGACCAGTGGGAAAGAGCAGACAAAACACAACAGCAGAGTGCACACAGCATATACCAGAAATACTTCTTAAAGTGCCACATGACCCCTTTTTAATATAGCAGTACTCTCAGTTTCAGGAAACATAACACGCTTTTAAACCATGCAAAATGCAGAAACTTAGCCAAAATGACAAGAGGAATTCTCCCCAAAAGAAAGGTCAAGAAGAAATCATAGCCAGGGAGTTGCTCAAAAAAGATATAAACAATACATCTGAACAAGAGTTTAGAACGACTGTCATAAGACTACTAGCTGGGCTTGAAAAAGGCATAGAAGACACCAGAGAAACCCTTACTGAATAGATCAAAGACCTAAAATCTAGTGAGGCTGAAATAAAAATTCTATAACTGAGATGCAAAACCAACTGGATTAGTCACAATGAGGACTGAAGAAGCAAAGGAGAGAATAGGTGATACAGAAGATAAAATTGTGGAAAATAATGAAGTTGAAAATAAGAGGTAAACTATTACATCATGAGGGGAGACTTAGGGAACTTAGTGACTCCATTAAATGAAACAATATCCGTATCATAAGAGTCCCAGAGGAAGATGAACAGGAAAAAAGGGGCAGAAGGTTTATTCAAACAAATTATCGCTGAGAACTTCCCTAATCTGGGGATGAAAAAAGGCATTCAAGTCCAAGAGACACAAAGAACTCCCCTCAAAATCAGCAAAAACATGTCATCAGCTTGACATATCAGAGTGAAACCTGAAAAATACAAAACTAAGAAATAACTTGGAAAGCAGCTAGGGACAAATGTCCTTAACCTACAAGGGTAGACACATATATGGTTAGCATCAGACTTGTCCACTAAAACTTGGCAAGCCAGAATGGAGTGGCAGGAGATATTTCACATGCTGAATAAGAAAAATATGCAGCCAAAAATTCTTTATACAGCAAGGCTGTCATTTAAAATAGAAGGAAAGATAAAGAGTTTCTCAGTTTTTTTTCTTCTTCTTCTTCTTTGGGGTCGATCCCCAGTAGTGTGATTACTGAATCATAGGGTAGTTTTATTTTTAATATTTTGAGGAACTTCAGTTAGCTTTAGATTGAAATTCTGTAATTGTCTATTTTCCAAAGAGGGCCTGAAGAAAGGGCGGTGGGGGCAGGAATTCTGTCTTCTTTCTTGCTTCTATGCCATTGGTTTTGCACGAGGATACTATTGGATCAGGCTGTGCAGCACTTTCCATGGCCACAGCTCCTTCTCCAATGGCTGGCACCTCTCCAGGTGCTGGGAGGTTGATATAAAGTCTGTGGTTCTTTGGCTGGATATTACCTGAACAGGTGCCCTCTTCAGGTTGTGAGGACCACTGTCTCATATATCATCCCTCTCTTGGCTTCCATATCTGTTACGTTCGTTCTCACTCACCCTGAGATTGGGCATGTGCAATTTCATTTTCTAGGCTCCCTATACCCAGATGGCTCCTCTGGTCAGCTAAAAGCTGATGATTTTGTTCCCCCGGGAGGCAGCCACATTTACAACTGGACCATTCCAGAAGGCCACGCACCCACTGATGCTGACCCAGCATGCCTCACCTGGATCTACCATTCTCATGTAGATGCTCCACGAGACATTGCTACTGGTCTCATTGGACCCCTTATCACTTGTAAAAGAGGTACAGACCCCATGGGTGAGCTACTGAGATGTGGTGTGGGTTATTTCCAGGAAGCAGTGATGTGTGTTGGATCACCTACATATTAAACAGCAACCTCAAGGAGTGTTAATCCAGCACCTTTATTTATTATTAGGAATAAACCACACTAAACTTTCTTTCTACTATTTTTTTTAATTTCATTACCTTTTAAAAAACTTTTGGGGCACTTGGGTGGCTCACTTGGTTAAGTGTTTGACTTTGGCTCAGGTCATGATCTTGTGGTTTGTGAGTTCAAGTGCTGCATCAGGCTCTGTGCTGACAGCTCGGAGCCTAAAGCCTGCTTCAGATTTTGTGTCTCCCTCTCTCTGCCCCTCCCCAGCTCTCCCTCTCTAAAAAAATAAATAAACATTTAAAAAATAATAATGTTTTCTTATTTTTTTTCTTACTTCATTTTAAAACCTCGAATTAGGGGTGCCTGGGTGGCGTAGTCGGTTAAGCGTCCGACTTCAGCCAGGTCACGATCTCGCGGTCCGTGAGTTCGAGCCCCGCGTCAGGCTCTGGGCTGATGGCTCAGAGCCTGGAGCCTGTTTCCGATTCTGTGTGTCTCCCTCTCTCTCTGCCCCTCCGCCATTCATGCTCTGTTTCTCTCTGTCCCAAAAATAAATAAACGTTGAAAAAAAAAAATAAAACCTTGAATTAGTAATGATGAGAGTCAAGTAACATAAAAGTAAGGTGTGCACTAAGAGTTTAAGTGTGATTTATATCAAAAGTGGAGCCATTAGGATTTGGGGAGAACTGGAACTTGGTTGGAAATATGATAAGTTTAAGTACTGCCAGGCCCAGAAGACCTGGGTGTTGCAGAAGTATGGTCAGATTAAAGCCCTGGGTTGAAGGCATAGGTAGGGATGGTGGGAGGGATATTAATCCTATATGCTTAACCTTCAAGTCCTAGGCTCAGCTGAATTGGGTTTAACTGGGGTAATTGAAATTTGGAAATCAAAATTAGCAGTAAAAGGGGTGCCAGGTGGCTCAGTCAGTTAAGCATCTGATTTTTGATTTTGGCTCAGGTCATGATCTCACGGTTGGTGAGTTTGAGACCCATGTTGGGCTCTGTGCCGATAGCACAAAGCTTTCTTGGGATCCTTTCTCTCCCCCCCTCTTTCTCTCTGCCCCTCCCCCACTTGCTCTCTCTGTGTCTAAAAATAAATAAATAAACATTTAAAAATAGGAAAATAAAAGAAATTATCAGCAAAAGGCCTTATCTGTTTTCCTGTTGACAACAGACTCTTAAGTCACCCTGTCTTGCTATTTCTTTCTTATGAGTACCCTTCGCAGGTTACTGTTGCTAAGGAAGGGATGTTTTCAAGGGCATCTTTCTTTCTCACTCTAGGAACCCTGGATGGGAATTCCCCTCCTCAGCGGAAGGATGTGGACAGTTATTTCTTCCTGCTCTTCAGTGTGGTAGATGAGAACCTTAGCTGGCATATTGATGAGAACATTATCACTTACTGCTCAGACCCTGCCTCAGTAGACAAAGAAGATGAGGCCTTTCAGGAAAGCAATAGGATGCATGGTGAGCTGGGAGAGGGTGGCCACACCATGATAGTGAAGACTGATGGAGAGTTTGTACTGGGCCTAGCATTTGGTGGGTACTTTCACATATTTGGTTCTTTTTAACTTCACAAGAACTTAAAATAGTAGGTATCTTTTCTCTGTTTTACCTATAAGGAAACTGAAGATCCAGGATCACAGCTAACAGATCTGTCAGCTGTTATCCAGCTAACAGATAAACTGCACAGCTAAAATTCTAACCCTTATCTGTCTGACTGCACAGTCTGTGCTCTTGCCATTAGATGCCCTGCCTTCTAATGTGGAATGGCCTAGGTTATCAATTCTAAAGTCAAGTACTATATGCTCAGTCACTCAGGGTGAGGGTTGCCCACTGATATAATTAGTCAACATTTCTTTGTCCTAAAAAGGTTAGAAGAATTACCCACTTTGTGGGGGGAAATGGTTGGCAATGAGGGAGTTGATCATCTTAATTAATCCAAAACAAACTAAAGACACAAAAGCCCTGAGTCATGAGCAGATAACTTATTTTAGTAATAGAAACAATTTGATTTTATTTTTGTTTAATTAAGAAAGGGATTTACTTCTTCTCAAAGCCAGACAATTCCAAGGGGAGGTGAAAACTCAGATGGAAGATGTAGGGATGGCTTGCACAGTTCAAATTTATCTTTAGTGTTACACCAAATGCTTTTGATAACCATGGTAATTAGTTAACTTGAAAATTGTCCTGTGGAAATTTCTGAAGGAAATTGGCCTGGAATGAAAGATTAGCTTGCAAAATAAACCCCATTCTTCAGAAAACTTCTTCAGATTTCTGGGTTGGAATCTTGGTTCTATCACTTAATAGCTCTGTGGCTTTGGCAGAGAAGTAACTTTATTTCTCTGAGCCTTGGTTTTCTCATTGTTTGTTTGAGAGCAACAATATCTGCTTATTTCCCAGGAGTGTTTGTAAGGTTTTAAATGAAATAAAGCATATGGTCAACATAGTCTACTTTTTAAGAATTTATTTAAATGTTATCTATTATTATTGTCAGATGGCAAACCTTCTCCCATTAGGCTGTATTTTCCTAACTCTGATATTTTATTTGTATTTTTATTTGCAGCAATCAATGGCTTTGTTTTTGGTAACTTACCAGATCTAAGCATGTGTGCACAGAAGCGTGTGGCCTGGCACTTGTTTGGCATGGGCAATGAAGTAGATGTCCACACAGCTTTCTTCCATGGACAAATACTAACCATCCGGGGCCACCGCACTGATGTGGCTCACATCTTTCCAGCCACCTTTGTGACTGCTGAGATGGTGCCTCAGGAACCTGGCACCTGGTTGATTAGCTGTCAAGTGAATAGTCACTTGCGAGGTGAGATTAAGCAACTCTGACCCTTGAAGTATAGAAGGGAGATGGCATTAATGGTCATCAGGTGTCTGGAGACATAAGATAGGTCTTTCAGGTGGGACAGCTAGGTATAAAGAATGAAATACTAGACTAGAATTCTGGGACCTAGCCAGGACTTTCCCTAGCTCAGCAGTTAACTTGCTGTCCTCTTTGCTCGGAATTCGAAGGAATTAAGATCTGGAGCAATTTGCAGCTTATTGAACAGGGAATGAAGGAGAAAGTAAAGAAGAGTAAGGCTTCTTCAGGAGATCATAGAGTACTGTGAGCAAGTAGTGATGCTCTAGTTGGGAACCAACAGTTATAGGGGTAGAAGATTTGGTTTTCAGAGAGAACATTGTTGAAGTAATGACATAGCACATTGAGGAGCATCAAAGGAGAGGGAGAATATATGAGACAATGAAAAGAGCACTAGATGAGTGATTAGAAGGTTTGAGATATTGTCTCACCTCTGTGAAAAACTCACTGTATGACTTTGGAAAAGTGTTTTCCCATATATAGACCTCATTTTCCACATCTATAAAATTTGTTAGTCTACATACTGTCTAAGATCATTGCTAGCTCTTTTTTTTTCTTTTAAATTTTTATTTAAATTCTAGTTAGGTAACATATAGTATAATATTGAGCTCACACTTTCTAGCATTATTTGATATATGATAAATTAGGTGGATCTCAGGAAGGTAATATGAGCCAGCCAGAAAAGCCTGAACTCAAATCTTGGTTCTACCAGTTGTTTAATTAACTTTGGTTGAGCTCAGGTAACTTCTCTGAGAGAAGAAAATAAGCATTCCAATTTGCAGTTAAAAGATAGGATTATAAATCTCAGTTTCACCATTGACTAGCTGTGTAATCTTGGGCAAGTTTCTTAACCTCTCTGATCCTTAGTTTTCTTCATCTGCAAAAGGGCACATTAAAAGTCTGTTTCACAAGTCTTTTAATCCTAATAATCATATGAGGATTGAAGGAGGTAACATATGTAAAGGTAACATAAGGTATTATTATCCGTTATTACTATGCATACCTCAATGTAAATTCTTGCACATTTGGAGATACTATTTAGAATTCAAATTTTCCTGGGGTGCCTGGGTGGCTCAGTTGGTTAGGCATCTGACTTCAGCTCAGGTCATGACCTCACGGTTTGTGAGTTTGAGCCCCGCATCAGGCTCTGTGCTGACAGCTCAGAACCTGGAGCCTGCTTCAGATTCTGTGTCTCCCTCTCTCTCTGCCCCTCCCCTGCTCATGTTCTGTCTGTCCCTCTCTCTCTCTCTCTCTCTCAAGAATAAATAAACATTATTATTATTATTATGATTATTTAGAATTTGAATTTTCCTGACATTCCCAAGTCTGCATCTTCATCTCTATGTATAGAAGAAGTTCCATTATTTTGGGAACTTTCCAGTTTACATGTAACTTACTTCCCTTTTTCTTCTTACTCCTCTTTTTAAAAAAATGTGATGCTCCTGCCAGCCCAGTGGTAGATTTCCCTATTCTCCTCATTTACAAAACAGGGGTTAAAGCTCAGATCTAGGAAGTGACTGGCCTAAGGTCATATAGTGAGTGATAAGGATTAGATTTGAACTCAGGTATTTCTGACTTCAAACTCTGTGATGTTGCTACAATGTAAGCCTCTCGAAGAAGCAAGAATGTGATCTAGTAAACAAACAAGTGGTGGTGAGCAAGTGAAGGTACTTGAATTCCCACATGGAATTCCCACATGGAATGCTCCCTTTCTCCCAGTCATGCTGTTAAGGAGTAAAAGAAAGTGGCATAGTGAAGGGGGGGGTGGTAACAGGAGAAGGAGGAAGGTGGGTCATCTGGGTATATGACCTGTTGGGTAGAATGGATCCAGCCATTATGTCCTTCCTCCAGATGGCATGCAAGCACTCTACCAGGTCAAGTCTTGCTCCATGACTCCTCCCATGAACCAACTCACAGGCAAAGTCCGGCAGTACTTCATTGAGGCCCGTGAGATTCTATGGGACTATGGCCCGATGGGGCATGATGGGAGTACTGGGAAGAATTTGAAGGAGCCAGGCAGGTAAGAGGCAGTGGGCTTCCTCCCCCAGCTCCTGGGACTAGCCCACCACCTATTACACCCTCTCAGAAATCTTTCACTTCACTTAGACGTTACAATCATTGTCTGGCTGGAATTACATGACACAACTGTTAGCCAAATTCTTGTGGTCCCTTAGAGAGTTTGCTCTTGGGAAGCTACAAAGATTTTTGTAGGGCTATGTCATATTCTCAGCAAAGGATCCAAGTAGAGTTTGAGATTGCTCCTGTTATGATCCCAGGCCACATTCAGAAAATAAAACTCAAAAGAAACCAGAACAGTTGAAATGGCATTTATCCAATTCTTCTTTATTTGACTCATTGTTTACCTCATGGTCCCTTCCTTTCTTTTCTACAGCCTGAAGGAGGCAATTGAAAAGGAGTGTAAAAAGCACTGTGAGAAATGTAGGAAGAGTGGGAGAAACCCACCTTGTAGCCTTTCCATTCTCACCCTTTTGGAAGAACTTCTCCAAATTCTCCTACCTCACCCATGAATCATGTAGGGAAAATAGAGCAGAAGGTTAGTTCCCTATTCAGTTGCTAGGCCTTAACTTATACTGACTCACTGGGCTATCAGTGATTCCAGATCTTTTACAGAAGAGGTACTTAGTAAATGACTAGGAGAGTTTTGGGTGGAATATTCTAGGGCACCTGTCGTGTTTATTCTTCTAGTGAGGAATAATAGAATGAATCTGCAGAAACCATAAAAAAAGTAGGAACTTGGATCTCAGCATAGCTTCTAGAATCTCCAACTGTGCTTGCTAAGTTTGTTGGCTTTCATTTTTAAGTTAAGAATATTTTTTATTAAGGTGAGAAAGGATCTTGAATACATGAGGATAATTAGGACATGTATAAGGCTATGTAACTTAAGAGGGCAGAACTTTTCCCATTGTCTGGAACTTGCTAAGGGAAGATTTCAGCCTACTATAAAGAATCCCAACCATTAAAACTCCAATAGCAAGAAGGATTGTTTTCTCTGAAAATAAGTCCCATGACCTTTGAAAGACTCAAGCAGACAGAAGCTATATATCATTAATTAGTGGTGTCATCAAAGGATATAACTTCACTGTGTGGAATTTAACCTGGGTTATCCCTGAGGTTCTTACTAAACATAAGTACCCATAACTTAATGAGACCAAGGATGATATGGGGATCTATATGATACATAATTAAATCATATGACATTTACCTCTTTATATCCAGTGGCTCAGATAAATTCTTCCAGAAGAGCTCCAGTCGAATTGGGGGCACTTACTGGAAAGTCCGATATGAAGCCTTCCAAGATGAGACATTCCAGGAAAAGGTGCAGATAGAGGAAAATACACATCTTGGAATCCTGGGTGAGGAATTCTTAACATATGAAATTCATTTACTGGAACCTGAGAACTGGTGAGGACTTAGACACTGGAACCTGGGGCACCTCAGAGGTACACTTGAAACAAGCATCTCCCAAACTGAGTCCTGAGGGATGA
This sequence comes from Leopardus geoffroyi, assembly GCF_018350155.1. Classification (NCBI taxonomy): domain Eukaryota; kingdom Metazoa; phylum Chordata; class Mammalia; order Carnivora; family Felidae; genus Leopardus; species Leopardus geoffroyi. The sequence continues at coordinate 53,739,973 of NC_059343.1, forward strand.
ATATCTGGTGAAAAAAAGGCTACAAGTCTGAATGTGTTTGCAAAACACTAGGTTAAACGTGGTCAAATAGTGTTTGCTGCAGGACTTCTCATAAATTTGTATTTATTTTTGTTCATCAAAAATATTCAAAATGTGAAGAATATATAGAATTCATCATACTTAATTCCTGAACTTTTTATTAGTGAACGTCTTCTGGTAACACTGTTATACAGACCATACTTTAATTTTTTTTTAACATTTGTTTATTCTTGGGGGGGCAGAGAGAGAGGGAGACACAGAATCTTAAGTAGGGTCCAGACTCCGAACTGTCAGCACAGAACCCAACATGGGGCTTGAACCCACGAGCTGCAAGATCATGACCTGAGTTGAAGTTGGATGCCTAACTGACTGAGCCACCCAAGCGTCCCCAGATTACACTTTTAGAAGTGCTTCTCTAGGTGTATTTCTGAAGGGATATACAAGGCAGTAAGACTGTTCAGGTTCCTGGCAATATGAGACCAGGAACAGATTGGCATGACATGCAGACATGCTTGCTATGGTGAGGGATATAGTACAAGGTTTAAAGCCTGATCCTGGATAAGGCATCCAGAAGAATAATATTCTGTAAAGCACAGATATAGCAAAGTTGGGTGTGGTTTAGCCACTTGGTAGAGCCAGGAAGTAAAATAGATTGGATAGAAGAAAACTTTTGTAATGAAAGTAATGGAATTGGTCATGTTCTGGGGTTAAGTGTGTGTCAGTTGATTCTAGGAAATATGAACATAGACAACAGGTATTACATCTGCTGGACAGGAAGATACAAGGAGCAGAAAGCCACTTTGGGAAAGAAGGTGGGCCCTGAGTATTAAGAAGCTATCATTAGCTGGTGTCCAGTATGAGTTTCAGTCTTCTTTGTTCAACATTTTTATTGGGAAAACATACATATAGCATAAAATTTAACATCTTAACCATTTTAAGTGTACACTTCAACGGCATTAAATACATTTCATAGTGTTGTGTAATCATCACCACTATCCATCTTCATAAATCTTTTCATCTTATGAAACTGAAACTTTACACCCATTAAACAATAACTTCCCATTCTTCCCTCTTCCTAGTTCCTGACAACAACTGTTGTACTTTCTGTCTCTATGATTTTAACTACTCAAAGTGCCTCATATAAGAGGAATCATGCAGTATTTGTCTGTCCATGACCAGCATATTTCACTTAGCATAATGCCTTCAAGTTTGATCCACATTGCAGCATATTGCAGAATTTCCTTCCTTTTTTCTTGTCATCTATCATTCTCATATCTTTATTTTTTATTAAATTTAAAAATTTTAATTCTCTTATAGTTAACATACAGTGTTATATTTGTTTCAGGTGTATGATACAGTGATTCAACAACTGCATATAACACCCAGTGCTCATCATGACAAGTGCACACCTTAATCCTCACCACCTATTTACCCCATACACCCATGTCCCTTGCCCCTGGTAAATAGTCAGTTTGTTTTTTATAGTTAAGAATCTATTTCTTGGTTTCTCTATCTCTCTCTTTTTTTTCCTTTGTTCCTTTGTTTTGTTTCTTAAATTCCACATATGATGGATATTGTATGGTATTTATTGTTCTCTGGCTGACTAATTTCACATTATACTCTCTAGCTTCATCCAAGTTAGTGCACATCACAAGATTTCATTCTTTTTCGTGGTTTAATAATATTTCATTGTATGTGTATATTATATTTTGTTTATCCATTCATCTATCAGTGGACACTTTGGTTGCATCCACATTTTGGCTATCGAGAATAATGCTACTATGAATATGGGTATACAATATCTCTTTGAGACATGCTTTGGATACATTTTGTTATGTGCACAGAAGGGGAAATGCTGTATAATATGGTAAATTTATTTTTTTTTTAATTTTCTGAGGAACCACCGTACTCTTTTCCATAGTGGCTGTAACATTTTGTATTTTCATCAACAGTGCACAAGGGTTCCAATTTCTCCACATCCTTGCCAATGCTTGTTTTCTCTTTTGTTTTGTTTTGTACTGTATTGTTTTTGTTTTGATAGTAACCATCCTAAGAGGTATGAGGAGGTATCCCATTGTATTTTTGATTATCATTTCCCTAATAATTGGTGATGTTGAATATCCTTCCATGTTCCTATTGGTCATTTGTACATTTTTTAATTTAAATTCAAGTTAGTTGACATACAGGGTAGTCTTGGCTTCAGGGTCCTTTGTGTATTCACTGGAGAAAAGTCTATTTAAGTCACTTCCCCATTTTTAATTGAGTTTTTTTTTTATTTTTTGTTGTTGATTTTTAAGAGTTCCATATGCATTATTGATATTAATCTCCTATCAGACCTAGGAATTGCAAATATTTTTTTTTCCATTCTGTGGGTGGTTTTTAACTCTGTTTATAGTGTATTTTGATGCACAGTTAAAAAAAATACTGAAATTCATTATGTTTATTTTTTTTCTTATTACCTATGCTTCTTGTGTCATATCTAAGAAATCATTAGCAAAGCAAATGTTGGGAAGATTTCGCCATATGTTTTCTTACCAGAGTTGTATAGTTTTAGATCTTAAATCTACGTCTTGAATATATTTTGAGTTAATTTTTATATATGGTAAAGAGGTATTAAATAGAAGTCCCACTTTATTGTTTTGCATGTGGAAATCTAGTTTTCTCAGCATTATATATTTAAAAGACTGTTCCCACAGAAAAGGTCTCTTCAACAAATATTGGCAAAACTGGTCACCTACATGCAAAATAATGGAACTGCACCACTTTCTTACACTATACACAAAAATAAATTCAAAATGGATTAAAGACCTAAATGTGAGAACTGAAATCATAAAAATCCTAGAAGAGAGCACAAGCATAAATGTCTCTGACATTGGCGGTATCAACCTTTTTCTAGATATGTATACTAAGGCAAGGGATATAAAGCTAAATAAACTATTGGGACAACATAAAAATAAGAAAGCTTCTGCACAGTGAAGGAAACAGTCAACAAAGCTAAAGGGCATCCTACCCTATTTGCAAATTATCAACCTAATATTTGCAAATTATTATCCAATAAGGAATTAGTATCTAAAATATATAAAGAAGTTACACAACTCAACACTCAAAAACAAATAATCCAATTAACCATGGGCAGAATAAATGAACAGACATTTCTCCAATGAGGACATTGAGATACCCAACAGACACATGATAAGATGCTCAACATTACTCATCATTAGGGAAATACAAGTCCAAACTACAATGAGGTATCCCCTCACACCTGTCAGAGTAGCTAAAATCAAAAACACAAGAAACAACAAGTGTTGACAAGAATTTGGAGAGAAGAGATCCCTTTTGCACAGTTGGTGGGAATGCAAAGTGGTGCACCCACTTTGGAAAACAGTATGGAGGTTCCATAAAAAGTTAAAAATAGAACTACCCTAGAATCCAGTAATCACGCTACTGCATATCTACCCCCAAAATATAAACACTAAATCAAAATACAATGCTAAACCAAAGGGATACAACCATCTGTATGTTTATAGAAGCATTACTTACAATAAGCAGATTATGGAAGCAGCCCAAGTGTCCATTGATATAAGAAGATATATAGATAGATATAGATATACATCTATCTATATACATATATATGTATATATATATACATATATATATATATATATATATACACACACACATATCTTCTTTATATATAATTCAGCCATAAAAAAATAATGAAAGCTTGCAATTTGCACCAACATGGATGGTGCTAGAAAGTATAATGCTAAATGAAAAATGTCAGTCAGAGAAAGATAAATACCATATGATTTGACTTCTATGTGTAATTTAAGTAACAAAACAAATGAGCAAAGGAAAACAAAGAGAGAGAGAGAAAGAAATAGAGAAGCAAAACAAGAAACAGACTCTTAACTATAAAGAAAAAACTGTTGGTTACCAGAGGGGAGGTGCGTGGGGGGATGGGTGAAATAGGTGGTGGGGATTAAGGAGGGCACTTGTGATGAGCACCAGATGTTGTATTGAAGTGTTGAATCATTATATTATACACCTGAAGCTAATATAACACTGTATGTTAACTACACTGAAGTTAAAGTAAAAATAAAAATAAAGAAGAAAATACCCTTGCTAGTTACAATTCTATTCAGACTTTCTATTTCTTTATGCTTTAGTCTTGGTAGGTTTTCTGTTCATAGTACTATCTTACAATATTTTTTATTTCTGTAGAATTGGTAATAAAGTCTTCACTTTTATTTCTTATTTTAGTAATTTGAGTCTTATCTATTTTCTCTTAATCCATATCCATGACAGTTAGTCAATTTTGTTGATCTTTTCAGAGAACCAACTTTTGGTTTCATTGATTTTCTTTATTGTTTTTCTTTTCTATATCTTATTTATCTCTGATCTAGTCTTTATCAGTTTCTTCCTTCTTCTATTTTTGGATTTAGTTTGTTTTCTTTTCCTAATTCTTTAATTTATAAAGTAAGTTGTTGATTTGAGATGTTTTGTCAATGTAAATATTTATAGTTATAAAGGTCTCCCTTAGCACATTTTCCATGGCATCTCATTTTGCTATGTTGTGTTTTCATTTTCATTTGATTCTTGGATCATAGGTGCAGCATTAGGTGTGGAAAGTGAGTAGAAAACAAACCAGAAACACTGAACTAGGGTTTAAGCCTGCACAAATGCTCAGGGTATTGTCTTGGTACTTCTGGTTAATCTCAAAGATGACTGAGCTAAGTTAGAGGTGGTGAATAGTGGAACAAAAAAGGCTCCATGAATCATGGCTCAACTACCTAGTTCAGGACTTGGATAGAGGATATAATAATTTTATATGCTCAGAATTGGTTTAGGCTTGAGGCAAGATCAGATAGTTAGATGTATCTTACTAGTAAATGCAGCTATGGGAATTGTGGCAATAAACGTAAGGGAAATGGGATTGAACCTGACAGTGGGGGTGGGTGAAAGACTTGGCTTTAAGTCATGATCTGTTTCTAATCAGTTATTTGAATTTGGGAACATCAATTCAACCTCTCTGAGCTGCAGTTTCCACATTTGTAAAATAAAAATATCCCCAATATAATGTTTGAAGATCCAAATGAGATAATGAATTTAAAAAAGAAGTTTTTTATAGCTGTCAATTGCAACACACTTATAAGGGATGATTTTTATTATTACACAGGGAGGGTTTATCTTTTTCACTTCCTTTTTCTTTCCCTCCCTCTTATTTTGTTTCCATCCTCCCTGGTCATCTCTGTTTTCATTCCCATTGTCTCTCCTTTCCATCTTCCAGGACCAGTGATCCGGGCTGAGGTGGGTGACACCATCCAGGTGATATTTTACAACCGTGCTTCCCAGCCGTTCAGCATACAGCCTCATGGAGTCTTTTATGAGAAAGATTATGAAGGAACTGTGTACAATAATGGTGAGGAAGCAGGGCTTCCAACTGATGTGGGCTGCAGTAAATATCAAGTAGCTCTTGAGGACAAATAAATAGGGGAGGAAATGAGGGAAGAGACAGAATTAATTGCCTTGCATGGATATTGCTGAATGCATGCATGATATTACAGTGAAGCAGAGCTGGGCTAAAAAAGAGACATATTCTTTCAAATATATTTCACATATATATTTCAATATGATTGACATTTCAATGATATTTGTTTTTCCCATCCATGAACATGGAATGTCTTTCAATTTCTTTGTTTTGTCTTCAGTTTCTTTCATCAGTGTTTTATAGTTTTCAGAGTACAGGTCTTTCACTTCTTTGGTTAGGTTGATTTCTAGGTTCTTATTTTGGTGCAATCGTAAATGGGATTATTTCTTAATTTTTTTCTGCTATATCATTATTAGTGTATATAAATGCAACAGATTTCTGCACATTTAATTTGTGTATCCTGGACTTTACTGAATTAATTTGCCATTGCCAGTATCTTTTTTGTGGAATCTTTAGGGTTTTCTTTAGATAGTATCATGTCATCTGCAAACAGTGAAAGTTTTACTTCTTTATTACCAATTTGGGTGCTTTTTATTTCTTTTTGTTGTCTAATTGCTGTGGCTAGAAACTCCAGTACTATGTTGAATGAAAGTAGTGAGTGGACATCCTTTCCTTGTTTCTGACTTTAGAGGGAAAGCTGTCAGTTTTCACCAATTGAGTATTATGTTCTCTGTAGGTTTTTCATATATGGCCTTTAAGGTTAGTATCCAAAATATATAAAGAACACATACAACTCAACACTCAAAAAAATAAATAATTCAATTAAAAATGGACAGAAGATATGAACAGACATTTCTCCAAATAAGACATCCAGAAGGCCAACAGACACATGAAAAGATGCTCAACACAACTCATCATTAGGGAAATGCAAATCAAACTACAATAAGATATCACCTCATGCCTGTCAGAATGACAAAAATCAAAAACACAAGAAACAACAGGTGTTGGTGAGAATGTGGAGAAACGAGAACCCTCCTACACTGTTGGAGGAATGCAAACTGGTGCAGCCACTATGGAAAACAGTATGGAGGTTTTTCAAAAAGTGAAAATTAGAACTACCCTATGATCCATTAATTTCATATTGGGTATACACCCACAAAATACAAAAAACACTACATTGAATATCATGTCATCTGCAAATATTTAGTTTTTCTTCTTCCTTGGTGATTTTGATTTTTTTTAAATTTCTTTTGTTGTCTGGTTGTGGCTAGGACTTCCAGTACAATGTTAAAGAACATTGGTAAGAGTGAACATCATTATCTTGTTCCTGACCACAGTGGAAAAGACCAAATTATTGGTTGCTGGAGGGAAGGTGGATGTGGGATGGGTGAAATAGATGATCGGGACTAAGGAGTGCACTTATTGTGATGAGCACTGAGTGTTGTATGGAAGTGGTGAATCACTATATGGTACACCTGAAATTAATATTACACTGTATTTTAGTGAACTAAACTGTAAATAATAAAAACTTTAAAAATTCCCCAAAACACTAATTTAAAGGGACACACACACCCTTATGTTTATAGCAGCATTATTTACAATAGCCAAACTATGGAAGAAGACGAAGTGCCTATCAATAGGTGAATGGATAAATAAGTGACTATATATATATATATATATATAGCCACATCTGCCTACTTTTTTATATTGTTTTGAAGTTTATATTTGGGAAAGAGATAGAGTGTGAGTGAGGGAGGGGCAGAGAAAGAGGGAAACACAGAATCCAAAGCAGGCTCCAGTCTCTGAGCTATTAGCACAGATCCCAATATAGGGCTCAAACTCACAAACCATGAGATCATGACCTGAGCTGAAGTTGGATGCTTAACCAACTGGGCCACCAAGTGCTCCCATGCAACATTTTCTTTATCCGTTTATCAGTCAAAGGACATTTGGGCACTTTCAGTAACTTTGTATTGTTGATAGTGCTGCTATAAATGTTGAAGTGCCTATGCCTCTTCAAATTTGCATTTTTGTATCCCTTGGATAAATACCTAGTAGTGCAATGGCTGGGTCATAACATAGTTCTATTTTTAATTTTTTGAGGAACCTTCATACCGTTTTCCAGAGTGGCTGCACCAGTTTGCATTCCTACCAACAGTCCAAAAGAGTTCCCCTTTCTCTGCATCCTCACCAACATCTGCTGTTTCCTGAGTTGTTAATTTTAGCCGCTCTGACAGGTGTGAAATGGTATCTCTTTATGACTTTAATTTGTATGTCCCTGATGATGAGTGATATTGAGCATCTTTTCATGTGTCTGTTAGGCATCTGGATGTCTTCTTTGGAAAAGTGTCTATTCATGTCTTCTGCCCATTTCTTCACTGGATTATTTGTTTATTGAGTATTGAGTTTGATAAATTATTTATGGATTTTGGGTACTAACCCTTTTTCTGATATATCATTTGCAAAATCTTCTCCCATTCTGTTGGTTGCTTTTTAGTTTTGTTTATTATTCCCTTGCTATGCAGAAGACTTTTATCTTGATGAAGTTCCAATAGTTCATTTTATTTCTCTTGTCTCTGGAGACATGTCTAGGAAGAATTTCCTGTGGCCATGGTCAAAGAAGTTGCTGCCTGTTTTCTTCTGTAGGGCTTTGATGGTTAAATGTCTCACATTTAGGTCTTTCATCCATTTTGAATTTATTTTTGTGTATGCTGTAAGAAAGTGTTCCAGGTTCATTCTTTTGCATGTCGCTGTCCAGTTTTCCCAACACTATTTCCTGAAGATTCTGTCTTTTTTCCATTGGATACTCTTTTCTGCTTTGTCAAAGATTAGTTAGCCATAGATTTGTCAGCCCATTTCTGGGTTCTCTGTTATGATCCACTGATCTACATGTCTGCTTTTGTGCCAGTCCCATACTGTCTTAATTAATACAGCCTTGTAATGAAGCTAGAAGTCTGGAATTGTGATGCTTCCAGTTGTGGTTTCCTTTTTCAACACTACTTTGGGTATTTGGGATCTTTTCTGGTTCCATACAAATTTTAAGACTGTTTGTTCTAGCTCTGTAAATAATGCTAATGTTATTTTGATAGCAATTGTATTGAATGTGTAGATTGATTTGGGTAGTATCAACATTTTAGCAATATTTATTCTTCCAATCCATGAGGATGGAATGTTTTTCCATTTGTTTGTGTCTTCTTCAATTTTATTTATAAATTTTCTATGGTTTTCAGCATACAGAAATCAAACTTTCATTCTTCATAGATGGCATGACACTTTACACGGAAAATTTGAAAGACTCCACCAAAAAACTGCTAGAACTGATACGTGAGTTCAGCAAAGACACAGGATGTAAAATCAACCTACATAAATTGGTTGCATTTCTATACACCAATAATGAAACAGCAGAAAGAAATCAAGGAATTGATCTCATTTACAATTGCACCAAAAAACAAAAGACACCTAGGAATAAACCTAAACAAAGAGGCCAAATAAGTTTTAAAGGCCCTTTTAATCCTTCAGTCCTATGAGTTTAGAAAACTGTAACTTGGCAAAGTTTAAATTTCCCCAGTTTGCATAACAACCATTAACAGAACCAGAAACTAACTTTGGTCTCTTCACTCCTACCAAGGATTCTTTTTAATATTCTATATTGTATATTGCTGCTGCTCAAAAATACCTTGTGGTTTATAATATTAACCACACTCTTTGGAGCTGTTGATTCTCACTGTAGCAAATATGATAATTAGTCATATTTTTCCCTGCAGGCTCATCCAACCTTGGCTTGGTGGCCAAGCCCTTTGAGAAAGTAACATATCGCTGGACAGTCCCCTCTCACGCTGGCCCTGCTGCTCAGGATCCTGCCTGTCTCACCTGGATGTACTTCTCTGCTGCAGATCCCATAAGAGATACGAATTCCGGTCTGGTGGGGCCCCTATTGGTGTGCAAGGCTGGTGCCTTGAATGCAGATGGCAAACAGGTATTGCCAAGGTTTATGGATGGAAAGCCTGCTGGGAAGAAGACAAGGCTATGTTGTTAAATAGGAGTTAAAAATGGAATGTGTTCTAGAGATAAGGTAATGGAAAAAATAACCAAGCTATTTAATCAGAAATGGATACTTGGTGACCTCATGCTATTTTGCATGGTATTCTTTCATTCACAAATATCTTTCTTAGTTTCTATTCCTTTCTATTCTTTATCCTTTCATCACCTCCTCATTTTTTAAACCTCACCTTCTTCTAAACCTTGATCTTAATTTTTTAAATAGTTTTTTTCTAATTTTTAAATGTAAATTAAAGTTAATTAACACATGCTGTTGTCATGGATTTGGGAATAGAGCCCAGTGATTCAACTCTAAATATGATACCCAGTGCTCATCCCAAGTGCCTTTCTTAATGCCCATCACCCACTTAACCCATTCTCCCACCCACTTCCCCTCCAGCAACCTGCAGTTTTTTTCTCTGTATTTAAGAGTCTCTTATGGTTTGCCTCCCTCTCTTTTTTTATCTTATTTTTCCTTCCCTTCCCCTATGTTCATCTGTCATGTTTCTCAAATTTCACATATGAGTGAAATCATATGATATTCATCTTTCTCTGACTTATTTCAGTTAGTATTACGTTCTAGTTCTATCCACGTTATTGCAAATGGCAAGATTTCATTCTTTTTCATTGCCAAGTAATATTCCATTGTTTATATAAACCACATCTTCTTTATCCATTTATATCAGTTGGTGGACATTTGGGCTCTTTCCATAAATGGCTATTGTTGATAACATATAAACTTTAGGGTGCATATGCCTCTTCAAATTTGCATTTTTGTGTCCTTTGGATAAATATCTAGTAGTGCAATGGCTGGGTCATAGCATAGTTCTATTTTTAATTTTTGGAGGAACCTCCATACCATTTTCCAGAGTGGCTGCACCAGTTTGCATTCCCACCAACAGTCCAAAAGTGTTCCCCTTTCTCTGCATCTTCACCAACATCTGCTGTTTCCTGAGTTGTTAATTTTAGCCACTCTGACAGGTGTGAGATGGTATCTCTTTGTGATTTTGATTTGTGTGTCCCTGATGAAGAGTGATGTTGAGCATCTTTTCATGTGTCTGTTAGGCATCTGGATATCTCCTTTGGAAAAGTGTCCATTCATGTCTTCTGCCCATTTCTTAACTGTGTTATTTGTGTTTAGGGTGTTGAGTTTTGTAAGTTCTTTATAGATTTTGGATACTAACTCTTTTTCTGACATCATTTGCAAATATCTACTCCCATTACATTGGTTGCCTTTCTTGTTTTGTTTCCTTCACTGTGCAGAAGGTGTTTTTTTTGTTTTTTGTTTTTTTGTTTTTTGTTTTTTGTTTTTTTTTTATCTTGATTAGGTCCCAATAGTCCATTTTTTATTTCTCTTGCCTTTGGAGACATGTCTAGTAAGAAGTTGTGGCTGAGGTTAAAAAGGTTGCTGTCTGTGTTCTCCTGTAGGATTTTGATGGTTTCGTGTCTCACATTCAGGTCTTGTAACCATTTTGAATTTATTGTTGTGTATGATGTAAGAAAGTGTGCAATTTCATACTTCTGCATGTCACTATCCAGTGTGATCCTAATTCCTAAATGTATTTTAATATTTGTTTGTGTTCTTTCATTTCCATCTCACCATTTCTAGCTGTATAACCTTGGGCCAGTTACTTAACCTCCCATTTCCTCAGCTTCTATATCTGTAGTAAAGGTTAACAATAAAAGTCGGTATCTTGGGTTTTTGCAAGGATTAATTAAAATAATCCATGTGAAGTTTCTTTATCACAGTATCTGATATATAATAAGCACTCAGTAAATGTTAGAAGTAATAATAATAGTGATGATGATGATAATGATCATCATCCATCATAATAATGATAATAGTACATTAATAATAATTATATACCCTTTTCTCTTATTTTCTTCAGAGTCTTCTCTTGATCTCCAAGCCACCTTTCCCCGGGTGACTCTATGCTCTCTTCTATCACTCTTTATTTCTGCATAATCCCCATCTTGTGCTTCTTCATGTCCACTTTCATATATTCCTCCCCTCCAGTCTCATCACTTTATTTTATTTTGACCTCTTTCACCCACCTTCAGTTTGAAATTACCAGAGGAGGGGCGCCTGGGTGGCTCAGTTGGTTGAGCATCCAACTTCAACTCATGTCATGATCTCACCATTTGTGGGTTTTAGCCCTGCGTCTGACTCTGTGCTGACAACTTGGAGCCTGGACTCTGTTTCAGATTCTGTGTCTCCCTCTCTCTCTGCCCCTTCCCCCCTTTCACTCTGTCTCTTTCTCTTTCAAAAATAAATAAACATTTAGAAAATTTAAATTTCCAAATGACAAACTGTGTAGCAACAACTACAACCCTAAGCAGGAGGAATGGGCATCACTCTGTATCTCAAAAAATAAATAGGAAAAATCGGGGCTTCTTAGGTCTAGAGCTGCACAACTCACAACTGCTGAAACCATTGTCATTTTTTTCCTATGTTCTCTACCATGGACCTACAGAAAGGGGTGGATAAGGAATTTTTTCTCCTTTTCACTGTGTTGGATGAGAACAAGAGCTGGTACAGCAATGCCAATCAAGCAACTGCTATGTTGGATTCCCGACTGCTGTCAGAGGATGTTAAAGGCTTCCAAGACTCCAATCGGATGCATGGTATGGAGAGTGTTTTTTCCCCTGAGCTACAATTGAGAGGTTACAAGTAAAAACCTAACCTAAACGTAATCATGTCCCATCTGTGAAAGCACTGATCCCATGGTCAGCTCTACCCAAAATATGAGCTAGATTGAATAATTCAATCTAAGACAACAGATCTTATATTTTGTGCCTTCTTGGGCTCTATCTTGTGTTACAAAGTATGGGGGGCATTGGAAAAAGGTGCTATGAAATGAGAATTGCAAACAAGGCATCCACCAGAGAGTGAAGAGAGTAAGCTGGAATGATACCTTTCCAGTCTTACTTCTTTCTGTTATTGACCACTATCCTTACTCCCCAACTCCATATTCCTGCCAAACAGGACTATTTTTCTCTATATAGACATACCTTATACTTTTCTGACTTCATGCTTTTACAATGCTTTGCCCTCCAGTTGAAGCGCCTTTCCTTATACTTTTTCCTTTAGCTGTGGAAATTCTTTCCATTCCCTAAGGTCTTAAAAGCGACTTAATCCATGTAACCATTTTTAGCACCCAATCCCAGGATAATGACACCCTCTTCTGAACCACTATTCAATTTGATCAGACTATTTTAATAGCATGTTCTATATAGTTATTTGTTACATGGCTTTTGACTTCTGCTAAAGTGTACTTTCCTGAAAGGTGGGTATTGTTTGCTGCTCTCTGTATAGTCTACATTTTCTAATACACAGTAAATGTTTAATGAACAAGTGAACTACCAAATTAATGGGTAGGTATGTAGGTGGGTGAGTGAGTAAATGTGAAGACATGGTCCCAGTTTGCAAAGAGCTCCCAACATTTTGCAATGAAATAAGACTAATAACACACATGAAATAATTATAGAACAATACAAGATCAATTATAATGAAGTGCTAAATTATGTGAAACAGCTCTCAAGTGACATGGAGTTCATAGGAGAACGTTAATGAGGAACAATCCAATTGAGGGATTCCTGGGAGAAGGGAGTGCTGGAGCTGGTTTTGGAAGCTAAATAGGTTTGCAATTATACATTACAGGCAATGGAAGCAGAATCAGGAGATTAGCAACATTCTCATCAGCATTTTGAAGAATTACCAAGTAGGATTACTCATTAAAGGTGGTTCCAGTGGATGTGAGGACATTAAAAGGGGTCAGATTTAAGCAGACCTCCCTATATTTTCAAAAGGAGTGTGAAGAAATGGAGGGAGTCATGAATGACTGTGTTGTCTTTTGACTCTCTTTGGTTCTCATAACCAGTTATATCAGCTGGAAAAAGTAAACAAGTCCTGTGAACCAAGTTCATTTCAGTTTGACTTTATGAAGCACGTGAGTAGTACCAGACAATATGCCAGGTGCTTGGGCAGTCACATAAATATAGAAAAATGTGCTTGCTTCTAGGTCAATCTAGGGTGGGAGATACATTTCTAAGTAAATCATTGGACTCTGTGATAAGTGATATGGAAGAATTTTGTAGGGGGGAAATTTCATGGAAATGAGAGAGAAGGAGAGAGAGAGAGGCACACACAGAGAGACATGGTGGGGGGGAGAGAGAAGTAGCCCTGCTTCACAGGGGAGTTGACATTTGAGCTGAGGTATAATGGATGAGTAGCAGTTTGCTGTAAAGAAACTAGAGGAAAATGTTATTCCAGGCAGAGGGAATAGCATGTGAAAACTCAACATGTGTTTATAAACACCTAGCATCTTTAAGGCCTTGGGGATACAGAGACAAATAGAGCTCACAGGAATAGTGTGTTCCTCTGTGTGATATAGGGTAGGAGGATAGACTGAAGGCAAGGGTACCAGGGAGAGGGCTTTTTCAGGAGTTCAGGCCAGAAATTATGAGAGCAAGATACTAGGCCATAGCAGTGAAGTAAAGAAAAAGAGACAGATTGAAAGATGAATATGGAAACTTGAGGGAACCCCAATACTTTCAGGAGGGATGAAGAACAAGAACAAGATGAAAGAGAAACAATCAGAGAGGTTGTAAGAAAACCAGTAAAGTGTGGCGTCACAGAAGCCAACGGAGGAGAGTTTCAAAAGAGTGGGAATAATAGACGCTGGTATCTGTGTGTGTGTGTGTGTGTGTGTGTGTGTGTGTGTGTGTGTGAAAGAGTTGTGGTAGTGGAAAGAATTTCAGTTTTGCAAGAACGTGAAGTGTGATATAAGAGTTACAGGGGGTGAGTTCAGAAAGGACAGCTGGTCCCTTAGCTCAAGGAGGCAGATCTTCATAAGTAGAACTAAAGTGGCTTAGGGAAGAAGGCAGAGAAGTTGAGGATGAATCCAACATTTCAAATTGTGGGAAACCATAGTACAGAACTGATGCTATGCTCCTGACCAGTGCTTGAAGAATCTGTTCTCATCTTCCTGTTTTGTGTTGTGTTTTTGTTTTCCAGCCATTAATGGGTTTCTGTTCTCTAACCTGCCCAGGCTGGACATGTGCAAGGGTGACACAGTGGCCTGGCACCTGCTTGGCTTGGGCACAGAGACTGATGTGCATGGGGTCGTGTTCCAGGGCAACACTGTGCAGCTTCAGGGCATGAGGAAGAGTGCAGCCATGCTCTTTCCTCATACCTTTGTCATGGCCATCATGCAGCCTGAAAACCCTGGTAAGTGACTCAACAGCTGTCCCTAGGCTGAGAGGCTCTGTTGGGTATGGTGCTGGGTGAGGGGGGAAGGTGAAGAGAAAAGAGAACAAGTTAAGGGTTCATGGGAAGTTTTCAAAACACTCTTATCTCCTCTCTCCTTAATGTGCACTCTGTTCTGGTTATTTGGATTTTTTCTTAGCTGTAGGCAAAAAGTAAAGAGCTAAGGAAGTTCTTTTCTGGAACAACAGGAAAGAAATATGGATACTGCCCAACAACAGGGCAATTCTTATATGGGTAGAGGGTGGACTTAACTGTGTAGTCCCATAGCTATATAGAGATTTTATAGCTAAAATCCTTGCATTGCGAGGGAGGTCCACAAGATGTACCTATCTATAAAGTGCTTTTAACTCTGATATTCTATGAGGATTTGTGCAAACTTCTGGTGGGAGTGGGGTGGGGTGTGCTGTAACAAATTCAGCCCAGGAATCAGAACATAAAACCTTTTAGCCCAAGGTATTTAATTAATTTGCTATTTAATTGTGGTCTAACCAACCCCCACCCTGTGGCTGCATTTCATCATTCTTTTCTTTCTCTGTCCAGCCCCCTCACTTCCTCCCTCCCTTTCCTTTCCCATCTTCCCTTTTTCCTCCCTCTTTCCTTTCCTTTCTCTCCCTCCCTCTCTCTCCCATTGTTCATGCCCCTCCCCTTCCCTCTCTTTGTCTATCCCTTTCCCTCATTTCCATATCTTTCTTTCATAAAGAAAATTAGCTAGAATATTTCTTTTTTTTAAATATGGAATTTATTGTCTAATTGGTTTCCATACAACACCCAGTCCTCATCCCAACAGGTGCCCTCCTCAATACCCATGACCCACTCTCCCCTCTTTACCACCCCCCATCAACTCTCGGATTGTTCTTAGTTTTCAAGAGTATTTCTTTAGATTCCATCTATGTCTGACATTTTATAATGCAATAGTACTTTTTCTTTGCAGTTTGTAGTGTGTATTATTTTTTTAGGCAGTAAGTGACAATAGCGTTTTCAGAAAAATTTGTGAGTTCCATACAGTCTCCACTAAACTTTTATTTTAGTTCTGTAAATTCCATTAGTGTTTGGAAAAAAAAATCCTAAACCAAACAAGTCTCCTTGACAATTTAATAATTTCATTCTGGCACTACATTTGAAAAACATTTGACATAAACCTGGTCTCCACAGACCTCTTGGAACTTCATTGCTGGCCATCTACCTGGGGCATACTTTCTTGGTTAAGGAGAGATGGTGTTAGAAAATTAGAAACAATGGTTTATGGAGATGAAAAAAAACAACAGACACAAATGCTTGTAGTAAGGCCTAGGGTGGAAAACTTCTAAATGAAAAGACTTTCCAGGAAGGAAAGAAGGAAAGAAGGAAGGAAGGAAGGAAGGAAGGAAGAAATAAGGAAGGCAGGCAGAGAAGTCAAAGAAGCAAAAGGTGAAGGGGAAGAAAAAAGACCCTCCTCTCTATCCTTGACCCCAAAACCAAACCCTATGTTTACTCTCCTTCCTGCAAAATTAGCCAGGCTCCTCAGCCAAGTTTATATGTGTCCCTATGCTTACTCTTACTTTGGATAAATGAAATTATTTTTGTACCCACACAAAAGGAGTCCCAAGGAGGGTTGTTGTAGATGGTTTAAAAACATTATAATTGGTGATATGGGGGGAGAGGGAGTGAATGGGTTTATTAAAGACTTGAAAGGTTACTCTTGGTCCAATATCCGTTAAATATTAGCAAAAGCCCAGACTCTTTTTACCTTTGCATTTTCCAGATCTTTCAAACTCTTTTTTCTTTATGAATAATTAATGAGTAATAAATTGTTGGAAGTGGTAGAACACTTTTGAGATAATCTCAATTTAGTTACTTTACTAATGAGAGGAAAGACAGAGACCTGGATGGAGGGGGTGATGATTTACTCAGGTTAAATACCTTGGCTTTATTTTTTTTTCTTACTGTCTTGCCCTTTCCCTATCAAGTTCTATTAATTCTTACTCCTAGATGATCTCTTGAATCTGAAGTTTCCTTCATTCTTTCCCTGGGGGCTTGATATCCAATGAAGATTGAGAGAGACCTTTGGGAGTAGCTCTCCAAACCCAAGACAAAAATACTGAGTTAATGGAAAAGCCAGCACTAGAATTTGGCTTTGGAATTCTAGAGGAAGGAGTAGCAATGGGGATTGGTAAATATACATATGTAATTAAGTAACTTTGCAGATGCCTTAAAAACACCACCATGAATATTCAACATTTTGTGTACTGGAGGCTTACAGTTATGTTTAACAAACTAGAAAAACAAATCCCCAGAAAAAATGCAGCAAAAGGTTAAGAGTGTTTGATTCCTGTGGGTTTATTGGTGATTTTTAATCCTCTTTTATTTACTTTAAATTTAAATAAGGTTACATTTAATAAAAATGAACAATTGTATTTAAAATATTATCTTGCATACCTCATCTCTTCCAATACAACAAATGATACTGGAATTTTAATAGACAGGGAAACTGGAAGATAAAAAAATCTAGGGCTTGTAATGTCTTATTTCCACCCAATTCATGTTAGATTTCTCAGCAGCAAAGAGAAGAATTCATTATTTATTATTGCCGTGTCCTTCAGGGTGTCTTTCCTTTCCTTCATCATTGGAGCTTTCCTTATTCATCATTCCTCTATTCCCTCCTTTAAAATCTTGTTTTCTTTCCACTGCCCCTTTTTCCTGCCATTTCTCATTTCTCCTCTTCCTCACCCATCCTCTTTGTTTTTCTTATCTTTTTTTTACTTCAAATATTTAATAATAAAAATTCTAATTATTATCTTTAAATAAAAATATTTAACAGTAAACAATATTCAACCACATGCTTCATGTTAATAACAGATAATATCATATTGAAAAAATTACAGTTTAATATAGGAAACATTAACCATCAAATTCCTAGAGGATTTTGACCATAGGCCTTTTTTCTTAGCCCAAGCAATTCTTACTAGAAATGTCACTGAAGGCAAGGTAAACAAAAGCAAACATGAAGCATTGGGACCTAATCAAGATAAAAAGCTTCTGAATAGTGAAGGAATCTTAAAGGCAGCCTACAGAATGGGAGAAGATATTTGCAGGTGACATACATGATAAAGGACTACTGTCCAAAATCTATAAAGAACATATTAAACTCAAAACACACACACAAAATGTCCCAGCTAAGAAATGGGCAGAAGACATGAACATACATTTTTCCAAAGAAGACATCCAGATGGCTAACAGACACATGAAAAGATGCTCAACATCACTCATCATCAGGGAAATGCAAATCAAAACCATGATTAGATATCACCGCACATCTGTCAGAATGGCTAAAATTAACAACTCAAGAAACAACAGCTATTGATGAGGATGTGAAGAGAGCAGAACCCTCTTGCACCATTGGTGGGAATGCAAACTGGTGCAGCCGTTCTGGAGAATAGTATGGAAGTTACTCAAAACATTAAAAATAGAACAACCCTATGACCCTATAACCCTATGCACTGTTAGGTATTTGCCCAAAGGATATAAAAGTACAGATCTGAAGGGTCACATGCACTCCAAAGTTTAGAGCTGCATTGTTAACAATAGCCAAACTATGGAGAGAGCCCAAATGTCCATCGACTGATGAATGCATAAAGATGATATAAATATATATGTATATTCTCTAGCTGACTTATTTCACTTAGCATGATACACTGTAGCTCCATACACATTGTTGCAAATAGCAAGATATCACTATTGGTTGAGTAATATTCCAGTATATATTATATATAATATATAATATTATTTATTATATTATTTATTAAAATACATATTATATATGTATTACATATATATGTTATAATACTATTTATGGATATATCTTCTTTATTCATCAGTTGATGGACATTTGAGCTCTCTCCATCATTTGGCTATTATTGACAATGCTGCTGTAAACATCAGGGTGCATGTGACCCTTCAAATCTGTATTTTTGTATCTTTTGGGCAAATAGTGCAATTGCTGTGTCATAAGGTAGTTCTATTTTTAACTTTTTGACTAACTTCCATATTGTTTTCCAGAGTGATTGTGCCAGTGCATTCCCACCAATGGTGCAAGAGGGTTTCCCTTTCTCCACACCCTCACCAATATCTGTAGTTTCCTGTGTTGTTAATTTTAGCCATTCTGACAGGTGTGTAGTGCTATCTCATCGTGGTTTTGATTTGCATTTCCCTGATGATGAGTGATGATGAGTGATGTTGAGCATCTTTTCATGTGTCTGTTAGCCATCTGGATGTCTTCTTTGGAAAAATGTATGTTCATGTCTTCTACCCATTTTTAACTGGATTGTTTATTTTGTGGGGTTTTGAATTTGATAAGTTATTTATAAGATATTGGCTACTGACCCTTTATCAGACGTCATTTACAAATATCTTCTTCCATTCTGTAGTCTGCCTTTTAGTTTTATTGTTTCCTTTCTTATGTCTTTTTATCTCTCATTTCTTATCTCTCATCATTTGTTCATTCTTTCCTTCTTTTACTCCCATCTATTTTCATGTATATTACTTTCTGTCTCTTCTTTTTCTTTTTTTTCTTCCATTCTTTTTATCTCTCTTCTTTCTTCTTTTTTCTTTCTCTTTTTTACTTCCCTTCCCTTTATTTTCACCTTTTTTCAACTTTTCTTTCTTCCTTTGTTTTCCCCTCCTTTTTTGACTTTCCTTCTTTCCAATTACCTTCTCTTTTTATTCATTTTTCTTTCTTTCTCTTTTATTTATGTCTTTTCTTTCCCCTTCTTCCTGTTTTCTTCTTTATCCTTTTTCTTCCAATCTGTATATATCTTTTATTTCTCTATGTCTTCCTCTCTGTTTTTCCTTCATTTTTAGTCTTCACATCTTATTTTCCTTTTATTTTACAATTAAATTTTCACAAAACATGATTAATATGTTTTCCTCCACTTACTGGTCTAGATATAGGGATGTAAAGATGAATTAGGCAGCTCATAGTTATTGTGAAATGGAAATGATGACACCATTGTCCCAAGAGCTATGGTAATACACAGCAAGCTATAACAAATTCTGTCTGACTTGTAGAGTAAAGCTTTCCTAGAGAATCAGGCCTTCAAATTGAGCATTTAAGTATGAGTAAACTGTCACCCAGCAAAGAAAGGGGATGGGGGGGTGAAGGGAGCATTATTATAGGCAGCAGGAAGCTTATGATAGTGACTTGGTAGAAGCATCTGCCTGAGAAAGGTTACATAAATTGGTTTTATTCAGTGACGTTCAACTCAAGGCAGTATGCTAAAAAACTGTTTGGAAATGTTTGGAGGTACTTTTAGTTGTCACAATGACAGGGGATATGGAGGGGGTCATATTATTATTTAGAAAATGGGAGTCAGAGATACTAAAACTTTATGCAATATGTAGGACAGTCTTAATAAAGAACAATCCCATGCAAAATGTTATTATCAGCCCTGTGAAGGAATACTGAGAAGTAAGGCTTAAGTGATGTAAAGTAGGAGGCTATTGCAAGAGGTGATGAGAGGCTACCAATGGGTGGAAGCAACATGGAAAGAAGGGTTACAGTTAAGGGACATTTGACAGAGAAAATACAGAACTTTTCTGAGGGGCTGAGCAAGAATAAAAGACACCCAAGGTTTCTAGCTTATGTATTATATGTTTTGTGGCACCATTAACCAAATGAGCAAATACAGAAACAAGGGCAGAGTAATAAGGTTTGCAGAGAAAGTACTCATTTTAAGGCATGTTGAGCTTTAAGTTCCTCATGAAATACAGGTGGCGTGGATTTCACAATAGGTAGTTATGGGTAGAAATGTAAAGTTTGGGGAGCAAATTTGAATGGTCTCATAGTTCATGTCCATAAGCATGTAAAGTGATAGGAAAGAAAACTTAAAGCAGAAATCAACATTTAAGACCCAAGAAGGAAAAGAGAAGTCAAAGTAAGGAACCAGCAAATAAGTGGTCAAAGAGTTAGGAGGAGGCTCAGATTCCAAGGACAGAGGAGTGCTGAAAAACTGGCTTGGATAACAATGTTCATATGAAAAAAAATTAGATGATGTACCAGTCCAAAGTCACATGACTTCCTAGAATGTCTTCTATTTGTTTCATTCCCTTCAGTGATCATCAGACTTTCTTCCCCACACCAACTTCTGATCTATGACTTTGGGCAGCATATATGTTTATATATGCATTCATTGGCATTTACATTTATTTACTCAAACGTATTTATCACACATTTTCAATGTGTTAACACTGGGGAATAAAGGTGAAAAGACAATGATTCTTATTCTCAGGAAAGATCCACAATAAACACATCAAAACCTACATAAAACAATAAAATAAATTTAGATTGGGATATATGTCATGAAGGAAATAAAATACAGTGATGTGATAAAATGATAGGAGCATCATTACTTTAGACAGGATGATCAGGAAGACATCTTTGAGAATGTGATATTTAAGCTAACGCCTAAATAATGAGGAGAAAAAAGCTATATAAAGTTTTCTGAGCAGAATATTTCAAACAGAGGGATAAGCAAGTGAAAATGTCCTAAACTGGGAAGAAGCATGGATTTTCAAGGGTCAGAAAGGTCAGTACCATTGGATTGTAGTAAGCTAGGAAAGTGACTGACATTATATCAGGCTGGCAAGATTCATATTATGTAGGGTCTTATAGACTATACTTAGGAGATTGGATTGCATTCTTAGTATAAAGGAAGCATTTAAAGCATTGGAGCAATGTGTTCTGAATAATATTCGTTAAAGAGAGCCTTGAATCCTATGTGAGGAATGGTTGAAGAAGGAAGGGGAAGAAGCAGAGAAGAAATTTGGAATACTACTGAAGTTTTCCATGTGATAGATGATGGTGGTTTTGACTAGGGGAGTGAGGGTGAAAATGAAAGGGTAATTTTTGAGGAATAGCTGATAAGATTTACTGATGGAATAGATGTGGGACAGTAGGGGACAGAGAAGAGTTGGGGAGTAGTTGTGGAAAGAAAAGAGTAGAATCTTTCAAGAAGTATATAAATGAGTGAAAAACTCTTTCGTAAAGAGAGGAGCACTTAGTCCTTAACCATGTGGTTTAGATGTAAAATGAGTTAAAAATAGAGAGGCCAAGAATGTAGAGGTCATTGTGGGTCAGAATAGTCATGGAGAGATTTCTAGAAGAAACGAAACATGAGTTGGGTCTTGGAAAATGAGTGAGCTCTCTTAGGTATTTTGGGGAGGGGTGGGTGAGTACATTCTAGGGAGGAACAACATGAGCGAAAATTCCAAGACAGAAATGAGATATGTGATAAGGGATGTCAGGGACAGCTTTAGTTGGATCACTAGGTGCATTTGGCACTGGATCATAGTCTGGAGCCACCTCATAGAGGCCTTTGAAAACCAGGAGAAAAGAATCTGTAGTGATGGGATAGGTAATGGACAGCAAGGGAAGGAATGATAAAAAAAAATGTTTTAAGAAAGTCATCTTCTCCTGATGAACATTCTATAAGCCTTAACGTTCTTGACATAGAAAGACTGGGGCTTGATATCAGTTCCAGGCAGCTCCACAACTCTCACATTTAAGCCTGGTATCCAAACCTTTTATTATAAAAACCTAGGTAAGGCCAATCCAAAGCCCTCTGATATAAGCATCCCTATAACCAAGTTTTTTGTTTGTTTGTTTGTTTGTGTTTTGGGGGGTTCTATTTAAGCCCACCTTTATTTCCTTGGTACTTGGTAGAAAATAGAGACACTGGTCAATGAATTGTTTGGAATAATAATTATTACAATTTTATTTATGTATTTATAACTTTAGTTATTAAAATTTACTATGCATTATGCTAAGCAATGTGTAAACATTATTATGTTTAATTCTAAAACAGCCCAGTGAAATAAGTAAAATGACTCCCATTGTACCTCTGAAACATACAGAGGATTAACTTACTTCAAGTTATATAGCTAATAAATGTCAGATAGGGTGACCAACTATCCCACTTTGGTCAGAACTGAGGATTTTTCACAGAGTATGGGACTTTCAGTGCTAAAACTGGGAAAGCCCTGGGTTAACAGAGAAAAGTTGTCCATCATGGAGGCAGAGTTTAGTTTTAAACCTAAACAATGGTAGTTTTGCAAGCAGAGCTTCTTAACCTCCGTGCTCATTGCTTTCAATACACTTATAATAATCTGTGGGGTGCCTCGATGGCTCAGGTTCTTGGGTTCAAGCCCCATGTCAGGCTCTGAGCCAGCAATCTGTTTTGGATTCTGTGTCTCCCTCTCACTCTCTCTGCCTCTCCCCTGCTTGTTCTCTCTCTGTCTCCCCTCTCTGTATCAAAAATAAATAAACTTTAAAAAATAATAATATTTTATCCAATGCATAGAAGAACCTTATTTGAAACTACACACTCTGTGCAGTATGCCTAGAGAGAGGCAGGGAATCCCCCAGGCGCTATGCAGGGATATTCAGATTCAGGTTTTGCTCTCTGTTCTTTCTTTAGGGATATTTGAGATTTACTGCCAGGCAGGCAGCCATAGAGAATCAGGGATGAAGGCAATCTATAATGTCTCCCAGTGTCCTGGCCACCAACCTGACTATCATCATCGATACCAGGCTGCAAGAATCTACTACATCATGGCAGAAGAGGTGGAGTGGGACTATTGCCCTGACAGGAGCTGGGAACTGGAATGGCACAACCAGTCTGAGAAGGACAGGTAAGGCTTCAGAAAATAAGATATCACACTTTCAGAGACTCTGCATCATTTTACCAATAAGGAGGATACTAAAATTCTGAGAAGAGGACTTATCTAAGGTCACGTAATAGGATACCAGGAAATCTGGAACCGGTGGTGGAATGCAGATAAGCTGGAACTCAGCACTTCTTCTATGTTGCAATGCTGTAGGCCTGAGGTAAAAGATCTTATCCACACCTTCATGCTCTTAATCTTTGCCTCTTTTCTTCTGGTAGCTAGTAGCACCTATACCAGAAGTTAAATTTTGTAGAGGTATCACTCAAAAGACTGAACACCCCAAGCTTACCCATCACTTGACAAAATGTCATTAAGCTACAGGCTAAGCTGTATAGCAGAAAAAGCTCAACAGAGTGCCTTACGTGAGTTATAGTTTTATTTCCTGCTCACATACTAGTATAAATATGAACAGACCAGAACCAGTAGTTAAACTAATCACTCGTAATACATTCTTTCATCTCTGTAGCTAAGATGCTGATTTTTGTTGTAGAGATTCCAAGCTATCACAAAAGGAGAAAGCAGTCCAAGGCAAGCATCACTGTCTATAAGACAATGACCTAAAAGTTGTAGACATCACTCTCTCTCATAATCCATTATCATGAACTTATTAATGTGGCCATACCTAGCTGGAAGAAAGTCTGGGACTTGGAGGTGGTAGATGGTTGGACAAAATGAATGAAGGGGAGGGTGGTGTACAAGCTTCCAGTTAAGGAATAAGTAAGTTATGGAATAAAGCACAGCATGTGAAATATGGTCAATGATTTTGTAATAAAGATGTATTGGCACAGACAGTAACTACACTTGTGGTAAACATAGCACAAATATATACATTTATCAAATCACTAAGTTGTACACATGAAGCTAATGTAACATGGTATGTCAACTATAGTAAAAATAAATAAATAAAGCCTGGAAAATATAATCTATGGTTAGGTGGCCATGTGCTCAGTTCAATCTAGGTGATTCTATCATTACAAGGAAGCAGAGGAGAACAGAAACTGAAATACGGTTTATCAATTTCCACTACAATTTTGGTGCTCTCAAAACAATTTAGCAATTCTTACCTTTTATGTTGGTTGTTGATTGTTGACATTTCCTTGCTAAGTTGTTCTGAAACCTAGAAAAAATGAATTTTCTTCCCTGGGCCTTAATTTACTCACCTTTAAAGTGACGTGATACAGTTAAAAGAAATTGACTAGAAAGAGATAAGGAGGAAGCAGCAAACTTGAATCCAAGTGCATGATCCCTTGATACCTTCTGGCTGACAGTATAAATGAAGATAAGTTCTGTCACCTCTGGACCACTGATTACACTTCTACCTATCTCATTATCTTATTGTAAATGTCAAATGATAAAATGAATAATAAAGTATTTGTAAACCAGAAAGCATCCCTTAAGGAGGAATCTGTAAAATTCCATTTCCTCCTTACCTCTTCCCATTCCTTACTCAGCAGCAGCAGCAGCAGCAGCAGCAAAAGTTAGTACTCTCCTTGCACCTTGTACCTTGTCCTTTTGTCAAACTGATTCCATCTGAGAAATCACTAAGACTGGAGTTAAGCCCAGGGCTTCTGATTCTTATTCCAGTGTTCTGGCCATATTAATTGTACTAAAAATTCCTATCTGGATTATGGTAAACAAGGAAACATTAATATATACTTAAATCTGCTATCTTTACTGCAGTTATACGACCAATGTGGTGGGAAATCTGACATTAGAAGGATTCTATTTGTGATATGATGTTGGGTCTGACTTAGCTTTCTCAAAAGTGAAATTAAGGAGTCGAAGGCCAGGTGATGTGATACCACTCTTTGTATTCCACTAGTTATGGTCACATTTTCCTGAGCAACCAGGATGGACTCCTGGGTTCCAGATACAAGAAAGCTGTATTCAGAGAATACACGGATGGTACATTCAAGATCCCTCGGCCAAGGACTGGACCAGAGGAACACTTGGGAATATTAGGTGAGTTCTTCCTTGTGTTAGAAGTTTATGCTGATCCTAAGGATGCCGTGTCATATAAGGACCTTTTTTTCTTTCAATTAGTTTTTCCTTATTATATAATGGAACAATAGTCATATATTTTTTTTAAAAAAATCAACCATAAAAATAAGCAATCAAAGGGAGGATTTATTAATTTTGTTGTAACATGAACCGTATTTTTCCAGGAATCTCTCTAAGGATGTTTGATTGTGATAGATTTTTTAAATATACTAATGATAGGGGAACTTAGTAACATGAAAGAATAGGAAAAGCACTGTACAGGGAATCAGTATTACCCTTGAACCCAGTTTAATTATTCATACAATTTATTCACTTTTTTATGGGCCAATGAGTTTCCTCATTCTTGTCCTCACAGAGAAAAAACCCATTGGCCTTTACAGAGACCCCAACATTTTTTTACTCTGTGCTAAACTCCTTACTGACAATGATTCCACATAGCCCTGATTACATAGATCCTTGGGATATTATAGATAATAGATAGATAGATAGATAGATAGATTAGATACATACATACCTACATACATACATTTGGGGTGGTAAAATAAGGATAATTGGGGCCACAATTTTCTTGTTGAAGTATCCTCATCCTGTAAGTAGCAGTATCAGTTAAAGGGCTTCTGGATTAAAAAAAAATGGAACTGGCCATGATTTTCAGTCTAATGACTGAAAACCTTAATTCTAGAGAGCTCTTCTGTGTGTCCTTTCTTCAATTCCTTTAGTACCCTTGTTCCAACACTCCACTAATGAGACTTTTCCTTCTTTTGCATATTTTAGGTCCACTTCTCAGAGGAGAGGTTGGTGATATTCTAACTGTGGTGTTCAAGAATAATGCCAGCCGCCCCTACTCTGTGCATGCTCATGGAGTGGTAGAATCTAGCACTGGTTGGCCACTGGCTGCTGATCCTGGTGAGTTGAAACACTTAGCTGAAGGGATAAAAGATGTGTAGCACCTCTGCTTCAGCCCTCTGACTTGTTTCTTTTTTTTTTAATTTCTCTTTGAGAACTTATATTAACCAGGATAAAGTCACAGCCTGAGTTTGTCTCTATGAAACACTCATTTTCAATTTCAGAATAGGGTACTTAGTTTCACCAAAGAAATGCCTAATATTGATCACACATGGAGCAGTATACTGGCCTTAACCCTGGATGCATATTGAGTTTCTCACCCTCTCTAGATCTGAAGTTAATCTTGGCTATAATGTGAGCTTCTAAACATGATTAGAGAGCGACATGTCCCATACCAAAAATTGATCATTAATCTCAGTCATAGATAAGGTTCTTGTCATCCTATTACAGGCTAAGTTATAATCCCATTCATATACTAGGTTTCTAATATTAAAATGTAGGGTGATCATAATCTTGACCACATTGTCTTCCATCCATTTATTCATTGAGTAAATGCTTGCAGGCAGCCTTGTTGGTGCAGAAACAATTTTAGAAGTTATGGATGCAGTAGGAAATAATACTTACTCCTACCTTTACAAAACAGTTAATTATTATAGACAGACAAATAAACTGGTAATTATAATTCTATGTTTTATGTGTTAATAAGAGTTCTTAAAGTGTGCTGGAGAGGTATAGAAAAGGCTACCTAGGGAGGGGCGCTAAAATGGCAGGGTAGAAGGAGGACTAAAAGCTCCTTTCATCCCTTGAAAAAAAAAAGCTAGATAATTATCATATTATTCTGAACACACAAGTGATCAATCTGAGGATGGACATAACAAACTACACAAATAGAGAAAGAAAAGAGGCCACATTGAAGAAGGTAGGAAGTGTGAAGACACAGTTTTGGGGAGCAACAGATTGCAGTTGCTTCAGAGGGGAGCAAGCCCTGGTTTTAGGGAAAGGAACACAAGAGTGGAGCACATAGGATAACACACAAGGAGAATATTTCCCAAGGCCACTGGTTGGGAAAATTAGAGGGGCTGGTTTTTGTGAGTTCTTGTAACCAGCGGTGCTTGAAGACTGGAGTTTTAAAGGTCATTGGACACATAAATCGTGCATGGGGGGAGACTGTTCACTCTTCTTGGAGTGCATCTGTGAGAGGTGGTGTTTACAGAGATGCCTTTCTGGGTACAAAAGAGCTTGAAGGTGCCATATACTTCCTCCACTCCTCAGTATATGAGCAGAGCCCAAAACTGGCTGCCTAGCCTGCTTGCTCCAAGTTCCATGCCCCTGTGCTCTGGTGAAACTGACCTTCTTGGATTAAACTGCACCAGTACCAGCATGGTAAGACCCTCCTAAAACCAGCAAGGGCCCTGGCCTACAACACATTCCTAAAGTTTGGCATTTTAAAGGTCAGCAGGCTTGGTTGGAATAGAGCCTGGAGGGCACTGAGCTACTACTGTAGAGAAGGAAGGAAAACAACTCAGACACGGATAGCATGAAAATGGCCATCTGAAAAATACCTGAGATGCACAGGGGGGAGATTATTCACTATTCTGGGAGTACTTCCCTAAGAATATCAAGCCTGAAGACCACTCTTCATGGACAAAGGAGATGGCCAGCACCATTTGGCTCCCCACCTTCAGTGTAAGCTCAGAATCACCTTCAGTAAACAGCACAGTGCTGACAGTGCCTGCCTAACCTACTTACACCAAGTCCCACAACCTGCGCTCTGCCAGAACTGCCTTTCTCAGTCAAGTTTGCCTCAATCTGGGACCTTTCCCCAGAAGACCAGCAGAAAACACCATGCACACAATGTCTCTGGACCAGAGGGTTCTACAACATTTCAGTTCTAGTGGAAGTAGCATCAGTTCTCATTTAACAAGCAGACCAGTACACACCTAGTTAAAACTCAGCACACTCTGGCCAAGGTCCAAACCCTGCCCAATTCAGGGAAGGAGAGCTTCTGCGGAGGATTGGCCTGAAGGATAGAGCAGCCAAAACACAGCAGCAGTGTGCACGCAGCACACACCAAGGACACTCCCTAAAGTTCCAGGATCTGGACAGTATATGGCCTCTTCTTCATAAAGCCATTACTCTAAGTAATAGAAAACATAGCAGGCTTATCTAACACAGAGAAGAAGACAGCAACTTAGACAAAATGCCAAGATGGGGTAATTCATCCCAAATGAAACAAAAAGATAAGGTCACGGCCAGAAATCTAATTGAGACAGATGTAAATAATATGCCTAATGGAAAATTTAAAGCATCAATCATAAGGATAATTCTGGACTTGATAAAAGAATGGAAGGCTTCAGGGAGGCTGTTAAAGCAGAGATATAAAAGTTACAAATCTGTCAGAAATTGAAAGCACAATAACAGATTCAAAACAGACTAAGAGTAATGAACACAAGAATGGAAAATGCAGAGAAATGAATACATATAGAAGCTAATAATGAAGCTGAACAAAAGAAAGAATTATGTAACACAAGAATAGACTTAGTGAACTCAGTGACAACATCAGACATAATAACATTTGTATCATAGGGGTCCCAGAAGAAGAGTGAGAAAAGAGGGCAGAAATTTTATTTGAGCAAATAATAGAAGAAAACTTTCTGAATCTGAAGGAGGAAACCAAACATCCAAATCCAGGAAGCACAGAGAACTCCATCAAAATCAACAAAAGCAGGAAAACACCAAAATACATTGTAATTAAATTTATAAAATATTAGCTATACAAAAAAAAAAATCCTAAAAGGACCAAGACAAAAGAAGTCCCCAACTTACAAGAGAAGACCCTAAAGTTAGCTGCATATAACTCAAAAGAAATTTGGCAAGATAAAAGGGCATGATATATTCAAAGTGATGAATGGAAAAAATATGCAGCCGAGAATAGTCTATATAGTGACGCTGTCATTTAGAATAGAAGGAGAGATAAAAAGTATCCCAGACAAACAAAAACTAAAGGAGTTCTTGACCACTAAACCAGCCATGGAAGAAATATTAAAGAGTACTCTTTGAATGGGAAGGAAAGATCAAAGTGACAAAGAAATAAGGATCAGAGAAAATCCCCAGAAACAATGACAAAACAAGTAAAAATGGCAATAAAAACAAACCTATCAATAATAACTCTGAATGTGGCACCTAGGTGGCTCAATTGGTTGAGTATCCAACTTTTGATTTCAGCTCAGGTCCTTATCTCATGGTTCATGGGATCAAGGACCACACCAGGCTCCATGCTCATGGTGAGGAGGCTTCTCAGAAGTGCGACCAATTTCTGTATATTGATTTTATATCTTGCTACATTGCTTAATTACTGTTATCAGCTCTAACAGTTTTTTGGTGGAGTCTTTCAGGTTTTCCATGTAGAATATCATGTCGTCTGTGAAGAGTGAAAGTTTGACTTCTTCTTTGACAATTTGGGTGCTTTTAATTTCCTTTTGTTATCTGATTGCTGATGCTAAGACTTCCAACACTATGTTGTACAACAGTGGTGGGAGTGGATATCCCTGTTGTGTTCCTGAAAAACTGAGAGATTTCCCCATTAAGGATGATATTAGCTGTGGGCCTTTCATATATGGCTTTTATGATGTTAATGCATGTTCCTTCTATCATGACTTTCATGAGGGTTTTTATCAAGAAAGGATGCTGTATTTTGTCAAATGCTTTTCCTGCATCTGTTGAAAGAATCATATGGTTTTTGTCCTCTCTTTTATGAATGTGGTGTATCACATTGATTGATTTGTGGATATTGAACCAGCCCTGCAGCCCAGGAATGAATCCCACTTGATCATGGTGAATAATTTTTTTAATGCACTGTTGAATTTTGTAGTATCTTGTTGAGAAATTTTGTATCCATGTTCATCAGGGATATTGACCTGTAATTATTTTTAGTGGGGTCTTTGTTTGGCTTGGAAATCAAGGAAATTCTGGCTTCATAGAATGAGCCTGGAAGATCTCCTTCCATTTTTTTGGAATAGTTTGAGAAGTATTGGTATTAATTCTGCCTTAAATGTCTGGTGGAATTCCCCCGGGAAGCCATCAGTCCCAGCTTTCTTATTTTTCAGGAGATTTTTGATAACCAATTCAATTTTTTTGATGGATATGGGTCTCCTCAAACTTTATATTTCTTCCTATTTGAGTTTTGAAAGTGTGTGAGTGTCTAGGAATTTGTCAATTTCCCCCCCGATTGTCCAGGTTGTTGGCAAGTGATTTTTCATAGTATTCCATATTTTTTTTTGTATTTCTGTGCTGTTGGTTGTGATCTCTCCTGTTTTATTTGTGATTTTATCTATTTTGGTCCTCTTTTCTTTTGAGAAGTCTAGCTATGCATTTATCAATTTTGTTTATTCTTTCAAAAAACCAGATCTTGATCTGTTCTTTTTTTTTTTAATCTATGTTATTTATTTCTGCTGTAGTCTTTATTATTTCTCTTCTTCTCCTAGCTTTGGGATTTCTTTGATGCTGCCTTTTTAACTCCTTTAGGTGTAAGGTAAGTTGTGTATTTGGGACATTTCTTTCTTCTTGAAATAGGCCTGGATTGCACTGTATTTTCCTCTTAGGACTGTGTTTGCTGCATCCTAAAGGGTTGGACTGTTGTGTTTTCATTTTCATTTGCTTCCATGTATTTTTTAATTTCTTCTTTAATTTCCTGGTTGACCCAGTCATTCTTTAATAGGATGTTCTTTAACCTCAGTGTATTTGAGGACTTTCCACATTTTTTCTTGTGGTTGATTTCAAGTTTAATAGTGATCTGAAAATATGTGTGGGATGATCTCAGTCTTTTTAATACTTGTAAATTGCTGTTTTATGACCCAGTATATGATCTATTTTGGTGAATATTCCATGTGCACTTGAAAAGAATGTGTATTCTGCTGCTTGAGGATGAAAAGTTCTCAACATATCTTTTAAGTCCATCTGGTCCAATGTGTCATTCAGAGTCATTGTTTCCTTATTGATTTTCTACCTAGATGTAAGTGGAGTATTAAAGATATTAAATATAAAATTATTAAATTAAAATTATGGTTTTATTTTATATACATGTTTATGTTTGTGATTAATTGATTTCTATATTTGGGTGTTTCACATTGGGGGCATAAATATTTACAATTGTTAGCTCTTCTTGATGGATAGATCCCTTATGATATAATGTCCTTCTACATCTCTTGTTACAGTCTTTGTTTTTAAATCTAGTTTTTCAGATATAAGTATGGTTACTGCAGCTGTCTTTTGATATCCAGTAGCATGATAGATCATTCTCCATCCCCTCACTTTCAATCTGCAGGTGTCCTCCGTTTGAAAACTAGTCTCTTATAGTCAGAATATAGGTGAATTTTGTATTTTATCTATTCTGAAACCCTATGTCTTTTGATTAGGGAATTTAGTCCATTTTCATTTAGAATGATTATTGAAATATATAAATTCGGTGTCATTGTATTATCTATAGGTTTTGTGCTTGTGGTGATGTTTCTGGTCCTTTGTAGTCTTTCCACTAACAGAGTCTCCTTTAGGATCTCTTTCAGGGTTGGTTTAGTGGTCATGAACTCCTTTAGGTTTTGTTCATATTGGAAAGCCTTTATCTCTCCTTTTATTCTAAATGATCGTCCGACTGGATAAAGGATTCTTCACTGCATATTTTTCCTATTCAACGCATTGAATGTTTCCTTCCACTCTCTTCTGGCTTGTCAAGTTTCAGTGGACAGGTCTACTACTACCCTTATGTGTCTACCCTTATAAGTTAAGGTCTATTTGTCCCTATCTGCTTTCAGAATTCTCTCTTTATCTTTGTATTTTGCCAGTGTCATTATGATATGTTGTGGTGTTGACCTGTTTGTGTTGATTTGAAGGGAGTTCTTTGTGCCTCTTGGACTTGGATGCCTGTTTCCTTTCCCAGATTAGGGAACTTCTCAGCTATAATTTGTTCAAATAAGCCTTCTGACCTTTTTTCTCACTTTTCTTCCAGAACTCCTATGATATGGATATTAATTAATTTCATGGACTCGCTTAGCTCTCTAATTCTCCTCTCGTAATCTAGTAATTTCCTTTCCTTATTTTCAGCTTCATCATTTCCCATAATTTTATCTTCCATTTCACATATTCTCTCCTCTGCTTATTCCATCTTCACTGTCACTGTATCTAGTTTATTTTTCATCTCACTTATAGCATTTCTTAATTCACCTTGGCTATTTCTTAGGTCTTTGATATTTGCAGCAAGAGATTCTCTGTTGTCTTATAATATTTTTTCAAACCAAGCTATTAGTCTTATGTCTATTATTCTCAATTTTTGTTCAGATATATTGTTTACATCTGTTTTGAGCAATTCTCTGGCTGTTATTTCTTCTTGATTTTTTTTTTGAAGAGAATTCTTCCTTTTCATCATTTATGGTAGGTTTATGTCTTTTACATGTTTTAATAGCTTGTTATATGTCCTGCACCTGCAAGTACTACTATATTAAAAAAGGGTCATACACTATACAGGGCCTGGCTCTTCAGGGAGAGTTTTTGGAGTGTTTTGCATGCACTCTTATTCCTTTTGGCTGCTCTATCCCACTGGTCAGTCATCTACAAAGCTTTTTCTTGCTTGTAGTGGTGGAGTGTTTGGACCTTCACCCAGGTGTGGTCTGATTTGTTTATTGAAGTAATCCATTGCATGGGGAAATGCAGACAAGGTGGCTTACTCAGCATAACCCGGGTGAGCACTCCTACTCTAACCCCAACTGGGGTGCAGGAGCAACTCCTCTACAGTTAGCCCAAAGGGTAGTCCTCAGATGCAGAGCCATGAAGTATCTCCTTGGGATTTTCTCTCTCTCCCTCTCTCTGCCCCTCTCCCACTTGTTCTCTCTCTCTCTCAAGTTAAATTAATAAATAAATACTCTGAAAAAATGGAATAAATGCTCCAAAGACATAGGGTGTCAAAATAGAAAAATAAAGGACCATCTTCCTACAAGAGACTAATTTTAGACCTAAAGAACCACAGATTGATAAAGAGGGGATATAGAAACATTCATTATGTTAGTGGATATCAAAAGAAACCTGAAGGAGCATTACTTATATCAGAACCTAGACATTAAAACAAAGACTGTCACAAGAGAAGGGCACTGTATCATAATAAAGGAGATTATCCAACAAGATATAACTACTGTAAATATTTATGCCTGCAACTTCTGACACCAAAACATACAAAACAATTTAAACCAAACATAAAGGAATTCATTTATAATAATACAATAATACTAGTGGATTTTAACACCGCACTTACATTAATGTAGAAATCATCTAAACAGAAAATCAACTAGAAAAGAATGGCCTTGAATGACATGTTGGACCAGATGTATTTAACAGATATATTCAGAATATTTCATTGTAAAACAGCAGAATACACATTCTTCTTTAGTACAGATGGGACGTTCTCCAGAATAGAACAAATATTGGGCCAAAAATCATGCATCAACAAGTAGAAAAATATTGAGACCATATCATACAAATTCTCTTATCACAATTTTATGAAACTTGAAGTCAGTCACAAGAAAAAATTTGGAAAGACCACAAATATATGGAGGTTAAACAACATGCTACTAAGCAATAAATGGGTCAACCAGGAAATCAAAAAAGAAATAAAAGATATACACGGAAATAAGTGAAAATGAAAACACGACAGCCCAAAATCCTTGTGATGAAGCAAAAGCTATCACAAAAGGGAAGTATAAAACAGTAGAAGAAAGGAAAAATCTCAAATAAACAATCTAACCTTACACCTAAAGGAGCTCGAAAAAGAACAACAAATGAAGTCTAAAACTAGTAGAACAATTAAAATAAATATTAGAGTAAAAATAAATCACATAAAATCTAAAATAAGAAGAAAAAACAGAACAGGCAAATGAAGCAAGGTACTGCTTCTTTGAAAATATTGATACAATTTATAAAGCTTTAGACACACATACAAAAAAGAGAAAATACACAGATAAATGAAATTACAACTAAGAGAGAGGAGAAAAACAACCAACACCAGAGAAATAGAATTATAAGAGAATATTATGAAAGACTATATGCCAAAAAATTTGACAACCTAGAAGAAATGGATAAACTCCTAGAAACATATGAACTACCAGAACTGAAACAGACAGAAATGAAAACTCAAACAGCAGAATAATAAGGGAATAAATTGAACCAGGAATGAAAATTCTTCAGAGCCACATAATTTCACAGGTGAATTCTATCAAACATTTTAAAGAAGAGTTAATACCTATTCTTTGCAAACTATTCCAAAAAACAGAAATGCAAGGAAACTTCCAAATTCATTCTATGAGACAAGCATTACCCTGATACAAAAACTAGATAAGACTCCACTACAAAAAGAGCATAGACAAATAACCCTGGCATTACCCTGATACAAAAACTAGATAATACTCCACTACAAAAAGAGCATAGACAAATAACCCTGATGAAAACAAATGAAAAATAAATAAATAAAATTCTAACAAACCAAATCCAAAAGTGCATTAAAAGAAACATTCAGGGGTGCCTGGGTGGCTCAGTCAGTTGAGTGTCTGACTTCAGCTAAGGTCATGATCCTACAGTTTGCGGTTTCATGCCCTGCATCGGGCATTATGCTGCAGACAACTATGAGCCTGGAGCCTGCTTCAGATTCTGTGTCCCCCTTTCTCTCTACCCCTCCCCCACTCGCACTGTCTCAAAAAGAAATGAACATTAAAAAATTTTTTTAAAGAAACATTCACCATGATCAACTTGGATTTATTCTTGGGATGCAAGTGTGGCTCAATATTTGAAAATCAATCAATTTGATACACCACATTAATAAAAAAAAAGATAAACATATGATCTTCTCAATAGATGTAGAAAATGCATTTGAAAAGTACAACATTCATTCATGATAAAAACCCTCAACAAAGTAGGGTTAGAGGGAACATACCTCAACATACTAAAGGCCTTGTACAAAACAAAACACAGCTAATATCCTCAAGGAGTAAAAACTGAGAGCTTTTCCTCTATGGTCAGGAACAAGCATAGGGGTGTGCACTCTCACCACTATTATTTAAGATAGTAATGGAAGTCTTAGACTCAGCAATCAGACAATAAAAAGAAATAAAAGGAATCCAAATTGGCAAGGAAGAAGTACAACTTTCAGTAATTGTAGATGACAAGATATTCAATATAGAAAACCTGAAAGACTTCACCAAAAAGTTACTATAACTGATACACAAATTCATTAAAATCACAGGGTATAAAATCAGTGTACAGAAATCTCTTGCATTCTGTACACTGATAATGAAGCAGCACAAAGAAATCAAGGAATTAGTCCCATTTCCAAATACACCAAGAAGAAAATGTGTAGGAATAAACCTAAGAAAAGAAGTGAGAGATCTGTAGTCTGAAAAATATAAAACATTGATGGAAGAAATTGAAGATGACAAAAAGAAATGGAAAAACATTCCATGCTCATGAATTGGAGGAACAAATATTGTTAAATGTAGATACTAACCACAGCAATCTATACATTTAATGCAATCTCTATAAAAATCCTACCAGCATTATCCACAAAGCTAGAACAAACAATCCTAAAATTTATATGGAACTACAAAATACCCCCAAAATAGCCAAACTTATCAAAGAAAAGCAAAGCTGGAATCATCACAATTCTGGACTTCAAGTTACACTACAAAGCTGAATTTATCAAAATAGTATGTTATTGGCACAAAAAAAAAAAAAAAACAGACACATAGATCAATAGAACACAACAGAAAATCGAGAAATGGACCCACAACCATATGGTCTATTAATATTTGGCAAAGTAAGAAAGAATATACAATGGACAAAATGCAGTCTTTTCAAGAAATTATGTTGGGAAAACTGGACAGCAAAGAATGTCATAAACATAAGCAAAGAATGAAACTGCACCACTTTCTTACACTATACACAAAAATAAATTCAAAAGTGATTAAAGACCTAAATGTGAGACAAAACGCTAGAGAAGAACACAGGTAGCAGCCTCCTTGACATCGTCCATAGTAGTTTCTTCCTAGATATGTCTCTGGAAATAAAACAATCAAAAGCAAAAATAAACTATTGAGACTTCATCAAAATAAAAAGCTTCACAGTGAAGAAAACAATCACAAACTAAAAGTCAACATGCAGAATGGGACAAGATATTTGCAAATGACATATATGATAAATGGTTTGTGTACAAAATATATAAAGAACTTATCAGACTCAACAACAAAAAAAGCAGATAATCCACTTTGAAAATGGGCAGAAGACATGAAAAGAAATTTTATCAAAATATACAGATTGATAATAGACACATGAAAAAATGCTTAACCTCACTCATCATCAGAGAAATACAAATCAAAACTCCAATGAGCTATCACCTCAAACAAGTCAGAATGGCTAAAATTAACAACACAAGAAATAACAGGTGTTGGTGAAGATGTGGTGAAAGAGGAACTCTGTTACACTGTTGGTGGGAATACAAACTAGTGCAGCCATTTTGGAAAACAGTATTGAGGTTCCTCCAAAAAAAAGTGGAAAATAGAACTGTCCTATGATCCAGCAATTTCACTACTAGGTATTTACCCAAAGGTTAAAAAAATACTAATTTTAAGGGATACGTGCACCTGGATGTTTATAGTAGCATTATCAACAGTAGGCAAATTATGGAAAGAGCACAAATGTTCATTGACCAATGAATGTGTAAAGAACATATGGTGGGTGGGTGCGTCTGTGTGTGTGTGTGTGTGTATGTGTCAAATGAATATAATATATAATGAATATTACTCAGCTATAAAAATAATGAAATCTTGTCATTTACAACAATGTGGATGGAGCTAGAAGATATTATGCTATGCGAAATAAATCAGTCAGAGAAAGACAAATACCATGTGATTTCACTCATATGGAGAATTAAGAAGCTAAACAAATAGATATATGGGGAAAAAGAAAATAGGAAAACCAAGTAACATACTCTTAACCAGAGAGAAAAAACTGATGATTACCAGAGGGGAGTTGGGTGGGGGGATGATTTAAATATGTGATAGGTATAAAGGGGACAATTGTGATGAGTACCAGGAGTTGTATGTAAATGATGTTACTAAATTCTACATCTGAAACTAATATTACACTTTATGTTAACTGGAATTTAAATACAATTTGTAATGAAAAAAGGACAAAAAAGAAAAGGTACCTAATTAATATTTAGACTGTCAAGGGTAGTTTTCCAGAGCAGATGATACATCAGATGAGATTTAAATCAGTAGTTTTCAAAATTTAGTAAATTTCTGGGATCAATTTCAAGAATCTTTGATTCAGTAGGTTTGGTATGGGGTTTAAGAATGTGTTTTTTCAAGGGGTACCTGGGTGACTCAGTCAATTAAGAGTCCAACTCTTGATTTTGGCTCAGGTCATGACCTCACAGTTCGTGAGATTGAGCCCAACATTGGGCACTGTGCTGACAGTGTGGAGCCTTTTTGGTGTTCTCTCTCTCTGTCTCTCTGTCTCTCTCTGTCTCTCTCTCCCTCCTTCCCTCTCTTTCTGCCCTTCCTGTGCTCTTGAACTCTCTCTTTTTCTCTCTAAAAAAAGTGGTTTTCAAACAAGTTTCCAGGTAATTCTTGTGTTGATGGATCAGAAAAACTCAGAGCAATGTGAGAACCACTGATCTGAAGGATATGAAAAAGCATACAGGTAAAGGTATAGTACAGAAGAATCACAGAGAAAAAAAAAAGTTCGGTTGTAGGGAATGCAATATGTAATGACCTAGTAAGAGTGGTGATAGTTGGGATAGAGGAAAGGGGATAGGCTCTAAAAAAGATCAATGAAGTGAAATCAATAGGATTCAGTGACTAATTGAATATTGAAGGGGAGAAAGTAAAGGATTTTGGAAAGATACCCAAAGTTCTGAAATGATACCCACATTTTTGGCTTTAAGAACCTAATAGTGATGTCAATATCCAAGATAGGAAACATGGGGAGAATGTGACGTGGGATGGGGGAGATTGGATAATGATGTGTTCATTTTTGACTTTGTTGAATTTGAAATGTTTGTAAGTCAACCGAATAGAGGCATCTAATAGTCACAAAGGTCTAAAGCTCAGGAGAAAGATAAAAACTGAAAGAATATATTTGAAAGGCATAAACATTTAAGTATAATTGAAACCAAAGTAACGAACACAGCTTCCTTAGAAGAGTACATTAAATGAAATCATAAGAATCCTACAATAAGATTCTAGGAAGACCTATTTTTAAGGGAGGCAAAGATTAAAAATTAGGCCTGGGGAAAAAGTGAGCAAGACACTGGAAGAGAGAAGATGGTGTCAAACATGTTAAAAAGATAATGTCAGGGGTGAAAAGATCAACAATTTCAAGTGCTTCAGAGAAGTTAAATAAGAATGGAAAATTTCTCATTGGATATAGCAAAAAGGGAGAGGCTGGTTATTTTCAATTGGTGGAAAAGAAGTCATATTAGAAAGGATTAGAAAGTAATAGGAAGACAAACCACAATTTCTTTATTCATTCATCAGTTGATGGAGATTTAGGCTCTTTCCATAATTTGGCTATTGTTGAGAGTGCTGCTATAAACATTGGGGTACAAGTGCCCCTATGCATCAGTACTCCTGTATCCCTTGGGTAAATTCCTAGCAGTGCTATTGCTGGGTCATAGGATAGGTCTATTTTTAATTTTTTGATGAACCTCCACACTGTTTTCCAGAGTGGCTGCACCAATTTGCATTCCCACCAACAGTGCAAGAGGGTTCCTGTTTCTCCACATCCTCGCCAGCATCTATAGTCTCCTGATTTGTTCATTTTGGCCACTCTGACTGGCATCAGGTGATATCTGAGTGTGGTTTTGATTTGTATTTCCCTGATGAGGAGCGACGTTGAGCATCTTTTCATGTGCCTGTTGGCCATCCGGATGTCTTCTGTAGAGAAATGTCTATTCATGTCTTCTGCCCATTTCTTCACTGGGTTATTTGTTTTTCGGGTGTGGAGTTTGGTGAGCTCTTTATAGATTTTGGATACTAGCCCTTTGTCCGATATGTCATTTGCAAATATCTTTTCCCATTCCGTTGGTTGCCTTTTAGTTTTGTTGGTTGTTTCCTTTGCTGTGCAGAAGCTTTTTATCTTCATAAGGTCCCAGTAGTTCACTTTTGCTTTTAATTCCCTTGCCTTTGGGGATGTGTCGAGTAAGAGATTGCTACGGCTGAGGTCAGAGAGGTCTTTTCCTGCTTTCTCCTCTAGGGTTTTGATGGTTTCCTATCTCACTTTCAGGTCCTTTATCCATTTTGAGTTTATTTTTGTGAATGGTGTCAGAAAGTGGTCTAGTTTCAATCTTCTGCGTGTTGCTGTCCAGTTCTCCCAGAACCATTTGTTAAAGAGACTGTTTTTTTTCCATTGGATGTTCCTTCCTGCTTTGTCAAAGATTAGTTGGCCACACATTTGTGCGTCTAGTTCTGGGTTTTCTATTCTATTCCATTGGTCTATGTGTCTGTTTTTGTGCCAATACCATGCTGTCTTGATGATGACAGCTTTGTAGTAAAGGCTAAAGTCTGGGATTGTGATGCCTCCTGCTTTGGTCTTTTTCTTCCAAATTGCTTTGGCTATTCGGGGCCTTTTGTGGTTCCAAATGAATTTTAGGATTGCTTGTTCTAGCTTTGAGAAGAATGCTGGTGCAATTTTGATTGGGATTGCATTGAATGTGTTGATAGCTTGGGTAGTATTGACATTTTGACAATATTTATTGTTCCAATCCATGAGCATGGAATGTTTTTCCATTTCTTTATATCTTCTTCAATTACCTTCATAAGCTTTCTATAGTTTTCAGCATACAGATCTTTTACATCTTTGGTTAGATTTATTCCTAGGTATTTTATGCTTCTTGGTGCAATTGTGAATGGGATCACTTTCTTTATTTGTCTTTCTGTTGCTTCATTGTTAGTGTATATGAATGCAACTGATTTCTGTACATTGATTTCGTATCCTGCAACTTGCTGAATTCATGTATCAGTTCTAGCAGACTTTTGGTGGAGTCTATTGGATTTTCCAGGTATAATATCATGTCATCTGCAAAAAGTGAAAGCTTAACTTCCTCTTTGCCAATTTTGATGCCTTTGATTTCCTTTTGTTGTCTGATTGCTGATGCTAGCACTTCCAACACTATGTTAAACAACAGCGGTGAGAGTGGACATCCCTGTCGTGTTCCTGATCTCAGGGAAAAAGCTCTCAGTTTTTCCTCATTGAGGATGATGTTAGCTGTGGGCTTTTCATAAATGGCTTTAAAGATCTTTAAGTATGTTCCTTCTATCCAGACTTTCTCGAAGGTTTTTATTAAGAAAGGGTGCTGAATTTTGTCAAAGGCCTTTTCTGCATCGATTGACAGGATCATATGGTTCTTATCTTTTCTTTTATTAATGTGATGTATCACGTTGATTGATTTGCGAATGTTGAACCAGCCCTGCATCCCAGGAATGATTCCCACTTGATCATGGTGAATCATTCTTTTTATAAGCTGTTGAATTCGATTTGCTAGTATCTTATTGAGAATTTTTGCATCCATATTCATCAGGGATATTGGCCTGTCGTTCTCTTTTTTTACTGGGTCTCTGGTTTAGGAAGCAAAGTAATACTGGCTTCATAGAATGATTCTGGAAGTTTTCCTTCCCTTTCTATTTTTTGGAATAGCTTGAGAAGGATAGGTATTATCTCTGCTTTAAACGTCTGGTAGAACTTCCCTGGGAAGCCATCTGGTCCTGGACTCTTATTTGTTGGGAGATTTTTGATAACCAATTCAATTTCTTCACTGGTTATGGGTCTGTTCAAGATTTCTATTTCCTCCTGACTGAGTTTTGGAAGAGGGTGGGGTTTAGGAATTTGTCCATTTCTTCCAGGTTGCCCAGTTTGTTGTCATATAATTTTCCTAGTATTCCCTGATAATTGTTTGTATCTCTGAGGGATTGATTGTAATAATTCCATTTTCATTCATGATTTTATCTATTTGGGTCAGCTCCCTTTTCTTTTTGAGAAGCCTGGCTAGAGGTTTATCAATTATATATTTTTTTCAAAAAACCAAGTCTTGGTTTCGTTGATCTGCTCTACAGTTTTTTTTAGATTCTATATTGTTTATTTCTGCTCTGATCTTCATTATATCTCTTCTTCTGCTGGGTTTAGGCTGTCTTTGCTGTTCTGCTTCTAGTTCCTTTAGGTGTGCTGTTAGATTTTGTATTTGGGATTTTTCTTGTTTCTTGAGATAGGCCTAGATTGCAATGTATTTTCCTCTCAGGACCGCCTTTGCTGCATCAAAGCATTTAGATTGTTGTATTTTCATTTTCATTTGTTTCCATATATTTTTTAATTTCTTCTCTAATTGCCTGGTTGACCCACTCATTCTTTAGTAGGGTGTTCTTTAACCTCCATGCTTTTGGAGGTTTTCCAGCCTTTTTCCTGTGGTTGATTTCAACCTTCATAGCATTGTGGTCTGAAAGTATGCATGGTATGATTTCAATTCTTGTATACTTATGAAGGGCTGTTTTGTGACCCAGTATGTGATCTATCTTGGAGAATGTTCCATGTGCACTCGAGAAGAAAGTATATTCTGTTGCTTTGGGATGCAGAGTTCTAAATAGATCTGTCAAGTCCATCTGATCCAATGTATCACTCAGGGCCCTTGTTTCTTTATTGACCGTGTATC
Organism: Leopardus geoffroyi; assembly: GCF_018350155.1. NCBI lineage: Eukaryota > Metazoa > Chordata > Mammalia > Carnivora > Felidae > Leopardus > Leopardus geoffroyi. Next base: position 53,782,009 of record NC_059343.1, read on the forward strand.
TAGATGATCTATCCATTTCTGTCAGTGGAGTGTTAAAGTCCCCTGCAATGACCACATTCTTATCCATAAGGTTGCTTATGTTTATGAGTAATTGTTTTATATATTTCGGGGCTCCCGTATTCGGTGCATAGACATTTATACTTGTTAGCTTTTCCTGATGGATAGACCCTGTAATTATTATATAATGCCCTTCTTCATCTCTTGTTACAGCCTTTAATTTAAAGTCTAGTTTGTCTGATATAAGTATGGCTACTCCAGCTTTCTTTTGGCTTCCAGTGGCATGATAAATAGTTCTCCATCCCCTCACTCTCAATCTAAAGGTGTCCTCAGGTCTAAAATGAGTCTCTTGTAGACAGCAAATAGATGGGTCTTGTGTTTTTATCCATTTTGATACCCTATGTCTTTTGGTTGGCATATTTAGTCCATTTACATTCAGTGTTATAGAAAGATACGGGTTTAGAGTCATTGTGATGTCTGTATGTTTTATGCTTGTAGCGATGTCTCTGGTACTTTGTCTCACAGGATCCCCCTTAGGATCTCTTGTAGGGCTGGTTTAGTGGTGACAAATTCCTTCAGTTTTTGTTTGTTTGGGAAGACCTTTATCTCTCCTTCTATTCTAAATGACAGACTTGCTGGATAAAGGATTCTCGGCTGCATATTTTTCCTATTCATCACACTGAAGATCTCCTGCCATTCTTTTCTGGCCTGCCAAGTTTCAGTTGAGAGATCGGTCACTAGTCTTATAGGTCCCTTTATATGTTAGAGTACGTTTATCCCTCGCTGCTTTCAGAATTTTCTCTTTATCCTTGTATTTTGCCAGTTTCACGATGGTATGTCCTGCAGAAGATTGATTCAAGTTACATCTGAAAGGAGTTCTCTGTGCCTCTTGGATTTCAATGCCTTTTTGCTTCCCCAGATCCGGGACGTTCCTAGCTATGATTTCCTCAAGTACACCTTCAGCACCTTTCCCTCTCTCTTCCTCCTCTGGAATACCAATTATGCGTAGATTCTCTTTAGTGCATCACTTAGTTCTCTAATTTTCCCCTCATACTCCTGGATTTTTTTTTTATCTCTCTTTTCCTCAGCTTCTTCTTTTCCCATAATTTTATCCTCTAGTTCACCTATTCTCTCCTCTGCCTCTTCAATCCGACCCATGGTCATTTCCATTTTATTTTGCAGCTCGTTTATCACATTTTTTAGCTCCTCCTGGCTGTTCCTTAGTCCCTTGATCTCTGTAGCAATAGATTCTCTGCTGTCCTCTATACTGTTTTCAAGCCCAGTGATTAGTTTTATGACCGTTATTCTAAATTCACTTTCTGTTATATAGTTTAAATCATTTTTGATCAGTTCGTTAGCTCTCGTTATTTCCTGGAGATTCTTTTGATTGGAATTCTTCCGTTTGGTCATTTTGGATAGTTCCTGGAGTGGTGCAGAACTGCAGGGCACTTCCCCTGTGCTGTCTTGAACAACTTGCCTTGGTGGGTGGGGCTGCAGTCAGACCTATTGTCTGCTCCCAGCCCACTGCTGGGGCCACAGTCAGACTGGTGTGTGCCTTCTCTTTCCCTATCTTAGGGGCGGGATTCACTGTTGGTTGGTGTGGTTCATCTGGGCTACTTGCACAATGCCAGGCTTGTGGTGCTAGGGATCTGGCGTATTAGCGGGGGTGGATAGGCAAGGTGCACGGGGGCGGGAGGGGCAGGCTTAGCTAGCTTCTCCTTCAGTGATCAGCTTCGGGAGGGGACCTGAGGCAGCAGGAGGGAGTCAGATCCACCACCAGAGGTGTGGATCTGCAAAAGCACAGGTTGGGTCTTTGTGAGGTGCAAGCAAGTTCTCTGGCAGGAACTGGTTCCCTTTGGGATTATGGCTGGGGGATGGGCGAGGGAGATGGTGCTGGCGAGTGCTTTTGTTCCCCGCCAAACTGAGCTCTATCATCCTGGGGCTTAGCAACTCTCCCTCCAGTTGTCCTCAAGCCTTCCCACTCTCTGAGCTGTGCTTGGCTCCGGAGACTCTGTTCTGCTAGTCTTTTGGCGGTTTTCTTGGTTATTTAGGCAGGTATAGGTGGAATCTAAGTGATCAGAAGGACGTGGTGAGCCCAGCATTCTCCTACGTCACCATCTTCAAAATCCAATTCCTCTCCCCTCTTTCAATCTACAGGTGTCTCTAGGTCTAAAATGAGTCTGTTGTAGGCAGCATATGATGTGACTTATTTTTTAATCCATTCTGACCCGCTATGACTTTAGATTGGAGTGTTTAGTCCATTTACATTTAAAGTAATTTTGATAAATGGTGCTGGGAGAACTGGACAGCAACATGCAGAAGGTTGAAACTAGACCACTTTCTCACACCATTCACAAAAATAAACTCAAAATGGATAAAGGACCTGAATGTGAGACAGGAAACCATCAAAACCTTAGAGGAGAAAGCAGGAAAAGACCTCTCTGACCTCAGCCGTAGCAATCTCTTACTCGACACATCCCCAAAGGCAAGGGAATTAAAAGCAAAAGTGAACTACTGGGACCTTATGAAGATAAAAAGCTTCTGCACAGCAAAGGAAACAACCAACAAAACTAAAAGGCAACCAACGGAATGGGAAAAGATATTTGCAAATGACATATCGGACAAAGGGCTAGTATCCAAAATCTATAAAGAGCTCACCAAACTCCACACCCGAAAAACAAATAACCCAGTGAAGAAATGGGCAGAAAACATGAATAGACACTTCTCTAAAGAAGACATCCGGATGGCCAACAGGCACATGAAAAGATGTTCAGCGTCGCTCCTTATCAGGGAAATACAAATCAAAACCACACTCAGGTATCACCTCACGCCAGTCCGAGTGGCCAAAATGAACAAATCAGGAGACTATAGATGCTGGAGAAGATGTGGAGAAACAGGAACCCTCTTGCACTGTTGGTGGGAATGCAAATTGGTGCAGCCGCTCTGGAAAGCAGTGTGGAGGTTCCTCAGAAAATTAAAAATAGACCTACCCTATGACCCAGCAATAGCACTGCTAGGAATTTATCCAAGGGATACAGGAGTACTGATGCATAGGGGCACTTGTACCCCAATGTTCATAGCAGCACTCTCAACAATAGCCAAATTATGGAAAGACCCTAAATGTCCATCAACTGATGAATGGATAAAGAAATTGTGGTTTATATACACAATGGAATACTACGTGGCAATGAGAAAAAATGAAATATGGCCTTTTGTAGCAACATGGATGGAACTGGAGAGTGTGATGCTAAGTGAAATAAGCCATACAGAGAAAGACAGATACCATATGGTTTCACTCTTATGTGGATCCTGAGAAACTTAAAAGGAACCCATGGGGGAGGGGGAGGAAAAAAGAAAAAAAAAAGAGGTTAGAGTGGGAGAGAGCCAAAGCATAAGAGACTGTTAAAAACTGAGAACAAACTGAGGGTTGATGGGGGGTGGGAGGGAGGAGAGGGTGGGTGATGGGTATTGAGGAGGGCACCTTTTGGGATGAGCACTGGGTGGTGTATGGAAACCAATTTGACAATAAATTTCATATAAAAAAAATAAAGTAATGTTGATAGATATGCATTGATTGACATTTTATTACTTATTTTGTTGTTTCTGGAAATTTTCTCTGATCCTTTCTTGTCTTTTTGTCTTTCGTGTTTTGCTGTTTTTCTTTAGTGATATATTTGGATTTCTTTCTAGCTATTCATTGTATGTTTTTTAGTTATTTTTGATGTATGGTTACCATTAGCTTTGTATATAAACTCTTCTGGAAATATCAGTTTATATTAAGTTGATGGTCATTCAAGTTTGAACACATTCACTTCTCTTCTCCCCATATTTCAGGTGTATGTTATATTTTATATCCTTTTTGTACATGTCTGTTCCCTCACTGATTTTTACATAAATATTCATTTTTACTGCTTTGGTTTTTCCTGCGTTTACACTGTCACTTTGGTCTCTACTTTGCACTCAAAGTTTTCCCTTTAATATTTCTTGTAGGACTGCTTTAGTGTTCATAAACTCCTTTATGAGTTTATGTGGGTTTTTTTTTGTTGTTGTTTGTTTTTTGTCTGAGAAATTCTTTATCTCTTCTATTCTGAATTATAGCCTTGCTGTATAGAGAATTCTTGGCTGCAGAGTTTTTATTTTCATTCATGCTATTCTTTTCTGACTTGCTGGGATTATGTTGAAAAATATTTAGCTAGCCATATGGGGTTTTCTTTTGTAAGTTAAGAACTTCTTTTGCCTTGCTGCTTTTAAGATTTTTATTTGTAATTATATTTTGACAATTAAATTACAGTATGTCTTGGTGTTGGTCTGCTTTACTTTATTTTGATGGGAGTTCTCTGTGACTCTTGTATCTGGAACGTCTGTTTCCATCCCCAGATTAGGGAAGTTTTCAACGATTATTTCTTCAAATAAATTTTCTGCCTCTCTTTCTCTCTATTCTCCGTCTTGGACTCCTATAATATAAATGTTACTACATTTGATGGAGTCACTGAGTTCCCTAAGTCTATCCTTGTGTTACATACTTTGTTTTTCAGTGTTTTTTTGTTCAGTTTCATTACTTTGTCTCCTAAGTCACTAATTCATTCTTCTGCTTCTAGCCTGCTGTTTATTGTATCAAGCATGTTTCTTTTTAAAAAAAAAATAATGTTTCTTTATTTTTGAGAGAGAGAGACAGAGAGGGAGAGAGAGAGATAGTGTGAGTCAGGGAGGGGAAGAGAAAGGGAGAGACGCAGAATCAGAACAGGTTCCAGGATCTGAGCTGTCAGCACAGAATCCGACATACGGCTCAAACTCATGAACCATGAGATCATGCCCTGAGATGAAGTCAGATGCTTAACTGACTGAGCCACCCAGATGCCCCTGCACCAAATGTGCTTCTAAACTTGTTTATTGCACTCTTCATCTCTGATTGAATCTTTTTAATTCTTATCTCAGTGGTAAGGGTCTCACTGATGTCTTCTATTCTTTTCTCAAGTCCAGTGAGTATCATTATAATCATTGCTTTAAGTTCTCCATCAGACATGTTACTTATACCTGTTTTGCTTAGATCTCTGTCTTTCACCTATTGTGTTCTTTCATTTGGGATAATTTCCTCTTTCTTCACATTTTGTCTAAGTGTCTGTCTTCTTCTCTGTGTTGGAAAAGACAGCTATGTCTCCTGCTCCTAACAATAATGACCCTATGAAGAAGATATCATGCAATGTCCAGTGCCTGGTGTTGCATGGAATTTCTCTTGTGTGTTCTGTATGCACTCTGATGTTGTTTTGGTTGTTCTATCCTTCAGGCCAGTAATATGTAGTCATTCTTGCCTGATGTGGGCAGTGTTTGATTCTGGCCTGAATGTGGCAAGTTTTAATTCAGTGTGCTCTGATCTGCTTGTGAAATGAGTCCTGTCATCCCTTCCACAGTAACTGAGGCCCTGAAAACTCTCTGGTCTGGAGAAATGGTGTGGGCAGATGTTTGTGCTGGTCTTCTGGGGAAGGGCCCACAGTACTGGAATTGAGACTAACGTGACTGAGAAAGGCAGTTCCACCAGAACGAAGATGGTGGGACTTGGTGTAAACAAGTTAGGCAGAGTTGGTGCTGTGCCACTTCCTGCAGGTGTTTCTGTGTTTATACTGAAGAGTGGGGGAGGGAGATGGCAGCTGCCAGCTGTTTTTTTTTTCCCAGAGAGGTGTCTCCCTGAACACTGCATCTCAGAGACACACTCTGAGAAAACCAAATCACCTCCCCCTGTGGTCCCCAGGCATTTTTCAGTAGTTGTTTCCATGCTCTCTGCCCCAGAATTATTTGCATGCCTTCTTACCAGGAGCAGTGAAGTGCCCTCCAAGCTCTATCCCAGGTAAGCTAATTGACCTTTAAACTCCAGGCTTTAAGCCTGGGTGACTGCCAGAACTGACAAAATTCAGGCCCTCTTGTTTTTCAAACCAATGGCTTTGAGGAAATATTCTTTTTTTTTTTTGTAATGTTTATTCATTTTTAAAAAACAGAGAGAGAGCATGAACGGAGAGTAGCAGAGAGAGAGGGAGTCACAGAATCTGAAGCAGGCTCCAGGCTCTCAGCTGTCAGCACAGAGCCCGATACGGGGTTCAAACCCACAAACTGTGAGATCATAACCTGAGCTGAAGTCAGATGCTCAACCGACTGAGACACCCAGGTGCCTCATGTCCACTTTATATTTTAAAGGATTACATTTCTTGCTATGTAGGTCATGTGTTATGAGGGACCATTTAGGTGTTTATTATGGTTATTCAGGTGACAGAACATGATGGCATAGACTAGGGTATTAACAGTGGTGACAAATAGAAGTGGATGGGTAGGGAATATATTTCTTAGGTATATCCCTCATAACTCGCTGATAAATATGAGCTATAGGGGAAAAGAATAAAAACTCCTGGGGCGCCTGGGTGGCTCAGTTGGTTAAGCGTCTGACTTCAGCTCAGGTCATGATCTCACAGGTTCATGAGTTTGAGCCCCACGTTGGGCTCTGTGCTGACAGCTCAGAACCCAGAGCCTGCTTTGAATTCTATGGCTCCCTCTCTCTCTGCCCATCGCCACTCATGCTCTGTCTCTCTCCGTCTCAAAAATAAACACTATTTAAAAAAATAACTCCTGAGTTTTGGTTTCAACAACTGGTTTCACTATTTACTGAGATAGGAGGAGTAAATTTGAGGGAGAAGTCAATGATGTACTTTGGATATGTTTAGTTTGAGATGAAAATTAAACAAATGTAAATATCAAGTAGGAAATTGAATAAAGGAGTCTAGAATTCAATGTAGAGGTTGGAGAATAGTTTAGGTAATGAGAAGAACATGATCAAGTCACAGATATGTGAAAGTATGGGATATGTTAAAGTATACAATTAGTTAAATTTTGCCAGTGTATATTTTGCAAAAGTAGGAAGAGTAAAAATTAAGGCTAAAAGGTAGGTTAGGTCTGAGTTATCAGGGCTTGGATGTTTGGATGAAGTGTTTGAGCTTCATTACTTGGATATAAGGGAGCCATTAAAATTTTGAACAGAAGAATAACATGAATAAACAGAAGTTTAGGAAGATTGAAATAATATAGCAAAAACAATGTTCAAAAAGAGTAATGAAGTTGGAGAACTTAGGCATACCAATTTCAAAATTTACTATAAAAAGCTACAATAATCAAGACCGTGTGGTAAACCCTCATATTTATGGCAAATTAATTTTTAAAAAGGGTGCCAATACTAATTAATGGAAAAATAATAGTCTTTTCAACAAATGATGCTGGAACATACTAAATATCTATATACAAAACAATGGAATCATACCCCCTACCTTTTACCATATATAAAAACTAACTCAAAATGAACCAAGCACATAAATGTAAGAACTAAAGCTACAAAACTTTTAAAACATAACAGTAAATCTTTGTGACCTTGAGTTAGAAAAGTTTCTTAAATATAACACTAAAAGCACAAGTGACTAAATAATAAATAAATAAATAAATAAATAAATATTTGGACTTCCTTGAAATCAAAAACTTTTGTGCTTCAAAGTGTACCATCAAGAAAGTGAAAGATGGCCGCTGCCTCTGGATGGAGCGAAGCATCAGTGGTTCCTTTTCTAACCATTGCAGAGCTGACCCCTTTGGAGGGCTCAGCAACAGCAGCTTCTTACATGGAGGATCAATGTATTAGTGGTTCCTACTCTTGGAGAACACAAAGGTGTTGGCTCCTTGTGGGGTGAAGGGACATCAGTGGCTCCCTCTTGCGGGTTGAGGTTGTTAATAGCTCTTTATGGGAGAGCAGAATGTGGCTCTTTGGGTGGCAAGTTGAATGAAGCAGCTTCTTGAGGGGAATGTGGAGCCCTAGCGGCTCCTTCTGGGGTTAGGCAAAGAAACAAGGGGCCCTTCTGGGAAATTCAGCACTGATGCATCTCAGGGGGACAGTGAGAAGGGCAGCAGTTTTTTTTTTTTTTTTTCTGGGTGTGGGGCATGTAGTGGTAGCAGCTTCTTCTTGGGAGGATGCAGTGGTGGTGTCTCCTTCTAAGGGAGTAGACTAGTAGCAGCTCGTTTTCTGATGAAATACAACAGAAATGACTGCGGAACTGGAAGCAAATAACCTGTGATTCCTTGGGGGAAAGAAGATGGATAGTGGATCCTTAGGGGGCAGTGCAGTGGAGGATCCTTCTTGGGGAGCAAGGGAATGACAGCTCCTTTGAGGATGCAGATAAGATACAACTTCTTGGGTTGGGGCAAAGTCATAATGATTCCTTATTGAAGTGGCAGAGCAGCATGGGATCCAGGCAGCACCATCAACTGGGGTCAGTGCCAAGAAGGACTCCCTGGTGGTGAGGGCTGCTGGGGTTCACCTTCTGTTCTTTTCCCCCATGAGTTTTCCCTCTTGGTACCAGCTGCACCAGACTGGGACAAGGTAGGTAAGATACTTCCTATACTTTTTTGTATGGCCATGTTCAAGTTTTTGCCCCTGGGTTGTTATAATTATTTCATATATTCTGGAGCTCTCTCAGATATATTTTTGTGAGTATATAGTTGCTTATTCCTTATTTTTGTTGTTATCGTGGAAGGAAATGAGCATTGAGACCTTCTTACTCTGCTAATTTGCTGACATCCATCCTATATAACTGAATTTGTATAAAATACTCAAAATGGGTAACTCTATAAAGATATAGATTAGTGGTTGTCCAGGGCTCGAGTGAGTGGGTGATTACAGAATGATGGCGAAAGAGTGAAGATTTTATTTCAGAGGTAGTTATCTTTCTAAAATTGATGTGGTTATATTACAAAATTCTGTGAATATACTAAAACATTTAATTGTACCCTTTAAATGGTTGAATTGTATGGTATACAAATTCTATCTCAATAGAAATGTTATAAAAGTAATATGGCATCAGTTGGAAGAAGGATTGGAGAGGACGAAACTTGGAGGCAGAGAAACGTGTTAGGGGTTTTTGTAATAGTCTGGTTGAGAAAATAAAGGTCTATACGAGGGCAATATTCTTGGGAATTGGAAGGAGGAGAGCATGGCAACACAACATATTGTAGAGATACAATCAGTAGAACTCACTATTTAGTTGCATGTGGAGTGTGTAAAGGTTAGAAGACAAAAACTAAAGTGTTGTGTGTGGGTAAGTAGGAGGGTTTTGTTATCATTACTAGATACTGGGAACACAGATTGAGTAATAGGTTCTTTTTTCAAAGGAGGTAAGTGAATTCAGAACAATTTTAGTTTTTGATGTGTTGTCAGGACAATCTTTAAAAGATGCTCAGTATCTAATTAAAAATTTCAGATTGGAGCTTAATGTTAGCAAGGGAGTTCTGGTTAAGTATTTAAGAGTCATCAATACATAGTTCATAATTGACACCAGAAAGGTAGCTAAAAGCGTTCATAGAGAGAGTATGAAAAAAAAAAAAACCGAGAAGAGAACTGGAGACAGCCTTGGGAAAATAGTTGAATATAAGAAGCAGCAGCAAGAAAAGGAGAACAAAGCATGCTAAAAAAGGAAGGAGGGAAGACATTATAAGATGAAAGAACAATATCAGAGTGGATTTACCAGGGGATTGGAACTGGACTTTTAAAGATAGGGGTATAGAAGAGAGGCTGAATGTGTCCCAGGAGTTAGAAGAGCAATATCATAAAACTAAAATGGAGACTGGTATGGAAATAATGGAAAAAGATCTTAAAAGTCCTGAGGCTCATCCACCATAGCCTCTTGGAAAACCTGAGAGTTGGGAAAAAGTTGATTTGGCCCAACTGGAGATCCCTGTTACCCTTCCTAGGTGAGGTTCTCACTTACCAATGGAACATCCCAGAAAGATCTGGCCCAGGGCCTAATGATTCTGCTTGTGTTTCCTGGATCTATTATTCTGCAGTGGATCCCATCAAGGTAAAGACAATATTGCTTTCTTGGAGGTAAGTCTCATAAATGGGCAGAGCCCAACCCTGAAATAATGCAGCCCAGAGTTTGCGGAAAATTCCTCAAATGTGGTACTTATTTTAAAGACAGAAGGAGGGATGAAGGGAATAGGTAGCACCATATCTTTGTCCTAAGGGTTTTCTTCTTTGTTTCTTTTCTTTTCTTTTTCCTTTTGAATCCTATAGGTGAGTATGTTCCCATTTAAAAAGCCTAGGATTGGTTGTCAAACAATTGGAGTTTTAGTCCCAAAATTTGTTTCAATATTGCTTTTGGAGTGAATTTTGATAGGGCATTATCTCCCCATTTCCTCATCTGGAAAGTGAGTGTATCTATCTATCCAACCATTCACAACCATCTGTCAGCAATAATTTATTGAGAGACTACTATATTTTAGGGATTTTATTTGGTGCTTTGGATGATAAAAATGTAAGACACAGTTCCCATCTTCAATCATATCTATATATGTATATATATATAATTAAATATATTATAATTATAATAAATAACAATATAATATAACATAAATTAAATATAATATAAATTTATTTTCACATATATTTATTTATATAAATATATATTATATGTATATGTAAATATATATATATATATTTTATATATACAAATAAGTAAAATACTAACAGCTCCTTAAAAAAACATGTAATAGAGGGGTGCCTGGGTGGCTCCATTGGATAAACACCCAGCCCTTGACCTCAGCTCAGGTCATGATCTCACAGTTAGTGGGTTTGAGCCCCACTAGGGATTTTCTCTCTCCCTCTCTCTGCCTCTCCCCTGCTCATGTGCTCTTTATTTCTCTCTCTCAAAATAAATAAATAAACTTTAAAAAATAATAAAAGAACCCATATAATAGTGCTGTGAGGGGCCCATGAGAGAGTGATCACTTTTGGTTGGAGGAGATGATTAAAGGGAAGCTGGAGAATGCACCACAATGAAAGGTACATGTATTTCATACTTTAAGCCTTGAATACTAAATAGCAGTATACCTTAAGATAAGGTATGTGGCAGAGGGAAGGCATTATACAAAGAAGAAACAACATAAGGAAAGGCACTGGGTTGTGAAAGTGCCTTGTGAGTTTGGAGGTCAATGGATAGGCCAGCCTAGCTAAAACATAGGTTGCATAGGTACCTCTTATCTGTATCTCAAATTATTTTGAGGATGAATTCAGATAATATATTAGAGTTGCTTATAAATGTAAGACATTATGATCAAGTGCTGAGTACAGTAGGCTTGACTTAGAAGTCAGTCTGGCACCATGTACAACACTGCTACCCAGGAACAACTCCATTTGATTTACTGTCTTCCCCTTCCTCCCATCCTCAGGACATGTATAGTGGTCTTGTTGGACCCTTGACCATCTGCCGAAAGGGCATCCTGGAGCCTTATGGAGGACGGAGTGACATGGACAGAGAATTTGCCTTGTTATTCTTGATCTTTGATGAGAACCAGTCTTGGTATCTAGAGGAGAATGTAGCAACCCATGGGGCCCAGGAGCCAGGCCGTGTTAACCTATGGAATGAGACTTTTTTGGAAAGCAATAAAATGCATGGTCTGTAGAAAATAACCTACCTTTCTTCCAAAGAACTCCCCATTGGTTTAATGGAGGTATATGATAGGCCCATCACTACCTAAGGGAGCATAATTGAAAGTATGGGAAAGTAGGAAGGTGGTATGTGGGCAAATTAAAAGAACTGTCTCCTACTATTGTACATTTATATACACAAAATATATAAATAGTCAGCATTAGATCAGGTGCACATAAAGCAAGAAGCTGACTCTGTAAAGTTGTTGTAGTGACACCAGCATACTTTAACACACCAGAAAAAAAAGATGGAAATTTGTCACTCTCAATGTACCTGGTAGGTTGGTTGTTTAGGGTCCTTCTATTTCAAAATCCTGAGTTTAGTCTCTCAATATCATTTTATTTCTTTAGCCCCCTGCATCTGGAATGTACTTTCTCAATAGATTCCAAGATAGACAAATGAAGGACAGCTTGTCTTTTAGTCTAATTTCACAACAAAGTTTCAATTTACAAATAAGAAAGAACCTCAGAGAAAATAATGCTGGATTTATATTACATACAATGAAGAGATTTTGATGCTTGAATGGATTTTGGAAGAAAATTGTGCATCCAAGCCTTCCTTTGTTTCAAAGATCTGTGTAGCATTTCACAAACAAAAGAAAATCTAAAATAAGAGTGAGAACTTAAATACATTTAAATGTGTGAAGTGATTTCTCACCATCCTTTCTAGTGTAATATTTCTTTGACGTGAGGATAAGGTGCAGCTTTGATAGTGATTCCAATGGAACTCAAAATTAATATCTCATTGTCGCATTGATTCTAGCTATGTCCCCTTGCTGGAGATAAAAATGATTCACATTGAAATAGAAGATTCACAAACTGAACAATGTGAACTTTGTATCTTCTGACAAATCAGAGAAATTAGTTGCCCAGGGGAAAAAGGGAATTAGGGCACATTTACAACTTGCTAGTGTCCATTTGTTTGGTTAATGCCCATTTCTATCTTTTTGTTTATATGTTCATTCATCCAAACTCCTCAGACATCAATCCATCTACTTATGTATCAGGAATTTGTTGAACACTTTCTAAATGCTGGTACTGAAGATAGAAAGATAATGTTATATTCTGAGGGAAAACAAATAATATATCGTTCCTTTCCCTTCCAGATTCTTGAAACAATTGAGAAAAAAAAAAAAAAGAGATGCTTATGACCAAATGTGGGCTTACTGAGAAGGAACTAATTAGAACTAATTAGTTTCCCTGAGAATTAGTTCCTGAGAAGGACACTGAATTTATTTCTGAAGCTAAATGGGCTTGCTGATACTCCTCCTGCAGGGAATAGATTTTCTACCCTGACATTGATATAGATAAACAACAATAGCCTCCCCTTTGCAGCAGTAGAATCTTCTCTACAATGTAATATTAAATCAATTCGAATTATTTTCTATGTCAAGACTGATTCAAGAGAGAGAAGATTCACAAAGGGTAGAGTTGAGCATCTTTAGTTCCTTTTTTACAAATTCACAATTTGATTGGGGTAAATAAATGACAGGTTATAAATGTTCCTTCCATTATTTCCACTCTTGAAACGTAGAGTAAAAATGACTTTCCCTCCATAAGAATATGTGGGGCACAGGAATGTGCTCTGGGCATAGTCCTGACAATATGAATTAACATGGCTATGAGTAGTTTGTTGTCTTTAGAGCATAGGATGTGGCCTGTGAAGAAACAGATAATGAAGCCTATGCAATTAATATAATTATTAATTCCAAGAATATTGCAAGTACTTTTTATTTAACATGTATTGTAGGCTCAGGTGTCTTCTGGGTGCTCTGAAGAATATAAGGAAACTATATTAGTATAGTATATACTTTCATTTCCTGCTTACTAGTAACCTATAGTCCAGTTGGGGATATGAGCTTCCACCAATTTAAAGATAGGTAAGTATATAAGGGAGGTTTTGGTGACTTCCAAATATGGTACAGACAGTACTGGAGGAGTTCAGAAGTAGAAGTAAATGAAGGGAAAGAGAGTTACTAAGAGGAGCTAGATCGAGGAAGTGTTCTTGGATAAGGTAAAGTTATGATTGGGCTTTGAAAAGATGAATAAAAGAAGGCAGGATTTCTAGGGGGAAATATCAGAAGCATGAGCAAGGACAAAAAGAACATGAATATGGGGCCATATTGGGGATGGTGAATAAATCACCTTCATTGGAAAAAATGTGTTAGATAATGGGAAATGAATATGAGAAGGTGGTTTGGCCTTATATTGTGAAGGACCTCGTTGGCTGAACTAAGGAGCTTGATCTTTTAGGCATGAGGCATCTATTATAGTATTTTAAGCAGTAGAAAGAAATGGTCAGATTAGATATTTAGAAAGACCACTCTTATAACACCAATGTGTAAGATAGACTTATGGAATGCAAATGTTATAGAGATTAGAGAAATTAAGAAGATATTGTTATCATCAAACATGATAGGGACTAGCCCTAAGGCAATGGCAATGGGAAATCAAAACAAAAGATATGAGACATTTTTTTTTTTACAGCCATTAATGGAAAGCTCTACAGCAACCTCAGGGGTCTTACCATGTACCAAGGAGAACGAGTGGCATGGTACATGCTGGCCATGGGCCAAGATATTGACCTACACACTATCCACTTCCATGCAGAGAGCTTCCTATATCGGGTGAGCTGGCAAAGGGCTGAGTACCTCAGGAACAATTAGAGGAATGCTTTGACAGTCATTAAGGAAGAAAGGGATAGCTTCTTAAGGAACAAGATAATAGTTAAAAGAGGAGAGGTCTTGTACATGGAGAATTGAACTGGGAATTCTAGTTTGACTGTGTACTCCAGGGTTAGTCACTTCCCTCTAGTCCTTGGCTTTCCCCTCTGACATAGAAGAAATGAGTAGCTCAAAGGAAAAAAAGAAGAAGTGAGTAGCTCATTTGTGGTGTAAGTAGATTGAAGAAACCGAAGTAATTGAACATCAGTCAAGGACTGTAGTGCCATTAAACAGTGATCCTAAGAGCAAGAAATTTCATAGTGATGTCTCAGAATCTATGAAAGTTCTTATCCCATTATAAGAAACTTCAATTCAGAAGCTACATGGAACAACATGTAGGTTTTGAAAAAGAAGTTTTAGCCTTAGGGAAAGGGGGCAGTTGAAGGGAAAGGGAGTTGAAGGCATTGATATAGATTTAAAGATATAGAAGTGTGATAAAGACGATAGCATAGAGGAGAAATCTAAATTGAGATAAATTTCTAAAGGAAATAAGTAGTTCCTTCCTAGGAGTCAAGGATTAAGCCAAATTCCCCAGATGTCAGCATGATAAAAAGTATGGAGATACTAATTTTAGCTCCCAAAGTGTCCTTTGGGACACTTTAAGGAAAAGTAGGAAGATAGGGTCTCCTCTGATGGTTCAATTTGTGTGGGCAGATTTATAGAGGAGATGGATCAGTTGTACTTGTTAAGCTGCTCTCTGATCTATGAATCTTGGAGCCCCATGTCCCTGATTTGTACATCCAAGTTTTTTTAGCTCCTATAAGCTCTAAGATGAACTCTTTACCCTTCATTTCTTCTCCTCCACCCCAATCTCTTTTGCAGAATGGAGAGAGCTATCGTGCAGATGTTGTAGATCTGTTCCCAGGGACCTTTGAGGTTGTGGAGATGGTAGCCAGCAACCCTGGGACATGGCTGATGCACTGCCACGTTTCTGACCATGTCCATGCTGGCATGGAGACCCTTTTTACTGTCTTGTCCCAAAGAGGTAAGGTATAACTTCCCCCAAGATTGGAAATCTTTGAATACTTTATGTAGTCTACAGGAACCAGATAATCCCAAGAAATTCCTTACCCCTGTCTTTCTGATCCCAGAAGAACCAGGACTTAAGACAGTGCATGCCACACTCAGGTGTTCTCCCAACTATATTTCTCATTCTCCATTGTTTCCTTGCTCCTTCCCCATCCTAATTACTTTGACACTTGTTGATTTCACATGGGTTGACCCAGCCTGAAACTCATTAGGCTCTATGCATTGTTGCTTAGCATAGATTTGATTCCTTTGAAATATATTTCATTTAAATAGAAATCTATTATTTTAGGATTCATTAGAAGTATTCACTATTTCAAGAAATCTTGCTAATGAGTTCTTTAAAAAATATAGTTCTAATAGTCACCCCTTAATTGATTTGTTTTGTGGAGCTTGTGAAAAAGTTCTTTCTGTCTTGGAACAACTATGTCTAAAGCTAGATGGACATATTGGTCTTTAGTTATGGCTTATCTCAGAAAGAGTTGCTACCAAGGGTGCAAAAAGGTTTTGCCTTTTTTCTTTTTTAATATGGAGAGTGAATTGCTGGGTTGGTTTCTTTATCAGTCAATTTTTGATCATCACTAAGAACATAAAAGTTTTGGCTGGCTATGGATTTTGTCTTTTGGTCATTAATTGTTTAGGAATCTCTTGACTTGTGTCTAGGATTTTCAGTCATTGGCACTCTATCAGCAGAAATACAAAGTTTGAAAATGTCTTTGGGCTTTTAAACAAGCTTAGCAAACCAGGGTAGAGAATACAACTCTGCTCTTTACCCCCAGGGAAAGAGAAATTTTCCATTATAATAACCTGTATCTTTGAAAAGCTTTGTTCTCTAGTAATCTATACTGCTAAAATGTGTCTTCAACTTACTACTATAGTACTATTCCTTACTACTCAGATAGGTACACAAAACTCTTTGTTGTGTTTTGTCAGCCCTTAGAAACAAAGTCAAGTGATAAATTGATGTGTCATCAAGATGCTATAGGTTCAAGACAACAGGTTTTGCCTGTGTATAGTAATGGGTCATCCAAAATCTGGACCATTTCACAAAATTATCTCAATATATAACATCAAAGAACTTCCATGAATAAAGATAACTCATATCTCTCTCTGACAATGAGCCAGCCTACAAAGCCTACCTATTTGCTTTTTATTGTTTGTTTATACTTCACGATAGTCTAATTCAGTATTGCTCCAACCACATATATGCTACCTGGCCAACCAGAGGGAATAGTTGTAGACAGGGAAGAAAAGGCTAATTGTTGAAACAACGTTCCTGATGAGTAAACAGGGTATGAAAACCAGAGATAAAATGAAAAATTAGACTGGAATAGATTTTTTTTACTAAAAGAAGAGAAGACAGAAAAGTAAATGATCATTGTATAAGTTTCGGTGAGGAGTCTGACAGAAAGAATATTTATTTCCTTGTCTCTGCTTCATTTGTTCATTTGTGGGAGAGAATTCATCTGCTTAGAGTGAAGGATAGAAAGTAGGATAAGGAACTTGAAGAGAGTGGGCTAAGGTTTGAAATACACACTTTGGGAGATGGGAAAACAAAGCTTACTCTGAGTGATAGAAAATAATTTATTGGCAGGAAAAATTGAGGGCTTAGTTAAAGTTTGACACAAAGAATACTTATCTTTACAATTACATGATTTTTATACACCAACATTCAGCATACCAGACAAAACACAGAGAAATCATACTCACTGTGGTTTCATCAGTCAATTATAATGCTCCTGGTAAGTCAGTAGTTGAAGTGATAGACCATAGAGTCTAGCTAGACCAGGAATGGGGTAAACAAAAAAAGGCATGATAAAGCTGACAGTTTGGGAAAAAATGGAAAGATCCAGGAGCTAGATATCTGTATGAAGTGATGATAACAGGTTAAATGGAATAAGTATCATTAAACTATGTAAGGAAGAGGAGGCTGTTGTTAGATTTTATATTTCTGAGATGGAGCAGTTCTGAATAACAAGTTCAATGTGGCCATGGGAATTGTTAATAGAATTAGAGTAGATATAAAAGTTGTTGGAATTAAAAGGTACAGAAACTGTGAAGTTTGAAGGATGAATGAGTCAACGCCAATGGTGGGAATGGAGGAATGGGAAGACTGAGTCAGGTAGCAAAGACTTCCGTGAATGAAAAGAACTACTAGGTAACAGTAACAAAAAGTGGTTGTGACTTTTGTAGCCGAAAAATATAATCTTCAAAACAGATAGATATTTGCCCCAAAAAGGGAGGAAAAATTGTCTAAAAGCAGTATTGAGAGGATATAAAGGAAACATAGTCCTCAGAGAAGAGCTCAGCCTTATTAAAGCAAGAAGAGGAAGCAGTGTTCTCAAAAGGGTTTGAATATGTAGGGATGTAGTTTTGACAAGGAGCAGAGATTTATTGAAGGGAGGGTGGGAAAGGGTGACAAAGAACACATGAATGTGGGTAGGAAATATCAATAAATATGTACATAATGGCAGAGGGGTGACTTACCTTTTGGACTCCTAAGCCTATGTTTTTGCTTATATTTTTGTCACTACTCAAAACCAAATACATATGCCAATAATGACTTTGACCATAAGGTAATTAATTCCAGGCACCTTCTTTTTGCTTAGGATACTACAGAGAAATTCCTCTATCCAATGCCAATGCCCACAGCAAACCTGTGGATTGGTAGGAAGAATAACAGCGCTAACTAACCTCTTTTTTTTTCTTTTCTACCAGAACACGTAAGCACTATCACCACCATCACCAAAGAGATTGGAAAAGGTAGGAAGGATAATGCATAAACTGTGTACTTATATGTGGTATGTACTTGGGGGGAGGTGTAGTGCCTCTAGAAAATGAGATTCACTACCAAAACATGGACTACAATACTAGCAGGAAGCACCCTGAAATTTCTGTAATACTTCAAAAGTCAGGAACCCAAGGTTCAGTTTTTCTCAGCATATTTATTCTCTCTGTCCCCTATTCCCAACATCCTAAGTTAGGAAAAACAGCCTCACCCCAATTGAAAGTTGCTATCTTAGCTTCTCACCTAATGTGTGAAGGGGGGGTGGTGTGGATTCAAGGTTTCTTTGGGTTAGACATGAAGGAGCTGTAACACAGACATAAATTATTCATAGAGACAGTATGAAACTAGTATAAATACCATACAGTCTACATCAGCTTTTTTATTCTTGTTTCTATGGAATACCAAATAGTTGACTCTTTGGAACCAGCCATTTCTTCCATTCACAAAAGTAGAAATTATGTTCCTACCTAAACTAGGTCCAAATAGTGGGCCTTACCTACCTCACTCTCCCCCATCCCATTTGTACATGGACTGAGAAAGTCTCAGAGAGTTATGAGAAGTAGAAGCGATGCTACAGACCATCAGTTTAATATGGGGATTTTTTTTCAGCTGTGTTTTGAAAAGTCCTAATGATCTCCCCAAGTATTTTATAAACTGTGAACCAGGAGACTAAGGTATGTTTTGGAGGGATTGGGAATAGTAAAAGTGAGGTTGGGATAGTGTAAACTCTTGGTCTAATAAAGCCCAAAAATTTTCTACATGAGAAATTGAGAAATGGAAAGTAATTTGTCCAAGATCACAAGAGGAGTAAGTAGTAGAATGTAAACTTAGAACTATGAAGTTTCCAGCTTCCATTTTAACTCACAGTTCATCTTTTCTTATTTCTTTAATAATGTTCATTCATCCATTTATATATTTATCAAACATGTGCTGAGTTCCAGGGAAACCAAAACAAGTAAGATATTACTATCCAGGAGATTTTCATCTATAAATGGAATGAGATACAAAAACAATAATTGCATTGCTGGTATACATTGTAAAAAGGGGCAAAACGACAGCTATTAATTATTGTTCATTTGCTATCTTCCAGGTGCTATGCTAAATATTTTATAAATATTAGTTCATTTAAATATCACAATAAACCTCTGACCTAAGTATAGTTCTTATCATCATTTTATAAAAAAGGAGACTGAAGTCCAAAAGTGAAGGAGATAGTTCACTTGGCCCAAGCAAGTAAATCATGAGAATACAAACAGTACGGATACTTTGGGAACACAGAAGAAAGGACCATTAACTGACCTCAAATGTAACATTTAATATGCGTATAGAAAAGTGAAGGGGGAGAAATGGTGGCCTGAAATAGGGTCACCTGTTCTTGGAAACAAAGAATCAGTTGCTGTGGCTAAAGAGTATAATATAAAACCAAAATGGTAAGTTAGAGCCTGATTGTGAGAGTTGGAATGCCTAGTTTGATTCATAGCTTTGCTGTGTAGGTTAATTGGAGATCACCAAAAGTTTGTATGTCAGTAACTAAAACAATCATATTATTTCACCTCGAAAGATCGATGTGACATCAGTGTATCAAGACTCAAAGAGCTGAGAGACAAGACAGCACAGTGGTAGGCTGTTGTCATGGTACAAATAGTCAAATTGAGCATTTATAAGCTAGATGATTGAGTCAAACTGCCTCCTTGAAAATTCCACTCATTGCTCCCAATTCTATCCTCTGGAAACATATAAACCAAATCCAATTCTTTTTATTGTTAGCTTTACATCACAAACATTTTTATATTTGAAGAAATATATCAGGGCCCTTTCTACTCAGTTTTAGTTCTTTCCATGGGGTAAAGAACACAGTGATTCCGAAGGGCTTTCTTAGCAGTGACTTCCTGTTACACAAATTCTTTGTAACCTATAAACCTGTATTCATCAGCTGGTGTTTTTAAGGATAGGAGCAATTCCTCTGCCCTATGTTGATGGAGTTATTTCCTATTTCCCAAGAGTTGACCGCGAATGGTGCCACATTAGAGTACTCTCCAGCTCAGGGTGCCATTTTTCTCTTGTTCTATTTCAGCATCAATCCTCAGAAACATTGGAGAAGGCAATGTGAGAGTGCTGGGCATGTGGATTCCTGTAAAGAATATGGAGATACTGGCTTCTCTTTTAATTGCCATGAGTATCATTCTCCTCCTCATTGCTCTAGCTCTTGGTGGTGTGATCTGGTGCCAGCATCGACAGAGAAAGCTACGACGCAACAGGAGGTCCATCCTGGATGACAGCTTCAAGCTTCTGTCCCTCAAACAGTAGCAGTTGGGTCCTGCAACTGCACATCTTGAATGCAGTCCCAGCAGGTCATGCTCTAGTAACTGACTCTACTGTCAAAGGGACATGAGTGGTAGAGAGGCAGAGTAGGGAAATAAACTCATCTGGGAATTTCTTCATTTATTTATTTACATGGAAATTATGTACCTTCTCTTTTTCTTTATTTTTTTTCTCCACTTGGGAATCTGGGGCAAGAAAATCCCATATTATCTTATATCACAAATTTCAACAGCTGGATTATATCAACCACTGACACTTGGAAGATCTGGAAATTACTAATAACCTATTCTTCTTACAAAGTAGATACCTAAGGTAAAATCAATTGATTAGGTTTTTATTGCCTTTTCAGAACCTAGGTAAGTGAGCTGTGAAGTTAATCCACATCTAAACTAAGGGCTAACAACATGGGCATGATGGAGAATGTGTGGGGTGGGATTTGAAGATCCAAATTTTATTTTGATTCTCCTTGGAAATAAACTATTTTGGAAAAGAAGTAGATGGAATATTATTGCTATGAGCACCTACAACCTCTGGAGCCAGAAGCTCCTCAGGAGGTCAGTCTTCAAAATTTCTGGCACAGTTTTCCACTCCATACTGTAGGCAAAAAATACTGTATGTTAAAGTACTTGTTAGAACACTATAAGAGTGAACATGGTGATTTTAATGATCTCTGTGGCCTCTGGGAATCTGTGACCATGATTGAAACAAAGAACACTCACTGGGAGGGGGTATAATATGGGTCTAGCTATCCTTTTTGTGGGGCCTATGTGTTTGTGTTTTGGAAAAAAAAAAACTAAGTCAGACTGGTGGGTACCATCTTGTAACACATAGGTGCCAAAACACTTTTGAATTCTAAGAAAATTTTCCAGAGAGAAACAGAAGTCTGAGACAAAGCTTAAACCTATCCACTGGGCAAGGTGAGATGGGCACCAATCTTGTGGACTCTTTGGCAATTGGGCGTATGAGAGGTCTACTTGCAATTTTTGGAGTTTTTTTTTAAATAGGACAGACTCCTTTCTGGTATCTTAAAGCAATATTCCTTTGTTGCCTGTAAGTTCAAGCCTCTCTGAAAACTTGGTGGGAGACCACAGATGAACAAGATGTAGAGTAAGGATGAGATAGGATGATCCACCCTCGCTATATATCCATAATACCATTTCACATGGGAAATGAAGAAAAGAAAACATTAGAAGCAGAATTAAGATAATAACTGAAATATGTACTGGTTTACACTTTACAAAACATCTAATACCTGATTGCATTTAACTCGCCTTAGTTTTATCAGAGTGATACTTTGTTTTATATTTGAGTAAACAAATGATCAGAGTAGTTTTATCCACGGGCATTCAACTAGAAGTTGAGCAAAGATTCATGTCAATCTATTTGACTCCAAATACTTGTTTTATCCTGGTGTATCATAGAAACATCCACCAATCTCCATCCTTTGTATCCATATTAACTGCAATTTTCTTGTCTTCCCAGCCAATCTCTCTGCCTAATTAGGTATCCTATACAGATCAAATGTAGAAACCCACAGGGCTAGTATTCAGTTGCCATATAATGTTGAAGGTTGGAAGAGAAAACATGGTCCTGAGCCTATTATTCATCTTGCTTTGCTGTGGTCAGTGGCTTTCTGGTGAGCTTTACTGGAAATCTCAGAAACATAACAGATGATGGAAGGTTTAAATTGCTAGTTATAAAATAAAATGGTGGGGTATTTAAGCCATTGCAAAATCAATGCACTTAAAAGCAAACAATTTTGGTCTATGGTAAATGTGGAGGTTATTGAAAACCCAGTGCACACTGAGGACTCAAGTCAATTAATAGCTATGATTTGCACACAACTGGGATGTTACCTTGGTCATGGTTATGAATCAGAGACAAAGAAAAGTAGGTGGAATGAGGATAAGTTTCCTCTGAGGATGTAACCCTCCTACAGATTGGGGAAACTAAGCTCAAGCATATATATATATATATATATATATATATATATATATATATATATTTGTGGTGGTTTTGCTCCCCGTGGGGATGTAGAAGATGTTTTTGACAATTAAGTGACACTTCAATTCGTTCAGTTGATCAAGCCAGAAATCCCCAAAGTCATCACATTGGTGAGCCTTGTCTGTTTGCCTCCTAAATTGGTATAACTGATTCACTTGTTTATATCTTTACTGCTACCACCTCAGTCTAAAAAACAACCATCTTTTACCTGGACTAGAGTGGTAGCCTCATTATTACTCTCCTTTCATTTACTCTAGCCCTTCACATTTTATTCTCCATGCAGAAAAGTGATGTTTTAAAAATATAAATTGGGCTTACTTTTCAGGTGAGATGCCACAAACTCATCTGTGTTTAATGATAAATAAACACTGTAAATAATGAAAGAGGCAATAGAAAGACTGGAAAATATAGAAAGAAAATGGCAATGTGGAAAAGAACAGGATGACAAAGCAACTGGGTATCTTTCCAACATCCAACCTAGCAGAACACAGACCAAGATCAACGAGGAATCCTAATGACTATCCCAGATGGCCCTGGAGACAAAAAGGGGGATTGAGGAAGAGCCCTGCATACATCAAATAGGCAGGGAAACTGGTATTCATCTCTTTTGGTCAGAGACTCCCCGTTCCTAATTAGACATTGGGAAGGACCTGCAGGGGGAATCTCAGCATAGCAAGCTGCCAAGCCCAAGAAGCAATTTTGCTGCGAGCTGCAATCCCTTTCACTATCCAGAAATAATAAGTGGCTCTGTCAGGGATAAACAAAAACACTAGTGACACCAGAGAAACCAAGCAAACCAAAATCCCACAGCAAGGTCTCTGAAAATTACACTGTCATTGGAACACAGTGTATGCCAGGACTTGTGTCCTAAATATAAACAAGATGAATATATTCTAAAATAGATCGCTTAAATATGCTTCATTATTTCCATGCTATCGAGAACGAGCAAAATCAAAACTTGAATGAGAAGATGATAACCAAACACAAAAACTGAAATGAAGCAGATGTTCAAATTACCTGAAAAGGATTTTAAAATAGCTATAATGCAACTGCTACAATACATACATATGGGTACATATGTACACACATATGTACACACATATACACACACATATGCTACATATGTGTACATATGTACACACATATACACACACATATGCTACAATACATACAATACATACATATGGGTACATATGTACACACACACAAACATACACACATACATATATATATATATATATATATACCATTTTACATGGTAAACGGAGAACATATATATATATATATAACATATATATTATATATATACATGTATATACATGTATATATATTTTCTGTTCTCCGTTTACCATGTAAAATGGTATTATGGATATATAGTGAGGGTGGATCATCTTATCTCATCCCTACTTTATAACTTGGTTGTCTGCAGTCTCACACCAAAGTTTCAGAGAGGCTTGAACTTACAGGCAAGAAAGGAATATTGCTTTAAGGTAACAGAGAGAAGGAATCTTACCTATAAAAAAAGCTCTCAAAATTTCAAGGACTCTGCTCTGGCAGTGTGGAGCCTGCTTGGGATTCTCCTCCCGCCCCTTTGCCCATCTCCCACTTGTGTGCTCTCTCTGGATAAATAAATAGATAAATAAATAAATAAATAAACAAACTTTTAAAAAAATGTAAGATACAGCTATAGGAGTGCTGATAAGCAAATTTATAGAACTAAAATGCATTAGAAAAGATAAAACTTCTTGAGCTGATTAAAAAAATAAGTTCTTACATAAAGAAACTATAAATAGAAGAGGAAGTAAGTCCAAAGCAAACAAAATAATGGGAAACATACAGATAAGAGCAGAAACAAATGAAACTGAAAAAAGAAAAATAATAGAGAAAACAAATGAAACAAAACTCGGTCACTTAAAAAAGTCAATAAAATATAAAATAAAAGTGAAAAACCAGCAATACTGACAAAAATAAAAATGGTAGAAAAGGTAAAAACCACCAGTATCAGAATTGAAATAGATTTTCATTGCAAATCCTGTATTCATGGATGATGATATCATCAAGATTGTAACAAAGGTCATTTCACTTTAGTCTTTCTCACAAAAAGACCAACAAAATCTATCCATAGACAAAATGCCACTGGAAAACCCTAGAACCTATAGGTGAGGCACAGGCACCACACTGGGTCAGAGAGATGGAGAATAACAGTAGTAAAAGGGTAAAAGGGAGGGCACCTGGCTAGGTCAGTCAGTATAGCATGTGACTCTTGATCTCCAGGTTGTGATTTTAGCCCCACATTGGCCTAGAGACTACTTAAAAAAAAAGAAAGAAAGAAAAAGAAAAAGAAAAAGGAAAACAAAAAAGAAAAGGAAAGGTAGAGCAGCAGTTTCATTTTGCCCAGATCACCACTCACCAGGTAAACCATCAGGTTATTCTCAATAGGTGTCTGTTTCTCTCTTTCTCTTTTTTTCCCTGCTCATTTGTTTTGTTTCTTAAATTCCACATGTGAGTAAAGTCATATGGTATTTTTATTTCTCTGACTGACTTATTTCAATTAACAATATACTCTCTCATTCTATCCATGTTGTTGCAAATGTCAAGATTTTATTCTTTTTTATGACTGAATAATATTCCTTTGTATATATACAACCCATCTTCTTTGTTCATTCATCTAGCCAGGGACACGTGACTTGCTTTCATAGTTTGGCAATTGTAAATAATGCTGCTATAAACAGAGAGGTTCGTGTATCCTGTTGAATTACTGTCTTTTTATTTTTTTGGGTAAATAACCAGTATGATTACTGGATCATAGGGTAGTTTTATTTTTAATTTTTTGAGGAACTTCCATACTGTTTTGCATAGTGGCTGCACTAGTTTGTATTCCCACCAAGAGTGAATGCGGTCTTATTTTTCTCCACATCCTTGTCAACACTTGTTTCTTGTGTTATTGATTTTAGCCATTCTTATAGGTGCAAGGTGATATCTCATTGTAGTTTTGATTTGCATTTCCCTACTGATGAGTGATGTGGAACATCTTTTCATGTGACTGTTGGCCATCTAGATGTTCTCCTTGGAGGAATGTCTGTTCATCTCTTCTGCTAATTTTTAATTTTGATTATTTGCTTTTGGGGTGTTGATTTGCATAAGTTCTTTATATATTTTGGATACTAACCTTTTATCAGATATATCATTTGCAAATAACTTCTCTCATTCTGAGGGTGGAAATTTACATTTTTAATTGTTTCTTTTTGTATGGATAAACTTTTTATTTTGATATAGGCTCAATAGATTATTGTTGTTTTTGTTTCCATTGCCTCAGGACATACAGAAAGAATTTGCTGTGGCTGATTTCAAAGACATCTAAACCTACCCTAAACCTACTTTGTTGAGGGTTTTTATCATAAATGATGTTATACTTTGTCAAATACCTTTTCTGTATATGCTGTCCTCCAGGATTTTTATGTTTTTAGTTTTTACATTTGGGTCTTTAATATATTTTATGTTTTGGGCATAATGTAATAAAATGGTCCAGTTTCTTTCTTTTGCATGTAG
This sequence comes from Leopardus geoffroyi, assembly GCF_018350155.1. NCBI lineage: Eukaryota > Metazoa > Chordata > Mammalia > Carnivora > Felidae > Leopardus > Leopardus geoffroyi. The sequence continues at coordinate 53,807,921 of NC_059343.1, forward strand.
CTGACAAGTTTTTCCAACACCATTTGTTTAAGAGTCTGTGTTATTTCTCATTGGATATTCTTTCCTGCTTTGACAAAGATTATATGACCATATAATTGTGGGTTTATGTCTGGGTTTTCTGTTCTGTTACCTTGATCTACATGTCTATTTTTGTGTCAGTACCACACTGTTTTGATTACTACATCTTTGTAATATAACTTAAAGTCTGGAATTGTGATACCTATAGCTTTGCTTTTATTTTTCAAAACTGTTTGACTCTTGAGGGTCTTTTGTGATTCCAGACAAATTTTAGGATTGCTTGTTCTAACTCTGAAACATGCTGATATTTTGATAGGGATTGCATTAAAATGCATAGATTGCTTGGGGAAGTCTAGACATTTTAACAATACTTATTCTTTTAATCCATGAGCATGGAATGTCATTCCATTTCTATGTACTCTTCAATTTATTTCATCAGTGTTTTATAGTTTTCAGAGTACAAATCTTTTACCTCTTTGATGAAGTTTATTTCTAGATATCTTATTATTTTTGGTGTAGTTTTAATGGTACTTTTTTTCAATTTTTCTTTTTGCTGTTTCATTATTAGTGTATAGAAATGCAACAAATTTTTGCACGTTGATTTAGTATCCTTCAAATGTACTGAATTCATTCATCAGTTCCAGTAGTTTTTTGGTGGAATCTTTAAGTTTTTCTATATAGAGCATCATGTCACCTGAAAATAAGGAGTTTTACTTCTTTTGTTTTTACCAATTTGTATGCATTTTATTGTTTTGTTGTTATCTAATTGCTGTGGCTAGGACTCCCAGTAGTCTTTTAAATAAAAGCGGTGAGAATAGACATCTTTGTCTTGTTTCTAGCCTTAGGGGAAAAACTCTCACATTTTTTTTTTTTTTTTTTTTACTATTGAGTGTGATGTTCACTGTAGATTTTTTTTATACATGGCCTTTATTACGTTGAGGTACATTCTACTTTCTGACAGCTTTTATCATGAAAGGATGTTATACTTTGTCAAATAAGTTTTCTATGTCTATTGAAATGATCATGTAATTTTTATTGTTTCTCTTAATTTTGTGATTCCTAACATTGAATGGTTTGCAAATATTGAACCACTCTTTCACACCAGCGATAAATCCTATTTGATGACAGTGGATGATTTTTTAATGTATTGTTGGAATCTCCTGCCCAACTATTGAACATAGTCTCTAAATCTGCATAACCAGGGAGCCCAAAGAGTGACTCTGTGTAGCTTTTGAGTACTGTTAACTGTCTTGCCCACCCATGGAACCCAACCAAGAACCATGCCTGATTAATGAACACAGTCTTCAATATCACCCACAAAAAAGTGACTAGAGCCCAGCTAGTATCCCCACTTGACTATAAAACCAAATAAGCCTGCCCAACCAAAAAGCCTACCCAGTGGCCACCCTCCAGTGTTGAGTTCAGCCAGCAGACCCACTCAACCTCAGAGCCCAGCCATTGGTTACTTGCCTCCACAATTGGCCTCACCTAACTACAGACATTGATGATAAACACTGACAGCCTGTGGATGTTACCAGCTGACCCTTTCAGTGTCTCAAGCAAAGCTCACTTGTGAAGGTTATTTCCTTGATACAGTTAACCTGTAAGTTCTGGAAGAGGAGACTGCTTACTCAAATGTGCAAATACCAATGCAAGGATACAGGGATCATGAAGAATCAAGTAAAACTGGAATGACAAAAGGAAACTAATAAAGCTATAAATGAGCATCTAAAAATGGAGATATAAACACTGTGTAACAAATAACTCAGAATAATCCTCTTAAAGAAGTCCACCGAATGCAAAAGTGCACAGATAACTAAATAAATCTAGAAAAATAATGCATGGACAAAATAACAAGTTAAATAAATAAAAGCAAACAGCAACAAACAGAAATCATAGACCAAAAAATAAAGAGAATGGACTGAAGAATTCAACAGAGAGCTTAAGAACAGACTCAACTGAGCAGAAGTTAGAATCAATTAACTTGAAGGTGAGTCATTTGAAATTTTGCAGAAAGAGGAACCAAAACAAATGTGAAAAAGAAGAGTAAAAACAGCCTGTGAGGTTTGTGGGATATTATCAAGAAAAACAAAATACACATCATGGAATTACAAGGAGAGAAAATGAAAGGACATAGTGTTGATTTAAAGCAATAATGGCTGGGGCGCCTGGGTGGCGCAGTCGGTTAAGCGTCCGACTTCAGCCAGGTCACGATTTCGCGGTCCGTGAGTTCGAGCCCCGCGTCAGGCTCTGGGCTGATGGCTCAGAGCCTGGAGCCTGTTTCCGATTCTGTGTTTCCCTCTCTCTCTGCCCCTCCCCCGTTCATGCTCTCTCTCTGTCCCGAAAATAAATAAACGTTGAAAAAAAAATTAAAAAAAAAATAAAGCAATAATGGCTGAGAAATTCCCAAACATGAAGAGACAAATGAACATCCAAATTCATGAGGCTCAAAAAATTGCAAATAAGAAAAATTGGAAAAGGGTTACACCGAGATACATTACAATTAAGTGATCAAATGTCAAAAACAAAAAACTTTGAAAGCAGCAAGAGAAAAGTCACTTGTCAATTGTCACATACAAAGGAGCCCCATAAGACTATTAGTGTATTTCTCAAAAGAAACTTTGTAGGCCTGGAGGGTGGGATGACATATTCAAAATATTAAAATAAAAAACAAAGCTGTCAACCAAGAACATTATACATAGCAATGATGTCTTTCAGAAATGAAGGAGGGTTGCCTGGGTAGCTCAGTCGGTTCAGTGTCTGACTTCAGCTCAGGTCATGGTCTTGCAGTTTATGAGTTCAAGTCCTATGTCAGGCTCTGTGATAACAAACAGCTCAGAGCCTGGAGACTGCTTTGGATTCTGTGTGTGTCTCTCTCTCCCCCTCCCCTGCTCATGCTCTGCCTCTGTCTCTCAAAATAAATAAATAAATAAATAAATAAATAAACGTTAAAAAATTAAAAAAAAATAAAAAAGAAATGAAGGAGAGATAGACTTTCCCAAACAAAAAATAAACAAACAACTGAGGGAGTACAACACCAGTAGGCTTTCCTTACAAGAAATGATAAAGGGTGCTCTTCAAGCTGAAATGGAAAGATGCTAATTCACATGTAAAACCATATGAATGCATAAAACTTACTATTTAAAGTAAACATATGGTCAAAGCCAGAATCTCTAATATTGTAATGGTGGTGTGTAAATTGCTTACAACCTCAGTTTAATAGTTTTTAAAAAGGATATATAAAGTAGGGGTGCCTGGGTGGCTCAATTGGTTAAGTGCCCAACTTTGGATCAGATCATGATCTTGCAGTTCATGAGTTCAAGCTCCATGTCACTCTCTGGGCTGACAGCTCGGAGCCTGGATCCTGCTTTGAATTCTGTGTCTCCTTCTCTCTCCGTGCCCCTTTTCCACTCACACTCTGTGTCTCTTTCCTTCTCTCTCCCTCAAAAATTGTGGGGGGCCGGGCCCCTGTGCCAGGCTGAGACCGGGTCGAGCAACGTTCCCTGTTGACTCAAGCCAACCCGGTGGTTCCCCCTCCCATTCCCCCACTTTCAAGGGCATATGAAAGCCTTGTCAAGGCTGAGAAAGTTAATTCCTGAAGACTGTGGTCTGCAGGTGTTGGCAGTAATGCTACCTCCCTTTTTCTACCCCGAGTCAGATAGAAACAAACATGGGAATTGTGTTTTGCTAGCAATCTTATCAACAAGGTCTTGTAACCCGTCTAGAAAATGCACAAGAAACACAGAACTAAATGTTTTGGTTGGCAGCAATTATGTGAAACCTGTTTATTCTTAGAATGACCTAACCCATAAGAGTCTGGTTATAAAAGATTGTGTACAGCAACAATGAAGCGGTCACTTGGGTCATCAGCCCAGGGGACCCTCCTGTTCCCAAACTTTCTCTTCTCTCTTTTTTTCTTGCATTCCCCTACCCTCAGGACCCTGACCTCGGTGTTTGTCGCGCCGGCCACAACAAAAAATAAATAAACATTGAGAAAAGTATATATAAAGTAATTATAACTATAGTAATTTTTATTGGATACATGTTATTAAAAATGTACATTGTATGGGGCACCTGGGTGGCTCAGTGAGTTAAGTGTTTGACTTTGGCTCAGGTCATCATCTCATGATTCATGGGTTCAAGTCCCACATCAGGCTTCACACTTGGAGACTGCTTTGGATTCTCTCTCTTCTTCTCTCTCTGCACCTCCCCTGCTCTTATTCTCCCTCTCTAAAAATAAATAAGTAAACTCAAAAAATGTATATTGTAACATCAAAAAAAATTTAAAGGTAGGAGGAAAGAAATAAAAATATAGCTCTGTTTAAGCTATTGAAGTTAAGTTGTGACAAAAAATTTTGTTAAGGTGTTAAAGTATACCACTACAAAAAGTAATCAAATTAAATTGGGAGATAACATGAGAGGAACCAAGGAACAAAAGATCTACAACAGTCATAAATATAATTAATAATATGGTACTAGTCTTTACCTACCATAAATAATTCCTTTAAATGTAAATGGATTAAATTATCCAGTCCAAAGACATCCAATGACTGGACTGATTAAAAACAAAAAAGATCCGATGATGTGCTGCCTAAGAGAGACTCATTTTACATTTAAGGACACAGAAAGGTTGAAAATTAAAGGATGTAAAAAGATATTTTGAGTCAATGAATACCAAAATAAAAATCAGGGGTAGCTATACTTATATCAGACAAAATGGACTTTAAGTGAAAACTGGTCACAAAGGACAAAAAGATACAGAATATATAATGTGTATGTATATATAATGATATAAGGGTCAATTGGTCAAGGTGATATAACAAATGTAAATATTTATTCACCAATCATCAGAGTACATAATACATGAGGTAAATGCAAATAAAACTAAAAGGAAAGCTAAACAACAATACAGTAACACTTGGGGATTGTAATTTTTTACTATAAGCAATGGACAGATCATCCAAAGAGAAAATCAATAAAAAGCAGTGGATATCAAAAACTTTATTGACCAAATGGGTCTACAGACATATACAGGACATTCCATTAAGCAGCAGTAGAATATACATTCTCAGATGCACACACATAATTTTTTACAAGTTTTACTTACTATTTTTGAGAGAGAGAGAGACAGAGACAGAGAGAGAGAGAGAGAATGAGCAGGGAAGGGGTGGAGAGAGAGGGAAAGAGGGAAAATCCCAAGCAAACTCTACATGGTCAGCACAGAGCCTGATGTGGTACTCAAACTCACAAGTTGTGAGATCATGACTTCAGCTGAAATCGAGAGTCAGATGGTTAACTGACTGATCCACCCAGGCACCCATACACACAGACATGTTTTTTTTTTTTTATTTAATTTTTTTTTCAACGTTTATTTATTTTGGGGACAGAGAGAGACAGAGCATGAACGGGGGAGGGGAAGAGAGAGAGGGAGACACAGAATCGGAAACAGGCTCCAGGCTCTGAGCCATCAGCCCAGAGCCCGACGCGGGGCTCGAACCCACGGACCGCGAGATCGTGACCTGGCTGAAGTCGGACGCTTAACCGACTGCGCCACCCAGGCGCCCCACACAGACATGTTTTAATGAAAAGTTAAGTATTAGCCATCAAAACAAGTCCAAAAATTTCAAGAAATTAGAAATTATATAAGATATATTTTCTGACCACTATTATTTGAAAGTAGAAATCAATAACAGGAGGAAAACTGGAAAATATACAAATATATGGAAATAAAACCATGCACTACTGAACAGGCAAGTATCACACACACAAAAGATATATATCAAAAGTGATACTCAGGAAATATAGCAGAGTAGGAAGATTCTGAGCTCAACTTGTCCCACAGACACAATGATGTAACAACTACATCTATGTGACTAACTCTGAAAATGACCTGAAGACTGGCAGAACAAATTTTCCATAGCTAATTATAGACAGAAAGCAATATAAAAAGTGGTAGAAGAGAAGAAAGCAATATCAAAAAGGGTAGAAGGGACAGAGATGTGGTTTAGAACCAAACCTCCAGTGCAACTAAGTGTAAACAAAAGGGGTATAACAAACAAAAAGCAAGGGGATCAGACCCCACAGCAGGCACCCCTGACACTAGGGAGTTGTACTGAGAAGACAAGTTCTCATAACATCTGGCTTTGAAAAACCAATGGAGCTTTAAAAATCAGCTGACTTAACTCCAGGAGAGCCAGAGGGTGATAAGAACCTGAGTTCCCACCCTTAAAGAGACATATTACAAAACAAGCCTAAGACACAGCACAGGAAAAGCACTTGGAAAGGAAAGAAAAAAAAACTGTGGTGTAATACACAAGAGTTATATTAATACTAATCTTAGAACATGCTATGGAGAGGCAGGGATCTTTAGGAGATCTCCCTGGGAACAAAAGTTCTGTTAGTTTCCAAGAGCTGGTGGTTGCCATTTCTCTTCCCCTCATCCAACCTAGATAGTTGGATATTTATAGGAGCTAACACCATATGCTCTGTCCCAGAATTCCCTTGTGTACTTGCCTCATCCAATTCACCTGCTTCAGCAAACACCCTTTCCAAGCAGTCTCTGACCCAACACACCTAGCAGGCAGTCTTCTGCCATTTGGCATACCTAAAGCTATGGCAGAGAAGATAATTGTAGACACATAAGTTTACTTTCAACCCTACCTACAAATGAGAATGTGGTAGCTACAGACAGGCCACTCAAAAGAACTGAGAACAAACTCTGCCTGGTGTCCCCACAAGAGGCAAGGCAGGTCACTACATCTGCTGGGATGAAGGCAACCAAATCTCAGACACAATAGGAAGGCACACACAACCCATACAAAGGACACCCATGGAGTGTCTGGTCCTATTGACCAAGGGAAATTGTTCTACAGGGCACCATAAGAACTCATCTACACAAGGCCACAATTTTTAAGACCAAAAGACATAGTTGACCTAAGTAAGACATACAAACAAAGAGAAATAGAAAAATATGAAAATAAAGATTATGTCCCAAATGAAAGAACAAGACAAAAATCACAGAAAAACAGCTAAATACAAGAGATACATAAATGGAAGAGAGATACATAATGTGACTGATAAGGACATAAAGTAATTGTCATAAAGATACTCACTGGGCTTGTGAAATAAGTGGAAGAACTCAGTGAGAATTTCAAAAAAAAAAAAAAGGACATATAAAACATAACCAGTCAGAGAGGGATAATTTAATAACTGAAGATTTAAACATCCACAAAAAGGAGGGGCGCCTGGGTTGTTCAGGCAGTTGAGCGTCCGACTTCGGCTCAGGTCATGGTGTCACAGTCTGTGAGTTTGAGCACTGCATCGGGCTCTGTGCTGACAGCTCGGAGCCTGGATCCTGCTTCAGATTCTGTGTCTCCCTCTCTCTCTGCCCTTCCCCTGCTCATGCTCTGTCTCTCTCTGTCTCAAAAATAAATAAAAACATTAAAAAAAATTAAAAATCCACAAAAAGGAATCAACACCACATTAGAAGATGTGGAACCAATCAATGATTAGGAAGACAAGGTAATGGAAAGCAACCATGATGCACAGTAAAATGGAAAAAAAAAGTAATTTAGAAAATGAGAATAGGTTGAAACTCTGTGAAATCATTAACACTAGTAATATTCAAAGGGAAAAGAGATAGTGGGGTAGGAAATTTATGTGAAGAAATAATAGCTGAAAACTTCCAAAATCTGTGGTAGGAAACACAATTCTGATTGAAGAGGCACAGAGAGCCCCCAAAAACTCAACCAAAAGAGATTCACATCAACACAGTGTAAGTAAAATGGGAAAAAAAGTAATGATAAAAACAGAAATACAAACAACTGTAACCGAATATTATGAAAATCAAAATGCCACCAAACGTGGACAAATTTAGAAGAAATGGATAAATTTCTAAAATCATACAACCTATCAAAACTTAAGCAAAAAGAAAAGGAACATTTGAACATACCATTTACCAGAAATGAAATTGAATCAGTAATCAAAAACTTCCAATAAACAAAAGTCCAAGACAAGATGGGTTCACAGGTAAAATTTACCAAATTTAAAGAAGAGTTAATACCTGTACTTCTCAAATTTTCCAAAAAATAGAAGAGGAAGGAAAACTTCCAAATTCAATGTATGTGGGGGATAAGCTTAAGAATCACCCAGGCTTATACCAATGGGTTAACAAGACACAAAGAAATACAAAGTCAATAAAATGCTCACACCCGAGTTTGGGTAAACCAGTTTGGCACTCCAAGAATAGCGGGGTGCAAAGATACCCCAAGAATATGGAGGCACAAAGGTGCCAGGAATAGGGAGGTGCAAGGCTCCCCAAAATAGGGAGAGCGTACTGAACCCCCCAAAATATATAGAGAGAGGCAAAGGCCTGAAATAGAATCGGCGCAAAGGTTCCAAATACATAAGAATAACAAGATTAGATATTAAGGGTGAAGGCACCCTAAGTTGAGTACTATAGCAGAAAGTTGCTTTCATAGGAGAATAGGGCCAGGTCAGGTAAACTGGTGAATTGGACTTTGGACCCCTGTGCTGCAGGCAAGGCAGCCCAGAGCTGAGATGGCTAACAAAAGAAAAGGTGTCTTGTTAACCCTGAGGTTATTCCCCCCTATCTGTCTCATCCCCTAGGCTGGCAAAGATAAACAGGCATGGCGCCTCCTGTTTATGTTAACAACAGCAGACATCTGCCCATCTGCCCAGCGCCTGGATTATGTTTTATATTGGCCCAAACCCCAAACACTGTATATCTGAAAAATCCCCTTTTCCTCCTCACATACCCATGTTAATGTTCCTAGATTCTTTGTCTCTTTGTACATGCCCATCACATTTGCAAGCCTTCTGATCTGAATAAATATGGGGCAAGGACGCTTATTCAGGGCTCTTGTCTTTTTCCCAGACATTATCCATCCCTTGTTTTAATCCTGCGTCTGCTCTTCTGCTAGACAAAAGAGAACTTTAGACTTAGAGTCTATGACAATTGTATAAGGCCAGTATCACCCTGTCACCAAAACAAGATAAAGACCCACAAAAAAAAGAGAACTACAGACCCAATAACTCTCATGAATATATATGTGAAAAACCTCAACAAAATATTAGCTAACTGAATTCAACAATACATTACAATAAATCATTCACCACAATCAAATGGGATTTATTCCTTAGTTGCAAGTGTGGTTCAATATTTACAATCAAAGTGATACATCACTCAATAAAAGAAAATATAAGAACATGATAATTTCAATAGATGAAAAAAACTGACAAAATTCATGATAAAAACTTCAACAAAGTAGGTTTAGAGAGAATACACCTCAACATAATAAAAGCCATATATGAAAAATCCGCAGCCAACATCATTCTTAATGGGGAAAAACAGAACTTTCCCCCTAAGTTCAGAAAGAAGACAAGGATGTCCACTGTCACCACGTTTATTCACCATAGTACCAGAAATCCTAGCCACAGCAATCAGAAAACAAAAATAAATAAAAGATATCCAAATCAATAAGGAGGAAGTAAAACTTTAACTATTTGCAGATGACATGATACGATACAAAGAAAACCTGAACAATTCCACAAAAAAAACTGCTAGAACTGGTAAACAAATTCAGTATACAAAATCAATGTAGAGAAATATCTTCCATTTTTATATATTAATAATGTAAACAGCAGATGGAGAAATTAAGAAAACAAACCATTTACAATTGCACCCAAAATAATAAGATACCTAAAAGTAAACCTAACCACAGAGGTGAAAGGCCTGCACTCAGAAAACTATAAAATACTGATGAAGAAAATTAAAGACAACATTAAGAAATGAAAAAAAAACACATCCCATGTTTATGGGTTGGAAGAAAAAAATATTGTTAAAATGTTTATACTACCCAAAGCAGCTGCACATTTAATGCAATCTCTATCAAAACCCCAACAGCATTTTTCACAGAACAAGAGCAAGCATTCCTAAAATTTGTATTGAACCACAAAAGACCATGAATAGTGAAAGCAATTTTGAAAAAGAAAATTGTGTCTGGAGACTTTACAGTTCTGGACTCCACGTTATATTACAAAGCTATAGCAATCAAGTAAGTATAAAAATGGCACAAAAGTAGATGCATATATCAATAGAACAGAGTAGAAAATCCAGAAATAGACCCATGCAAATACGATCAATTACTTTATAACAAAAAAGCCAAGAATATACAATGAGGTAAGGAAAGTCCCTTCAATAAATGGTGTTGTAAAAACTGGATAGCCACATGAAAAATAAACAAATAAAACTGGACCACTATCCTATATCATATACAAAAACAAAACCCCTCAAAATGGACTATAGACTTGAACATTAAGTCCTGAAACCATAAAACTCCTAGAAAAAAAATTGTAAGCTCCTAGACTTTGATCTTGGTAATGATTTGTTTGCATTTGATACCAAAGGTAAAGAAAATAAAAAATAAAAATGTGGAACTATGCCAGTGTGCCGGTTCCACCCAAGTGGGCTTATCTATTTTCAGTCTTGGAATTAATCATATCTGCCTCATGATGTTGCAAATAACGTTATTCATCAGCTTTCATCTTCTTTGTGCTGGTCAGAGTTCTGGGTTGCAAGCAACAGAAACTTTCTGTAGTTAACATAATAAGAAAGATGATTTATTTACAGAATATTGGATGGCTCAAAGAGTTGAAAATATTCACTTTATGATCCTCTAAACTTGGGTGTTATTTTTATTACCACGTGTGGAGTAAATTTTTAATTATTCTCTGATTCTTTGCTATCATTCCATTGTTATAGTCTTATGTAGTAAAATCAATTGGACAAGTCTTCTTACCTTCTACCAACACTCACACAATGATGGATTCCCTAAACATATGAAGGGAGTTTTTAGAATAAGCGGCTAAGAAAATAAATAAATAAGTAAAATAAAGACAAATATCCATATACACTTCCTAATGTTTTCCCTAACTCTCAATATCCTCATGATTCTTTTTTTTTTCTTTTCTTTCTTTTTTTTTTTTTTTTACAATGGCCCTCCTATACTGGTGCCATATATTTCAAATGTATTCCGCCTTCTTTTCATTTGAATTCTGTTTTTTTCTTTTTAATTAATAAGATCTGGATGATCTGGAAACCACTTATACAAACCAAGTTAAATATTGTTTGGGTAAGAACAGTGTATGATACACATTTATCTACAAAAGAAGTGGGATTCGTTTTTATTAAAACAATATGCTTATTGCAAATAAAATTTATCAAAAATGATTTTACTATTTTATAACTTACTTCATATAATAAAATACAAACATTAGAAAACAATCTAGTGGGCATTTTATATTCTTCTGCATCATAAATTGACAAATGTTAAGAAAACAAAAAGCTTGGTATCTACTATCTATCCACATCTGTAAATATTGCAGAGGAGATTTGTGTCAACAACAATGCTACATATGGTTCTGTCTTCTAATATTTAAATTATGCTTCTCAAAATATATTGCATCAAACTTGAAGAAGTATAGAAGGGCAAAGATCTTTGACAGTGTAACATTAAAATTTGTATTCCTTCAGGCCACTAACCTCTGCTGTCAGATCACTAATTCAAAGTGCAGAACTAATGACTGGTACCAGCTGAAAGCATGATGTGACTCAAAATTCCAATGGCATTTTTTTACAATAATAGAAAAAAATCCTAATTTTTTTATAGAATCACTAAAGACCTTAAATGTCCAAAGCAATTTTGACAAAGAACACAGCTGTATATATCACACATTTTGATTTCAAACTATATTACAAAACTATAGTAGTCAAGATAGTATAGTTTTGGTACAAAAGAAGGCACATGAACCATTGAAATAGAATAGGGAGTCCAGAAATAATCCCATGTATATATGATCAGCTAATATTTGACAAAATTTTCAAGAACTTACAATGGGGAAAGGATACAATATACAAACAAAAAAGCAAATGCTTGATCAAAAAATGAGCAAAGGACCTGAATAGACATTTCCCTAAAGAAAACATACAAATGGCCAACAGGTACAATAAAAGGTGCTTTAACGGCAGTAATCATCAGGGAAATGCAAATGAAATTGACAAACATGGAATGGAATGTACAATGGAATATTACTTGGCAATCAAAAAGAATGAAATCTTGCCATTTGCAACAATGTGAATGGAACTAGAGTGTATTATGAAAAGTTAAACAAGTCAGTCTGAGAAAGACAAATATCATATGATTTTATTCATATGTGGAATCTAAGAAATACACCAGATGAATAAAGGGTAAGGGAAAGAAAAATAAGATAAAAACAGTGATAGAGGCAAACCATAAGAGACTCTTAAATACACAAAACAAACAAGATAAAAACAGTGAGGGAGGCAAACCATAAGAGACCTTTAAATACAGAGAACAAAATGAAAGTTGATGTGGGGAAGTGTGTGTGGGTTGGTCTAAATGACTGATGAGCATTAAGGAGCATATTGGTTAGGATGGGCTGAGTGTTATATTTAAGTGATGAATCACTAAATTCTACTCGTGAACCAATACTACACTATACATTCAATAACTTGAATTTAAATAAATAAAAAAATCCTAAAAATATGAAATAAGAGTAAATTAAATTAAAAAATGAGATATCACTTCACACCTGTTGGGATTGCCATTCTCAAAAAGACCAGAAAAACCAAGTGCTGGCAGGGATGTAGAGAAAAGGCAAGTCTTGTGTATTGATAGTGGGAATAGAAATGGGTACAGCAATTATGGCAAACAGTAATGTGGTTCCTAAAAAAAAATAAATAGAGTTACTATATGATTCAACAATCCTACTCAGGGTATATAACCAACAGATATGAAGTTAGTATCTCAAAGAAATATCTGCACCTCCATGTTCATTTCAGCATTACTCACAATAGCCAAGATGTGGAAACAAACTGTTCATTGATGGATGAATATGGATAATGAAAATGTGTGTGTTTATGTATAACTAATCCATAAAAAATAAGGAAATCCTGCGATTTACAGCAACATTCGTAAACCTGAAGGGCATCATGCTAAGTGGAATAAGCCATACAGAGAAAAAAAAAATACTGTGTAGTATCACTTTTATGTGGAATCTGAAAAAAAAAAAAAAGCCTATCTCGTGGGAACATAGAATAGAATGGTGATGGTTGCCAGGGGCTGGGAGATGTGGGAAATAAGGGGTATAAGTTAAAGGGTATAAATTTTTAGTTATGAGTAAACTCTGAGTATCTAATATCCTGCATGATGACTACAGTTAATTATACAGTATTGCATACTTGAAACTTGTTGCAAGTGAATTATAAGCATTCTCACCACAAAAAGAGAAAAATTAATTAAACTATGTGAGGCAATGGACATGTTAATTAATTTGATCATAGTAATCATTTGACTGATTTATGCCAAATCGGCATGTTGTGCAGTTCAAATATATACAACTTTGTGTGTCAATTATTCCTTAATAAAGCTGGAAAAACTATTTTCCATTTTGAAAGGTTAAAACTTGATGTAATGATGATTTAACATAAAGGGATGGAGCATTAAAAATGACAGGCAAGCACACTGAAAATTTTGGTTATTTCCTACCTTCTCACTCTCTGCCCACTGACACCCATCCCTGCTAAATCCTGTAGTAAGTGCTAAGTATCTTAGTATGAATCTAATAGCTGATGTTGAGCTACAATGACATGAAGTTTTGAGGGTGATAATGTGGAACTGAGGCTGATAATCATAAACAAGTAAGGCCAGGCCCACTGAATTAATTGGGGTGCAAGTCAGGTGGAAATTTTGAGGAATTTTGGTCCCAGGACAATTTGTAAGATTCTTGGAGAGATCCTACACATTTGCTCTACAGCAGCCCATGAGGTATTTTTGGATTTTTCTGTATGCAGTACTTTGATCCCTACCAGGAGAATTTCAATAAAGCAGACAGGGTTGCCACAACCTCCACTGACCTCTGCTCTATGGAATATACCAGGCCTACTATAGGCTGTTATTTAGTCGAGAGGTACACTTAAGATGTCTGACTACATGGAGCCAAGAGATAAGGGCTCCTTTGGGAAGTGAGTGGGACTCATGAAGGAACCTCAGGCAGGAGCCAATCATTTCTGGAGCAAAAGTAATACCCAGTGTTTATGCACTTTCAATGACATGAAATGCCCAACTCCATCCTTGGAAGAGGCCTTTCCTGCCAACACCAGACTTTACCTATCTTTCTATTCCATACCACAAAGAATCTGTACCATTTCATTTACAACTAAACCTAGAGTATTGTGTTCTATTTATAAATTGTGTCTAGTTATGGCATATGGTATAGGATACTGGTCAATAAAGTAAGAGTTATATTCAGGCACACCTGTAATGAATTATTACCCCACACTAGTAGTCTCAATTATGGTTTCTTTAGGCTGTAAGTAAGAGAAAATCCATCTATAGTACCTTAAACAAATATATATATATATATATATATATATATATTTACATAACAAGAAATATAAAGTGGTCGCTAGTGATTTAGTAACCCAGTGACATTAGGGCGAAGTCATTGAGATACTCTTGAGCTATTTTCTCACATCACAAAATAGTTACTGTTATTCCAGCAATCATAACTGTATTTAAGGAAGGAAGAAGAAGGAAGAGACAGTGTTTTTCCATGTTTACATTTTTTTAAGTTTTTTTAAAATTTATTTTCAGAGAGAGGGAGAGAGAGAGAGAGAATGCATGCGCACGTGTGTGTGTGTGTGTGTGTGAGAGAGAGAGAGAGAGAGAGAGAATGCAGGCACAAGCAGGGGATAGGAAGAGATGACCAACAGACACATGAAAAAATGCTCAATGTCACTCATTATCAGGGAAATACAAATCAAAACCACATTAAAAAAAAACACATTGAGACACCACCTCACGCCAGTCAGTGTGGCTAAAATAAACAACTCGGGAAATTACAGATGCTGGTGAGGACATGGAGAAACAGAAACCTTTTCACACTGTTGGTGGGAATGCAAACTGGTGCAGCCACTCTGGAAAACAGTGTGGAGTTTCCTCAAAAAATTAAAAATTGAACTACCCTATGACCCAGCAATAGCACTCCTAGCAATTTATCCAAGAGATACAGGAGTGCTGATTCATAGCGACACATGTACACCAATGTTTATAGCAATGCTTTCAACAGTAGCCAAATTATGGAAAGAGCCTAAATGTCCATCAACTGATGAATGTGTAAAGAAGATGTGGTTTATGTATCCAATGGAATACTACTTGGCAATGAGAAAGAATGAAATCATGCCATTTGCAGCAACGTAGATGGAACTGGAATGTATTATCCTGGGTGAGGTAAGTCAGTCAGAGAAGGACATATATCAGTCAGAGAAGGTTCATTACTTACATATAGCACCCAGTACTCATCCCAACAAGTGCCCATCACCCATTTCCCTCTCTCCCCCACCCCCATCCTCCTTCAGTTTGTTCTATGTATTTAAAAGTCTCTTACGGTTTGTCTCCCTCCCTCTCTGTTTGTAACTATTTTTTCCCCTTCCCTTCCCCCATGGTCTTCTGTTAAATTTCTCAAGATCCACTCTGTGAATTCCCCAGTTTCAGTAGATAAGACTTCTACTACCCTTATGTGTCCAGTCTGGTAGGTTAAGGCCCGTTTATCCCTACCTGCTTTCAGAATTCTCTCTTTATCTTTGTATTTTGCCAGTTTCACTATGATTTGTTGGGCAGAACTATTTTGCCAGTTTCACTATGATATGTTCAGCAGAAGATCAATTCAATTTATGCCTGAAGGGAGTTCTCTGTGCCTCTTGGATTTCAATGTTTGTTTCCTTCCCCAGATTGAGAAAGTTCTCAGCTATGTTTTGTTCAAGTACACTTTCAGCCCTTTTTCTTTCTCTTCTTCTTCTGGAACTCCTATGATATGGATATTGTTCTGTTTAATTCAATCACTTAGTTCTCTAATTCTTCCCTCATAGTCCAGAATTTTTGTATCTTTTTCTCAGCTTTATCTTTTTCCATAATTTCATATTCTTTTTCACTTAATATGCCCTCTGCCTCTTCAATCCTTGCTGTCACCGCCTCTAGTTTATTTTGCAACTCATTTATAGCATTTTTAAATTCGTTATGACTATTTTTTAGTTCCTTGATCTCTGCAACAATAGATTCTCTGCTGTCTTCTATGCTGCTTTCAATCCCAGTAATTAATCTTATGACTATTAGTCTAAATTATTGTTCAGCTATACTGTTTATATTTATTTTGATCAATTCTTTAGTTGCCATTTCTTCCTGGAATTTCTTTTGATGAGCATTCTTGCATTTCATCATTGTCGCTAGTTTTCTGTCCCTTATGTGTTTTAAAAGCTTGTTATGTGGCCTGCACCTGTGAGCACTACTATATAAAAGAGGGATAATACACTGTCCAGGGCCTGGTCCTTCAGGCGGTGTTTTGGAGAGTGTTACTGGCTCTTTGTTGGTATGACTTTGGTTACTTTATCCCCCTACTCTTAGTGAAGTTTTGGACCTTCCACTAGATGTGCTTTGATTTGTTCATTGAAGTAGTCCTGGAAAGGAAAACAAACAAGCAAACAAACAAAAAACCACAAAACCAAACAGAAAACAATAACAAACACACAAGGAGAAAAAAAAAAACAAAGACAAAAAACCATAAACACCAGCTACAAGTAAACAACAGGGAGGAGGTGGTGCTGATGATGGAAGAGGCCTTATCCCATAAAAAAGAGATAAATGACAGCGGTGGGGAAAAAGAAAAGAAAAGAAAAATTGACAAGAAAGAGAAACTATACAACTTACTACAAAGAGAGAGAAAAGAAATTAAAGAAGGAGGCGGGGAAAATGAAAAGAAAAGAAAATTGATCAGATAGAGAAACTATATGGCTTAATCCAGAGAGAGAGAGAAGGGAGAATAAAGAAGTTGTAGAACATTTATCAAGAAAATAGATTAAATATGTCTGCTTAAACAAACCAACAACCAGAGTAATCAGACTAGAGGAGGGAAGAGATAAGAAGGAGAAAAGGAAGGAAGAATATATCTATATAATTAGAATTGTCAGAGAATTAAATCAAGAAATGCAACAGCATTGGTCTGGAGGATGGGCTGTCTGGTTACTCAAAATCAATCCTGCTCTTGTAGACATGCAGTTAACCACTGTGGAGGGGTGTGGTTTGGTGTAGGCGGGTCCTGCATCCACTGTGGGCCCACTGTCCATTCCCCGAAGCCCCACCTTGTTGGTGATGGAGAGAAAAATGGCGACTCCCTAGTTTCCCCTTCATGGACCGGATGTCCCAAACCACTCTGTTCAAGCCATCCTCACTGTGTTGAGGGTGCAAATGAAGCAGTTTGCCCTGCTCCTTTGACTCCCATGCCTCCCTGGCACTTGGTTGGGGTTTAAACCCCTTTGTCTTAAACATTCCCACTCCGTGCTTCCCAGTTCCAGGGAAGAGCTGCCCCGCCGCCTCACAATGCTGTGTGTGCAGTTTGTCCCTGCTCTGCCAACTCCCGCACCTCCCTGGTGCTTAGCTGGTACTTAAACCCAGTGGTCTTTAAGGTTCCCACTCCATCTTTCCTGGTTTCTGGGAAGTGCTGCTTCTTTGAGCGGACATTTTTCCCACAGCAGTTCCGGTAGGGGATCAATTTCTCCCACTACAGACTGTGCCTCTGAACTAGTTACTGAGCCCAGGGCTGGCTCCCCTCCTCCCCAGGTTGCAGGAATAGGGCAGCTGACCCCAGTCTGGAGAAAGCCCCACTATTATAGATTGGATCTTTTCCCATCCCGGTCCATGGTTTTTCTCCTGTCAAGATACAGTCCTATGTTTCCCCAGCCTGTCTTTCTTTTCCCTTTGTCTCTCCACAGAAAGGGATCCCTCCCCGCCATTCATTTTATCTCTCTCCATTAACAATCACACACCTATGACCTGTCATGTTGTTCCAGTGGGTCTCTGGAAGCATCTATGTCACTTTTCCACCCAGACTCTTGGAGTTCAAAGTCCTTTGGCCTCAACCCTGCTTTGTTTGAGAGAGGAGGAAACTTCGGATTGTTAGATCTGGGCCAATTATTAGATCTTCTTGTTTCATTGTCCCCTTAATTATAATATAGTGCCCTTCCTCCATGTTGGCAGTGTGGAGCCTGCTCAGAAATCTCTCTCTCCATCAGCAACTTCCCCCTCTCAAAATAAATAAATAAATAAATAAATAAATAAATAAATAAATAATATATATATATACACATATATATATATTTAAAAAATTAAAAATATATATAGTTCCCTTTTTCATCTCTTGTTACAGTCTAGTGTATTTGACACAGGTATTGATAGTCTGGCTTTCTTTTGACATCCATTTGCATGGTAAATATTTCTCAGTCCGCTCACTTTCAGTCTGCAGGTGTCTGTATATCTGAAATGAGTCTCTTGTACATAGCATATAGATGGATCTTGTTTTCTGTTTTATCCATTCTGACACCTATGTCTTTTGATTAGAGCATTTTGTCCTTTTACATTAATTATTGACAGATATGTATTTAGTGTCATTTTATTACTTTTTTATCATTGTTTCTGGAGATTTTCTCTGTTACTTTCTAAGAAAGGGAAATGGTGACTACTTGCTCCTTTGCTACTGGACAGCTTTTCTTGTGATCCCTGTCTCTCTGGGACATCCTCTGAGATAAGTAAATAACTCTCCCTCCTATATGCCCCAGGCATTTCTGAAACTGCTGCTTCCAGGTTGTAAATCCAAGAGGTTTTTTTTTTTTTTTTGTCCTTTTATCTATTTAAGGGTGGGGACTTAGCTTCCTAAAGTCCTCTGAACTCGCCCAAAGCTGATCCTACTGGGTTTTAAAATTCCAGATTTTAAGTTCTGCTGGTTGTAAGAATTCGTGAAATCCAGCCCTTCTCATTTTCAGAGCCAACTGTTATAAGGATTTGTCTTCCCCATGCAGGGTCCCCAGTGTGATAATTTGTTTCTCGCTATTTTTCTTGCCCTTGGCTCCTTCCTGACTAGCTGTCACCTTAGGACCCCACAGAATCCATATGTTTCTTCCAAAGACAGATACCAGGTGTCCCCGAGTCCTTGGTGAGTCTTATATTCTTTTATTGTACTTCATTCTCCTTTTATCTATACATACACTCTGTGTAGGTGATCTTATACAAACTCTGGGCTTTAGTAATAATGTATATGTTAAAAACTCCCAAAATTATAACTCTAGCCAAGTTATTCTTTATGAACAGCAGTCCTCTATATTCAACCATCTACTTGACTTCTCCACTGGATGTCACAGAAGCATCTCGATCTCCATATTGCTCAACATGCTCTTGCTCTTCAAATCTGTTTCTTTTCCAGAGTTTTTTTCAGTGAATGGATCCATCTATCCAGAGGCCTTAAAGTCATTCTTGACATTTTTTCTCTCCCTTACCCACATCCTATCACCACATCTTGCCAATGATACCTAACTTCTAAATATCTCAAGTATGTTGTTACTATTTTGAATAATATTATTTCCAATTACACTGGCACAACCTTAATCCCTTATTTGGGTTACTAAAAGGACCTTCCATTAGTTATTTCTGAATCCACACTTGACCTGTTCTCCTTAATGCAGACGAATTGGTCTTACCAAAACATGAATTTGATCATTTCACGCAACCTTATCATTTCCTAAAAACACGCTAATTTTTTTTTTCTCTTACTCTTAGAATGAAGACTAAAATCTTTACCATGGACTACAGGCCCTGAATAGTATGGCCCGGCCCATGTCTCCAGCTCTACTTTCACCATATTTTACCTCATTCATTTGACTCAAAACTCATTGTCTTTATTTCAGTTTCTTAAATGTTTATTTAATTTTGAAAGAGAGAGAGAGAGAGAGGCAGAAAGAAAGGGAAAGAGGATCTGAAGCAGGCTCTACACTGACAGCAGAGAGTGAGGCTCGAACTCACCAACTGTGAAATTATGACCTGCGCCAAAGTTCGATGCTTAACTGATTGAGCCACCCAGGTGGCCCTATTTAAGTTTCTTAAATCAGTTGCACTCTTTCCTACCACAAGGCCTCCGTGCATGCTTTTCTCCCTGGACCAACTTTCTCCCACACATATCTTTCTTACCTGGTTGATTTCTGCTCTTTCTTCAGATCATAATTTGTGCCACTCTCAGGGAAACATTCCCTGACATCCTTGACTAATTTAAGTCCCAACTTTTGTCCCCCAACAACTCCATACACTATTCAGTGCTCATTAAGATAGGTGTACTCTTAATCTCCTTAACCTGTTTCACACATTCTGCCACCTACCTCCCTTCTAGTAACAATTAGCTGATTCTCTACATTTAAGAATCTGGGTTTTTTTGTTTGTCTCTGTTTTTCTTTGTTAATTTTTTGTTTCTTAAGTTCCACATATGAATAAAATCATATAGTATTTATTTTTCTCTGAATGACTTCTTTCACATAGTATTATGCCCTTTAGATTCCATTCATATTGTTGTAAATGGCAATGTTTCATTTATTTTGTGGCTGACTGATATTCCATGGTATGTATATGTGTATGTATAGTTGCTATACATACTGTTTTCTTTACCTATTTATATTTATCTATTTATCTATTGATGGACACTTGGATTGTTTCCATAACTTGGCTATTATAAATAATGTTGCAATGAACATAAGGTTGCATATATCCCTTTGAATTAGTATTTTTGTATTTTTTGGGTAAATACCCAGTAGGGAATTTACTGGATCACGGGGTAGTCCTACTTTTAATTTTTTGAGAAACCTTCATATTGTCTTCCACAGTGGCTGCACCAATTTACATTCCTACCAACAGTGCAAAAGAGTTCTTTTTTCTCCACATCCTTGCAAACACTTATTGTTTCTTGTGTTGTTGATTTTAGCCATTCTTACCATTCTGACAGGTGTGAGGTGACATCTCATTATGGTTTTGATTTGCCTTTCCCCGACAATGAGTGATATTGAGTATGTTTCCATGTGTCTTTTGGCCATCTCTATGTCTTCTTTGGGAAAATATGTGTTTATGTCTTTATCCATTTTTTAAAGATTTTTTCCTGTTCAGTTGTATAAGTTTTTTTGGATTTTGGATACTAACCCTTCATCAGATATGTCATTTGCAATTATCTCCTCTAATTCTGTAGGTGGCCTTTTACTTTTGTTGATTGTCTCCTTTGCTGTACAAAAGCTTTTAATTTTATGTAATCCCAATAGTTTATTTTTTTTCTTTTGTTTTCCTCTCCTCAGGAGACATATCTAAAAAAAAATTTGCTATGGCTGATGTCAGAGAAATTACTGCTTGAGTTTGCTTCTAGGAATTTTATGGTTTCGGGTCTCACATTTTTACATTTTCATAGCCCCATACTTTTACCTCTTACAAATCATCCCACCTGTATTTTTACATTTTTGTATGATTTTTACAATTACCTTAAAATTTCCCTCACTAAACTGTAAGCTCATTGATGTTTGAAGCCAAATCTGTTTTGGCTCATGCTTGTATCCCCAGAAACTAGTGCCACATCAGGTGTATGGTAGGTATCCAAAACATTGTGGTAAATTCAATACATTAAAATGTTGAAGAAGACAGGGCCTGCTAGGTATTGAAGTGTCCAAGATGATTATTAGGGGTAGAATGGGTAGAGAAAGGAGTGATGAAATTATTTATTACTGAGCTATGTCAGTGGGAACAGAAAAAGAGAGTAGACAGGAAAAATAGATTAGGAACCCAGAATATGCCTGAAAATTCAGATAGCACCTATAATTAGTTATTCAAGATATCTCAGGCCAATTAACCTCAGCACCATTCCAGGTGGTTCTGTGTATCAAGGCAGTAGGACAAAGAAGATGCATAACTAATAAATCTTAGTACTTTTGAAAGTTTACAGACTTTTAACTCTCCCCTATTGTGAACTACAACCTTTAAAAAATATACTAGGTGTTTCCTTAGAAACTATCTAGTTCAAACCCTCATGGTAAAAATAGAGAAACAGTTTTCAAAAGATCATGTAATTTAGAAACATGTGTCATGTGGTCAGTTCAGGCATCAACTCCTCCCTGAGATCTTCCTAAATCACCACTGTTCCCTTTCTATTTTGAATATAACTTTATCATACTCTGCTGCAATAATTTATAGACATGTCTGTCACATCATTGACTAGTGAACTCCTCAAAGTCAAAAGATGTGTCTTAGTCATCTCTGTATCCCAAAGCTGAAGATAGGTCTTTGCATAGAGTAGACACTTCGTAAATTCTTGTGAACTGAATGAATTAATAAAGAAAACCAAAATCTCTTTATTCCCCAGTGCAAATCTCTCCCGTTGTACTGTTTCCTTTTATCCAAGTTTCCAAAATAAAACCCCCTGCAGATGATCTGCCCTCAGAAAAAGGACCTCTGGATGCTTGATCAGAATACTTACCTAGGTTTGAAATCTGCTTTGTCACTTTTCAGGCTTGTGATTTTATGCAAGTCACATTAACCTCTGAATCTAAGTTTTTGTAGTTGTGAAGTAGAACCAATGAATTCTACACCACCTACTTTGCAAGGTTCTAGAGCCTTGAGGTAATGGCCTTTAAAAGGCCCTCTCTAAGTTCTAAAATGACTCATACATATAGGATTGGAATTATGGTTGCATTTAGTTCCCCCTTGTGTCTACATTGAGGAAATGATTTCTTCTTTCCTCCTTCATTCCCAGCCCATAAGACTCAGGATAATGTGTCTGACTTCTATCTCTCAGCACAACTATAGTACTTACAGCACATAGTACCTAATTACTGACATAAAAGAGAAATGGAATGTCATTCTTCCAACCCTTGGGAAACTCTTAGCCTGATGAGGTATGATAATCAGAACAAAACATGGGGCTGAGTCAATGAGACCTAGGAACCACCTCTGTTACCCATGAGGTACTTGGTAAAGCTGCTGCCATAAGCAATCCTTCTTATGGCCCTAAGACAAGGCTCACACCTCCCAGGTATGTTGGCATAGGAAGGCAGGCACCAGTAAAACACCATAAAAGTGCAATATTTTATGATGTAATAAGCAAACACAGTAACCAACTTACATTTAATTAATTGGCTTTAAATGCTAGGTTACCTGTGGATCTCTCAGTACCCATCACAATGAAATCACAGATCATGCACTAGTTATTGAATGAACGACTAACTGAATGAATAAGAATCCTTAAAATAGAAATACAATCTCTGTTTTAATATTCTACTGTGCCCTTCTTAAAGTTTTCACACAAGTCAGTAATTAATGAGTAGTTAGTAGGTATTAGTGGACACAACTCCAGACCTAAACATTTGTATATTTATGTGACTTTGATTAAGCACTTTCTGCTCTTTGGACCTTAGTTTTTTCACTCTGTGATCAATTAGAAAACTTGTCTTTGGCTATCAATATTTCTTTCTAATTTGGGAACAACTAAGGATTTTTAAGAGGAATGATCCTAAACAGAATGATTGGCAGGCCTGGGCAGGTATAGTAATTTCAAGGACTTACTGCTTGTTAATTTTCATTATTTGCATGTTGATCAGTTAGCTTTGGCTCTCAGTGATTTTTCACCTTGTTTGTTTTCTTCATCTAGTTTCCTACTTTCTAGTAAGTTAGGGCAGACCCTGCTAGTTTACAGGGTACAACTAAGACTACCATCATATATATAAATAAGACAGAGTCAATAGGCATCCCGTGGACATGCCTCAAGAAAGTTAATGCACGGTTGCACAAAAGAACAGACTTTGTCTTTTTCTGATTGATTTATTTCACTTATCTCCATGCATATCTATAATATGATTTCATATATGGACCTCTCCTTTAAATCCCTGACTCACATGTCATACTGCTTATTTGCTGCCTAGTTGCATTTCTCAATATATATCTCAATGCATATATATATATATATATATATATATATATATATATATATATATGATTTCACTCACATGTGAAATTTAAGAAACAAAACAAGCAAGCAAAGAGAAAAAAATAAGATAGAAAGACAGATAAATCAAGAAACAGACTCCTAATTATAGAGAACAAACTGATGGTTACCAGAGGGGAGTAGGATGGATGGATGGGTTAAATAGATGATAGGCATTAAGGCAGGCACTTGTCATGATGAGCACAGGATGATGAATGGAAGTGTTTAATAACTATGTTTTATACCTGAAACCTATATAACACTGTATGCTTACTAACTGGAATTAAAATAAAAACTTAAAAAAATACTTTTGCCGAGAAAATAGTTTAGGGTGTTTGCAGCAATATATTTGTGCTTTTAACGGAGAACTATTGGGAGAAAATTATATTCAACAATGCAGGAGTAAACAAAATAAACTGCAGCACAGCTATTTTTTAGGGGCATCTGGGTGGCTCAGTCAGTTGAGCTTCCGACTTCGGCTCAGGTCATGATCTTGTGGTCTGGGAGTTTGAGCCCCGCATCGGGTTCTGTGCTCACAGCTCAGAAGCTGGAGCCTGCTTCGGATTTCTGTGTCTCCCCCTCTCTCTCTGCTCCTCCCCCTCATGCCCTATATCTGTCTGTCAAAAATAAATAAATGTTTAAAAAGTATATATAAAAAAGGAAATAATTTCTGAAACACAAAAAAAAGAACTTCTGAATTAAAAAATTGAAATGCTCATGGCAGAGAGATTAGCAGGTAAGAAAAATAGTGAAAACAATCAAACAGATGATGAGCAATGGTCGAAATGCACAACAACAACAATATCTTACCAATAACCATTGTTTCTTTATAGGTAAATATGCACGACCCTCACAGATATCCTATGAGAGAAACAAGACAGAAATTATTGTACATATATTTTTTTAATTTCCTTATGGTGGCAATTTTATTTTTCACAGTTAATGAAGTTAACACCTAGGAGACTGGACGAGAAAAATGAACAAAATGCATAAGTGTCTGCAAAATGAGGATAAATGCCAAATCAAAACACAAGAAAACAAGTAATGTTACAATAAAATATTAAAGCTAACTTGCAAATGATATTTTTTTAAGTTGAAGTCTCCGGTTAACTTTTTTCCTACAGTATTTACACAAAATACTGACCTTTGATGATGGCATTCCTTTTTCTGTTTTTCTTTTCACTTCTTTTTTTTTCAATATATGAAGTTTATTCTCAAATTGGTTTCCATACAACGCCCAGTGCTCATCCCAAAAGGTGCCCTCCTCAATACCCATCACCTACCCTCCCCTCCCTCCCACCCCCCCCTTCAAACCTCAGTTTGTTCTCAGTTTTTAAGAGTCTCTTATGCTTTGGTTCTCTTCCACTCGAACCTCGTTTTTTTCCCCTTCCCCTCCCCCATGGGTTTCTGTTAAGTTTCTCAGGATCCACATAAGAGTGAAAATATATGGTATCTGTCTTTCTCTGTATGGCTTATTTCACTTAGCATAACACTCTCCAGTTCCATCCATGTTGCTACAAAGGGCCATATTTCATTCTTTCTCATTGCCACGTAGTATTCCATTGTGTATATAAACCACAATTTCTTTATCCATTCATTAGTTGATGGACATTTAGGCTCTTTCCATAATTTGGCTATTGTTGAGAGTGCTGCTATAAACATTGGGGTACAAGTGCCCCTATGCATCAGTACCCCTGTATCCCTTGGGAAAATTCCTAGCAGTGCTATTGCTGGGTCATAGGGGAGGTCTATTTTTAATTTTTTGAGGAACCTCCACACTGTTTTCCAGAGTGGCTGTGCCAATTTGCATTCCCACCAACAGTGCAAGAGGGTTCCCGTTTCTCCACATCCTCGCCAGCATCTATAGTCTCCTGATTTGTTCATTTTGGCCACTCTGATTGGCGTGAGGTGATATCCGAGTGTGGTTTTGATTTGTATTTCCCTGATGGGGAGCGATGTTGAGCATCTTTTCATGTGCCTGTTGGCCATCCGGATGTCTTCTTTAGAGAAGTGTCTATTCATGTTTTCTGCCCATTTCTTCACTGGGTTATTTGTTTTTTGGGTGTGGAGTTTGGTGAGCTCATTATACATTTTGGACACTAGCCCTTGTCCGATATGTCATTTGCAAATATCTTTTCCCATTCCGTTGGTTGCCTTTTAGTTTTGTTGGTTGTTTCCTTTGCTGTGCAGAAGCTTTTTATCTTCTTAAGGTCCCAGTAGTTCATTTTTGCATTTAATTCCCTTGCCTTTGGGGATGTGTCAGGTTAAAAATTGCTACGGCTGAGGTCAGAGAGGTCTTTTCCTGCTTTCTCCTCTAGGGTTTTGATAGTTTCCTGTCTCACATTCAGGTCCTTTATCCATTTTGAGTTTATTTTTGTGAATGGTGTCAGAAAGTGGTCTAGTTTCCATCTTCTACATATTGCTATCCAGTTCTCCCAGAACCATTTGTTAAAGAGACTGTCTTTTTTCCATTGGATGTTCTTTCCTGCTTTGTCAAAGATTAGTTGGCCATACGTTTGTGGGTCTAGTTCTGGGGCTTCTATTCTATTCCATTGGTCTATGTGTCTGTTTTTGTGCCAATACCATGTTGTCTTGATGATGACAGCTTTGTAGTAGAGGCTAAAGTCTGGGATTGTGATGTCTCCTGCTTTGGTCTTCTTCTTCAAAATTACTTTGGCTATTCGGGGCCTTTTGTGGTTCCACATGAATTTTAGGATTGCTTGTTCTAGCTTCGAGAAGAATGCCGGTGCAATTTTGATTGGGATTGCATTGAATGTGTTGATAGCGTTGGGTAGTATTGACATTTTGACAATATTTAATTTTCCAATCCATGAGCAGGGAATGTTTTTCCATTTCTTTCTATTGTCTTCAATTTCCCTCATCAGCTTTCTATAGTTTTCAAAATACAGATCTTGTGCATCTTTGGTTAGATTTATTCCTATGTGATGATGATTTTATGCTTCTTGGTGCAATTGTGAATGGGATCAGTTTCTTTGTCTTTCTGTTGCTTCATTGTTAGTGTATAAGCATGCAACTGATTTCTGTACATTGATTTTGGATCCTGCAACTTTGCTGAATTCATGTATCAGTTCTAGCAGACTTTTGGTGGAGTCTATCGGATTTTCCATGTATAATACCATGTCATCTGCAAAAAATAAAAGCTTAACTTCCTCTTTGCCAATTTTGATGCCTTTGATTTCCTTTTGTTGTCTGATTGCTGATGCTAGCACTTCCAACACTATGTTAAACAACAGCGGTGAGAGTGGACATCCCTGTCGTGTTCCTGATCTCAGGGAAAACGCTCTCAGTTTTTCCCCGTTGAGGATGATGTTAGCTGTGGGCTTTTCATAAATGGCTTTTATGATCTTTAAGTATGTTCCTTCTATCCAGACTTTCTCGAGGGTTTTTATTAAGAAAGATTGCTGAATTTTGTCAAAGGCCTTTTCTGCATCAATTGACAGGTTCATATGGTTCTTATCTTTTCTTTTATTAATGTGATGTATCACGTTGATTGATTTGTGGATCTTGAACCAGCCCTGCATCCCAGGAATGAATCCCACTTGATCATGGTGAATCATTCTTTTTATATGCTGTTGAATTCGATTTGCTAGTATCTTATTGAGCATTTTTGCATCCATATTCATCAGGGATATGGGTCTGTAGTTCTCCTTTTTTACTGGGTCCCTCTCTGCTTTAGGAATCAAAGTAATACTGGCTTCATAGAATGAGTCTGGAAGTTTTCCTTCCCTTTCTATTTCTTGGAATAGCTTGAGAAGGATAGGTATTATCTCTGCTTTAAACGTCTGGTAGAACTCCCCTGGGAAGCCATCTGGTCCTGGACTCTTATTTGTTGGGAAATTTTTGATGACTGATTCAATTTCTTCGCTGGTTATGGGTCTGTTCAAGCTTTCTATTTCCTCCTGATTGAGTTTTTGAAGCGTGTGCGTGTTTAGGAATTTGTCCATTTCTTCCAGGTTGTCCAGTTTGTTGGCATATAATTTTTCATAGTATTCCCTGTAATTGCTTGTATCTCTGAGGGATTGGTTATAATAATTCCATTTTCATTCATGATTTTATCTTTTTGGGTCATCTCCCTTTTCTTTTTGAGAAGCCTGGCTAGAGGTTTAACAATTTTTTTTTTTTTTCAAGAAAAACAACTCGGTTTTGTTGATCTGCTCTACAGGTTTTTTTTTAGATTCTATATTGTTTATTTCTGCTCTGATCTTTATTATTTCTCTTCTTCTGCTGTATTTAGGCTGTCTTTGCTGTTCTGCTTCTATTTCCTTTGGGTGTGCTGTTAGATTTTGTATTTGGGATTTTTCTTGTTTCTTGAGATAGGCCTGGATTGCAATGTATTTTCCTCTCAGGACTGCCTTTGCTGCATCCCAAAGCGTTTGGATTGTTGTATTTTCATTTTCATTTGTTTCCATATGTTTTTTAATTTCTTCTCTAATTGCCTGGTTGACCCATTCATTCTTTAGTAGGGTGTTCTTTAACCTCCATGCTTTTGGAGGTTTTCCAGACTTTTTTCTGTGGTTGATTTCAAGCTTCATAGCATTGTGGTCTGAAAGTATGCATGGTATGATTTCAATTCTTGTAAACTTATGAAGGGCTGTTTTGTGACCCAGTATGTGATCTATCTTGGAGAATGTTCCATGTGCACTCGAGAAGAAAGTATATTCTGTGCTTGGGATGCAGAGTTCTAAATAGATCTGTCAAGTCCATCTGATCCAATGTATCATTCAGGGCCCTTGTTTCTTTATTGACCGTGTGTCTAGATAATCTATCCATTTCTGTAAGTGGAGTGTTAAAGTCCCCTGCTATTACCACATTCTTATCCATAAGTTTGCTTATGTTTGTGAGTAATTGTTTTATATATTTGGGGACTCCTGTATTCGGCGCATAGACATTTATAATTGTTAGCTCTTCCTGATGGGTAGACTCTGTGATTATTATATAATGCCCTTCTTCATCTCTTGTTACAGCCTTTAATTTCAAGTCTAGTTTGTCTGATATAAATATGGCTACTCCAGCTTTCTTTTGACTTCCAGTGGCATGATAAATAGTTCTCCATCCCCTCACTCTCAATCTGAAGGTGTCCTCAGGTCTATAATGAATCTCTTGTAGACAGCAAATAGATGGGTCTTGTTTTTTTTTATCCATTCTGATACCCTATGTCTTTTGGTTGGTGCATTTAGTCCATTTACATTCAGTGGTATTCTAGAAATATATGGATTTAGAGTCATTGTGATGTCCTTAGGTTTCATGCTTGCAGCGATGTCTCTGGTACTTTGTCTCACAGGGTCCCCCTTAGTATCTCTTGTAGGGCTGATTTAGTGGTGACGAATTCCTTCAGTTTTTGTTTGTTTGGGAAGACCTTTATCTCTCCTTCTATTCTAAATGACAGACTTGCTGGATAAAGGATTCTCGGCTACATATTTTTTTCTGTTGATCACCTAGAAGATCTCCTGACAATCCTTTCTGGCCTGCCAAGTTTCAGTAGAGACATCGGTCACGAGTCTTATAGGTCTCCCTTTATATGTTAGAGCACGTTTATCTCTAGCTGCTTTCAGAATTTTCTCTTTATCCTTGTATTTTGCCAGTTTCACTATGATATGTCGTGCAGAAGATCGATTCAAGTTCTGTCTGAAGGGAGTTCTCTGTGCCTCTTGGATTTCAATGCCTTTTTCCTTCCCCAGATCCAGGAAGTTCTCAGCTATGATTTCTTCAAGTACACCTTCAGCACCTTTCTCTCTCTCTTCCTCCTCTGGAATACCAATTATGCGTAGATTATTTCTCTTTAGTGCATCACTTAGTTCTCTAATTTTCCCCTCATACTCCTGGATTTTTTTTATCTTTTTCTCAGCTTCCTCTTTTTCCACAATTTTATCTTCTAGTTCACCTATTCTCTCCTCTGCCTCTTCAATCCGAGCCGTAGTTGTCTCCATTTTATTTGCAACTCGTTGATAGAACTTTTTAGCTCCACCTGGCTGTTCCTTAGTCCCTTGATCTCTGTAGCAAGAGATTCTCTTCTGTCCTCTATACTGTTTTCAAGCCCAGCGATTAATTTTATGACTATTATTCTAAATTCACTTTCTGTTATATTGTTTAAATCATTTTTGATCAGTTCGTTAGCTGTTGTTATTTCCTGGACATTTTTCTCAGGGGAATTCTTCCATTTCCTCATTTTGGATAGTCCCTGGAGTGGTTCGGGACTGCGGGGCACTTCCCCTGTGCTGTCTTGAATAACTTGTGTTGGTGGGCGGGGTCGCAGTCAGACCTGATGTCTGCCCCCAGCCCACTGCTGGGGCCACAGTCAGACTGGTGTGTGCCTTCTCTTCCCCTCTCCTAGGGGCGGAATTCACTTGGGGTGGCATGGCGCATCTGGGCTACTTGCACACTGCCAGGCTTGTGGTGCTGGGGATCTGGCGTATTAGCTGGGGTGGATGGGCAAGGTGCACGGGGGCGTGAGGGATAGGCTCAGCTCACTTATCCTCTTTGATCAGCTTTTGGAGGGGCCCTGTGGCACTGGGAGGGAGTCATACCCTCTGCTGCCTGAGGGATGGATCCGCAGAAGCACAGCGTTTGGTGTTTTTGCGGTGCAAGCAATTTCCCTGGCAGGAACTGGTTCCCTTTGGGATTTTGGCTGGGGTATGGGCAAGGGAGATGGCTCTGGCAAGTGCCTTTGTTTCCCGCCACACTGAGCTGTGTCATCCGGGGCTCAACAACTCTCCCTCCTGTTGTCCTCCGAGCAGAGCTGTTAGCTTATACCCTTCCAGATGTCAAGTCCCTCTTGCTGTCGGAACACATTCCATCCAGCCCCTCTGCTTTTGCAAGCCAGACTCTGGGGCTCTGCTTGGCTGGCGGACCGCCCTTCCGCCATGGCTCCCTCCCGCCAGTCTGTTTACCGCGCACCGCCTCGCAGCCCTTCCTACCCTCTTCCATGGGCCTCTCATCTACGCTTGGCTCCGGAGACTTTGTTCTGCTAGTGTTCTGGCTGTTTTCTGGGTTATTTAGGCAGGTGTAGGTGGAATCTAAGTGATCAGCAGGACCTGTGGTGAGCCCAGTGTCCTCCTACGCTGCCATCTTCCCAGGATTATTTGTTTATTCTTTACTTCTTTGTACTCTGATGTATAGTTGAAGCTACTATTTTCCCATTGCATTCTAGCTAGTGTTTATAAATTTCCTCCCATATTTCTCTTCTCTTCTCTTCTCTTCTCTTCTCTTCTCTTCTCTTCTCTTCAGAATTTGGATTTCTCTTTTATCCTTATTGGATGGTAGGGATTTGGGGAGCAACTGCCCCTGGGTTTAATCTTTACAGTCTCTTCATTAATGCATAGGCCTCTGTGTGGAATTTGTGATGGTCAGAATGAGTGGTGGCCGCTGATTACAAGAATCCACAGTGGATTTCTGGAGCCAGAACCCCAGACGTCTCTGGAAAATTTCCATACTTGCTAGAGTGTTTCATCTCCTCATTAGATCAAGGAGAATTTGATGGGAAAGATCTGTAGTTTGAATTGTCTTTTTTTCTTTGCATTTTTGCTTTCATGGATGTAAATTTAACTCCTCTCTCTTCCAAATCTTACCACCACCAAAATGTTTTTCTCTTCTATATTTCTCATACAATTGTAAGTATCAAAAGGTGACTGGCCATTGTGCCCTCTAAAGGGATAGGATGGTTCACCTTAGGATAATAGGGAAAATTGTACAGACTTAGGCCATAACTTCTGTGTCTTCAGGGAAGTTATTACCATGCAGTGACCACCAAGAACATGGGTCAGTTCACTCTGAAGGAATTATACCCAGTTCAAGCATGTTTCATCTCTAGCCACTCGTGTTTTTTTTCAAAGTCTGTTTTATAGCATTTTAGCTATTGTTCATTTTCCTCTCTTGATCTCTTTCCCATAGCCATTCCCAAGGAAGCAAAATAACTTATAAAAATAGAAAATAACTAAAAACAACAACAATAACAACAATAGATTCTAATCAACACAGGACAACTGTGGAGATTCCTGGAAGTCCCATGCCCAGCTGACTGGCTTCAGACTTCTCCTGCTGCCTTTGTTGTCAACTTCATAACGGCTATCCTACTCCATTAGGTTTAACAGTTTTGTAAATGGATTATCATCATTTGGTTAGAGTTTATGTGTTTATCTGCTTCCTCTTCTTTTTCCTCAACCATCTTCTCTTTCTTCTTCTATCTTGATCATTCTCTTTGTAATGAGGACGTATTATTCAAAGTACTTTGAGTCCTTGAGTTTCCTCTGGAAAAGGGCAAGCCAATCTCTAAAAGCATAAAGCAAATTAACTGGAGTTTAACTTCTGGTAGTTTTGTCCCACCTTGTGACAGGGAAAGGTGGATTTTGGATTCAGAACTCCAGGCATCTCTTTAAAATTTCCATACTTGTTAGAGTATTGCATCTACCTTTTTAGTCAAGGAGAATTTAAGGGGAAAGGTCTGTAGTTTAAATTGTCTTTTTTTCTTTCCATTTTTTGCTTTCATTGATGTACCCTTTATCTCCTCTCTCTTCCAAATCTTACCACCACCTGTATATATTACTTTTCCACACAAGTATAAGATTAAATATTTAGAGAAGTCCTGGGCTGAGTAGATGACCAATCTTCTATTGCCACTGTTGTCAATTGCACATCCACCTATCATCTCCTTTTATCTTTAGCTGTTTTTGAGATTAGTAGTTTTTGTGGGTGTTGAGCTCTGCTGGTATCTTTTCCTCTTTCCTCTGGTAAATCCTTCTCACTCTTTTAACTATGGACAGAGAGTTATGCTTCCTATTCTCCTTTTGTCGAATGGATATATCCCAGAACAATCAGGCTGACTGTCTATGGTCTCCCTATAAGGAGAGGAAAGAATGAAAATACCCCTAGGTACCTGTGCTTCTTGGAGAAATCATACCTTGTTTTGTGATGCTCCTTCTCCTGCTTTGACTTAGAAATACGTCAGATAAAAGGGCTATTATTGTATTTTAAGTGATTATTGTGCTATTGTATTTTCACCTCATGTTTTTTCATTCCCAGGAAAACCCCTCTCTACTCTCATCTCTATCCTCCAAAAAGTCACTTTTGTTTACGCTCAGCAAGGCTGAAGATCTGGAATATTCCATGATTGACAGATGATCCAGCTTCAAAGTTTGCTGTTGCCTCAATGCCACACTCATAGAACTTTGTCTACCCATCAACTTTGATGTATACAGGATTTTGGAAGAATTGGGCCTCTTGATAGTTTGAGTTTCTTGTGAGTTTTGTGTACACTTTTTTTAGCAGCAACTAATCTGAACTTGGCAAGTATGTGGACGCAGCCATTGTAAGTAGTTTCTGACCGGTGGGCTAATTTGGTTGGAACATGGTGCTGGTGAGCTCTAGGCATTTGACTGTAACCCATGTACAGCTATTTAGTTCCATGGATTTGAGCATGGTGCCAGAGAACAATGGTCATGTGGTTTCAAACCCCAAGGGTGATTGTAATAGACTGCACCACTCACTTGGACCAGACTTTTTCTTAACATGGATTATCAGCTAACTGGAAGACCCAGCAAAACCATTGTATCAATAGCCCTGCAAAATTTTCATGTATGCAGAAACAGTTTAAAGTGTATTCCTTAATAGTAGCGTGTAGTAATGTCACTTTTTGTCAGAAGGGCATTATTTTTGAAATGTGTATTTGAGCAAAGAGAGTTAAAGCAATTGTGGATAGGAGAAGCTGCCAAATTCTCCCCTTTCACACATCCAAATGCATATACTAGTCTTTGTCCAATGTCAAGAAACTGTATTGTGGTCCAACCTAGGACATTTGGAGACATATTTCGGAGAAAGCAAGATCTACATGCATTTTGTCCAATGTCTCCACTGAAACAGTTGGAGTGGAGGAATTTATCCTCTGACACATATAACTAGATGGTAATCAATCTTATGTGCTAGTCATGTATGCATGTGTAATGTAGATTCACTTTTAGGTTTTCTGAGCTGAAGACATCTTTCATTGAAAATGCTCTCCACTCCTGCATTTAAGGTGCCTTCATACACACACACACACACACACACACACACACACACATACACACACATACACACATATACCTATACAGATACCCTTTACACATTGCACAGGTATGAATATACATAAATACCTTCACACATATACAAGCATACACACACATGCACACACATACAGAAAAATACACACAGATTTATTGTGTTCTTAGAAGAAACACACTGAATCTTCTCATAACATATATTTCAAATTTTAATTTTAATTTTCAGTCAATTATCTGTTTTAATGAATGAACTCTGTAATCTTTTCAACAGTTTCATCATTCTTCTGGGTGATTAGATGACTATTTTGTACATCGTTGAAGTTGCTAATCCTAACTTATTAACATTTGTTGTATCATTTACATTTCTGACATAATAACATAGTAAGTATCTTATTAGCAAATGTGTATAAGAATGCCAATTATTGGATATTTGTTGTTCTAAAGAAAATTCACTTCATTTTATGCTTAAACACACATAAAAACAAACGCTTAAAAGTATCAATTTTAATACACATGAACATAAACACATTCATACACAGATAATTACATAAATATACACAAATGAATAAATGAGAAAAAATCTTTCTAAAGGCTGATATACAAGGAAAGCCATTTTAGAGTTCTTCCTAAATCAGCATGACTGTACATAAACTTTGTTCAAACTAAAACCTGATTTATGGCCCACCACATAGGCATTGTACATTTGCTTTGTGAATGAGTAGCCTAAAGGAAAACCATCTCTCTTTGCGATATCAATGTTCTTACTCCCTGTATATTTCTTGATGTTAAAACTTGCAATTCTTGCCTATATGTTAATCTATAATCTTTTGAGATTTTGCAAGATATAAAAAAGTATAGGGGTGCCCGGGTGGCTAGGTTGGTTGAGTGTCTGATTCTGGATTTTGGTTCAGGTCATGATCTCACGGTTCATGGATTCAAGACCCACATCAAGCTCTCCACTGACAGTACAGAGCCTGCTTGGAATTCTCTCTCTCCCTCTCTGCCCCTCCTATTCGTTCTCTCTCTCTCCATCTCTCTCTCAAAAATAAACTTTAAAAGTGTATATAAACCTGTAAAAACTGTTTATTTTCTGGAGCACTTTCTTCCCTGTGAATATTGTGTTTCCTGGGCAGCTGTCTTAATTTAGGCCTGAATAAAACTCTCTGTTTTCTTTTTATAATAGAGTCCTCTCTCTAGTAAATTTGTGTCAACATTTCTTGGCATAGTTGTCAGGATATCAGAGATACCCACCTGAGGCCACCTGACGTCTTCTGGAACTTGATGCTTGGTAACAGCACAGGCTCCTTGTGCCCCTCTGGCTTCTTGCCAACTTTCTGGTGGATCAGTGAGTTCTCCTGATATGTGGATCTCCTTATTTTACATTGATGGTCCTGACTTTTATTTAATATGTTATTTAGACTGATTTTGTTTATACCAGTACATTTTTCTAGATACAAAACCTAAGGAAAAGTAATAAAAATTGGGTTGGCTAATTCATATTTGGCTTTGATTTAGCATAAAAATTTAAAGACTGCACAATGCTAATTGGTCAGAAAATAAGAGACTGAATTATTCAGCTCCAAAGATAATGGACACTTTCCCCTTCCAGCTCAAACACAACCTCTATAGGGGAGGAAATGCTCTGAAGAATGAGCTGGTTTTAAAAATTTATATATATATTTTTACATCTTTTAAAAATTATTCAGCTCCAAAAATAAGGGACACTTTCTTTTTCCAGCTGAAAGGTGTTCTCTGGAGACCCAGAACCTATAGAAAGTTTCTGAAGTTATTCCTAAAGACAAAAAAATGGTACCATAGGGAATTCCATCTTTTTAACATAGTAAGTAAAGTTTTGCTCATCCAGGGTTGCACAGATAAGGGTTGATCATCTGGCTCCCCAACCTCCACAGCAGTTTAGATGATTAGTGGGAAACCAGAGACACGTAAGAGTGTGTTTCATGGCCTCTTGGAAGTGTCACTTATAAACAGCACATTTTTATCCACTATATTTTTCTCCTCTCCCACGAAAATTGTTCAGTCTTTATACTAAAACTACAACCCAAATAATATGGGAATTTCTGTTTCTAAAGCTGAACAACTTCTGAACATAAAACAGTCACACACAGGAAATCAGGGAGATTTTATGTATGGAAAATGCATACAGAATTCCTATTTTTAAGTACTCAATTAAATGAGAAAATTTAATAAAATATAATCTAAGTCTTAGATGGCCAAAATGGGATTCATTTGATTTACCAAAAATAATTGTATTGTATGCACAATTGGAAAAACAGCTATAATTTTATTTTATTTTATTTTATTTTATTTTATTTTATTTATTTTTATGTATTTTTTAAGAACAGCTATAAAATTAAAGAAATGGAATGGAAAGTTTATTTTGATTGGTATTTAGAAGCTTAAAAATGTGGTAACAAGATGTCTTCCTTACAGGAAACTAACAACAACAACAACAACAACAACAAACTTTTAGAATCTAGTGGTAAGCTAGAAAACACCATGGAAACAACTGCCAATAACTTTTTCCCACCTTTGCCCCCTTTCACTTCTTTGCATCCCTTTCTTTATGAACTCCCCTATTTATCTGCTGTTTATCCACTATTTATCTGCTTTACCGCCACCTACTTTCCCAAAGAAGAACCCCCCAAAACTCAAGGAATTAATACTGAGGGACCAACAATTATTTAAGTAACCTTTAAGGAAAAACCAATGTCAGGGAGAGGTGAGCTGGCAC
Organism: Leopardus geoffroyi; assembly: GCF_018350155.1. NCBI lineage: Eukaryota > Metazoa > Chordata > Mammalia > Carnivora > Felidae > Leopardus > Leopardus geoffroyi. The sequence continues at coordinate 53,844,668 of NC_059343.1, forward strand.
TTATTTATACCCCGCTGGACCAGAATAGTGCTTAAAAAATTGAAGAATTCCTAGACTATAAGATCCCATAGGATTTGCTAGAGATTTTTGATTTAACTGTTAGGGCATATGAATTGTGGATATGCTGGCCTATACCAGCTTGTGCATACGCTCATATCTGATAGTAAAGCAAAGGAATGGTTAAAGAAGGCAAAATGGAAAACACAAATGGAAGATTTCCTTAGACATGAAGTGATCTTGAAAATTGTAGAAGAATTGCCCATGGATTATACTGGAAATTCCTTAGATTTTCTGCAAAAAGAGTAGATTGGACAAAAATTCAACAATGTAAAGAAAAGTCTGGAGAGACTACTTTTGACTATTTTTAAAGATTTGAAAAAAAAATTTAACAATATTCTGCAATGGTTCCTGAGAGTTTTTAAAGTCATCAAAGTGATTTGTTCTTAAATTCAGCCTTCCTAGAAGATCTAGATGAAGAATTGGTTTCACTAGTAAGGAGATTTGACTTAGAAAAGGCAACATTACCTACCAATAACCTTGTTTCCCTTGTGGATCAAATTTTTAAGAGCTTCCAATGAAAAAATAAGGAAAGAAAAACAGATAAAGTTATGAATTTACAATTACAACATCTTCATGGTCTCACTAAAATGTCTTTCCAAACACTCAAACGCAAGAATACTGTATCTTCTATTATTATGAAAACCCTGGACATCTCAAATATTGAGGTTGAAAAATTAAATGGCACATTGAGCATAATAAAAAAATAGGAATGCTCAGAGGAAAATGAGAGGGCATTTCCCTTCCTCCTAATACTTTAGGAAAGGTCAGTATCACTATTGTAGGGAAAACTTCAAAGACCCAAATAGACCTGGAGCTACACTAGCTATTCTTAACCCTATTTTTCTCTATTGTCCTCTCCCTTGGACTAAAAATTAGTTCAAAAGATAGGAGTTTTAAATCTACCAATTTCTGTATTTAAGTCATAACCAGTAACATTTCACATATGAAATTTTATAGAAAAGTATGCTTTGTGTGGCTTTTGATATTTGTTTGTTTTGCTGACCGATTGTGTCCCAATTCATTTTATATGATGAGCACTTTTAGAAGTGTATAATGACCTTTTCTCAAAAAAGTGAAATGTTTTTAGATTTAAAAGATATATGTAAAGGCCACAATCTGGTTTATTACAAAACAAATATACCAAACAAAACAGCAGGAAGATAAACATTTGTTATTTCAAATCCTAAGGGAATTATGGTCCTTTTCTAATGTTGGAAAAATTAAATCACCAGCCCCTATTAAGGTGACTGTCAATATCATTAAGCTATTACTTAATATTTGACAATATCCACTCAAATAAGATGCATTAAATTGAATAAAACTATTGTTCAAGAATATCTATATAGGTGGGCTCACAATTCCTTGTGCTAGATCTTGTAACACTCTTATTTTAACAGGAAGGAAGGACAGAAGGTAGGAAGGAAGGAAGGAAGGAAGGAAGGAAGGAAGGGAAGAAGGAAGGAAACACGTTGGAGATTTGTTCAAAACCTAAAAACTATAAAGAATAATGTGGTGCATTGAAATTCAGTTGTTTCAAATAAATGTATTTTGCTCTCCTTGATTACAAACAAAATACATTCTTAAATTATCAGTTTTTAATTTTAATTCTAGTATAGTTAACATACAGTGTTATATTAGCTTAACTGTACAATATAATGATTCAATAATTTTATACAGGGGCGCCTGGGTGGCGCAGTCGGTTGGGCGTCCGACTTCAGCCAGGTCACGATCTCGCGGTCCGTGAGTTCGAGCCCCGCGTCGGGCTCTGGGATGATGGCTCAGAGCCTGGAGCCTGTTTCCGATTCTGTGTCTCCCTCTCTCTCTGCCCCTCCCCCGTTCATGCTCTGTCTCTCTCTGTCCCAGAAATAAATAAACGTTGAAAAAAAAATTAATAAAAAAAAATAAATAAAAAAATAAAAAAAAATAATAATAATTTTATACATTACTCAGTGCATGACAAGGTAAGTATACTCTTTATCTCCATCAACTATTTAACTCAGCCCCCCTCCCCACCTTCCGTCTGGTAGCCATTAGTTTGTTCTCTACACTTAAGAGCCTTTTTCTTGGTTTGCCCCTTTCTCTTTTTTTTCCTTTTGCTCATTTTTCATTCTTAAACTCCACATATGAATGAAATCATATGGTATTTCTCTTTCTCTGACTCACTTATTTTGCTTAGCATTATACTCTCTAGCTCCATCCATGTTGATGCAAATGAACAGATCTCATTCTGTTTTAAGGCTGAATTTTACACACACACACACACACACACACACACACACAATGTATGTATACCACTTTTTTATTCACTAATCTATCGATGGACACTTGGGCTGCATCTATAATTTGACTATTATAAATAATGCAGCAATAAACAAAGAGGTGTATGTATCCTTTTGAATTAGTGGTTTTGTATTTTGGGGGTAAATACCCAGTAGTGTGATTACTGGATTATAAGATGTTTTATTTTTAACTTTTTGAGGGAACTTCATACTGCTTTTCACAGAGGCTGTGCCAGTTTGCATTCCCAACAGTGCAAAAGCGTTCCTTTTTCTCCACATCCTAGCCAACACTTGTTATTTCTTGTGTCTTTTATTTTAGCCATTCTGACAGGTCTGATGTGATATCTCACTGTAGTTTTGATTTGAGTTTCCCTGATAAGTGATATTGAGCATCTTTTCATGTGTTGGTTTGTGATCTATATGTCTTCTTTGGTGAAAGGTCTGTTTATTTCTTCTGCCCATTTTGAAATCGGATTGTTTGTTGGGTGTTGAATTGTAGAAGTTCTTTATACATTTTGGATACTAACCCGTTATCAGATATGTCATTTACAAATACATTCTCCCATTCAGTAGATTGCCTTTTAGTTTTGTTGACTCTTTTCTTCATTATGCAGTACCTTTTTATTTTAACGTAGTCCCAACAGGTTATTGTTGCTTCCCTTTCCTCAGGAGACATATCTAGAAAAATGTTGATACAGCCAATGTGAGAGAAATTACTATCCATGCTCTCCTCTAGGATTTTTATAATTTCAGGTCTTGCATTTAGGTGTTTAATCTATTTTGAGTTTATATTTGTGTTTGATGAAAGAAACTGGCCCAGTTTCACTTTTTTGCATGTAGCTGTCCAGTTTTCCCAGCACCATTTGTTGAAGAGACTTTTTCCCATTAGATATTCTTTCTGGTTTTGTTGAAGATTAGTTGACCACATAATTGTGGATTCATTTCTAGGCTTTCTATTCTTTCCACTGATCTATGTGTCTATGTTTTTATACCAGTACCATGCTCTTTTAATTACTACAGCTTTGTAATATAATTTGAAGTCTCATGTAGTGATACCTCAAGCTTCACTATTCTTTTCAAGATTTCTTTGTCTATTTAGGCTCTTTTTTTGGTTACATACAAATTTTAAAGTTGTCTTCTTCTAGTTCTGTGAAAAATTCTCGGTATTTTGATAAGTATTGCTTTGAATACTATAGACATTTTAATAATATTTTTCTTCCCATCTATGACCATGGAGTATTGTTTGTGTCATATTCAACTTCTTTCATTAAGGTATTATAGTTTTCAGTGTACAGGTCTTTTGCCTCCAGTTAAGTTTATTCCTAGGTATTTTATTCTTTTTGGTGCAATTGTAAATCAGATTGTTTTCTTAATTTCTCTTTCTGCTGCTTCATTTTTAGTGTATAGAAATGCAATGAATTTCAGTATCTTGGTATTATTTCCTGTATTTTACCAAATTTAATTATCAGTTCTAATAGTTTTTTGGTGGGGTCTTCATGGCTTTCTATACAGAGCATAATGTCATATGCAAATAGAGTTTTGCTTCTTCCTTACCAATTTGGGTGTGTTTCATTTCTTTTTGTTGTCCAATTGTTGTAGATAGGACTTCTGGTACAGTATTGAGTGAAACTGGTGAGAGTGGACATCCTTGTCTTGTTCTTGACTTTAGGAATAAAGCTCTCAGTTTTTCCACATTGAGGATGATGGTTGCTGTGGGATTTTTACATATAGCCTTTATTATGCTGAGGTGTATTCCCTCTAGACCTACTTTGTTGAAGGTTTTTTATCATGAATGGATGCTGTACTTTGTCAAATGCTTTATATTCATATATTAAAATGATCATATTTTTTTAAATCTTTAATCTTATTGATGCGATGTACCATGTTGACTGATTTGAAAATATTGAACCATCCTTGCATCCTGAGAATAAATCTGACTTGATCACGGTGAATAATTTTTTAAACATATTGTTGCATGAAAATTGCTAGTAGTTGTTGAGAATTTTTGTATATGTTCATCACAGATTTTGGCTTACAGTTCCCTTTACTGTGTGGTGTCTTATCTGGTTTTGGTATCAGGGTAATACTGGCCTTATAGAATGAACTTGGAAGATTTCCTTCCTCATTTTTTTAATGGTCTGAGAATAAGTATTAACTCTGTGACACCTGGACTTAGATGACTATTTTTCTTCCCTATATTAGGGAAGTTTTCAGCTATAATTTGCTCAAATAAACCTTCTGCCATTTTCCCCTCTCTTCTTCTTCAGGGACTCCTATGATAATGAATGTTACTACACGTTATGGAGTCACAGAGTTACCTAAGTTTACATTTGTGATGCAATAATTTTTTCCCTCTCCTTTTCAGCTTAATTATTTTCCATAATTTTGTCATCTCTGTCACTGATTCATTCCTCTGCTTCTTCCATCCTTAGTGCCAATGCATCCATCGGTTTTGCATCTCAGTTATAGCATTTTTTATTACAGCCTGATTAGTTTTAAGGCCTGTTATCTCTGCAGTAAGGATCTCTCTGGCTTCTTATATGCTTTTTTGAAGCCCCACTAGTGACTTTATGCTTGGTTTTTAATTCTGGTTCAGACACATTGCTTATATCTGTTTTGATTAGATTACTGGGTGTGACCTCTTCTTGTTCTTTCTTTTGGGATGAATTCCTCCATCTTGGCATTTTGCCTAGACCCCTGTCTTCTGTGTGTTAGGAAAACCTGTTATGTTCCTTGCTCCTGAGAGTAAATGGCTATATTAAGAAGAGGTCATATACTGTCCAGGGCCTAGTGCTTCAGGAATTTTTTTGGTGTATGCTGTGTGCTCACTGTCGTTGTGTTTTGGCTACTCTTTCCTACAGATAAGTCCTATGCAGAGTTTCTCCTTGCCATGGGGCAAGGGAGTGGGGAGTGTTTGGACCTGGTCCTGTTTTGGACGTGTGTGGTGAGTTTTAATTAGTTGTTTTTTTTTTGTCTGCTTGTTAGTAAAAGCTAGATCTTAACTTCCCTAGAGATGAAGCTTTGCAGCATTCTACGATCAGTAGAGTTGGTGTGTGTGAAGCATTGTTGTTGGTCTTCTGGGGGAGGGGCCAGCTGCACTGGTTCTCAGACAGACTTGCCATAGTAAAAGTTGCACCTTCAGGGTGCACTGTAGTGGAGCTTGTTGTAAACGGTTCCTGTCTCCACTGGGGGCACTGTGTTGCTCACTGAAATCTGTCCTTGCTGATAGGCAGGGGGAAGTTGTGTCACCCTGCTCTATCATTCCTGGAGAAGACGATATGCCTGTTGCTGTTCAGGAAGCCCTCAGAGAATAGTGAACAATCTCCTATCTTTTGTTTCAGTCTTCTACCAGAACCCTGCCTTCACCCTGTCCATGTCGGAGACATCTGTCTGAGCCTCACAGTACAGTGCTCTTGTGTTTCTTTTTTAAATGTTTATTTATTTGTTTTGAGAGAGAGAGAGAGAGAGAGAGGGAGAGAGAGAGAGAGAACGGGGGAGGTGCCTAGAGAGAGAGAGGGAAAGAGAGAATCTCAAGTACTCTCTGTGCTTTCAGTGCAGAGCTTGAAATGGAGCTCGATCTTATGAGCCATGAGATTATGACCCGAACAATACACTTAATCAACTCAGCCACCCAGGCGCCCCTATAGTACTCCTGTGTTTTATCTCAGGTTTGTGCCTAGGTTTCAAAAATCCAAATTTCAGGGACTCAGCATGGCATGAACCTGCACTGATGATCTCACAGAGGGTCTTGCTGCACTGTGGCTGGTGCTGGTTTGTCCCAGAAAAGAAGTCGCATAGCCATGCAGGGGCTGGAAGTTTATGGTAAAGTGCAGCCAAAAGCTAGTTTCTGGGTTAGCTGCCTTCAGTAAGTGACTCTGCTGCTATCCTAATTAACAGGGCCGCTAAATGGCATCTGACATCTCTTTTGTCCCATTAAAGGCAGTACCACCTCTCCCAAATGCACTCCAAGAAGGGGAATTGTTTATCCCTGTGTGACCCAGGGGATCCTCAGACCACACTGTCTGCTCCCAGGCTTCTGCCTTCTTTCCCAACATGAACACTGCTAAGCCTACCTTGCACAACTCCCTGATGGCCTAGACCTCTAAAACTTCAGACTTTTAGCTCTGTTCCTTGTAAAAACTTGTGGTATTCAGCTCGTCTTTTCCCAGACAGTGGTTTTGGGGAAGAGTGTCTCTTGTGCAATTCCCTACTTGCTGTTCTCTCTCTCTCTCTTCTATCTCTGTGATCAAGATTCCCTCCCCTCCACAGCACCTGCAATTCTTGTCTCCTCCAAATCAACACTCCACAGTTCCTACCTTTCATGATGTGGCCATTTTCTCCCTCTAGATGTAAGTTTGTTCTATCAGTCTTCAGATAGATTTCTTGGGCATTCAGAATGACTTGATATTTATCTAGCTGTGTTCAAGAGACAAGGCAAGCATAGGGTCCCACTACTACTCTACAATCTTACCTCTTCCCAACAGACCTATTTTCTGTTTGGATGATATGTCCACTGATGTAAGTGGAGTCTTAATGTCCCCTACCATTATTGTATTCCTGTCAATTTGTTCCTTTGTGGTTGTTATAACTGTTTTATATATTTGGGTGCTATTATGTTGGGTGCATAAATATTACAATTGTATATCTTCTTGTTGGAGTGTCCACTTTATTACTATGTAGTGTCTTTTTTGTCTTTTGTTACAGGCTTTGTTTTGAGGTCTATTTTATCCTATATGTGCATTGCTATTCTGGATTTTTTTTTTTTTGACATCCACTATTATGATAAATGTTTCTCTGTCTCCTCACTTTCAATCTGCAGGTGTCTTTAGGTCTTAAATGAGTCTCTTATTGGCAGCATATGGATGGGTCTTGTGTTTTTTATCCACTTAGTCACCTTATATCTTTGATTAGAATATAATGTCCAGTAACATTCAGAGCAAATATTGATATATTTATTTATTGCCATTTTATTCCTTGTCTTGTGGTCACTTTGTAGCCTTTCTCTGATAGTTTCTTCTGTTTCTATCGTTCATGATTTGCTGGGGTTTTTTGGTGGTACACTTGGGTTTCTTTCCTTTTATTTTTTACATATCTATTACTGTTTTTAGATTTGTGATTATCATTTGATTTATATATAACATCTTCTGCACATATCAGTCTATATTATACTCATAGTCCCTAATTTTAAATTTATTCTTTACACCTATCCCCTCCATGTTTTAGATATTTGGTATTTTATTTTGTGCTATTCTTGACTGATTTTACAGGTATACTTTTTTTTTTTTTTAATTTTTTTTTTCAACGTTTATTTATTTTTGGGACAGAGAGAGACAGAACACGAACGGGGGAGGGGCAGAGAGAGAGGGAGACACAGAATCAGAAACAGGCTCCACGCTCTGAGCCATCAGCCCAGAGCCTGACGCGGGGCTCGAACTCCCGGACCGCGAGATCGTGACCTGGCTGAAGTCGGACGCTTAACCGACTGCGCCACCCAGGCGCCCCTACAGGTATACTTTTTGTGTGTGTGTGCTTCCTATTTTTATTTCTCTTACTTTGATTTTTGTTTTCCATTCAGAGTCCCTATTAACACTTCTTCTAAGGCTGATTTAGTGGTCATGAATTCTTTTACCATTTATTTGTTTGGAAATATATTTCTTTCTTTATTTTTCCTTCTATTCTGAGTGATAGCTTGCTGAATAGAATATTCTTGGCTGTAGAATTCTTCCTTATAGCACTTTGAATATATCATGCAACTCCATTCTTTCCTGCAAGGTTTCTGCTGAGAAATCAGGTGATAGCCTTTTGGGGAATCTTTATATGTAACTGTCTTATTCCTTTCTTTTGCAGCCTTTAAAAATCTTTTTTTCAACTATTTTTTTTTTTTTTTTTGCCATTTTGCCACACATTATGTGTCTTGGTGTGGGCCTCCTTGGGTTAAATTTGTTGGGGAATCACTGTTCCTTTTGAATCTAGATCTCTGTTTCCCTCCCTAGATTCAGGAAGTTTTCAGTTATTATTTATTCAAATATATTTTCTATCCCCCTGGGATTCTGGGTTATTGAAAGGGAGGAAAAGGATGGGGTATAAGTTATACCAGTAGCTATTTCTGATCGACAGTAGCTCTCCTAAACTAACATCAACATTGATTTAAAACTTATGTGCTTAATATTGGACACTGAAGTGAGAGTGAATGAGAGTAGTTATAATGTAGAAGAAAATTATTTTATCTCTGCCTTGGAAACACTTCTTGGTAAGCAAAAGAGACAGTTTGCCCCTGAGAATATTGGGGAGTCAGTAAAGTCTTTTTGAGAGCTAGTCTTTTTCAGATGTGTTATAGAAAACAACTGGGGACTAAATGCACTAAAAACACTTGACATATTCCCAATCTTATATCTAATAGCTTCCAATTTCCAACCTACCCTATCCCCAAGACTTCCAATTCTGTTCTGTTCCATACCATATCAGAGATAGCTACCATCAGGGTCCAAGACTTACCCTTCTTACAGTAATATTACCTGAAATCCCTATTTCCTAGCTTCTGGTTTGTCTTTGTTTGAAGGTCATCATGGTAACACCTGCTAATATAGGACCCTCCTCCTGGGCAAAGGTATATCTATATTATAAACATTGTCTTACTGTAAATGTCCCCACAACTTCATAAGCATCTCAACATTATTTTGCTAACCAAAAAAAAAAATACACCACATTTATTTTAATAACCCAATAACATTATTTTGCTATAAAACACCTGGATATAAACAAATTTCAAGACATATCTAAGGATTTTTTTTAAACATTTTGTTAATTCTTATTTATTTTTGAGAGGGAGAGTGCAAATGGGAGAGGGGCAGAGAGAGGGGGAGACACAGAATCTGAAACAGGCTCCAGGCTCTGAGCTGTCAGCACAGAGCCCAGAACAGGGTTCAAATCACCAACCTTGAGATAATGACCCTAGTGGAACTCAGGTGCTTAACAGACTGAGCCACCCAGACACCTCTCAAGATGTATGTAAAACAAAGCATGACAATGCAATAAACAATGAAATATTCTGTCAATGAAAACACATTTTAAAGTTTAAACAGGCTAATGCTTTGGATTCTGTGTCTCCTTCTCACTCTGCCCCTCCCCAGCTCTCCCTCTCTGTCTCAAAAATAAATAAACACTTAAAAAGTTAAAAAAAAAAGTTTAAATAGGCTAAGAATGTGTAGAATATTTTGGCATTAACAAAATTACAGAGAAGTTTTGCAACTCCAATATTTTTTTCAACTACCTTCAATTGTGTGTTGTATACTGCTAACTTTCTCAAATGTTCTTGACCAAGACACGTTTTTAAATAATTTTCTAAATTAGCTTTAATGTTGAAAAAGGGACTTCTGTCTTAGATACTATGGTGGAAATTGTAAGAAAGAAAATGAATAAGGAACACATCTTAGGAGGAAGAGGCATTTTTTTTTATATGAAATTTATTGTCAAATTGGTTTCCATACAACACCCAGTGCTCATCCCAAAAGGTGCCCTCCTCAATACCCATCACCCACCCTCTCCTCCCTCCCACCCCCCATCAACCCTCAGTTTGTTCTCAGTTTTTAACAGTCTCTTATGCTTTGGCTCTCTCCCACTCTAACCTCTTTTTTTTTTTCTTTTTTCCTCCCCCTCCCGCATGGGTTCCTGTTAAGTTTCTCAGAATCCACATAAGAGTGAAACCGTATGGTATCTGTCTTTCTCTGTATGGCTTATTTCACTTAGCATCACACTCTCCAGTTTCATCCACGTTGCTATAAAAGGCCATATTTCATTTTTTCTTATTGCCACGTAGTATTCCATTGTGTATATAAACCACAATTTCTTTATCCATTCATCAGTTGATGGACATTTAGGCTCTTTCCATAATTTGGCTATTGTTGAGAGTGCTGTTATGAACATTGGGGTACAAGTGCCCCTATGCATCAGTACTCCTGTATCCCTTGGATAAATTCCTAGCAGTGCTATTGCTGGGTCATAGGGTAGGTCTATTTTTAATTTTCTGAGGAACCTCCACACTGCTTTCCAGAGCGGCTGCACCAATTTGCATTCCCACCAACAGTGCAAGAGGGTTCCCGTTTCTCCACATCCTCTCCAGCATCTATAGTCTCCTGATTTGTTCATTTTGGCCACTCTGACTGGCGTGAGGTGATACCTGAGTGTGGTTTTGATTTGTATTTCCCTGATAAGGAGCGACGCTGAACATCTTTTCATGTGCCTGTTGGCCATCCGGATGTCTTCTTTAGAGAAGTGTCTATTCATGTTTTCTGCCCATTTCTTCACTGGGTTATTTGTTTTTCAGGTGTGGAGTTTGGTGAGCTCTTTATAGATTTTGGATACTAGCCCTTTGTCCGATATGTCATTTGCAAATATCTTTTCCCATTCCGTTGGTTGCCTTTTAGTTTTGTTGGTTGTTTCCTTTGCTGTGCAGAAGCTTTTTATCTTCATAAGGTCCCAGTAATTCACTTTTGCTTTTAATTCCCTTGCCTTTGGGGATGTGTCTAGTAAGAGATTGCTACGGCTGAGGTCAGAGAGGTCTTTTCCTGCTTTCTCCTCTAGGGTTTTGATGGTTTCCTGTCTCACATTCAGGTCCTTTATCCATTTTGAGTTTGTTTTTGTGAATGGTGTCAGAAAGTGGTCTAGTTTCAACCTTCTGCATGTTGCTGTCCAGTTCTCCCAGCACCATTTGTTAAAGAGACTGTCTTTTTTCCATTGGATGTTCTTTCCTGCTTTGTCAAAGATGAGTTGGCCATACGTTTGTGGGTCTAGTTCTGGGGATTCTATTTTATTCCATTGGTCTATGTGTCTGTTTTTGTGCCAATACCATGCTGTCTTGATGATTACAGCTTTGGAGTAGAGGCTAAAGTCTGGGATTGTGATGCCTCCTGCTTTGGTCTTCTTCAAAATTCCTTTCGCTATTCGGGGCCTTTTGTGGTTCCATATGAATTTTAGGATTGCTTGTTCTAGTTTCGAGAAGAATGCTGGTGCAATTTTGATTGGGATTGCATTGAATGTGTAGATAGCTTTGGGTAGTATTGACATTTTGACAATATTTATTTTTCCAATCCATGAGCAGGGAATGTCTTTCCATTTCTTTAAATCTTCTTCAATTACCTTCATAAGCTTTCTATAGTTTTCAGCATACAGATCCTTTACATCTTTGGTTAGATTTATTCCTAGGTATTTTATGCTTCTTGGTGCAATTGTGAATGGGATCAGTTTCTTTATTTGTCTTTCTGTTGCTTCATTGTTAGTGTATAAGAATGCAACTGATTTCTGTACATTGATTTTGTATCCTGCAACTTGCTGAATTCATGTATCAATTCTAGCAGACTTTTGGTGGAGTCTATCGGATTTTCCATGTATAATATCATGTCATCTGCAAAAAGCGAAAGCTTGATTTCATTTTGCCAATTTTGATGCCTTTGATTTCCTTTTGTTGTCTGATTGCTGATGCTAGAACTTCCAGCACTATGTTAAACAACAGCGGTGAGAATGGGCATCCCTGTCGTGTTCCTGATCTCAGGGAAAATACTCTCAGTTTTTCCCCATTGAGGATGATGTTAGCTGTGGGCTTTTCATAAATGGCTTTTATGATCTTTAAGTATGTTCCTTCTATCCCGACTTTCTCAAGGGTTTTTATTAAGAAAGGGTGCTGGATTTTGTCAAAGGCGTTTTCTGCATCGATTAACAGGATCATATGGTTCTTCTCTTTTTTTTTTTGTTAATGTGATGTATCACGTTGATTGATTTGTGAATGTTGAACCAGCCCTGCATCCCAGGAATGAATCCCACTTGATCATGGTGAATAATTTTTTTTATAAGCTGTTGAATTCGATTTGCTAGTATCTTATTGAGAATTTTTGCATCCATATTCATCAGAGATATTGGCCGGTAGTTCTCTTTTTTTACTGGGTCTCTGTCTGGCTTAGGAATCAAAGGAATACTGGCTTCATAGAATGAGTCTGGAAGTTTTCCTTCCCTTTCTATTTCTTGGAATAGCTTGAGAAGGATAGGTATTATCTCTGCTTTAAACGTCTGGTAGAACTCCCCTGGGAAGCCATCTGGTCCTGGACTATTATTTGTTGGGAGATTTTTGATAACCGATTCAATTTCTTCGCTGGTTATGGGTCTGTTCAAGCTTTCTATTTCTTCCTGATTGAGTTTTGGAAGAGTGTGGGTGTTCGGGAATTTGTCCATTTCTTCCAGGTTGTCCAATTTGTTGGCATATAATTTTTCATAGTATTCCCTGATAATTGTTTGTATCTCTGAGGGATTGGTTGTAATAATTCAATTTTCATTCATGATTTTATCTATGTGGGTCATCTCCCTTTTCTTTTTTGAGAAGCCTGGCTAGAGGTTTGTCAATTTTGTTTATTTTTTCAAAAAACCAACTCTTGGTTTCGTTGATCTGCTCTACAGTTTTTTTAGACTCTATATTGTTTATTTCTGCTCTGATCTTTATTATTTCTCTTCTTCTGCTGGGTTTAGGCTGCCTTTGCTGTTCTGCTTCTAGTTCCTTTAGGTGTGCTGTTAGATTTTGTATTTGGGATTTTTCTTGTTTCTTGAGATAGGCCTGGATTGCAATGTATTTCCCTCTCAGGACTGCCTTCGCTGCATCCCAAAGCGTTTGGATTGCTGTATTTTCATTTTCGTTTGTTTCCATATATTTTTTAATTTCTTCTCTAATTGCCTGGTTGACCCACTCATTCTTTAGTAGGGTGTTCTTTAACCTCCATGCTTTTGGATGTTTTCCAGACTTTTTCCTGTGGTTGATTTCAAGCTTCTTAGCATTGTGGTCTGAAAGTATGCATGGTATGATTTCAATTCTTGTATACTTATGAACGGCTGTTTTGTGACCCAGTATATGATCTATCTTGGAGAATGTTCCATGTGCACTCGAGAAGAAAGTATATTCTGTTGCTTTGGGATGCAGAGTTCTAAATAGATCTGTCAAGTCCATCTGATCCAATGTCTCATTCAGGGCTCTTGTTTCTCTATTGACCATGTGTGTAGATGATCTATCCATTTCTTTAAGTGGAGTGTTAAAGTCCCCTGCAATTACCACATTCTTATCCATAAGTTTGCTTATGTTTATGAGTAATAGTTTTATATATTTGGGGACTCCGGTATTCGGCGCATAGACATTTATAATTGTTAGCTCTTCCTGATGGATAGACCCTGTAATGATTATATAATGCCCTTCTTCATCTCTTGTTACAGCCTTTTATTTAAAGTCTAGTTTGTCTGATATAAGTATGGCTACTCCAGGTTTCTTTTGGCTTCCAGTAGCATGATAAACAGTTCTCCATCCCCTCAATCTCAATCTGAAGGTTTCCTCAGGTCTAAAATGAGTCTCTTGTAGACAGCAAATAGATGGGTCTTGTTTTTTTATCCATTCTGATACCCTATGTCTTTTGGTTGGTGCATTTAATCCATTTACATTCAGTGTTATTATAGAAAGATACGGGTTTAGAGTCATTGTGATGTCTGTATGTTTTATGCTTGTAGTGTTGTCTCTGGTACTTTGTCTCACAGGGTCCCCCTTAGGATCTCTTGTAGGGCTGGTTTAGTGGTGACAAATTCCTTCAGTTTTTGTTTGTTTGGAAGACCTTTATCTCTCCTTCTATTCTAAATGACAGACTTGCTGGATAAAGGATTCTCGGCTGCATATTTTTTCTGTCTAGCACACTGAAAATCTCGTGCCAATTCTTTCTGGCCTGCCAAGTTTCAAAAGAGAGATCAGTCACGAGTCTTATAGGTCTCCCTTTATATGTGAGGGCACGTGTACCCCTTGCTGCTTTCAGAATTTTCTCTTTATCCTTGTATTTTGCCAGTTTCACTATGATATGTCGTGCAGAAGATCGATTCAAGTTACGTCTGAAGGGAGTTCTCTGTGCCTCTTGGATTTCAATGCCTTTTTCCTTCCCCAGTTCAGGGAAGTTCTCAGCTATTATTTCTTCAAGTACCCCTTCAGCACCTTTCCCTCTCTCTTCCTCCTCTGGGATACCAATTATGCGTATATTATTTCTTTTTAGTGTATCACTTAGTTCTCTAATTTTCCCCTCATACTCCTGGATTTTTTTATCTCTCTTTTTCTCAGCTTCCTCTTTTTCCATAACTTTATCTTCTAGTTCACCTATTCTCTCCTCTGCCTCTTCAATCCGAGCCGTGGTGGTTTCCATTTTGTTTTGCATTTCATTTAAAGCGGTTTTCAGCTCCTCGTGACTTTTCCTTAGTCCCTTCATCCCTGTAGCAAGAGATTCTCTGCTGTCCTCTATACTGTTTTCAAGCCCGGCGATTAATTTTATGACTATTATTCTAAATTCACTTTCTGTTATATTATTTAAATCCTTTTTGATCAGCTCATTAGCTGTTGTTATTTCCTGGAGATTCTTCTGAGGGGAATTCTTCCGCTTGGTCATTTTGGATAGTCCCTGGCGTGGTGAGGACCTGCAGGGCACTTCCCCTGTGCTGTGGTGTATAACTGGAGTTGGTGGGCGGGGCCACAGTCCGACCTGATGTCTTCCCCCAGCCCACCGCTGGAGCCACAGTCAGACTGGTGTGTGCCTTCTCTTCCCCTCTCCTAGGGGCGGGATTCACTGTGGGGTGGCGTGGTCCGTCTGGGCTACTTGCACACTGCCAGGCTTGTGATGCTGGGGATCTGGCATATTAGCTGGGGTGGGTAGGCAAGGTGCACAAGGGCAAGAGGGGCAGGCTTAACTCACCTCTCCTTAGGTGATCCACTTCAGGAGGGGCCCTGTGGCAGCGGGAGGGAGTCAGATCCGCTGCAGGATGTTTGGCTCCTCCGCAGAAGCACAGACTTGGGTGTTTGCGCGGAACGAGGAAGTTCCCTGGCAGGAACTGGTTCTCTTTGGGATTTTGGCTGGGGGATGGGCGGGGGAGATGGCGCTGGCGAGCGCCTTTGTTCCCCACCAAACTGAGCTCTGTCGTCCTGGGGCTCAGCAGCTCTCCCTCTCTTTGTCCTCCAGCCTTCCCACTTTCTGAGCAGAGCTGTTAACTTATGACCTCCCAGATGCTAAGTCGCGCTTACTGTCGGAACACAGTCCGTCAGGCCCCTCCCCTTTTGCCAGCCACACTCAGGCGGCTCTGCTTGGCTGGCGAGCTGCCCCTCCGCCTCGGCTCCCTCCCACCAGTCGTTGGAGCGCGCACCGCCTTGCCGCCCTTCCTACCCTCTTCCGTGGGCCTCTTGTCTACGCTTGGCTCCAGCGACTCCATTCTGCTAATCCTCTGGCGGTTTTCTGGGTTATTTAGGCAGGTGTAGGTGGAATCTAAGTGATCAGCAGGATGCGCGGTGAGCCCAGCGTCCTCCTACGCCGCCATCTTCCCTCCTCCTCCAGGAGGAAGAGTTAAGGTGGCAGAGTATTAAGGGGACCCTGACCTTGCCTTGTCCAACAAACACAGCTAGATCATCAAATCTACATCAAATCATTTTGAACTAAGAAATTGATCTGAGTATTAAGAAACAATCTGCACAACTGAAGAGAGAGAATGTGGCAGATGAGAAGTTTGGAGCCATGAACTGTGGAGATAAAAGCCGTGGTGCTGAGGTGAGAAGGGAACCCTTTTTGGGGAGAGAGGTCAAGAAAAGAGTGAGAGAGCAGGGAGTGGGAGACAGCAACAGTTAGGGTTCCTGCAAGACTGTGGTGTGGGGATCTCCTGGGCCTCACAGAGAGATCACTCCCCTTCCTGGGATGCATTTGGAAGAGGGTATTTTGCTTCTTCAAGGACAAAAGGCCCTTTGGGGGCCACTGAGCAGCCATTCAACAGCAGGGAAGAGAAGCACACACAGAGGGCAGATAACCCAGTTGGACCTTTCTTGTACTCCACAGTAGACTCCAGCCACTGTGCACACACTATGCACCTGGTTTTCTGGGACAGAACAGAACAGAGGAAAGAAGCATGCACAGAGGGCAGATGATCTGATCCCAGATTTTTGCTGTGCACTGCAGTCACTCCAGCCACTTTACATATACAGTGAGACTGCTTTTCTAGGACAGAACTGAGCCTGACACACCATGCGGCTCTCCTCTGGAGGAGGGAGGCAGGTCCACACTTTGCCAGGCATTTTTTGGACTTCTGAATTCCAGCCACCAGCCAGAGATAAAACACAAAAGAATTGTGGTGCTGGGCATGCCAACTGCCAGATACAGAAAGGCTAAGGACAGGGATCTGTACAAAAGCCTGTGACTCTTCTGTGAAAGCCTCCTGAACAATGGCCACAATATGTTCCCCTCCCAGGGGATGAAAGGGCAGGGTGGCACCATCTTCCACCCACCAGCCAAGACTTCAGAGAGAAACAGTGCCACCTGGTGGACGCTGGAGTGGCTCGAACCAAATCCTTTCCCTTTGAACCCTGGAGGCAAATTTCCACTGAAACAAGTAAGCCTGAGAATCAGCTGGGCAGGCCCCTCCCCCAGAAGACCTGCACAACTCACACCAAGTCTACTGATCATAGAGTGCTGCAAAGCTTCAGTTCTAGGGGATCTAACATTTATTTTACTTTTATTCTGTATTTATTTTTATTTTTTTCATTCATTTCTTATTTTCTCAAAATCTTTTTTTAATTTTATATTTTAGTATTTTTATTTTATTTATATATACATATTCTTTTATTTTTTATGTTATTGTTTTTGTTTCTTTTAATTATACTTTGTTTTATTATAATTTATTTTAGTTTTGAATCTGGATTCTTTTAACAAGTAGACCAAAACACACCCAGAATCTAGTTAGTTTAGTTTTTTTTTTTTAATTTTTTCTCCTTGGGGATGGTGGTCCTTTGCATTTTGTATTTTTTTTCTGTTGTTTTTTTTTTCTTTCTACTTTTCTTTTCAGAGCAAAATGACAAGATGGAGAAATTCACTCCAAAAGAAAGAATAGGCACTAGAATTCATGGCCAAGGATTTAATCAATATAGAAATAAGTAAGGTGTCTGAAATAGAATTTAAAACAATGATTATAAGATACTAACTTGGCTTAGAAAAACACAGAAGACACAAGAGAATACCTTTCTGCAGAGATAAAAGAACTAAAATCTAGTAAGGTTGAAATTCAAAATGCTATAATTGAGATGCAAACTCAAATAGATGCCATGATGGTGAGGATGAATGAAGCAGAAGAGCAAATCAGTAATACAGAAGATAAGATTATTGAAAATAATGAAGCTGAAAAGAAGAGGAAACAAAGGCAGAAGATCACGAAAGCAGAATTGAGAATTCAGCAACTTATTAAAAAGGAATAACATTCATATAATAGAAGTCCCAGAAGATGAAGAGAGAGAAAAGGGGGCATAAGGTTTATGTGACCAAATTATAGCTGAAAACTTCCCAAATCTGGGAAAGTACACAGACATCAAAATATGAGAAACACAAAGAACTCTTATTAAATTCAGCTATCAACCAAAAGCCAACCATCAGAAAGGCATATTATAGTCAAATTTATGAAACACACAGACAAGGAAAGAATCCTGAAAGCAGCAAAGGAAAAAATGTCCTTGACCTATAAGGGAAGACAGATCAGGTTAGCAAGAGATCTGTCAACAGAAAATAAGCCAGAAAGGAACCACTGCAAGCACTTTCCACCTGTCTTGCTACTACTCTATGCCCACCCCCATGTTCCTCTGTGGATCTGCCCCAATCATCCTGCCCTACTAATTAGACATCCCTCCAAAAGGGCTCTTGACCCAAAAAACCCTGCAAGCAACCCTGACAGGGACCCACACCACTCCAAAGTCACTATTGCCCTGGGGAGAGGAGAAGGTAACAACACACACTAGTGTACTCACAGTCCCAGCAGAACGTTATAGCTGGCAGTGCAGAGAAACCTCCCTACCAACCAGTGCAACTGAAGACCCACAGACTGATGGCAGACATCTGGTCTGAATATCAGTCTGGTCCGCCAACAAAAACTTCACAGAGTGCAATATAGGGAGGGCACTCTGAAGTTCAGTAAGAAAGTTCAGTGAGTCCAGCAAATGAACTGTGGGTAGGCAACTCGTCTGACTTTTGGTCCCACTAACGAATGCTTCTCAGGGGACAGGAGAGACATCATCCTGCAAATTAGTGACACTGCAGTCCTGGAAGAATGAGGGCAGGCATCTGGTCAGAATGCTGACACCACCCAAGCACAAGCCCCTGTTGGCCCCACAGAGGCCCCTTAACAATGAAGGAACCAAGCCCTGCCCGGTATACCCACTACAGGCAAAATGGACCATTGCAGTTGACTGGACTGAAAGCAAATGCTACTCAGCCACCACAGTAGTATACATGCAGCTCATATAGGAGATATCCCTGCAACACCTGGTTTTGGGGAAAAGGGGGCAGTAAATTACAAAGCAGTACATAATGTCTTCTTCAAAAAGCCAGTAATTTCAAGATTGGGAGGCATAGCTCACCTTCTTTTAAAAACAATTAATTAATTTTTTTTAATTCTTTATTTTTGAAAGAGAGACAGAGAAACAGAGTGCCAGTGGGAGAGGAATAGAGAGAGAAAAAGACACAGAATCCAAAGCGGGATCCAGGCTCTGAGCTGTCAGCACAGAGCCCAATGCAGGGCTTGAAGTCACGAACTGCAAGATCATGACCTGAGCCAAAGTCTGATGCTTAACTGACTGAGCCACCCAGCGCCCCTAAAATTTTTAATTTTTTAAGTTTATTTATTTATTTTGAGAGAGAGAGAGTGAGAGCAAGTGGGACAGGGGAAGAGAGAAAGGGAGAGAGAATCCCAAGCAGTCTCCCTACCGTCCTTGCAGAGCCCAATGCGAGGCTCAAACTCACAAACTTTGAGATCATAACCTGAGCTGAAGTTAGATGCTTAACTGACTGAGCCACCCAGGCCTCCCCATAGCTCACCTTCCTAATTCATAGAAACAAACACAAAGTGATTTAGACAAAATGAGGAGACTGAGGAGACTGAGTAATGTGTTTTAAATGAAATAAAAGGACAAAACCACAGCAAAAGAGCTAAATGAAATGGAGATAAAAAATGCCTGATAAATAATTCAAAGTAATGTTTATCAAGATACCCATTGGACTTGAGAAAAGTAAAAGATCTCAGTAAGATCATCAATAAAGAGATAAAAATATTAAAAGTCACAGATGAAGGACTCAATAAATAAACCAGTACAGTAGAGGAAATCAATAACAGATTAGAGGATGCAGAATAACCAATCAACAATATGGAAAACAGGGTATGGAAAAGCAACCAAGCTGAATGGCAAAAAGCAAAAAAGAATAATTAGAAATGAGAATAGGTTAAAGGAACCCAGAAAATTCATCAACTGTAATAACATTTGCATTATAGGGATGCAGAAGAAGAAAAGAGAAGAGATAGAGAGAGAGAAAAGAGAGAAGGGGGCAGTAATTTTATTTGAAAATATAATAGCAGAAAACTTTCTTAATCTGGGGAAGGAAATAAACACCCAGATTCAGGAGACACAGAGAACTCCCAACAAAATCAACCTACGGAGGCCCACACCAAGGCATAAAACAATTCAAATGGCAAAATGTAGTGATAAAAATAAAATGTTAAACACAGCAAGAGAAAACAGTTACATACAATGGAAACCTCATAAGCGTATCAGCTGATTTTGCAGCAGAAATTTTGCAGCTCAGAAGGAAATGGTATTCATAAAAAAAAATGAAATCTTGCCATTTGCAATGACATGAATGGAGCTAGAGTATAATATTGTGAGAAACAGGTCAGTCAGAGAAAGACAAATACCATATAATTTCACTCATGTGGAATTTAAGAACAAAACAAGTGAGTAAAGGAAAAAAATGAGAGAGACAAACCAAGAAACAGATTCTTAATTATAGAGAGCAAACTAATGGTTACCAGAGCATAGGTGGAAGGGGGTTGGTAAAAATACGTGATGGGGGTTAAGGAGTAAACTTATCATGATGAACAATGAGTAATATATAGAATTGTTAAATCACTAACTATATTATGCACTTGAAACTAATATAACACTCTATGTTAACATACCAGAATTAAAATTATAAACTTAAATAAAAGAAAGGAGTGGCATTTTAGACTCAAAGTGCTGAAAGAAAATACCTCAATACTCTATCCAGAAATGTTACCATTTAAAATAAAAAGAGAGAAAAAGAGTTTCCCAGACAAACAAAAGTTAAAGGAGTTCATCACTAAGCCAGCCTTACAAGAAATGTTAAAGAGAATTTTTTTTTTCAGTGGGGGAAAAAAAGGCCACAATTAGGAGTAAGAAAATTATGAAAGGAAAGAGTTTCATAGGTATTTACGATCTCAGTTTCTTCATGCTAACATCATCCATTACATGGATGACATCCTATTAGCTTTACCCGAACAACATGATTTACATGCACTCTTTTTAGCAGCTCAGGCAACCCTCTCAAAATATGGCCTCATTCTAACTTCAGTATGAGGACCTTCACTTAAATGCACTTTGTGGACTCATCTTTTGGGACTCTGGCCATACTCCCTGCAACAATTGGCATAGTTAGCAGGGTATGGTGCGGCAAACAGTCTTCGAGACTACTTCGTTTTACAGTCCCAGAGGACCAAAGCAGAGCAGTAGGACAGGTAAGTCTGGGCTTTGGGATAGTGAATTATGGGAAACTCCTAGTCTCATGATCATGAAGCTTACTTTAAATTACTTCGTACTGGGGCGCCTGGGTGGCACAGTTGGTTGAGCGTCCGACTTCAGCCAGGTCACGATCTCGCGGTCCGTGAGTTCGAGCCCCGCGTCAGGCTTTGGGCTGATGGCTCAGAGCCTGGAGCCTGTTTCCGATTCTGTGTCTCCCTCTCTCTCTGCCCCTCCCGTGTTCATGCTCTGTCTCTCTTTGTCCCAAAAATAAATAAAAAATGTTGAAAAAAATTTAAATTACTTCGTACTTTATTGCGAAGTTCAGGAGTAAAATTGAAAAGGGGAACTTTTGATAAGCTCTGGTACTTGGTTAAAAACATTGCTATTGGTTTAACCCTTCTGGAAAAAAAAGTCTTTAAACCTTAAAAAGTGGAGATTAATTATGAAAACGCTTATAAGTGCTCATCAAAATGGAGATATCATTTCCTTAAAAGTTTGGTCTTTATGCTCTTTAATTGAGATGGCTTTACAGCCTTTACAGTCTGACTCAAAACAAAATATAAGTTCATCTAAATTAAAAACTCATCAAGAAGACGGAGATGGATTGGATTTTACATCCTATAATTTTGAAGATGAATCTTCTTCTAAAGGAATCAAAGGTATAGCACCTGAGGAAAATACTTTACCAGAATGGCCTCTGCCGCCACCCACAAATGATGATTAGAGCCAATTGCCTCTGGCTAGTCTATGTCAGAATAGAGATTTTAAGGAATATTCCCAAGCAGCTGCCTAAACTGCTTTTGTTTTGAGGAACTTCCCTGTCTTCTCTGGCTCAACATACACTGCCTAATTCCACTAATGGAAAACAAAAACAAAACAAAACAAATAATACAAAGCAGAACAAAAATTGGTATCTGCTCATCTATCTGAGCTGACAGACTTTAGAACCATGTGAACTCTTTTCTTTGCCATCTGCACCTCTGTCTGCCTTCAGGAAGATGTATGCTGTCAAAAGGCAAATAAAACATTTCCTTAAACTTTACATTTCCTCACTGGTTCCATGGGAAAAATTAACAATGATAAACTTTTAAGAAAACACAGATAAAATGTTATTAAGATAGACATATCTTTTAAATTATAAATTTTATTCTACTAAGGTTGAGATAAATGGAATTTTAAAAATATACTGGTGTAAGGTTAAAATTCTGCTTTTCTCTCTATTCAAAAAACAAAGCTTTCTTGGACTGTTATGCTCTTGATGAGACAATGTAATCAAAGGTTTTTTTTTCTTTTCTCTTTGCCAAAAAAAAAAAAAAAAACAAAACCAAACTTTTAGTTTTCATCGTCATCTGGTCTTTGATTGCTTAGGTAAAATTTCTCAATGTTAAAGGAGCTAAGTTTTGCTAACAACTATATAATGCTATACATTCACATTTAGGATCTTTTATTGCCACGTTGGTTAAATAAATAAAATTTTAAGATTTATAATAATTTATAGTCCTATTTAAGATATGCTTTATGATAACTTCCTAAGGTTTTAACAAACTTCCCAGGATTTAAATGGTAAATAAAACATGTTTAATATTTAAACTAATTTATATTTGTTGTATTTGTCTTTCAAGTTATCAACATTAAATATAAAACTATTCTACTAACGTTTATTAAAGGTCAAATAAACTCAAATTATCACTGTTCCAATATGTTAACAAAAGAATGACTTAAAATAATGGTTAACTTTATTTGCCTCATAATTTTCATGGGTAATTGTTAAGATAACTTTCAAAGTCTTTAATAACCTAAAACACTTAAGTTTTATTTGCATGATAAATTGACGTAAGTTCATTGGATATCTAATGAGATAAAAAGCTAAAACACCAATTACTAATTATGGGTCTTTGGAAAAAAGCACAACAGGCCTTATTTTTGGACAGAGTAGTCTTACACTAAAAGGTATTCATGTGCATCCTCGTGTTATTGATTATGATTATGAAAATGAAATTCAAGTTATGATATTGGCTGAAAACACTTATACTCTTCAACGAAGAGATAAAATTGCTCAATTACTTATTCTTCCTTATATAGAGGGCTAAAGCAATCCTGTTATCAGAACTGGAGGTTTTGGCAGTACTGGAAAACAATTATATTGGCAAACTTTTTTGAAAGATCCTCACCCTGAAATACATCTTAAAATTAATGATAAATCTTTTATAGGTTTAGTAGACACTGGAGCTGACGTTACCATCATATCTGAAAAGTT
This sequence comes from Leopardus geoffroyi, assembly GCF_018350155.1. Classification (NCBI taxonomy): domain Eukaryota; kingdom Metazoa; phylum Chordata; class Mammalia; order Carnivora; family Felidae; genus Leopardus; species Leopardus geoffroyi. Next base: position 53,867,871 of record NC_059343.1, read on the forward strand.
TTGGCCTTCATCTTGGCCTGATGAAAACGTACCTGTAAGTTTTACAGGACTTGCCTCCTTAGGGGGGAATAAAAAGAAGTCAACAAATTATGAGATGTGAAGGACCCGAGGATCAGATTGCAACTCTTAAACCCTATGTGGCTAACATAGCCATTAATCTGTGGGGTAGAGATTTACTTCAACAATGCGGTGCATATATTAATATCCCATCTGTATCTACTCAAAATAAAAATATAATGTGTGCCATGGGATAGGACCACTGAAGGGATTAGATAAAAATCAACAAGGCATTAAAACACCCCTCAATATTTTCCCCAAACATAAAGCCACAAGGTTAGGATATCCAAATTTATCCTAGTGGCCACGGCCAAAGAACAAAAAATATATGCTGCCTTTAAAATGGCTTATTGATGAGCCCATATGGATAGAGCAGTGGCCGCTTTCTCAAGCAAAACTGGCAGCTTTAAAATCTTTAGTTCCTGAACAATTAGAAGCGGGGCATATTGAACCTTCAACTAGTGCTTGGAATTCTCCGGTTTTTGTCACAAAAAAGAAATCTGGAAAATGGAGAATGCTGACTGATCCCCGAGCCATAAATAAAATCAAACAATCTATGGGGGCTCTACAGCCTGGACTTCCGACACCTGCTGCTATCCCTTGAGATTGGAAAATTATAATTATTGATCTTAAGGATTGTTTTTTCTCCATTGCCTTAAACCCTAAAGATTTGGAAAGATTTGCATTCTCCATTCCTGTAATTAATCCTGAGGAGCCCATAAACAGATTTCAATGGAAAGTTTTACCTCAAGGAATGTTAAATAGTCCTACTCTTTGTCAACTTTTTGTTGCAGAACCTCTCTGATATTTATGATCTCAGTTTCCTCATGCTAAGATCATCTTACATGGACGACATCCTATTAGCGTTACCAGAACGACATGATTTACATGCACTCTTTTTAGCAGCTCAGGCAACCCTCTCGGAATATGGCCTCATTCCGACTTGAGTATGAGGACCTTCACTTAACTGCACTTTGTATGCGGACTCATCTTTTGGGACTCCGGCCATACTCCCTGCAACACATAGGTAAATGCAAGCATGTAATAAAGTGGTAGATTAATGGCTTATAAAATTAGAAGGTTAAAAAAAAAAAGAAGGTTAAAGTACAAAGGCAGTAAAATCATTTATATCTATCTATAAAAATCAATCAAATAATTTACAAAATAAAATGATACACAACATGTAGAAAGGAAGTAAACATTTAGTCCTTTTAGAATGCATCCTAACTTAAATGATCATCGATTTAATATAGACTTCTATGCACAAAAGATGTTACGTATGAACCGATTTAATATAGACTTCTATGCACAAAAGATGTTACATATGAACCTAATGGTAACCACAAAGCAAAACTTATAATAGATACACAAAAATAAAGAGAAAAGGATCCACAAATATCAATGACAAAAGCCATAAAACCACAAAGGAAGAGAGAAAAGGAAGGAACAAAGAAAAACCACAAAACAACCATAAAACAAAAAATGGCAAAAAGTATATACCTGTCAATAATTACTGTGACTGTAAATGGACTAAATGCTCCAATGAAAATACATAAGACAACTGAATTGTAAAACAAGCAAGTGACATCTGCTTGCTTCCTACAAGACTCACTTTTGACCTAAAAGCACATTTAGATTGAAAACAAAAGGAAAGAAAAGCATTTACCATGCAAAGAGAAGCAAAATGAAAGCTGGGACAATACCTGTATCAGATTAAATAAACATTAAACCAAAGACTATAACGGATGAAATAAAGGACACTACATAATGATAAGTGGAAAAATCGACGAGAGGATATAACAATTGTAAAAGTTTATGCACCAGATATGGGGCACTTAAATACACAAAGGAATTATTCACATAAATAAAGGAGGAAATGGACAGAAGTACAATAATAGTAGGTGACTACAAAATCACACTTACATCAATGGATACATCATCCTAGACAGAAATTCATAAAAGAAAACAATGGCTTTGAATGACACATGGTAAGAGATGGTCCAAACAGATATATACGGAACATACCATTCAAAAACAACAGAATACATATTCCTTTCAAGTGCACATGAAACATTCTTCAAGTTTGATCCCATGATAGGGCATGAAACAAATCTCAATAAATTCAAAAATTACATGAAATTATATGACACTTTTCTGACCACAACAACGTAAAACTAGAAATAAATCACAAGAAAAAAAATCTGGAAAGACACAAATACATGTAGGTTAAATGATATGCCGTTAGACAATGAATAAGTCAAACAAGAAATAAAAAAAAGAAATATAAAAACTACATGGACAGAAATGAAAACAATTTTGTTTTGTTTTGCTTGTTTGTTTTGCATTTATTTCCCTCACCTCAGGAGACCTATCTAGTAAAAAGTTGCTACAGCCTTTAACGAAGTGGTTACTGCCTGTGTTCTCTTTTTCAACGTTTATTTATTTTTGGTACAGAGAGAGACAGAGCATGAACGGGGGAGGGGAAGAGAGAGAGGGAGACACAGAATCGGAAACAGGCTCCAGGCTCTGAGCCATCAGCCCAGAGCCCGACGCGGGGCTCGAACTTCCGGACCGAGAGATCGTGACCTGGCTGAAGTCGGACGCTTAACCGACTGCGCCACCCAGGCGCCCCTGCCTGTGTTCTCTTTGAGAACATTTATGGTCTTCGGTCTCACATTTAGGTCTTTCATCCATTTTGAACTTAATTTGAACACGTATGTTGTAAGAAAGTGGTCCAGTTTCATTCCTTTTCATTTTGCTGTCTAGTTTTCCCAACACAATTTATTGAAGAGACTGTCTTTTTCCCATTGGAAATTCTTTCCTGCTTTGTTGAAAATTAATTTGCCATCTATTTGTGGGTTCATTGCTAGGTTTTCTATTCTGTTATGTTGATCTATGTGTCTATTTTTGTGCCATTACCATACTGTTTTGACTACTAAAGCTTTGTAATATAACTTAAGTCTGGAATCGTGATGCCTCTAGATTTGCTTCTCTTTCAAGTTTGCTTTGGCTATGAGGTCTTTTGTGGTTCCACATAAATTTTAGCATTGTTTGTTCTGGCTCTGTGAATAATGCTGGTGTTATTTTGATAAGGACTGCATTAAATGTGTAGATTGCTTTGGGTAGTATGACATTTTAACAATATATGTGCTTCCAATCCATGAGCATGAGGAGTCTTTCCATTTGTTTGTGTCCTCTTCAATTTCTTTCATCAGCGTTTTATAGTTTTCAAAGCACAGTTCCTTTACATCTTTCTTTAGGTTTATTCCTGGGTATCTTATGGTTTTTGGTGCAATTGTAAATGGGATTGATTCCTTGATTTATCTTTCTGTTGCTTCATTATAGGTGTATAGAAATATAACAGATTTATGTACTTTGATTTTGCATCCTGTGACATTGCTGAATTCATGTCTCAGTTCTAGCAGCTATTTGGTAAAGTTTTTTGGGTTTTCTATACAGAATATTATGTCATCTGCAAATAGTGAAAGTTTGACTTATAACTTGCCAATTTGGATACCTTTTATTTCTTTTGGTTTTCTGATTGTTGTGATGAGGACTTGCAGTACTATATTAAATAACAGTGGTAAGAGTGGACATCCCTGTCATGTTCCTGACCATGAACAAAAGCTCTCAATTTTTCCCCATTGATGAAGATATTAGCTGTGGTTTTATCATATGTGTCCTTTATTTTGCTGAGGTACGTTCTTTCTAACTCTACTTTCAGTGTTTTTATCATGAATTAATATTGTACTTTCAAAGCACATTTTTTCTGCATCTATTGAAATAATCATATGGTTCTGATCCTTTATTAATGTGATGTATCAAGTTGATTAACAATATCGTACCACCCTGGCAACCTAGGAATAAATCCAACATGGTTGTGATGATTGATTTTTCAATGTTTTGTTGGATTCAGTTTGCTAGTATTTAATTGAGAATTTTTGCATCTATGTTCATGAGAGATATTGGCCTGTAGTTCTCTTTTTTAGTTGAGCCTTTATCTTGTTTTGGTATGAAGGTAATGCTGGCCTCAGAGAATGAATTTGAAAGGTTTTCTTCCTCTTATTGTTTTTAGAATAGTTTCAGAATAATAAGTGTCCACCTTCTTTATTTTTTAATGTTTATTTTTATTTTTTAGAGAGAAACAGAGAGCGAGTGGGGGAAGGACAGAGAGAGAGGAAGACACAGAATGAGAAGCTGACTCCAGGCTCTGACCTGTAAGCACAGAACCCAAAGCAGGACTCAAACTCAGGAACCATGAGATCATGACCTGTGCTGAAGTTAGAGACTTAACCGACTGAGCCACCCAGGTGCTCCATTAACTATTCTTAAAAATTTGGTAGAGTTCAACTGTGAGGCCATCTGGCCCTGAATTTTTGCTTGCTGGGAGTTTCTTGAAAATTATTCAATGTTGTTGCTGGTTATAAGTCTGTTCAAATTTTCTCTTTCCTCCTGTTTCAGTTTTTGTAATTTATATGTACGTAGGAATATATTAATTTCTTCCAGGTTGTCCAATTAGTTGCCATATGATATTCTGTAATATTCTCTTAGAATAGTTTGCATTTCTGTGAGGTTGGATGTTATTTCTCCTCTCATTTATGATTTTATTTATTTTTTGCCTTTCTCTTTTCCTTTTGATAGATCTAGCTAGAGGTTTATCAATTTTATTAATTTTTTCTAAGTACTAGATCCTCGTTACATTGATCTGATACCTTTTGTTTGTTTGTTTGTTTTGTTTCCGGGTGGTACAATTTTGGTCCCTGAAGTTGGTCAGTGCCAATGTGAGGTGGGGATGGTGTTGTTCTTCCCTCTTTCCCCAGAGTGGGGAGCTCACACCTGCTGCTCTTCAGGAAGTCTTCACAGAAGAGCAAACACTTATCTTGTGTCTCTGGCTTCTGCCAGATCCCCACCTTCACCCTGCCTGCACCCAAGCTGTTCATCTGCCAGACAGGACAGCATTCCTGTATTTTATCTCAAATGTGCAGCTGGGTTCAAAACTTAAATTTTAGAGATCCGCTGGGCAAGGACCCACACTGATCCTCTTGGGGAGGTTCTTGCTGTACTGTGGCCAGTGCCAGCTTGTCAGAGAAATCGGGTGCCTGATTTCACAGTGGTTTGGAGCTTATGGTAAAGTTCAGCTAAAATCCAACACCAAGGTTTACTCCCCTCAGCTGGTGTCTTTGTTCCTATGTTAAATAGTGCTCATAGGATCTTTTGCCCCCACAGCTGCCATGCTGCCACTCCCAAATGCACTCCAAGCAGGAGAACAGTTTATCCCGGTGAAACCCAGGGGATCATCAGACCAAGCCGCCCACTCCCAGGTCCCCATCTTCCTTCCCCAATGGAGAACCAACAAGCCCATCAAGCATGACCCTGGTGATGGTACAAACCTCTGAAACTTCAGACTCCATGCTCTTCTGTTTATAAAATCTTGCTGTATTCAGCCCCTCTCCTTTTCTCAGTAATGGTTTTGAGAAGAGAATTTTTGTGCATTTTCCTGCACATGCTTTCACTCTCTCTTTATTTCTCTCTCACTCCTCTATCCATGATCAGGCTCTCTCCCCTTTGTAGCACCCATAGTTCTTCTCTCCCCCAAATAAACTCTCCAAAACTCCTACCTTCCACATTGTGGCCATTTTTTCTACCTCTAGTTGTGCAGGCCTTAGATATATTTATTAGGTGCTCATAATGATTTGATATTTATCTAGCTTTACTTGAAGGACAAAGCAAGCTTAGGATCACCCTGCTCCTCTGCCATCTTCAGCTTATATCAATAAGACTTTAAAGTTTCTTGAAAGCAGGATATAAGTTTTATATGACTGCCTACGTTTTTATGCCATCCGAGTGATCATGACTAGATGCCCACCTCTGCAATCTTGGAACCTTCTCAGGAAGTGTTAAATAGATACAGGCTGCTAAGTGATGCTTAAGTTCACAGATGAGGGTGAATAGGTTCTTAATCATTCTAAGCTGTTGACATCTCTGTTTCTTTAAGAAAAATCCGAAATTTGAACCATGATTCAAATTTTATAAAGGAGTCATCTAATCAGACTCCAAAGCCTCTAGTGCCCACTTCCTAAAGGTATCATGTGTAATGAGCTTTAAAGTTTTTTATGACCCCCTGATCTAAAGGATAAATTAGAAATGTTATATTTAGGGTAAAGTAGACCACTTTGATGCTTTTGATGCTGTATTCACGGCCTTCTGAGTGGCCAGAGGCTTTGTCCAATATTTAAAAAACAAAACAACTTTACGGATGCTTGGGTGGCTCAATCAGTTAAGCATCTGACACTTGTGAGATCAAGCCCATGTCAGGCTCTGTGCTGACATTGCAGAACCTGCTTGGAATTCTCTCTCTCCCTTTCTCTCTGCCCCTTCCCCACACCCCATACACATGCAAAATAAATAAATAAACATGAAAAAGACTCCACAGGTTTAAAAGGCAGTCCCTTACTGGAAAGGTACTTCTGGACTTCAGGGACAAAGCTCCAGTGGAATCTTTTCAGGAAAAGGGTTCTTGTTATTCAGCCTTCTTGTTATACAACCAAAAGAATGGCAGCTTGTGTTTATCATTTTTCTTTAAGATTCAAGCATTAGCAACTTAATAGATAAAGACAGTTCTAATAAATCCAGCTGTATTTGTTCAAAACAGTAGTTAGCTTATTTCTTCCTGACTTAAATCCCAGTGCTCACTTACCTTTTTTACTAATAAGTGTCCTTTGTGGCATTTCCCCCCCAGAATAGGGGTACTTTCACCTGTATGAAAAACCTGTTTAAGTCACTTTAAGACTCATCACTCATGATACTCCGTGGAAAGGATTGTCAATGCTGTACTAGAGAACCCAAATAGAACATTATGAGAGCCTAGAAGAATTACACCATGGATAATGCCATCATTATTATAGAAAAAAAAATGTGAAAGCCACTAAGTCCAAAACAATAAATAACTGCTAAAGAGTACTGTGTCCAGATGTTGTTCATGACTTCACAGAATTTGTGACAGGGCTAATCAAGAAAATCATGAAAAATATCGTGGATATGGCAAAAAAAGTGGGGGGGGGTGAAGAGTTTCAACACATGGATCTTGAAGAAATTTAAGAGCTATGAGACATCATAACAGAAGAATTAACAGAAGACAACTTGATGGAGATAAATGCTTCCAATCCAGTGCCAGATGATGAGAAAGAAAACACAGACAGAACAGTGCCAAAAAACAAATTGACATTAGAAAATCTGGCAGAGTTCTGATTATTCAATAGTGCTTTTGGCTTTTTTTTTTAATTTCATGGACCCTTCCATAATATAGGCACTGAAACTAAAGCAGTGAAATAATGATTGTTATAGTATAGAAATATTTTTTGAGAAATAAAAAAGCAAAAAGTCAGACAGAAATTCCGATGTGTTTCCTAAAAGGTACACTGAATGTGCCTGACTTTCTCACATCCCCTTCCATCTCCTCCACCTCTTCTACTTCTGCTACTCCCTAGCAAAATCAACACCTTATATTCTTCCTCTTTTTCAGTTTACTCAATGTGAATACAATGAGGATGAAGACCTTTATATTGACCTTCCACTTAATGGATAGTAAATAATCAATATTTCACACAGTTAACAAACTTATCTGCTGTGTATATGTGTCAGTTTTCTCATGTAAAAATCTAATAACTGTATGGAAAAATATATGAGACATTTTTGTGTCATTATCATTACCATCACCTAGGTATTTATTATGTAGAACATCATTTGCAAGACTTGTGTGGAAGTGGATAGCCTATCCTTACATAGTCATCAGTTCAGTAATATTTAATTTAAAATGAAAAATGTGTTTGTTTTCTTACTGTTTTATAACTTTGCTTTTTTGTCTTTTTATTTATTTTTATTTTTATTATTTTTTTAATTTATTTGTTCTTAAATATTTGCAATAACAAACAATATGCCTTTCTCTATTGTAATTGGAGAAGCTGCATACCAATCATCACAGGTAAGTGGTTTTAGGAAAATGTAACAATTTTTCTAATATTGTACTATAAATATGACTTTGGTACTGTATGTGATAAAATTTTTATAATTTATTATTGTATATGGCAGGCGACCATGAAGAAATTGTATCACTTATACTAGGGTACCATAAAGCAATCATATTGCTTCTTCTTCATTATCAATACATAAATTGTTATACTTGTAAGTAAATGTGAACTTCTTTTTCACAGTATCTTTACACTTTTTATGTCTAGTGTTAGTAATATGTATAATATCTACAGTATTTTTATCACATAAGGCAATATTGATGTAGGTACCGACAGATGATTCATCTTATAAACAAATGATGTAAACTTACAGTACCAATAAATATAGTACATCAATGCAAATGTATTTTATCTTTTTTGTGATTTTCTTAAAAACATTTTATTTTCCAGAGCTCACTTTATTGTAAGAATACAGTGTATAATGCATAGAATATACTAAATATGTGTTGATTATTTATATTATCAACAACATTCCAGTCAACAATAGGCTATTAGCAGTTAAGCTTTGGAGGAGTCTAGAATTACATTCAGATTTTTGAATACACAGGGTATTGGCATCTCTAAACCCACATTGTTCAAAGGTCAATTGTAAGTAAAAATTAAGATAATGCATTGATAGCAAACCCACCTTATCAGAAATACTAAAAGAATTATTCAGGCTGAAAGCCAGTGACCCAGACAGTAATTTGAATACATATTAAAAAACAAAGCACCAGACTAATTTTAGACCTGAGGACACCTTCAGATTGAGATTGAGGGGATGGAGAACTGTTTATCATGCCACTGGAAGTCAAAAGAAGGCTGGAGCAGACATACATATATCAGACAAGCTAGACTTTAAATTAAAGGCTGTAAAGAGATGAAGAAGGGCATTATATAATAATCACAGGGTCTATCCATCAGGAAGAGCTAACAATTATAAATGTCTATGCACCGAATACAGGAGCCCCCAAATATATAAAACAATTACTCACAAACATAAGCAACCTTATTGATAAGAATGTGGTCATTGCAGGGGACTTTAACACTCCACTTACAGAAATGGATAGATCATCTAGACACATGGTCAATAAAGAAACAAGGGCCCTGAGTGATACATTGGATCAGATGGACCTGACAGATCTATTTAGAACTCTGCATCCCAAAGCAACAGAATATACTTTCTTCTCGAGTGCACATGGAACATTCTCCAAGATAGATCACATACTGGGTCACAAAACAGCCCTTCATAAGTATACAAGAATTGAAATCATACCATGCATACTTTCAGACCACAATGCTATGAAGCTTGAAATCAACCACAGGAAAATGTCTGGAAAACCTCCAAAAGCATGGAGGTTAAAGAACACCCTACTAAAGAATGAGTGGGTCAACCAGGCAATTAGAGAAGAAATTTTAAAAAATATATGGAAACAAATGAAAATGAAAATACAACAATCCAAATGCTTTGGGATGCAGCAAAGGCAGTCCTGAGAGGAAAATACATTGCAATCCAGGCCTATCTCAAGAAACAAGAAAAGTCCCAAATACAAAATCTAACAGCACACCTAAAGGAACTAGAAGCAGAACAGCAAAGACAGCCAAAACCCAGCAGAAGAAGATAAATAATAAAGATTAGAACAGAAATAAACAATATAGAATCTAAAAAAAACTGTAGAGCAGATCAACAAAACCAAGAGTTGTTTTTTTGAAAAAATAAAACAAATGGATAAACCTCTAGCCAGGTTTCTCAAAAAGAAAAGGGAGATGACCCAAATAGATAAAATCATGAATGAAAATGGAATTATTACAACCAATCCCTCAGAGATACAAACAATTATCAGGGAATACTATGAAAAATTATATGTCAACAAACTGGAAAACCTGGAAGAAATGGACAAATTCCTAAAAACCCACACGCTTCCCAAATTCAATCAGGAGGAAATCCAAAGCTTGAACAGACCCATAACCGGTGAAGAAATTGAATCTGTCATCAAAAATCTCCCAACAAATAAGAGTCCAGAACCAGATGGCTTACTAGGGGAGTTCCACCAGACGTTTAAAGCAGAGATAATACCTATCCTTCTCAAGCTATTCCAAAAAATAGAAAGGGAAGAAAAACTTCCAGACTCAGTCTATGAAGCCAGTACTACTTTGATTCCTAAAGTAGAGAGGGACCCAGTAAAAAAAAGAGAACTACAGGCCCATATCCCTGATGAATATGGATGCAAAAATGCTCAATAAGATACTAGCAAATCGAATTCAACAGCATATAAAAAGAATGATTCACCATGATCAACTGGGATTCATTCCTGGAATGCAGGGCTGGTCCAACATTCGCAAATCTATCAATGTGATACATCACATTAATAAAAGAAAAGAAAAGAACCATATGATCCTGTCAATTGATGCTGAAAAGGCCTTTGACAAAATTCACCAACCTTTCTTAATAAAAACCCTTGAGACAGTCGGGATAGAAGGAACATACTTAAAGATCATAAAAGCCATGTATGAAAAACCCACAGCTAACATCATCCTCAATGGGGAAAAACTGAGAGCTTTTTCCCTGAGATCAGGAACACGACAGGGATGCCCACTCTCACCGCTGTTGTGTAACATAGTGTTGGAAGTTCTAGCATCAGCAATCAGACAACAAAAGGAAATCAAAGGCATCAAAATTGGCAAAGAGGAAGTTAAGCTTTCATTTTTTGCAGATGACATGATATTATACATGGAAAATCCGATAGACTCCACCAGAAGTCTGCTAGAACTGATGCATGAATTTAGCAAAGTTGCAGCATACAAAATCAATGTACAGAAATCAGTTGCATTCTTACACACTAATAATGAAGCAACAGAAAGACAAGTAAAAACTGATCCCATTCACAATTGCACCAAGAAGCATAAAATACCTAGGAATAAATCTAACCGAAGATGTAACAGACCTGTATGCTGAAAACTATAGAAAGCTGATGAGGGAAATTGAAGAAGATATAAAGAAATGGAAAAACATTCCCTGCTCATGGATTGGAAAAATAAATATTGTCAAAATGTCAATACTACCCAAAGCTATCTACACATTCAATGCAATCCCAATCAAAATGGCACCAGCATTCTTCTCAAAACTAGAACAAGCAGTCCTAAAATTCATATGGAACCACAAAAGGCCCCGAATAGCCAAAGTAATTCTGAAGAAGAAGACCAAAGCAGGAGGCATCACAATCCCAGACTTTAGCCTGTACTACAAAGCTGTCATCATCAAGACAGCATGGTATTGGCACAAAAACAGACACATAGACCAATGAAATAGAATAGAAACCCCAGAACTAGACCCACAAACGTATGGCCAACTCATCTTTGACAAAGCAGGAAAGAACATCCAATGGAAAAAAGACAGTCTCTTTAACAAATGGTGCTGGGAGAACTAGACAGCAACATGCAGAAGCTTGAAACAAGACCACTTTCTCACACCATTCACAAAAATAAACTCAAAATGGATAAAGGACCTGAATGTGAGACAGGAAACCATCAAATCCCAGAGGAGAAAGCAGGAAAAGACCTCTCTGACCTCAGCCGTAGCAATTTTTAACCTGACACATCCCCAAAGGCCAGGGAATTAAATGCAAAAATGAACTACTGGGACCTTATAAAGATCAAAAGCTTCTGCACAGCAAAGGAAACAACCAACAAAACTAAAAGGGAAACAACGGAATGGGAAAAGATATTTGCAAATGACATATTGGACAAAGGGCTAGTTTCCAAAATCTATAAAGAGCTCACCAAACTCCACACCCGAAAAACAAATAACCCAGTGAAGAAATGGGCAGAAAACATTAATAGACACTTCTCTAAAGAAGACATCCAGATCGCTAACAGGCACATGAAAAGATGCTCAACGTCGCCCCTCATCAGGGAAATACAAATCAAAACCACACTCAGATATCACCTCACGCCAGTCAGAGTGGCCAAAATGAACAAATCAGGAGACTATAGATGCCGGAGTGGATGTGGAGAAATGGGAACCCTCTTGCACTGTTGGTGGGAATGCAAATTGGTGCAGCCGCTCTGGAAAGCAGTGTGGAGGTTCCTCAGAAAATTAAAAATAGACCTACCCTATGACCCAGCAATAGCACTGCTAGGAATTGCCCCAAGGGATACAGGAGTACTGATGCATAGGGGCACTTGTACCCCAATGCTTATAGCAGCACTCTCAACAATAGCCAAATTATGGAAAGAGCCTAAATGTCCATCAACTGATGAATGGATAAAGAAATTGTGGTTTATACGCACAATGGAGTACTACTTGGCAATGAGAAAGAATGAAATATGGCCATTTGTAGTAACATGGATGGAACTGGAGAATGTTATGCTAAGTGAAATAAGCCATACAGAGAAAGACAGATACCATATGTTTTCACTCTTATGTGGATCCTGAGAAACTTAACAGAAACCCATGGGGAGGGGAAGGGGAAAAAAACGAGGTTAGAGTGGAAGAGAGCAAAAGCATAAGAGGCTCTTAAAAACTGAGAACAAACTGAGGGTTGATGGATTGTGGGAAGGAGGAGAAGGTGGGTGGTCGGTATTGAGGAGGGCACCTTTTGGGATGAGCACTGGGGTTTGTATGGAAACCAATTTGACACTAAACTTCATATACTGAAAAATAAATTTAAAAAAAAGCACCAATAATGATAATCATGTAAAAAAGAAAACATAATTGCATCTTTCTTTTCCTTTCTTCTATTAAAAAGTGATTGTGTGTGTATAATGTTATTGTTGGCCCTCCAGCACATATTAATGTGGTATACTTTACAATAAAAGGAGGTGAGGAAAAGCCACAATAAAGGAAATGACAGTAAATAATGAACCAAAGTCATGGGAACAAATGAAGAGAATGAGAAATGGTAACTAGAAAGGTTAATTTAACCAACTTTAGAGAAAATATACTTGTTGTCCTTTCTTCACTCAAATTTTTAAAGACATAAAATTATGCAAAGTGATAATTATAACAATGTAATCTTGGGTTTGTAACATATATAGATGTAATACAAATAATAGTTATAACACAAAAAAGAGGAAGACATAATAGATCCATATAAGAATAACATTTCCATATCACTGAAAATAAATTAGTATTGATCTTAAATATATTATTTTTTAATGTTTATTTATATTTTGAGACAGAGAGAGAGAGAGTGAGAGAAGGGAAGGGCAAAGAGAGAGAAAGGGAGAATCCCAAGCAGGCTCTGCACTGTCAGCACACAGCCCTACACAGGCTTGAATTTGTGAACCATGAAACCATGACCTGAACAGAAACCAAGAGTTGGACACTTAACTGACTAAGCCACCTAGGTGCCCCAATCTTAAGAATATTCTTATAAGTTAAGGTGAATATTATAAACCTTATAAGAGTCATTAAGATGATAACTTACTAAAATCAGAAATTAAAGACAGGTTATGACTACTGACATTTCAGAAGTAAAAAATATTATAAGGGAATACTATTAACAACTGCATATTACAAATTAGGTAACTTAGATGAAATGGCAAATTCTTAAAAAGACAAAAACTACTAAAGCTGATTCAAGAAAGATAAAGTGCATAGATGTATGACAAGTCAAGATATTTTTTTTTTAATTTTTTTTTCAACGTTTATTCATTTTGGGGACAGAGAGAGACAGAGCATGAACGGGGGAGGGGCAGAGAGAGAGGGAGACACAGAATCGGAAACAGGCTCCAGGCTCTGAGCCATCAGCCCAGAGCCCGACGCGGGGCTCGAACTCACAGACCGCGAGATCGTGACCTGGCTGAAGTCGGACGCTTAACCGACTGCGCCACCCAGGCGCCCCAAGATATTTTTTTTAATAATTATTCTACCTACAAATTAAAAACTGAGGCCTAGATAGTTTTACTGTTGACTTCCACCAAATATTTAAAGAGTAATTTATATCGCTTACTCACAAATTCTTCTGAAAACTAGATAAATAGGGAAGACTTCTCAAGTAATTCTAAGGCCAGTATTATCTTGAAACTAAAAACAGAAAATGTTATCACAAGAAACTATACACCAGTATTCCTTTTGGGATATAGATGGAAAAAACCTGAACTAAATTCTATCAAACTGATACAACAACACATGAAAAAGATTATGCACCATGACCAAATTGTAGTAATCCCAGAAGTGGAAGGTTGATTCTACATCTGAATATTAATTAATGTAATTTACCAGATCAATAGACTAAAAGACAAATACCATGTAATCATCTTAAAAAGATATTTGACAAAATCAAATACCCTTTCATAATAATGTAATGAACTAGGAATAAAAGTAGACTCTTTCAAACTGATAAAGAGCATTTACAAAAATCCACAGCTAACATCATGCTTAACAAAAAAAGTTGAAATAATTACCTTTTGATCAGGAAGAAGACAAGAATGCTCATTCTCAAAACTTCTATTCAACAATATACTAGATGTTCTAGGCAAGAAAAATAGTCAAGAAAAATAAATGAAATGCATTTATATTAGGAAAAAAATTATGTCTTTTTGGCATGATCTTGTACATAGAAAATTCTAAAGAATTCAATAAAATATTAGAACTAAACAATTTCAGAATGGATATAAGATACAAAAGCAGTACACAAATATCGATGGTGTTTATATACACTTGCATGAGGAAACTGAAAAGAAAATTAAAAATACAATTACAAATTACATTTACAATAGCATAAAAATAATGAAACAACTAAAACTATATTTAACAAAATAAATACAAAAGTTTTATTCTAACAAGGATAAATTATTGTTGCAAACAATGAAAAAATCTAAATAAATGTAAAAACATCTCATGAACTTCATGTTTATGGATTAGAAGACTTAATAGTGTTAAGATAGTAATACCCTCCAAATTTATCCATCCGTTCAACACAACCTCTATCAAAATCAAACCTGGCTTTATATTAATGGAAACAATGGCCAGCTGGTACTAAATTTCCACGAAAATGCAAGCAAACTGGAATATCTAAAGCATTCCTGAGGAAGAAGAAGAAGAAGAAGAAGACGAAGAAGAAGAAGAAAAAAAAGAAGAAGAAAAGAAAATTGGAGGACTCGCAGATCCTAATTTCAAAACTCCCTATAACCTATGGTAATCAAGACAGTGTGGTAATGGTATAAAGATGAATATAAAGATTAATGGGATAGAACTGAGATTCAGAAATAAGCCCTTATATTTATGGTACATTGCTTTTCAATAAGGGTACCAAGATCATCCAATGGAGAAACAATAGTCATCTCAAAAAATGATGTTGGTATGTTTCCTTTTTTAAATTTTTTTTTAATGTTTATTTATTCTTGAGAGAGAGAGAGAGAGAGAGAGAGAGAGAGCAAGAAGGGTAGCGGCAGAGAGAAAGGGAGACAGAATCTGAAGCATACTCCAGGCTCTGAGCTGTCAGCACAGAGCCCAACACGGGGCTCGAACTCACGGACTGTGAGATCATGACCTGAGCCAAAGTTAGACAGTCAACCGAGCCACCCAGGTGCCTGGTATGTTTCCTTTTTTATGTTTATTTTTAATTTTTTTAATTTTTGAGAGACAGATCATGAGCAGGGTAGGAACAGAGAGAGAGGGTGACAGAGGATCTGAAGTGAGCTCCATGCTGACAGCAATGAGACTGGCGTGGGGTTGGAACTCACTAACCATGAGATCATGACCTGAGTTGAAGTCAGATGCTCAACCAATGAGCCACCCAGATGCCGCAATGTTGGTATATTTTTATTCAAATATAATTAACCTATAGTACTATATTATTTTTGGGTATACAATTTAATTAATCAATAATTCTATACATTATTCATTGGTCATCACAATAAGTGTACTCTTAATCCCCTTTACCTATTTCACCCATCCCCACACCAACCTCTCCTCTGTCAATCAGAAGTTTTTTTCTCTCTATTTAAGAAACCGTTTTAGTTTCTTTTTACTTTGTTCATTGTTTTGTTTCTTAAACTCCGAATATGAGTGAAATCATATGGTATTTGTCTTTCTTGGGCTGACTTATTTTACTTAATATTATATCCTTTGGATCCACCTATCTTGTTGCAAATGGCAAGATATTCTTTTTTATGGCTGAGTGGTATTCCAAAGATAACAACAACAGCACCAAGAACATAGAAATGATTAGTGTTGTGGTTTCTAAGTTTCACTTTGTGTAAATGTCATTCAAATGATTCAATTTTTTAAAAGGTAGTTCTGTAAATCACTGCTTTATCCAGATTCTAACACACTGTATGCACTCAAGTATTTTTTAATAAAAAAATAATGGTTTATCATGCAAATGGATGTCAAAAGAAAAGAGTAGTAGCAATACTAATATCAGACAAATTAACATTAAAATAAAGACTGTAACATGAGACAAAGATATCATGATAATGGGGATAATCCAACAGGAAGTTTTAACAATTATAAATATTTATGCACCCAACATGAAGCACCCAAGTATATAAGACAATTAATAACCAACATGTAGAAATTAATTGATAATAATACAATAATTGTAGGGAGCTTTACCATCTCGCTTACATCAATGTACAGATCATCTAAACAGAAAATCAGCAAGGAAACAGTGGCTATGAATGGCACACTGGACTTAACAGTATATTCAGAATATTCCATCTTAAAAAAGCAGAATAGACATTCTTTTCACGTGCATGTGGGACATACTCCAAAATGGGTCACATATGAGGTCATGAATCACTCCTCAAGGCAAACAAAAAGAATGAAATTGTCATATGCATCTTTCTGACCACAATGCTATGAAACTTGAAGTAAACCACAATAAATTTGGAAAGACCACAAATACATGGAGATGAAATACATACTATTGAACAATGATTGGGTCAACCAGAAAATCAAAGAGGAAATTAAAAAATACATGGAATCAAATGAAAATGAAAACATGACATTCCAAAACCTTTGGGATGCAGCAAAAGTGGTCCTAAGAGGTAACTTTATAGCAATACAAGGCTACCTCAAGAAGCAAGAAAAATCTCAAATAAACAATCTAAACTTACACTTAAAGGAGCTAGAAAAAGAACAAAAAATGTAGCCTAAAGGCAACGAAAGGAAAGAAATAACTAAGATTAGAGCAGAAATAAGTGATATAGAATCTTAAAAAAGTGGGGCACCTGGATACCTGGGTGGTTCAATCGGTTAAGAGTCTGACTCTTGGTTTTGGCTCAGGTCATGATCTCATAATTTGTGGGTTTAAGCTCTGCATTGTGTTGTGAGCTGGCAGCCCAGATTCTGCTGATTCTCCCTCTCCTTCTCTTTGTTTCTACCCCACTCACGCTGTCTCTTCCTTTCTCAAAATAAATAGGTAAACTTAAAAAATAATAAACTAAAATAGCAATAAAACAGATAAATGATACCAGGAGCTAGTTCTTTGTAAAGATCAACCAGAGTTGTTTTTTTTTTAAAGAAAGGACCATAATAAATAAAATCACAAATTAGAGAGGAAAAATAACAACCAACAACACAGACATACAAATAATCATAAGAGAATATAATGAAAAACTATAAGGTAACAAATTGGACAATCTGGAAGAAATGAATAAATTCCTAGAAACAACTAAATAACTAAATCAGAAATATGAAGAAATAGAAAACTTGAACAATCTGATATCCAGCAAAGAAATGGAATCAGTTAACAAAAAGTTCCCAATAAACAAATGTCCAGGGCCAGATGGCTTCCCAGGAGAATTCTATCAAACATTTAAAGAACACTTAATACCTTTTCTTCTCAAACTTTTCCAAAAAGTAGAAAAGAAAGGAAAACTTCTAAATATTCATTGACACCAGTATTGCCCTATTAATAAAATCAGACAAAGACACCACTAAAATAGAGAACTACAACCAATATCCCTGATGAGCAGGGATGCAAAAAATCTCAATAAGTTACAAGCAAACCAAACTTAACAATACATTAAAAAAATCATTCAGCATGATCAAGTGGGATTTATTCCTGGTTTTTGAGGGTGGTGTTTCAATATTTGCATGTCAATCAATGTGATAAACCACAATAATATAAGAAAAAGTAAGAAACATATTATCCCTTCAATAGAAATATAATTTGATAAAGTGTAACATACATTCATTATAAAAAACCTGACAAAGTAATTTGAGACGGAACAGATGCCAACCTAACAAAGGCCATATATGAAAAACCCACAGCTAATATCATCCTTAATGTGGAAAAACTGAAAGCTTTTCCTCCACAGTCAGAAAGAAAACAGGATTTCTACTCTCACTATGTTATTTAACATAGATCTGGAAGTCCTAGCCATAGAAACCGCACAAAAAAATAAATAAAAGGCATACAATTTAACTAGGAAAAAGTCAAACATTCACTATTTGCAGATGACATTATACTCTATATAGAAAACCTGAAAGACTCCACCAAAAAACTGTTAGAACTGATAAATGAATTCAGTAAAGTTGCTGGATACAAAATCCATGTACAGAAATCTGTTGCATTTCTATACACTAAGAATGAAAGAGCAGAAAGAGAAATCAAGGAATCAATGACATTTACAATTGTAACAACACCCATAAGATAGTTATATATAAATGTAAGAAAAGAGGTGAAAGACCTATACTCTGAAAACTATAAAACACTGATGAAAGAAATTGAAGAGGACACAAAGAAAATGGAAACACATTCCATGATGATGGACTGGAAAAACATTGTTAAAATGTCTATACTACCCATAGAAATCTACACATTAAATACAATCCCTGTCAAAATACCAGCGTTTTTCACAGAGCTACAACAAAGCTAAAATTAAATTTGTATGGAACCACAAAAGACCCCAAAGGGCCAAATCAATCTTGAAAACGAAAAGCAAAACTTGAGGTATCACAATTCCAGACTTCAAGCTATATTACTCAAGCTAATCAAAACACCTGGGCACTGGCACAGAAATATACATATAGATCAATGGAACTGAGTAAAGAAGCCAGAAATGAACCCACAGCTATATGATCAACTGATCTTCAACAAAGCAAGAAAGAATTTTCAATGGGAAAAAGACAGTCTCTTCAATGGTGTAGGGAAAACTGGACAGAAACATGCAAAAGAATGAAACTGGACTGATTTCTTACAACACACACAAAAATAAATTCAAAATGGATGAAAAATAAAAGTGAGACATGAATCCATCAAATTCCTAGAGGAGAACACAGGAGGCAGCAACCTCTTTGACCTCAGCCATAGCAACTTCTTTCTAGATATGTCTCCTGAGACAAGGGAAACAAAAGCAAAAATAAACTACTGGGGCTTCATCATAATAAAAAGCTTTGTCACAGTGAAGAAAAGAACCAACAAAACTAAAGGGAAACCTATGAAATGAAAGGAGATATTTGCAAAGAAAATATTTGATAAAGGGTTAGAATCCAAAATAGGTAAAGAGTTTATAAAACTCAGCACCTCTAAAATCAATAATCCTATTAGAAAAACGGGTAGAAGACAAGAATAGACATTTTTCCAAAGAAGACAGATAGCTAATAGACACATGAAAAGATGCTCCACGTCATTCACCATAAGGGAAATACAAATCAAAACTACAATGAGATATCACCTCCCACCTGTCAGAATGGGTAAAATCAACAACACAAGAAATAGCAGGTGGTGAGGATGGGGAAAATGGAGAACTCTCTTGCACTGTTGGTTGAAATGAAAACTGGTGCAGCCACTCTGTAAATCAGTATGGAGGTTCCTGAAAAGTTTAAAATAGAAATACCCAATGGTCCAGCAATTGTATTACTAGATATTTACCCTGAGTACAAAAATAGTAATTCAAAGGGATACATGCACCCCAATGTCTATAGCAGCATTACCTACAATAGCTAAATTATAGAAACAGTCCTGGTGATGATCAAATGATGAGTGGATAATTTGTGTGTGTGTATGTATATACATATATATATGTGTGTGTGTGTGTGTGTGTGTGTGTGTGTGTATGTGTGTGTGTGTGGAATATTACTCAGCCATCAAAAATAATGAAATCTTGCCATTTACAATGACATGAATGGAGCTAGAAGGTATAACGCTAAGTGAAATAAATCAGAGAAAGACAAATACCATATGATTTCACTTATATATATAATTTAGGAAACAAAACAAATGCACAAATGCAAAAATCAGAGAGAGGGCCAAACCAAAAATCAGAGTCTTAACTATAGAGTGCAAAATGATGGTTACCAGAGGGGAGATAGGTGGAAGGATAAATAGGTGATGGAGTTTAAGGAGTGCACTTGTGATGAGCACTGGGTGCTGTATAAAAGTGTTAAATCACAATATTTTACTCCAGAAACTAATATTACACTGCATGTTAACTAACTGGAATTTAAATAAAACCTTAAAAGAAAGAAATCAGCCTTGAAAAATATTGTCTGATTTTGGCATCTATAATGTATGAGCATTCCTGTTTGTCATATGTTCACAAACCCTAGATATTATTTGGCTTATTGTATTTTAAAAAATTTGTTTTATTTTTGCTTGTTTTTTTCTTATTTCATTTATTTTATTTGACTTGTGTTTATCATAGCATAACATGTATAGAAGTTGAATCACTGTGTTTTACACCTGAAAGTAAAGTAACAATGTGTGCCAACTATACTCAAATTAAAAAACAATTGTTATCAAGGTCAAAAAAATGATCTTGGGGCAACTTGGTATCCATATGCAAAATATTAAATTGTGAGGCTTATCTCACAATATATACAAAATTGCCTCAAAAAGAAGAAAAGAGCTAAATGTCAGAATGAAAACTATAAATTTCTAATACAAAAAAGATAGGAGTAAATTTTTATGACCTTGAATTAGGCAATGGTTTCTTAGATATGACACCAAAAGCAGAAGCCACAAATAAGTATCGATAAGTTGGACATCATCAAAATGAACACATTTGTGCTTCAAAGGACATCATGGAGAAAGTTTAAAGTCATCCCACAGAATGGGATAAAGTATCTGTGAATCATGTACTTGATAAGAAATTTGTACTCAGAATATATAAAGAATATTTACAACAACTCAACAATAAAAAGTCAAATCACTTAAACTGTAAAATGCTGTAGCTACTTTGGAAAATACTTTTGCAGTTCTTCAAAAAGGGTTAGATATAGAGTAATCACTAGACCCAGTAATTCGACTCTCAATATATGCCTAAGATAAATTGAAACATATATTTATACAAAAATTTGTATATGAATGTTAATAGCAGTATTAATAATGATAGACAAAAGGTAGAAACAACCAAAAATGTCCATAAACTGGTGAAAGGATAAACAAAATGTGTTGTATCATACCATATCTGGACGATTATTTGGCAATAACAAGGAATGAAGAATTTACGCACAGTACACAATAGATCAACTTTGAAAACATTATACTACATGAAAGAAACCAGTCACAAAAGACCACATAGTACATGTTTCCATTTATACGAAACGACCAGTATAGATAAATCCATAGATACAGAGGTATATTAGTGGCTTCTCAGAGCTAGGTTGGGGAATGCGGGAGAGTGGAGTACTTGAGAAGAAATGGGAGATACTACAAATAGGTACAGTGTATTTTTTTTGCATCTGTATTGAGATATAATTGCATATGACATTGTGTAAGTTTAAAGTGTAAAACAAGCTGATCTCATACATTTACATATTGCAAAATGATTACCAACATAGCATTAGCTAATACCTCCATCACATAATTACTGTTTTTTTGTTTCAAGTTTTTATTTAAACTCCAGTTAGTTAATGTACAGTGTAATATTAGTTTCAGATGTAGAATTTAGTGATTCATCACTTGCATACAACACCCAGTGCCCGTCACAACCAGTGCCCTCCTTAATACTCATCACCCATTTAACCCATCCCATTTCTTCCTTGTGATGAGAACATTTAAGATCTACTCTCTTCACAACCTTCAGATATATAATACAGTATTATTAACTATAATCACCGTGCTGTACATTAGATCCCCAGAACTTCCTTCTTTTACCACTGGAAGTTTGGAATATAAAATTTATTTTTGTGATGATAAAAATGTTCTAAAATTGTTTAAAGTGATAGTTGCACAACTTTGTGAATAATGTACAACTACTGAGTTGTATAGTTTAAATATGTAATCTGTATAATGTATTAATTATAGTCCAAAATGGTTTTTAAAAAGGTTTTCAAACAGGAATTGAAATTAGAGCTGGAAACTGAAAATAGGTTGGATTCAGTGAGAGGATGAGGAAACTGGCTGGGAAGATATGGGGGAAAATTTCAGAGGGGTATTTATAAACAGAAGAGTTTTTGGTCTAAGCAATCAGTTTACCTTCTTAAGTAGTGATCATCACATGGTAAAATTATCATTGAAATTAATCACCTTTTGGTGAGCCAGAGTCATGGACATCTGGGGACATGGGGTTTGGGGGTACAGGGAGATGAATTAGTAAGCTCTTAAAATAATAGTCTGAAAAGATTGAAAAAGCGTTAGTATAAATATAGAGGAAGAGACATTCGTAGAAGCATAGGCAGGGTTGGGTAACTAATGAGGCAACAAGACTCAAGCTACTAAGCAACAACTAAAAAGAGATCATGAGAGATGTTGATCTGTTATACTATCTCTTTATCAAGCTACATATTAACTTGACCAAAACACAAGTTACAAAATTGTCTTGAACAGAATGCATCCAAGACCCCAAATGCATAATTCTGAATGGTTACCATAATAACATCACAAAAACAAATGGCACACTCAAACCCAGGATCTCATGTTGGCATAGTCATGTTAAGTCATCATGGCAATACATGACAGGGAAGATGTGAAGACCTGTCTCTGCCATTAATATTTCAATATCAAACAAATTACTTGCCTCTCTGTTTCCCTCCTGAGAAGTAAAATACCTGGCCATCAGAAGAAAAAAAATCATCTTGTATTGTATGTCTCAAAGATGAAAGAAAGAAGGAAGGGCACTAATGTATGTGAATGTATACAAAAGAACTTCTTTCACCATGAAAAAAAAAAAAAAACAATTCTGTAAAATACACATCCTTCTCATTACCTTTTTATTTTGTTTTTACCATTAGCTGAATTTCTTAAGGCCCAATCAACATTAGATTAGGCACTAGGAATTCCCTTCCAGCAACCAAGAAAACCATTTTATGTCTCTTTTAGTGGGCTGGGTATGTGCCTCAGAGAGCTGATGGGGGGAGGGGAGGAGGGAAACAGAAATTTTGACCTTAGAAGCTGAACTCTGGAAAAGAATGGATTTAAAAACTGAGCAACAGCTCAACGTCTTTACAAATGGCACCAAGTGAGTGGCTAGGGAGAAGGGTCCCCTTAGAGCTCAAAGAGCAGAACTGTCCCCAGCTCTTTGCATCAATCTGTTGCAGCAAAGTCCTCTTCCTCCCTCCCAGTAGAATCTGATAAATTCATTACCCAGAAGCTTTGATCTGTCAGGCCAAACCAGACCACCCAGAAAGCTGCTGCTCCCTAGCCCTGGCCCTGATTGGTTGGCTTGTGCTACCTCTCCAGGAACCCCATGTGCAACCGTTATGGAAAGAAAACCGTTCTGGAAAGAAAAAGTGACTTTGGAAGAATTCTGAATGGTATGGAAAGCTGAATCCCAGAAGCAGTCAGAGGATCCAGAGCAGAATTTCAAACCCTTAAGGAGGTGGGGGGTATTCTCTGTTCTTGCAGTGCTTACTCTCTGCTGGACAAGGACTTAGTGTTCTACTACGTTAGTGATGGTGCAGCAAACCTCCTTAAAGTTGAGAAAATGATGTTGGAGGGAAAGATATTAATGGAGGTGCATTGACTAGATAGGGATCCTTGTCTTCAGGTCGCTCTGGGAGGGCTACATGAAGGTGCTTGATTCAGGGCTGTTGTGCTATAAAGATGTTGAGCTTGCTGTGCTTATCTAAAGTCTCCATTCTCAGATATGAAATTGGGATGTATTTTTGCCCCCAGACACTTCTAATAATTGATTTTATTCTGCAGATGTGTGCAGCTGCTGGTAGGCAGCTGATGTGCTTCTATTGGCAGAGTTAAGGTCTTTCATCATCAGTTGAAAGAGCTGTGTGACCATGAGCATCTGTTAGTGGCTGTCAGGGCTTAGTTGAGGTGATGTTGAAATGCAGAAGAATGGAGAGATGATTATAAATGTCTCCAGAGCTCTTGGCCACCCTTTAGGTCTGGAGCAGACCATCTGGGCTATTTTAAAGAAAAGGTTTGGGGTTATGAAACATGGGGAAAATAAAGGATATTCCAGCATTGTCTGTGGGTAAAAGTTGGCTTGTAGGATAGATGTGGGATGTCTTCTGGCTCTCTAGAGACTTTATGGTGTTTTTAGGAGATACAACATCTGTCTGTGGTAAACTTAATGTACATGGCAGACAGTACAATGTTGCTGCACTGACCAGTGGGGAAACTAGGTGCTGGAAAGATACTCATACTCTAACTCTGATTGGGGTAAATACAAAGTCATACTGCACAGTGTTATATTCAATGGAGCTTTTAAAATGTTTTCAAACTGTCCAGGTTAAAGTTAGAGTAAGGTAAAGTTATGGTCTTCCCACTCCACATAAAGACAATTTTGAGGAACACAGGAGATAATATGGGGACACAAACTCAGAAATCTGAGGTGCAGGGTCCTTCCATACTCTCCAAAGGAAATTAAGGATGTATGGGAAAGATTCCTAGTGTTCCTCATCACTGGGGGAAATTGGTGAATATGGCAGATGTGAGATGTTCCCATACTCTTCAGGGAGTAATACCGTGCACAAGTAGAAAACCAGGTTCTTGGTCTGTCCGGCGGGGGGAGGGGGCGGGAATCAAGCTTTTATGGAAGAAGTCTATGGTGTTCTCATACTATTGGGGGAAATTAGATGTGCCAACATAGATTACCCACTCTACCCAGGAGGAATTTACTGCATCGGTGTGCATAAGAGTGGTTTAGAGTGTTTACACATTCCTTTGAGAAGATTCAGGATGTGGGGGGAATAAGGAATACATTTGAAAAAATAAAAGACATACTAGGAGATTATTTTCTCCAGAAGTGAGATAGGCAAACTGAAGGCTCCATAAAAATCTGCATTTTGCTTTTTTTTTCCCTATTTCTATTCTTGCTAGGACTTGTACACCCGCTTTACACGTGCCTGATAGTACAAATAATGTATGACTTCCTTGTAAGGGGCAATGAGTTAATGATTTATTTAATGTCTTCAAGCACAATAGATAACATCTAAGTAAGGACATCCTTGCCTTAGATGGCAACATCTAAGATGAAGCCATCATGTGTGCATTCCAAACCATCATTGCTAGATATCTTGATGCCAAGAACCCCTGGCCCCAAAGAATAAGTGACTCATGGAGGACACCTGGACCTTTGCCTTGTTCTAACTGGTTCCTGGATGCCTGAGAGGGCACATACAAAAGGCCTCAATAAAAACTCCAGACCCCAAGCAAAGACAAGTCTTTCTTTTTCCTTTCCTTTCTCCCAGACTCTGGGTCTGTTTCTGTACTCTCTGTTTATCTTCAAGTAAACTCTGCTCTCACTTCGTTCTGACTCGTGTTTGACTTCTATCCTGTATAAAGCCAAGAACTCTCTTGGCTGGTCCTGCAGGAGCCCCTCTGGGTCCTTTAACCTATCATACCTGCATCAAAAGGATGCGCGCGCACACACACACACACACACACACACACACAGACATGGAAGGAAGGATGAAGGAAGGAAGGAAGGAAGGAAGGAAGGAAAGAAGGAAGGAAGGAAGGAAGGAAGGAAGGAAGGAAGGGGAGCCAAATGTTAGGAGTTTCAAGAAATAAGACTCTTTGCTGTAAGCTTTAAAGTAGGGGATCACCTGTATTTTTGGCTTTTTAATTTCCTCTTTTCCTTCTTCCTCATTTCCCCCCTCCCCCTCTGCTTTCCTTTTTCAGGAGAAAATAGAAATCATGGTAAGTATTGACCACACAGTTTTGCAAAAGTCCACACATATTCTTATGCTTCCATATATGCTGTTTTCATCACTGAATATATACTTATATACAAATTTTCAAAGAGCCCCTTTTCCCAAACTGTCTATTTCCCCCTCCTTTTCAAATCTCTGCATCCCAAACTCTACTACCTAGAGGACTTCACAGTACTAGCAGGCCT
Source organism: Leopardus geoffroyi (assembly GCF_018350155.1). NCBI lineage: Eukaryota > Metazoa > Chordata > Mammalia > Carnivora > Felidae > Leopardus > Leopardus geoffroyi. The sequence continues at coordinate 53,894,129 of NC_059343.1, forward strand.
AGAAAAGCTGCTAGTGTGAGAAAAACTAATCTGGAAGCAGAGGGGCCTTAAAGAGGAGGAGACAGGAGATGAGGATGAAATAAAGGGAGCCACAGGATATATTTATTGCCTGCTGGTTGTTAAACTGAATCTCGCACATTTACATCAGAAGTTAAAATATGATGAATTCTGCTCTGCTGGCCACAAACACTCCCCCCATTCAAATGTTCCATCTGTTCTGGCTCCCAAAATGCCTGCACCTTTGATAGGTGCAGAGACCTAGTGGCATTTGGAAAATAGGCTTGCCCTTCAACCTGTGTGAGCCACCTGTGCTTTCCCTCTGAGTTGCAGAAACAATTCCCTGACCCCACAACATCCTCACAACTCTTCCTAGAGGCTGAAGTTAAAGTCTTTTGCAAAGCTCAGCCAAGGAGCACTGCCTGGCCCATGAGTAAGCAAGCCACCTTGGCTGAAGCAGTCTGCTGCTTTGCTCAGCACTGGAGAGACAACCCCTAGAATGGGAAGGACCAACAGGAACAACCAGGCAATGGCTGGGTAGCAAACCCCACATCATAGAGAAAACATTGTTGTCTTTGGCATATGCAGTCCCTCTTTACGATATAATATTCCTCTTCAGCAATTCACTCATGTGCCAAGATTTTATCAAGCACAAGGAAATCAACAAATCAGCATGCCTTCTTGCCTTCAATCTGGAAATATCAGACATTTTGATAATTCAACTCCACATTCCACTTGCCCTGGTGTGCCCCAGCACACAGAACAAATGCTACTCCAGTCCAGGGATGGGTCACAGAACAAAGGGGAAAAGAGACATAAACCCATTTTAAGGACCTATTCTTGAACTTGCCTTCTCTGCAAGGTCTGAGGGGATTATTTGAGTAATGAACCAATCTCCCTTTTGCTTCCCTCCCCCAGGTCTTATTCATGAATAGATAGATAGTGGATATTTGGAACTATCATGTATCATGTCAACCAATTTGCTCAGTATACTAATGTTGATAACAGTCACCATGGACTGACACCAGGTAAAGAACTTCTGAATAAAAAGGAAGGGAATGGGCTGTGCCAAGGCAGATTAGACACACCCTCAAACTCTTCAGGATGGGGCAGGTATTGATGATAAACTTTGTTAAAAATCACACACAAACATCTCCCTACCTCCTCACTTCCTCTTTTGGCTGGTAAATTTTTGCAGTTCCAGCATTTTTAGAGCCATAACATGTTTAATGTATTTTTTCTAAGCTACTTTTAATCCAACTGTGTTCAAATTGGAGGTATGCAGTAGTAACAGTCCAAGTCAATTGTGTAAATCAAGTGGTAAAGAGTCAATCAGTGTTTACTTATACATAAAATACAGAGCAGAGTTGATATCAAGGAGGGTGTTGCCTCGGGGGGGCTAAGATGGTGGCATAGTAAGAGAACCTACACTTGGGCTTCTTCTATGACTTGGATATTGTAAATAATTCTCAATTAATCATAAGGGTTCATATAACCTTTTGAATTAGTGTTTTCATATTCTTTGGGTAAATACCCAGTAGTATGATTACTGGATCATATGGTAGTTATTTTTAGTTTTATTTTTTTAGGGAACATCCATACAGTTTTCCAGAGTGGCTGTATCAGTTTGCATTCCCTGCAACAGTGCATGAGGGTTCCTATTTCTATATAACATTGCCAAAAACTGTGTTTCTTGTGTTTTTGATTTTAGTTGTTCTGACAGGTGTGAAGTGATATCTCATTGTACTTTTGATTTGCATTTCCTGATGATAAGTGATGATAAGCATCTTTCCATGCTTTGTTGGCCATCAGTATGTCCTCATTGGAGAAATGTCTACTCATGCATTTTTCCCAGGTTTAATTGGATTGTTGGGGGGGGGTGTTGAGTTTTGTAAGTTCTTTATAGATTTTGGATACTAACCCTTTATCAGATGTGTCATTTGCAAATATCTTCTCCCATTTCATAAAGATGCTTTTTAGTTTTTTTATTATTTCCTTCACTTCTACAGAAGTTTTTATTTTTATATTGTCCCAATATTTTATGTTTGCTATTTTTTCCCTTGCCTCAGAGAACCTATCTAGGAAAATGTTGCTAACGCTGATGTCAAAGAAATTACTACCTGTGCTCTTTACTTAGATTTTTATGGATTCAGGTCTCACATTTAGGTGTTTAAGCCACTTTGAATTTATTTTTGTGTATGGTGTAAAAAAGTGATCTTGTTTCATTCTTTTGTGTATTGCTGTCCATTTTTCCCAACACCACATGTTGGATAGATGGTCTTTTTTCCATTGGATATTCTTTCCTGCTTTGTTGAACATTAATTGACCATATAGTTATGTCTTTATTTCTAAATTTTCTATTCTTTTCTATTTATCTACATGACTATTTTTGTGCAAGTACCATACTCTATTGATCACTACAGCTTTGTAATATAACTTGAACTCTGGAATTATGATTCATTTAACTTTGTTTTTTCAAAATTGCTTTTACTATTTGGAGTATTTTGTGCTTCCATACAAATTTTTGGATATTTGTTCTATCTCTGCGAAAAATTATGGTTGTATTTTTATAGGGATTGCATTAAACGTGTAGATTACTTTGCGTTTGTAGACATTTTAACAATACCTTTTCTTTCACTCAAAGAGCATGTAATGTCTTTCCATTTCTTTGTGTTCTCTTCAATTCCTTCTATCAGTGTTTTATAATTTTCAGAGAACAGATCTTTCACCTCTTTTGTTAGGTTTATTCCTCTGTGTCTTCTTATTTTGGGTGCAATTGTAAATGAGATTGTTTTAAGTTATTTTTATGCTGCTTCATTTCTTTGCATATAGAAATTCAATAGATTTCTGTACATTGATTTTTTATCCTGTCGGTTTATTGAATTTGTTATCAGTTCTAGCAGACTTTTGTTGGTGTTTTGGTTTTTTTATAGAGAGTATCATGTCGTCTGCAGAGTGAAAGTTTTACTTCTTCCTTTCCAATTCATATTCCATTTATTTCTTTTTGTTGTGTAATTGCTGTAGCTAAGAATTCCAGTACTATGTTGAATAATAGTGGTGAGAATAGACATCCTTGTCTTTTTCCTGACTGTAGGAAAAAGACTCTCAGTTTTTTCCCATTGAAGATGATGTTAGCTGTGGGTTTATCATACATGGCCTTTATTATGTTGATGTTTGTTCACTCTGAACCTACTTTGTTGAGGGTTTTTATCATGATTGGATGTTGTAGTTTGTCAAATGCTTTTTCTGCATCTATTGAAACCATCATATGGATCTTATCCTTTCTTTTATTGATGTGATGTATCACGTTGACTAATTTGCAAATACTGAACCACATTTGCAACCCAGGTGAATAATTCTTTAAATGTATTGTTGGATTAGGTTTGATAGTATTTTGTTGAAGATTTTTGTATGTATGTTCATCAGAGTTATTGGCCTATAGTTCGCTTTGTGGTGTGCTTACCTGGTTTTGGTATCAGGATAATTGTGGCCTCAGAGAATGAATTTTGAAGTTTTTCTTCCTCTTCTATTTTTTGGAATTGTTTGAGAATAAGTATGAGTTCTTGAAATGTTTGGTGGAATATGCGTACAAGACCACCTAGTATTGGACCTCTATTTTTTGGAATTTTTTGATTACTTAATTTTTATTTAAAATTGTTAAATATTTATTTATTTTTGAGATATATAGAGAGAGACACAGAGCGTGAGCAGGGGAGGATCAGAGAGAGAGAGGGAGACACAGAATCCTAAGAAGGCTCCAGGCTCTGAGCTGTCAGCATACATACAGCCTGATGTGGGGCTCAAACACACAAGCTGTGAGATTATGACCTGAGTCAAATTTAGACATACAACCAACTGAGCCACCAGGAGTCCCAGCTTAATAAATTTCTTAAAGCTTATTATTTATTTTTGAGGATGGGTAAGGGACATAGAGAGAGGGAGAGAGAAAATCCCAAGCAGGCTCTGCACCATCAGCATAGAGCCTAAGGCAGGGCTCAATCACATGAACTGTGAGACGATGACGCAGGCTGAAATCAAGAGTCAGACGTTCGACTGACTGAGCCTCCCAGGCACCCTTAATTCATTTATTTATGGTATATTTGACTATTTCAATTTTCTGGGTTTTTTTTCTGTTTCAGTTTTGGTAGGTTATATATTTCTAGAAATGTATCCATTTCTTCTAGGTTTTCCAATTTATTGGCATATGGTTTGCGATAACCATCTCTTATAATTGTATTTCTTTGATATTGCTCTTTCTTCTCTCTTATTTGTGATTTTAGTTATTTGGGTCCTTTCTCTTTTTTATTAATAAATCTTGATAGTGGTTTATCAATTTTTAAATTTTTTCCAAAGACTAGCTACTGGTTTCATTGATCTGTTGTATTGTATTTTCACTTTTTATATACTTAATGACTGCTCTATTCTTTATTATTTCCTTGCTGATGATTTGGGGTTCTGTTTGTTATTCTTTTTCTAACTCCTTTAGGTGTAAGATTAGGCTGATAAATTGAGGTTTTTTTTTTTGTTTTTTTGTTTTTTTGTTTTTGTTTGTTTGTTTGTTTGTTTTGCTTCTTGAGGAAGACCTGTATTGTAATAAACTTCCCTCTTAGAATTGCTTTTGCTACATCCCAGAAACTGTGGACTGTTGTGGTTTCATTTTCATTTGTTTCCATGTCCTTTTTTTTATTTCTTCTTCTTTTTCTTCATTGATCCATTCATTCTTTTGTAGCATGTAATTTAACCTCCTGGTGTTTCTTGATTTTTTTTTTCTTGTGGTTGACTTCTACTTCCATAGAATCTTGGTCAGAAAAGATGCATAGAATATTGATATATTTTTTCAATTTGTTGAGGCTTGTTTAGTGAACTAATATATGATGTATTCGGGATAATGTTCCACATGCATCTGAAAAGAATGTGTAATTTTTAAAAAAGAATATGCTGTTTTAGGACGGAATGTTTTGAATATATCTGTTAAATCCACCTGCAATTTTTCATTCAAAGTCATTTTATCTTGTTCAGTTTCTGTTCAGAAGTTCTGTCAATTGATAATAGTGGCATGTTAAAGTCCCCTAGTTTTAATGTATTCATTAGTTCCTTAATGGTTATTATTAACAGTTTTATTTATTTGGGTGCTCCTTTGTTGTATGCATAAATATTTACATTTGTTGCATCTTCTTGATGGATTGTCCCCTTTTATATTATGTAGTGTCTTTCTTTGTCTCTTTTCAGTTTTTGTTTTAAAGTCTATTTTTTTCTGTTGTCAGTATTGCTTTCCTGACTTTCGTTTGGCTTCCATTTGCACAATAAATATTTCTCTATTACCTCACTTAATTTTTTTATTTTATTTTTTATTTTGTTAAAATTTACATCCAAATTAGTTAGCATATAGTGAAACAATGATTTCAGGATAGATTCCTTAATGCCCCTTACGCATTTAGCCCATCCCCCCTCCCACAACCCCTCCAGCAACCCTCAGTTTGTTCTCCATATTTATGAGTCCCTTTGTTTTGTCCCCTCCCTGTTTTTATATTATTTTTGTTTCCCTTCCCTTAAGTTCATCTGTTTTGTCTCTTAAAGTCCTCATATGAGTGAAGTCATATGATATTTGTCTTTCTCTGACTACTTTCACTTAGCATAATACCATCCAGTTCCATCCACCTATTTGCAAATGGCAAGATTTCATTCTTTCTGATTGCTGAGTAATACTCCATTGTATATATATACCACATTTTCTTTACCCATTCATCCATCAATGGACATTTGGGCTCTTTCTATTATTTGGCTATTGTTGATACTGCAGCTATAAACATGAGGGTGCATGTGTCCCTCTGAAACAGCACACCTGTATCACGTGGATAAATGCCTAGAACTGCAATTGCTGGGTCGTAGGGTAGTTCTATTTTTAGTTTTTAGAGAAACCTCCATACTGTTTTCCAGAGTGGCTGCAACAGCTTGCATTGTCACCAACAATGCAAAGGAGATCCTCTTTCTCCACATCCTCGCCAACATCTGTTGTTGCCTGAGTTGTTAATGTTAGCCATTCTGACAGGTGTGAGGTGGTATCTCATGGTGGTTTTGATTTGTGATTCCCTATGATGAATGATGTTGAGCATTTATTCATGTGTCGGTTGGCCACATGGATGTCTTCCTTGGAGGAGTGTCTATTCATGTCTTTTGCCCATTTCTTCACTGGATTCTTTGTTTTTTGGGTGTTGAGTTTGAGAAGTTCTTTGTAGATTTTGTTGTCTGTGTCTTTATCTGATATGTCGTTTGCAAATATCTTCTCACATTCTTTCAGTTGCCTTTTAGTTTTGCTGATTGTTTCCTTTGCTGTGCAGAAGCTTTTTATTTTGATGAGGTCCCAGTAGGTCATTTTTGCTTTTGTTCCTTGCCTCCAGAGACATGATCAGTAAGAAGTTGCTGTGGCCAAGATCAAAGAGGTTGTTGCCTGCTTTCTCCTCAAAGATTTGGATTGCTTCCTGTGTTACATTGAGGTCTTTCATCCAGTTTGAGTTTATTTTTGTGAATGGTGTAAGAAAGCAGTTCAGGTTTATTCTTCTGCATATCGCTGTCCCGTTTTCCCAGCACCACTTGCTGAAGAGACTGTCTTTATTCCATTGGATATTCTTTCCTGCTTTGTCAAAGATTAGTTGGCCATACGTTGGTGGGTCCATTTCTGGGTTCCCTATTCTGTTCCATTGATCTGAGTGTCTGTTCTTGTGCCAGTACAATACTGTCTTGATGATTCCAGCTTTGTAGTATAGCTTGAAGTCTGGGATTGTGATGCCTCCTGCTTTGGTTTTCTTTTTCAAGATTGCTTTGGCTATTTGGGGTCTTTTCTGGTTGCATACAAACTTTAGGATTGTTTGTTCTAGCTCTGTAAAGAATGCTGGTGTTACTTTGATAAGGATTGCATTGAATATGTAGATTGCTTTGGGTAGTATCGACATTTTAACAATATCTGTTCCTCCAATCCAGGAGCATGGAATATTTTTTTTTCCTTTTTTTGTGTGTCTTCTTCAATTTATTTCATAAGCTTTCTATAATTTTCAGTGTATGGTTTTTATTTTATGGTTTTTGGTGCACCTGTAAATGGGATTGATTCCTTGATTTCTCTTTCTGTCACTTCATTGTTGATATATAGGAATTCAACAGATTTCTGTGCATTAATTTTTATACCCTGCCATTTTGCCGAATTCATGAATCAGTCTAGCAGTTTTTTGGTAGAATACTTTGGGTTTTCCATATAGAGTATCATGTCATCTGCAAAGAGTGAAAGTTTGACCTCCTCCTGGCCAATTTGGATACCTTTTATTTCTTGTCTTATTGCAGAGGCTAAGTCCTCCACTACTATGTTGAAGAACAGTGGCAAGAGTGGACATCCATCTCTTGTCCCTGACCTTAGGGGGAAAGCTGTCAGTTTTTCCCAAATGAGGATGATATTACCATTGGGTCGTTCATATATGCCTTTTATGATCTCAAGGTATGATCCTTCTCTCCCTACTTTCTTGAGGGTTTTTATCAAAAAAAGGATGTTTTATTTTGTCAAATGTTTTCTCTGAATCTATTCAAAGGATCATATGGTTCTTGTCCTTTCTTTTATTGATGAGATGAATCATGTTAATTGTTTTGTGGATATTGAACCAGCCCTGCATCCCTGGTATAAATCCCACTTGGTCCTGGTGAATAATTTTTTTTTAATGAATTGTTGGATCCAGTTGGCTAATATCTTGTTGAGCATTTTTGCATCCATGTTCATCAGGGAAATTGGTCTATAGTTCTCCTTTTTATTGGCGTCTCAGTCTGGTTTTGGAATCAGGGTAATGCTGACTTCATAGAAACAGTTTGGAAGTTTTCTTTCCATTTCTATTTTTTGGAACAGTTTCAAGAGAATAGGTGTTAACTCTTCCTTAAATGTTTGGTAGAGGGGCACCTGGGTGGCGCAGTCGGTTAAGCGTCCAACTTCAGCCAGGTCACGATCTCGCGGTCCGTGAGTTCGAGCCCCGCGTCGGGCTCTGGGCTGATGGCTCAGAGCCTGGAACCTGTTTCTGATTCTGTGTCTCCCTCTCTCCCTGCCCCTCCCCCGTTCATGCTCTGTCTCTCTCTGTCCCAAAAATAAATAAACGTTGAAAAAAAAATTAAAAAAAAATGTTTGGTAGAATTCCTCTGGAAAGCCACCTGGCCCTGGACTCTTGTTTTTTGGCAGATTTGTTATTACTAATTTGATTTCCTTACTGGTTTTGGGTGTGTTCAAATTTTCTATTTCTTCCTGTTTCAGTTTTGGTAGTGTATATGTTGCTAGGAATTTGTGCAATTCTTCCAGATTGCCCATTTTGTTGGCATATAATTGTGCATAATATTCCCTTATTATTGTTTTTATTTCTGTTGTGTTGGTTGTGATTTCTCCTCTTTCCTTCTTGATTTTATTTATTTGGGTCCTTTCCTTTTTCTTCTTGATCAAACTGGCTAGTGGTTTATCAATTTTGTTAATTCTTTCAAAGAACCAATTTCTGGTTTCATTGATCTGTTCTACTGTTTTTTGTTTTTTGTTTTTTGTTTTTTTGGTTTCGATAGCATTAATTTCTGCTCTAATCTTTATTATTTCCTGCCTTCTGCTTGTTTTGGGTTTTATTTGCTGTTCTTTTTCCAGCTCCTTAAGGCGGAAGGTTAGGTTGTGTATATGAGATCTTTCTTCCTTCTTTAGGAAGGTCTGGATTGCTATATACTTTCCTCTTATGACCACCTTTGCTGTGTCCCAGAGGTTTTGGTTTGTCGTGTTTTAATTTTCATTGACTTCCATATATTTTTAATTTCCTCTTTAACTGCTTGGTTAGCCCATTTATTCTTTAGTAGGATGTTCTTCAGTCTCCAAGTATTTGTTACTTTTCCAAATTTTTTCTTGTGTTTGATTTCGAGTTTCATAGTGTGGTCTGAAAATATGCATAGTATGATCTTGATCTTTTTGTACTTACTTAGGGCTATTTGTGTCTCAGTATATGGTCTATTCTGGAGAACGTTCCAGGTACACTGGAAAAGAATGTATATTCTGCTGCTTTAGGATGAAATCTTCTGAATATATCTGTTAAGTCCATCTGGTCCAATTTGTCATTCAAAGCCATTGATTCTTTGTTTATTTTTTTATTAAATGATATGTCCATTGCTTTGAGTGGAGTGTTGAATCTCCTACTATTATGGTATTACTATTGATGATTTTTTTTTATGTTTGTGATTAATTGATTTATATATTTGGGTGCTTCCATATTTGGCGCATAAGTGTTTATGATTGTTAGGTCTTCTTGGTCTATAGAGCCCTTGATTATGATATAATGCCCTTCTGCATCCTTTGATACAGTCTTTATTTTAAAGTCTAGATTGTCTGATATCAGTATGGCTACTGTGGCTTTCTTTTGTTGACCATTACCATGACAAATGGTTCTACATTCCCTTATTTTCAATCTGAAGGTGTCTTTAGGTCTAAAGTGGGTCTCTTGTAAACAGCATATATATGGATGTTGTTTCTCATCCATTCTGTTACCCTATGCCTTTTGATTGGAGCATTGAGTCCATTGACATTTAGAGTACTGAAAGACATGAATTTATTGCCATTATGATGCTTATAGAGTTGAGTTTCTGGTGATGTTCTCTGGTCCTTTCTACTCTTTTGTTGCTTCTGGTATACCAAAAGCAACTATATATATATATATATATATATATATATATACACACACACACATATATATATTCATCTTTTCTCCCCTCAGAAAGTCCCCCTTAAAATTTCTTGCAGGGCTGGTTTAGTGGTCACAAACTCCTTTAATTTTTGTTTGTCTTGGAAACTTTTTTTATCTCTCCTTCTATTTTGATTGACAGCCTTGCTGGATAAAGAATTCTTGGCTGCATATTCTTCTGCTTCAGCACACTGAATATATCTTGCCACTTCCTTCTGGCCTGCCAAATTTCTGTGGATAAGTCTGCTGCAAACCTGGTCTGTCTTTCCTTGTATGTTAGGGACTTTTTTTCCCTTGCTGCATTCGTGATTCTCTCCTTGCCTGAGTATTTTGTGAATTTGACTATGATATGTCTTGTTGATGGTCGGTTTTTGTTGAATCTAATGGGAGTCCTCTGTGCTTCCTGGATTTTGACGTCTGTGTCTTTCCCCACGTTGGGAAAGTTTTCCAGTATGATTTGCTCACATAACCTTTCTACTGATTCTCTGTTCTGCCTTGTCCATCCTTGCCCCCGCTACATCCATCCGTGCTTGCAGCTCAGTTATACCATCTTCAATTTCATTCTGGCTATTTTTTACTTCTTTTTTCTCTGAAGAAAGGGATTCTAATCTATTTTCAACTCCAGCTACTATTCTTATTATCGTGATTCTAAATTTTGGTTCAGACATGGTGCTTGTATCTGTGTTGGTTAAATCCCTGGCTGTCGTTTCTCTGTGCTCTTTCTTTTGGGGTGAATTTCTTCATGTTGCCATTTTGAAGGGAGAAAAGGAATTAAAGAGGTAGAAAAATTGAAATTAAAAAATTAAAATAAAAAATATTGAAATTAAAAATTAAACACACACACACACACAAATCGAATAGATGATGTTAGATCCTAGGTGTGTTGTGTTCTGGGTGTTGAAAGTGGTTTGACAGATTAGAGAAAAATAAAAAAGGGGGGAGGAAATTGAGAATTTGAAAAAATGAATACACTGAAGTAGACTAAAATGAGTTGATAGGGGTAAAATAGAATTTGAAAAAATATACACAAAAGTTAAAAATGAGTAGAAAAAATTTAAAAATATATATATTTTTAATAAAAATTAAAAATAAATATGTTTTTTTCATTTTCTGTATTTAAGAAAAAATAAAAGAAATGAAAAAGAGAAAAAGAGATAAATAACCGTTTGAAAATTTTACAATGTGAATACACTGTATTAGAGTAAAATAAAATGATGGAAGTAAAATAGAATTTGAAAAAACTTACATAACAGCAAAAATATAGTAATAAAAATTAAATAAAATATATATATATTTTTAATTTTTTTTCAACATTTATTTATTTTTGGGACAGAGAGAGACAGAGCATGAACGGGGGAGGGGCAGAGAGAGAGGGAGACACAGAATCGGAAACAGGCTCCAAGCTCTGAGCCATCAGCCCAGAGCCCGACGCGGGGCTCGAACTCACGGACCGCAAGATCGTGACCTGGCTGAAGTCGGACGCTTAACTGACTGCGCCACCCAGGCGCCCCTAAATAAAATATTTTTAATAGAAATTGAAAATAAAATTGAAGGTTTTCTCTTTCTGCATTCAAGAAAATGAAAAGAAATAAAGAAGAGGAAAAAAGAAAAAGAAAAAAAAGGAAATTGAGAATTTTAAAAGGTGAGTACACTGAAGTAGATTAAAATAAAATGATGGAAGTAAAGTAGAATTTGAAAAAATTTACACAAAAGTAAAAAGTATAGTAATAAAAATTAAAGATTTTTTTTTAAAACATATCTTATTCTTTTTTTTTTTTTCAATGTTTATTTATTTTTTTTTGGGACAGAGAGAGACAGAGCATGAATGGGGGAGGGGCAGAGAGAGAGGGAGACACAGAATCGGAAACAGGCTCCAGGCTCTGAGCCATCAGCCCAGAGCCCGACGCGGGGCTCAAACTCACGGACCGCGAGATCGTGACCTGGCTGAAGTCGGACGCTTAACCGACTGCACCACCCAGGCGCCCCTAAAGATATTTTTAATAAAAATTGAAAATAAAAATGAATTTTTTCTCTTTCTCTATTCAAGAAATAGAAAAGAATTGTAAAAGAGAAAAAGGAAGGGGCGCCTGGGTGGCGCAGTCGGTTAAGTGTCCGACTTCAGCCAGGTCACGATCTCGCGGTCCGTGAGTTCGAGCCCCGCGTCGGGCTCTGTGCTGATAGCTCAGAGCCTGGAGCCTGTTTCAGATTCTGTGTCTCCCTCTCTCTCTGCCCCTCCCCCGTTCATGCTCTGTCTCTCTCTGTCCCAAAAATAAATAAACGTTGAAAAAAAAAATTTAAAAGAGAAAAAGGAAAAAGAAAAAAAAAAGAAAATTGAATAGATGAACCTGGTAACAGATTGAAGTAGGACTGAAATTGCTTTAGAAGTCAATCTATGTAGCTCTTTATAGTCCATAAATTAAGTTGGCGCTGAGACTTGTGTTCTTCACGAGCGAAGTTGTCCCAGTTGGGCGGGTCTCAGGGTAACAGCTCCACTCTCCACTAGGTGGCGCTCCTAGCCTACTGGGGTGGATTGTTGCAGGTCGTAGGTGCATATGCACATGCATAGGAACAGTGAAAATGGCCCCACCCAACTACCCAGTCTGTTCTCCCAGATCAGCAATCACGCACCTGTCCTCTGTCTTCAGCTCTTGTCCACTCCCCACTTCTTCACTCTCCGTGACTAGGCCCCAGGCAGCACCTCTCCCAAGCCTTGCCTCAGATGCGGCTATTTTCCCCAGCTCCCTACTTCTGAAGGACTGTGGCTTTGGCCCATTCCTCCCCTCTGCAGGAGGGTCTCGCTGAGAAATGGCTGAATTAGCAATGGCCAAATATTGGCTGCACCCAGGTATGCCCACTGGACCCTGTAGTTGTCAGTGCCCCTAGACTGTGGCCAGGTGCCAGCCCATTCCAGAAAATGTTCACAAGACAGTGTAGCAGTAGTGTCTCAGGGATTATGTAAAATCACAACACACATCTGACACCAGGCTTCATTCACCCTTAAGGATCTTGCCCCAGCACCAGCGAATGTGGCCACCTTCTGGGGTCTGCTGGGACCAGGTGGCATCAACAGTCTCTACAAAATGTCCTTCCAGCAGTGGAATCGCTTATCCCGGTGTGGTCCGAGAACCTCCTGGACCCCACTCTGTTCCTGGGGATTTGCCTTTCCCACCAGAGCACCGCCAGGTATCGAGCTGCAGAGTTGCAACCTTTGCACTCCCCTTGTTTACAATCTTAATGGAATTTAAACCCTCTCCTTTCTCCTTTCTCCGTTTTTAGTTTAGTCCCTGTGGCTGTTTCCAATTTTCCACTTTCTCTCCAGCTGCTCTTGGGGAGGGGTGATTTTTCTGTATTCTCCCCTCCTCCCCAGTCTTCATCCTTTCTCCACCCACAAAAGCAGTTCCCTACCTTTCGGGGCTTCTTGTTCTCCAAGTTCAGCTGTCCGCACTGCACACGTACCTGCTGAATTCTGTGGTTCAGGTTGTGCAGATTGTTGTGTTAATCCTCAGATCAGTTTCTATGTGTGTATGATGGTTCAGTGTTGGTCTGGTTGTATTTTATGGACGTGAGACACACAAAAAGCTTCCATGCTGTTCCACCATCTTGGTTCCTCCCCTCACTTTAATTTTTTTAAAAATGTTCACTTATTTATTTTTAAAAACAGAGAGAGAGAGAGAAAGAGAGAGAGAGAGAAGGGTGGGGAGGGGCAGAGAGAGAGGGAGATAGAGAATCCCAAGCAGGCTCTGTGCTGTCAGTTCAGAGCCTAATGCAGGGCTTGATACCATGAAACCATAAGATGATGACCTGAACCAAAAGCAAGAGTCAGACACTCAACCAAATAAGCCATCCAGGTGCCCCTCCCATCATTTTCAGTGTATAGATGTCTTTAGGTCTAAAATGTGTCTGTTTAAGCAGCATGTAGATGGGTCTCGTTTTATTCCAAATTGTCACCCTATGTTTTTTATTGGACCATTTAATCCATTTACATTCAAATAATTATTGAGATATATATATATATATATTGCCATTTTATTACTTGTTTTGTCATTATTTCTGAAGATTTCCTCTGTGCCTTCCTTATCTTTCTTTCTTTTGTATTTTGCTGATTTACTTTGGTGGTATCTTAAATTTCTTTCTCTTTCTCTTTTCATATTATTAGTGTTTTTTGATGTATGGTTACCATTAAATTTTTATATAATCTCTTCTGCATGTAACATTCTATATTAAGTTGGTGATCCTTTAAATTTGAACCCATTCTTACTCCTCCTCTACCCAAGTTCTAGGTAAATTTTGTCATATTTTACATCCTTTTATTTGTGAATTCATTGACTGATTTTAACAGAAATATGGGTTTTTTTTACTACTTTTATGTTACCTACATTCATAATGTCACTTTTGGTCTCTCCTTTCCACTCCAAGAGTCCCCTCTAATATTTCTTGCAGGGTTGGTTTAGCCATCACGTACTCTTTTATTTTTTGTTTCTCTTAGTATGGATCTGCTTTTGTTGATTTGTTTGGGGGTGCCCTGTGACTCCTGGATCTGGATATGTTTCCCTCCCCACATTAGGGAAGCTTTCAGCTATTATTTCTTCAAATAAGTTCTGTGATCTCTTTCATCTCTTATTCTTCTGGGTCTCCTATAATACAAATATTATTATGTTTGATGGAGTCACTAAGTCTATTTTGTTTTGCATAATTTTTTTTCTGTCTTTTGCTCAACTTGATTACTTTCCATTATTCTGTCTTCTAGGCCATTACTTTGTTCCTCTGCTTTTTGAAACTCCTGTTCATGTGTGCTTCTCACTTCATTTATTGAGCCATTTATCTCGGCTAGTTATGTTATTCCCTATCTCTGTGGTAATGGTCTTAATGATGTTCTCCACTCTTTTCTCAAGTCAAGTGAGTATCCTTATAATCATTTCTTTAAATTTTCCATCAGATATATTACTTATGTCTGTTTCACTTAGATCTTCATTCATAACCTTGTCCTATTGTTTTATTTGGGACAAATTCCTGTTTTCTCGTTTTGTCTAAGTATCTGTGTCTGTTTCTCTGTGTTAGGGAGGTTAGCTATGTCTCTTGTTCTTGAGGGTAATGGCTTTATGAAGAAGGGGTCCTTTAGTGCCCTATTGTCTAGTGGCCCTTTTTCCTCAGGACCTGTGGCTTCTGGGAGTGTCTCCAATGTTTGCTGCATATGCTATTTTGTGGTGGCCTCACATTTTCCTCAGGTCAGTCATCTGTAGAGCCTCTGTAGAGGCTCCCTTTGCCTGGTATGTTCAGCAATTGGTCCCTGACATGAATATAGCAAAGTTTAACTAGGTGTGCTCTGCTGTGCTGGTGAAATGAAATTTGTCACCACCACCACTGGAACCAAGACCCTGAAAACTCCTGGCTTAGGAGTCGTAGTGTTGGCAGAGGTTTGGCCTGGACTTCTAGGAGACGGGGCCTGCCACGCTGGGACTAAGTCAAGCTTGAATGGGAAGTGCCATTCTGGGACACCAGCATGTTGAGCTTGGTGTAAGCAAGTTAGGTAGTGTCAGTGCTGTGCTGGTTCCTGCAGGTGACTCTATGTTTATAATAAGGGGCAGGGGAGGGAAATGGTGTTTGTCAGTTCCTCTGTTCCCAGAGAGGTCTCACCATGAATGTTGCCTCTCTGAAACCTATCCACGATGAGCAAATAACCGCCCCACTGTGTGCCTCAGGTGCACTTCTGACCACTGTTTCCATGCTGTATGCTCATGGTCTGTTTGTTCTGCCTTTTCTCCAAGAGAAGAATCAATGCCCTACAAGCTTCCCCAGAGCCAAGACTGCTGATCTTTAAAACTCCAGGCTTTAAACCCCACTGGTTTCAAGAACTTAAAATTTTGGCCCCCCATGTTCCAAGCTAATTGAAATTGGGATTTGTTTTTTCCCCACACTCTCCCCTGTGTGCTTCTTTGCTTCTCATTCTTCTCTGCAAATGTGGCTTCTTCTGAACTACAGTGGCCATGATCCACTTCTCTTCCAAGATGTCTCTCCACACTTCCTACCTTAATTAATGTGACCTCTTCTCTACCTTTAGTTGTGGAATTTGTTGTGCAAGTTTTCAGAGAGTTTTCTGTGGAATTTATGGTGATTTGATATTTATCTAGTTGTATTTACACGATGAGGGTCCTATATACATTATACTATGTTAATTATAAATATTATATATTTTGTGTATATAATACATTACCTTATTTATATATCATTTATATTATATATTGTAATATTATAATTAATTTTAATTAATTAATTATAATTATATAATTATAATAAATTATTTATTTACTTATTTAATATAAAATTATTAATTATAATTAATTATAATTAACAAATATTATTACAATATATAATTGATATATAAATAAGATAATGTATTATATACATAATTATATAATTATAATATAGTAATATATGATAATTATATATAATATACAATATAATATATATTAATATATGTATATATAATATATATAGTCCTTTTATATATTCTATTTTTTCAGTCCTTTAAATTATATCCAGACTTGTTTTAAGGCCTAAGATATTATCTATCCTACAGAATGTTCTATAAGTACCCGAGAAAAATGTGTATTCTGATGTTTGGATGCCATGTTCTTTACTTTAAAAAAATGTTTTTTAATGTTTGTTTATTTCTGAGACAGAGAGAGACAGAGCATGGGCGGGGAAGGGGCAGAGAGAGAGGGAGACACAGAATCAGAAGCAGGCTCCAGTCTCTGAGCTGTCAGCACAGAGCCTGACGCGGGGCTTGAACTCACAGACTGTGAGATCATGACCTGAGCCGAAGTCGGACGCCAAACCGACTAAGCCACCCAGGCGCCCCTGTGCAGTGTTCTTTAGATGTCTAATTGGTTTATAGTGTTGTTTAAGTCTCCTATTCCCTTCCATTTATCTTCGTATTTGTTCTATCCATTATTTAAATTGGCTATTGAAGTCTCCAACTATGGTTGAAAGCATATTTATTTCTTCAATTCAGTCATTTTTGACTCATGTGATTTGGCACTCTCTGTTAGGGTCATGTATGTTTCTAATTGACATATCTTCCTGATTGATTTTTCTCATTATAAAATGTCCTTCCATGTATTAAGTGGATGCATATTTATTGAATTACAATTAGTTCTATATTAGTTTCAGGCATGCAATATAGTGATTCAACAATTATATACATTACTCAGTGCTCGTCAAAATAAGTGTACTCTTTATTCCCTTTATCTATTTCCTGCAATGACCTTCCCTCTGGCAACCACTAGTTTCTCCATAATTACAAATTGTTTTTATTTGTTTGTTTGTTTCTCTATTTTATTTTTACTTTGAGCATTTATTTTTTCTTAAATTCCACATATGAGTGAAATCATATGTTATCTGTCTTTCTCAGATGACATATCACTTAGCATTATATGCTCTAGATCCATCCATGTTGTTTCCAATGGCAAGATTCTTTTTATTGATGAGGAATATTCTGTCGTATATAAATATCACATTTTATTTATCCATTCATCTATGGATGAACACTTGTGTTGCTTTCATATTTGGACTATTATAAATAATGCTTCAATAAACATATGGATGCATATATCTTTTCAAATTAGTGTTTTTGCACTCCTTGGGTAAATATTCAGTAGTAAAATTTCTGGGTCACATAGTAATTCTATTTTTAATTTTATTTATGAACCTCCACATTGTTTTCCAGAATACCTGCACCAGTTTTCACTACCACCCTTAGTACACAAGAGTTCCTTAATCTCCACATCCTTGTCAACTTTTTGTTTCTTGTGTTTTTTATTTTAGCCATTCTGACAGATGTGAGGAGACATCTCATTGTGGTTTTGATTTGCCTTTCCCTGATGATTTGTGATGTTGATCATCTTTTCTTTCCCTTTTTTTTTAAAGATTATGTTTTTTGAGATAGAGAGCAATCAAGTTGGGAAGGAACAGAGAGAGGGAGAGAGAATCCCAAGCAGGCTTCACTTTCAGTGCAGAGACTGACATGGGGCTTGATCTCACAAACTGTAAGATCATGACCTGAGCTGAAATCAAGAGTTGAACACTTAACTGACTGAGCCACCCAGGCACCCCTGCATCTTTTCATGTGTCTTTTGGTCGGATGTATGTCTTCTTTGAAGAAATATCTGTTCATATCTTTGGCCTATTTTTAATTGAATTATTTGTTTTTAAGTATAGAATTGTATAAGCTGTTTATATAATTTAGTAGGTTGTCTTTTAATTTTGTTGATTGTTTCCTTGCACTGGAAAAGCTTTTTATTTTGATATAGTCCCAATAACTTATTTTTGCTTTTGTTTTCTTTGCCAAAGAAGCATATCTATAAAAATGTTGCTATGGTTGCTGTCAGAGAAATTACTACCTTTGTCGCTTTCTATGATTTTTATGGTTTCAGAACTCATATTTAGGGCTTAAATCCATTTTGGGTTTATTTTTGTGTATGGTATAAGAAAACAGTCCACTTTCATTCCTTTGCATGTAGCTGTACAGTTTTCCCAGCACAATATGTTGACTAGACTGTCTTTTCCCATTGAATATTCTTGCCTCCTTTATTGAAGATTGGTTAAGTTTATAGCTAGGTATTTTATTATTTTTGGTCCATGTAATTGACCATATAATTGTGGGTTTATTCCTGGGTTATCTATTCTGTTTTATTGATCTCTGTATCTATTTTTGTGACAATATCATAGTGTTGTGATTACTAAAACTTTGTACTATATCTTGAAATCTGATATTGTGATACCTCCAACTGTTTTCTTCTTTCTCAAAATTCTTCTGTCCATTTGGGATATTTTGTAACTACAAAGTTCAATACAAATTTTAGGATTATTTGTTCTATTTATGTGAAAAATGCTACTGGTATTTTGATAAGGATTGAAATAAATGTGTAGACTACTTTGTGTAGTATAGATATATTCACAATATTTGAGATTCCAATCCATTAGCATAAAATATCTTTCCATTCGTTTGTGTCATATTCAAATTCTTTCACCAGTGTTTTATGGTTTTCAGAGTACAGGTCTTTCATCTTGTTGGTTAAGTTTATAGCTAGGTATTTTATTATTTTTGGTCCAATTGTAAATGGGATTTTTTTTCTTAAATCCTCTTTCTGCTACTTTATTATTAGTGTATAGAAATGCAAACGATTTCTGTATATTGATTTTGTGTCCTTTGTCCTTACTGAAATCATTTATCAGCTCTAGTAGTTTTTGGTGGAGTTTTTAGGGTTTTCTTTATATATTATCTTGTCACCTGCAAAGAGCGAAAATTTTACCTCTTCTTTGTAAATTTGGATGCTTTTTTTTTCCCTTGTCTGATTAGAGTGGCTAAAATTTCCAGTACCGTGTTCAATAAAAGGGGGAGATGGACGCCTGAGTGGCTCCGTTCGTTGGGCGTCCAACTTTGGCTCAGGTCATGATCTCATGGTTTGTGGGTTTGAGCCCCATATCGGGCTCTGTGCTGACAACTCAGAACCTCGAGCCTGCCTCTGATTCTGTGTCTCCCTCTCTCTTTTCCCCTCCCCTGCTCATGCACTGTCTCTCTCTGTCTCTCAGAAATAAATGTAAAAAACAATTTAAAAAGGGGGAGATTGACATCCTTGTCTTGTTTCTGACCTCAGGGGAAACACTCAGTTTTTCTCCACTGAGTATGATGTAGGCTATGAGTTTTTGATATATATGATATTTATTTTGTTGAGGTATATTTCCTCTAAACCTGCTTTTCTAAATGTTTTTTTATCATGAATGGATATTGTACTGTGTCAAATGGTTTTCCCTCACCTATTACAATGATTATATGGTTTTGATTCTTAATCTTGTTGATGTGATATATCATGTTGATTAATTTGCAAATATTGAACCACTCTTGCATTCCAGGGGTAAATTCTACTTTATCATGGTGAATGATGTTTTTAATATTTTGTTAGATATCGTTGGCTAATATTTTTTGAGGATTTTTGTGTCTATGTTCTTCAGATGTTGACCAGTAGTTCTCTTTTTTTAAGTGTCTTTATCTGGTTTTTGTATCAGAATAATGTTGGCCTCATGGAATAAATGTGGAAACTTTCCTTTGCCTTCAATTTTTTTGATTATTTTGTGAAGAATAAATGTTAACACTTTTGATATTTTTAAAAATTTACCTGTGAAGTCACCTGGTCCTGGACTTTTTATTTAAGTTTTTATTTAAATTTCAATTAGTTAACTTACAATGTAATATTAGTTTCAGGTGAAAAATATAGTGATTTAGCACTTCCATACAACATCTGGTGCTCATGAAGAGTACACTCCTAAAACCCCATCACCTATTTAACCCATTCCCCCACCCTTCTCCATTCTGGTTAGCCAGCAGTTTTTTCTCCATAGCTAAGGGTCTGTTTCTTGGTTTGCCTCTCTGTTTTTTCTTTGCTTGTTTCCTTTTTTTCTTAAATTACACATATGAGTGAAATCATAATGCATTTGTCTTTTTTTGACTGATTTGTTTTACTTAGCAAAATACCCTTTAGCTCCATCCACATTGCTGCAAAAGGCAAGATTTCATTCTTGTTTATAGCTGAGTAAATTTCCATTACACACACACACACACACACACACACACACATCTGGTGCATGTATCCCTTTGAATTAGCATTTTTGTATCCTTTGGGTAAATATCTACTAGTGCAAATTCTGGTTCATAGGGTATTTCTATTTTTAATTTTTTGAGGAACCTCCATACTGTTTTCCAGAGTGGCTGCACTAGTTTGCATTTCCACCAACAGTGTAAGGTGGTTCCCCTTTCTCCACATCCTAGCCAACACCTATTATTTCTTGTGTTGTATTTTAGCAAATTAGACAGGTGAGAGGTGATATATCATTGTATTTTTGATTTACAGTTCCCTGATGATGAGTGATGCTGTGCATCTTTTCATATTTTTGTTGGTCTGTATGTCTTCTTTGGAAAAATGTCTATTCGTGTCTTCTGTCCATTTTTTAATTATATTTTTCATTTTTAGGGTGTTGACTTTTAAAAGTTCTTTATATATTTTGGATAGTAACCTTTTATCAGATTTGCCATTTGCAAATACTTTCTTCCATCCCGTATGTTGCCTTTACAGTTTTGTTGATTATGTCCTTCCTTGTGGCAGAAGTTTTGTATTTTGATGAATCTGCACTTTTGTTTTTGGGAGTCATTTGTTTTTTATTTTTTACCAGTGATTTAATTTCATGGCTGGTAATTGGTCTCTTCAGATTTTCTATTTCTTCCTGATTCAATTTTGGGAGGAAATAAGTTTGTTATGTTATAACCCTTTGCATTTCTGTAATGTCAGTTGTTATTTCTCCCCCTTTAAATTCTGATTTCGTTTACTTGAATTCTCTCTGTCTCTCTCTCTCTCTCTCTCTCTCTCTGTCTCTCTCTCTCTCTCTGAGTCTGGTTAAGGCTTATCAGTTTTATTGATATTTTTAAAGAACCAGCTCTTGGATTCATTGATCTGTGTTAGTTTTTTTTTTTTTTTATTTCAAGTATTTCTGCTCTCATTTTTATTTTTTTCTCCTTTTTGGAATTTTGTTTGTTGTACTTTTTCTAGCAAATTTAGGTGTAAGTTTAAGTTGTTCATTTGAAGGTTTTATTGTTTCTTGTGATAATTCTGTATTGCTATAAACTTCCCTTTCAAAACAGCTTTTGCTACATGACAAAAACTTTGAATGGGTGTGTTTTTATTTTAATTTATCCATATGTAATTTTTTATTTCTTCTTTGATTCTTGGTTGACCCATTCAGTGTTTAGTAGCATGATATTTAACCTCCATGTATGTGTGTTTTCTTCTGATCTTTTCCTTGTGATTGATTCCTAGTTTCAGAGCTTGTTGGAAAGAAAAGGTGCATGGTAAGAATTCAATCTTCTAAAATTTGTTGGGACTTGTTTTGTGGCCTAATATGTGGCCTATTCTGGAGAATGTCCCATATGCATGTGGAAACAATTTGTAGTATGCTATGTTAGGATAAAACGTTCTGAATATATCTTTATATCCATCTGGCCCAGTGTATCATAAAAGATAATTATTTCCTTGTTGGTTTTCTTTTTTTTTTCAATATATGAAATTTATTGTCAAATTGGTTTCCATACAACACCCAGTGCTCATCCCAAAAGGTGTCCTCCTAATACCCATCATCCACCCTCCCCTCCCTCCCACCCCCCATCAACCCTCAGTTTGTTCTCAGTTTTTTTTTTTTCAACGTTTATTTATTTTTGGGACAGAGAGAGACAGAGCATGAACGGGGGAGGGGCAGAGAGAGAGGGAGAGACAGAATCGGAAACAGGCTCCAGGCTCTGAGACATCAGCCCAGAGCCTGACGCGGGGCTCGAACACACGGACCGCGAGATCGTGACCTGGCTGAAGTCGGACGCTTAACTGACTGCGCCACCCAGGTGCCCCTGTTCTCAGTTTTTAACAGTCTCTTATGCTTTGGCTCTCTCTCACTCTAACCTCTTTTTTTTTCCCTTCCCCTCCCCCATGGGTTTCTGTTAAGTTTCTCAAGATCCACATAAGAGTGATAATATATGGTATCTGTCTTTCTCTGTATGGCTTATTTCACTTAGCATCACACTCTCCAGTTCCATCCACATTGCTACAAAAGGCCATATTTCATTCTTTTTCATTGCCATGTAGTATTCCATTGTGTATATAAACCACAATTTCTTTATCCATTCATCAGTTGATGGACATTTAGGCTCTTTCCACAATTTGGCTATTGTTGACAGTGCTGCTGTAAACATTGGGGTACAAGTGCCCCTATGCATCAGTACTCCTGTATCCCTTGGGTAAATTCCTAGCAGTGCTATTGCTGGGTCATAGGGTAGGTCTATTTTTAATTTTCTGAGGAAACTCCACACTGTTTTCCAGAGTGGCTGCACCAATTTGCATTCCCACCAACAGTGCAAGAGGGTTCCCGTTTTTCCACATCCTCGCCAGCATCTATAGTCTCCTGATTTGTTCATTTTTGGCCACTCTGACTGGCGTGAGGTGATATCTGAGTGTGGTTTTGATTTGTATTTCCCTGATAAGGAGTGACGTTGAACATCTTTTCATGTGCCTGTTGGCCATCCGGATGTCTTCTTTAGAGAAGTGTCTATTCCTGTTTTCTGCCCATTTCTTCACTGGGTTATTTGTTTTTCGGGTGTGGAGTTTGGTGAGCTCTTCATAGATTTTGGATACTAGCCCTTTGTCTGATATGTCATTTGCAAATATCTTTTCCCATTCCGTTGGTTGCCTTTTAGTTGTTGGTTGTTTCCTTTGCTGTGCAGAAGCTTTTTATCTTCATAAGGTCCCAATAGTTCATTATTGCTATTAATTCCCTTGCCTTTGGGGATGTGTTGAGTAAGAGATTGCTACGGCTGAGGTCAGAGAGGTCTTTTCCTGCTTTCTCCTCTAGGGTTTTGATGGTTTCCTGCCTCACATTCAGGTCCTTTATCCATTTGGAGTTTATTTTTGTGAATGGTGTGAGAAAGTGATCTAGTTTCAACCTTCTGCATGTTGCTGTCCAATTCTTCCAGCACCATGTGTTAAAGAGACTGTCTTTTTTCCATTGGATGTTACTTCCTGCTTTGTCAAAGATTAGTTGGCCACACATTTGTGCGTCTAGTTCTGGGGTTTCTATTCTATTCCATTGGTCTATGTGTCTGTTTTTGTGCCAATACCATGCTGTCTTGATGATTACAGCTTTGGAGTAGAGGCTAAAGTCTGGGATTGTGATGCCTCCTGCTTTGGTCTTCTTCTTCAAAATTCCTTTGGCTATTCGGGGACTTTTGTGGTTCCATATGAATTTTAGGACTGTTTGTTCTAGTTTTGAGAAGAATGCTGGTGCCATTTTGATTGGGATTGCATTGAATGTGTAGATAGCTTTGGGTAGTATTGACATTTTGACAATATTTATTCTTCCAATCCATGAGCAGGGAATGTCTTTCCATTTCTTTATATCTTCTTCAACTACCTTCATAAGCTTTCTACAGTTTTCAGCATACAGATCTTTTACATTTTTGATTAGATTTATTCCCAGGTATTTTATGCTTCTTGGTGCAATTGTGAATGGGATCAGTTTCTTTATTTGTCTTTCTGTTGCTTCATTGTTAGTGTATAAGAATGCAACTGATTTCTGTACATTGATTTTGTATCCTGCAACTTTGCTGAATTCATGTATCAGTTCTAGCAGACTTTTGGTGGAGTCTATCGGATTTTCCATGTATAATATCATGTCATCTGCAAAAAGCGAAAGCTTGACTTCATCTTTGCCAATTTTGATGCCTTTGATTTCCTTTTGTTGTCTGATTGCTGATGCTAGAACTTCCAGCACTATGTTCAACAACAGCGGTGAGAGTGGGCATCCCTGTCGTGTTCCTGATCTCAGGGAAAAGCTCTCAGTTTTTCCCCATTGAGGATGATGTTAGTTGTGGGCTTTTCATAAATGGATTTTATGATGTGTAAGTATGTTCCTTCTATCCCGACTGTCTCAAGGGTCTTTATTAAGAAAGGGTGCTGGACTTGGTCAAAGGCCTTTTCTGCATCGATTGACAGGAAAATATGGTTCTTCTCTTTTTTTTTTGTTAATGTGATATATCACGATTGATTTGCGGATGTTGAACCAGCCCTGCATCCCAGGAATGAATCCCACTTGATCATGGTGAATAATTCTTTTTATATGCTGTTGAATTCGATTTGCTGGTATCTTATTGAGAATTTTTGCATCCATATTCATCAGGGATATTGGCCGGTAGTTCTCTTTTTTTACTGGGTCTCTGTCTGGTTTAGGAATCAAAGGAATACTGGCTTCATAGAATGAGTCTGGAAATTTTCCTTCCCTATCTATTTTTTGGGATAGCTTGAGAGGGATAGGTATTATCTCTGCTTTAAACGTCTGGTAGAACTCCCCTGGGAAGCCATCTGGTCCTCAGACTCTTATTTGTTGGGAGATTTTTGATGACCGATTCAGTTTATTCGCTGGTTATGGGTCTGTTCAAGCTTTCTATTTCCTCCTGATTGAGTTTTGGAAGAGTGTGGGTGTTTAGGAATTTGTCCATGTCTTCCAGGTTGTCCAATTTGTTGGCATATAATTTTTCATAGTATTCCCTGATAATTGTTTGTATCTCTGAGGGATTGGTTGTAATAATTCCATTTTCATTCATGATTTTATCTAGTTGGGTCATCTCCTTTTTCCTTTGAGAAGCCTGGCTAGAGGTTTGTCAATTTTGTTTATTTTTTCAAAAAACCAACTCTTGGTTTCGTTGATCTGCTCTATAGTTTTTTTAGATTCTATATTGTTTATTTCTGTTCTGATCTTTATTATTTCTCTTCTTCTGCTGGGTTTAGGCTGCCTTTGCTGTTCTGCCTCTATTTCCTTTAGGTGTGCTGTTAGATTTTGTATTTGGGATTTTTCTTGTTTCTTGAGATAGGCCTGGATTGCAATGTATTTTCCTCTCAGGACTGCCTTCGCTGCATCCCAAAGCATTTGGATTGTTGTATTTTCATTTTCATTTGTTTCCATATATTTTTTAATTTCTTCTCTAATTGCCTGGTTGACCCACTCATTCTTTAGTAGGGTGTTCTTTAACCTCCATGCTTTTGGAGGTTTTCCAGACTTTTTCCTGTGGTTGATTTCAAGCTTCATAGCATTGTGGTCTGAAAGTATGCATGGTATGATTTCAATTCTTGTGTACTTATGAAAGGCTGTTTTGTGACCCAGTATATGAAATATCTTGGAGAATGTTCCATGTGCACTCGAGAAGAAAGTATATTCTGTTGCTTTGGGATGCAGAGTTCTAAATAGATCTGTCAAGTCCATCTGATTCAATGTATCATTCAGGGCCCTTGTTTCTTTATTGACCATGTGTCTAGATGATCTATCCATTTCTGTAAGTGGAGTGTTAAAGTCCCCTGCAATTACCAAATTCTTATCAATAAGGTTGCTTATGTTTATGAGTAATTGTTTTATATATTTGGGGGCTCCAGTATTCGGTGCATAGACATTTATAATTGTTAGCTCTTCCTGATGGATAGACCCTGTAACTATTATATAATGCCCTTCTTCATCTCTTGTTACAGCCTTTAATTTAAAGTCTAGTTTGTCTGATATAAGTATGGCTACTCCAGCTTTCTTTTGGCCTCCAGTAGCATGATAAATAGTTCTCCATCCCCTCACTCTCAATCTAAAGGTGTCCTCAGGTCTAAAATGAGTCTCTTGTAGACAGCAAATAGATGGGTCTTGTTTTTTTATCCATTCTGATACCCTATGTCTTTTGGTTGGCACATTTAATCCATTTACATTCAGTGTTATTATAGAAAGATACGGGTTTAGAGTCATTGTGATGTCTGTATGTTTTATGCTTGTAGTGATGTCTCTGGTACTTTGTCTCACAGGGTCCCCCTTAGGATCTCTTGTAGGTCTGGTTTAGTGGTGACAAATTCCTTCAGTTTTTGTTTGTTTGGGAAGACCTTTATCTCTCCTTCTATTCTAAATGACAGACTTGCTGGATAAAGGATTCTCGGCTGCATATTTTTTCTGTCTAGCACACTGAAAATCTCGTGCCAATCCTTTCTGGCCTGCCAAGTTTCAAAAGAGAGATCAGTCAAGAGTCTTATAGATCTCCCTTTATATGTGAGGGCACGTTTATCCCTTGCTGCTTTCAGAATTTTCTCTTTATCCTTGTATTTTTCCAGTTTCACTATGCTATGTCGTGCAGAAGATCGATTCAAGTTATGTCTGAAGGGAGTTCTCTGTGCCTCTTGGATTTCAGTGCCTTTTTCCTTCCCCAGTTCAGGGAAGTTCTCAGCTATTATTTCTTCAAGTAACCCTTCAGCACCTTTCCCTCTCTCTTCCTCCTCTGGGATACCAATTATGCGTATATTATTTCTTTTTAGTGTATCACTTAGTTCTCTAATTTTCCCCTCTTACTCCTGGATTTTTTTATCTCTCTTTTTCTCAGCTTCCTCTTTTTCCATAACTTTATCTTCTAGTTCACCTATTCTCTCCTCTGCCTCTTCATTCCAAGCCGTCGTGGTTTCCATTTTGTTTTGCATTTCATTTAAAGCGTTATCCAGCTTCTCGTGACTGTTCCTTAGTCCCTTGATCTCTGTAGCAAGAGATTCTCTGCTGTCCTCTATACTGTTTTCAAGCCCAGCAATTAATTTTATGACTATTATTCTAAATTCACTTTCTGTTATATTATTTAAATCCTTTTTGATCAGTTCATTAGCTGTTGTTATTTCCTGGAGATTCTTCTGAGGGGAATTCTTCCGCTTGGTCATTTTGGATAGTCCCTGGAGTGGTGAGGATCTGCAGGGCACTTCCCCTGTGCTGTGGTGTATAACTGGAGTTCTTGGGTGGGGCCGCAATCAGACCCCACCATTGGGGCCACAGTCAGACTGGTGTGTGCCTTCTCTTCCCCTCTCCTAGGGGCAGGATTCACTGTGGGGTGGTGTGGCCTGTCTGGGCTACTTGCACACTGCCAGGCTTGTGATGCTGGGGATCTGGCGTATTAGCTGGGGTGGGTAGGCAAGGTTCACGGGGGCAGGAGGGGCAGACTTAGCTCGCTTCTCCTTTGGTGATCCACTTCAGGAGGGGCCCTGTTGCAGCGGGAGCGAGTCAGATCTGCTGCCGGAGGTTTGGCTCCACAGAAGCACAGAGTTGGGTTTTTGCGCGGAGCTAGCAAGTTCCCTGGCAGGAACTGGTTCCCTTTGGGATTTTGGCTGGGGGATGGGTGAGGGAGATGGTGCTGGCGAGCAACTTTGTTCCTCACCAAACTGAGCTCTGTCTTCCGGGCACTCAGCAGCTCTCTCTCTCTTTGTCCTCCAGCCTTCCCGCTTTCCAAGCAGAGCTGTTAACTTATGAGCTCCCAGAGGCTAAGTTGCGCTTGCTGTAGGAACACACTCTGTGTGGCCCCTCCGCTTTTGCCAGCCAGACTCGGGGGCTCTGCTTGGCCGGCAGGCTGCCCCTCCGCCCCGGCTCCCTCCCGCCAGTCCGTGGAGCGTGAACCACCTCGCCGCCCTTCCTACCCTCTTCCTTGGGCGTCTTGTCTGCGCTTGGCTCTGGAGACTCCATTCTGCTAATCCTCTGGCGGTTTTCTGGGTTATTTAGGCAGGTGTAGGTGGAATCTAAGGGATCAGCAGGACGCGCGGTGAGCCCAGCGTCCTCCTATGCTGCCATCTTCTGACCTCTCTCCTTGTTGGTTTTCTATTTTGAAGATCTATCCATTAATGTAAGTGGGCGAATAAGTTTTCCTACTATTATTTTTTTACTATCAGTTACATTCTTTATGTTGGTTATTAGCTGCTTTAGGTATTTGTTTATTTCCGTGTTGGGTGCATAAATATTTATAATTGTTATATCTTGTTGGAATCTTCTTTTCAAGATTATGTACACCTTTGTTGTCTCTTATGTCTTTTTTTAAGGTCTTTTTTTTTTCAATATAAATAATGATACCCCAGCTCACTTTTTGCCTCCTTTTACATAATAAATGCATTTCCTTCACCTTCACTTTCAATCTGCATGTGTCTAAAGGTTTGTAATAGGTCTTTCGTGTACTACATATAAAAGGGCCTTGATTTTTTATCCATTCAGTCCCCCCATATATTTTGACACATTTAGTCTGTTTACATTGAAAGTAATTATTCATAGGTATGTACTTATTTCCATTTTGTTAGTTAATGGTTGTTTTTGTAGTTATTGTCTATTCATTTCTTCTCTTCTCTCAAATTTTGCTGGCTTTCTTTAGTGATATGCTTTGATTCCTTTCTCTTTATTTTGCATCTCTATTACCAGTTTTTGATTGTGGTTACCCTTAAGTACATATATAACATCTTATACATATAACATTCTATATTAAGCTGATGACTGCTTAAGTTTGAGCCCATTCTAAAAGCACTAAATGTTATTTATCCTTTCCCCATGTATCATGTATTTGATGTCATATTTTACATTCTTTCATTTTGTGAATGCCTTGAGTGATTTTGATTGATATACTTAATTTTACTACTTTTGTGGTTCATACTTTTCTTACTCCTGCTTATAGTATTTTCATTCAAAAAATTTTCTTTAATATTTCTTGTCAGTCTCATTTAGTGGTGACAAATTTCTTTAACTTTTGTTTATTTGGGAAACTATCTCTCCTATGTTGAATGAGCCTGATGGATAGAATTTTTTTTGTTGTTTTTAGGTGTTTTTTGTTTGTTTTGTTTTTATTTTTTACTTTATTTTTGTTTTTTATGTTTCACCACTTTGAATATATCATGCCGCTCCCTTGTCTGCAAATTTTCTACTGAGAAATCATTTGACAGCCTTATGAGGTTTCCTAGAATGTGACTGTTTTCTTTTTTCTTGCTGCTTTAAAATTTTTCCCTTCATCGCTATGTTTTGCCATTTAAATTACTATTTGTCTTGATGTGGCTCTCCTTCGGTTAATTTTGTTGAGGGTAATCTGTGCCTCCTGTATTTGGATTTCTGATTTTTCCTCCCCATTCAGGAAATTTTAAGCTATTATTTCTTCAAATAAATTTTATACCCCGTTTTCTGTCTCTTCTGGTATCCCTATAAGGCAAATGTGATTAAACTAATGTTGCTGAGATCCCTTAATCTATTCTCACTTTTTATTAGTCTATTAGCTTAATTGTTTTCCATTACTCTGTCCTTTAGAATGCTGATTCATTCTTCTACTGCCCCTAGTGTGCTATTTATTCCCTTTTGTATATTTTTAACTTCAGGTATTGACTTGTTCATTTCTGATTGGTTCTTTTTTTAGTTTTTTTTTTCTTTGCTGAGGATCTCATTGAGGTCCTCCACTCTTTTCTCAAGTACAGTGAGTATCTTTATGAGAATTAATTTAAATTCTGTACCATGCATATTATTTACCTCCATTTCATTTAGCTGTCTTGCTGTAATTTTGTTCTTTTATTTTAGAAATATACCTTTGTCTCTTCACTTCATCTAACTCTTTCCATCTTTTTTTTTGTGTTGGTAAAGTCATAAACATCTACTACTTTTGAAAGTAATGTCCTTATGAAGAAAATTTCCTGTGGTGCCCTGTAGTGCAATGTCCCATATTCACCAAAATTTGGTGCTTCACGGGTGTCTCCTATGAGTGTTTTGTGTTTCGTACAGTTGTAGCTGAGCCACATTTACCTTCAGTCCAGTTGTCTGCAATGAATATCAGATCTAAATAAACTTTTCTTTCCAAATATGACATACATATGAACAGGTACATGAAAAAATGTCCAAATTCCTAAATATCAAGAAAATGCTGATCCAAACAACATTGAGATATTATCTCACACTTGTAATAGCTAGTATCATAAAGACCAGAAATAACAAGTGTTTGTGAAAATGTGGAGAATAGGGAACCTTGCTCACTGTTGGGCATATAAATTGATGCAGCTCTATGGGAAAAAAGTATGAATGTTTCCCAAACCATTGAAAATAAACTACTATACACTCTGTCAGTTACCTTTCTTGGTATTTACCTGAAGAAAATAAAATGCTAACTTTAAAAAATATATTTATTTCTGGGGGACGATCCAAGATGGTGGAACATCATGGAAGTTTTTTGTGTGTTTTGTGTCCATGAAATATAGCCAGACCAACACTAAACCATCCTACACACCTAGAAAACTGATTGGAGGATTAACACAACAATCTGCACAACCTGAACCACAGAATTCAGCAATAACGTGGTGCAGAGAGTTGAACTTGGGGAGCAAGAAGGAGCAGGAAAGGAGGTGCTTTTGCAAGCAAAAAGAGGACAGAGACTGAGGGGAGTAGAATACGGGAAAAGCACCCCTGCCCAAAAGCTGCTGGAGAGAAAGTGGAAAATTGAAGCAGTTGCAGGGACTAAACTAAAAAGGGAGAAAGGAGAAAGGAGAGGGTTTAAATTCCATTAAGACTGTAAACAAGGGGAGCACATTCTGCAACTCTGCAGCTTGATACCTGGCAGTGCTCTGGTGGGAAATGTAAATCCCCAGGGATAGAGTGAGGTCTGGGAAGTTCTCAGACCACACAGGGAAAAGCAGTTCCACTGCTGGAAGGAAATTTGGTAGAGACTGTTGATGCCACCTGATCGCAGCAGAACCCAGAAAATGGCCACATCTGATGGTGCTAGAACAAGGTCTTTAAGGGTGAAGCCTAGTGCCAGATGTGTGTTGTGATTTTCCATAATCCCTGAAAAGCTGCTGCTACACTATCTCACTAACTTTTTCTGGGGCAGGCTGGCACCTGGCCGCAGTCTCAGGGCACAGTGAAAAAGTAGGGATTGGACGAAAGCTGAAGACAGAGTACAAGTGCACAATTGCTGATCCAGGAGAACAGAGTTCCAAAACTAGAGACTGGGTAGCTGGGTGGTGCCATTTACACCACTCCCGTGCATGCGCATATGCACCTATGAGCAACACAACACTCCACCCCAGTAGGCTAGCAGCGCCATCAAGGGGAGAGTGGAGCCCTTACACTGAGCCCTGCCCAACTGGGCCAACTTTGCTCTTCAAGAACACAAGTCTCACCACCTGCTTAGTTTATGGACTACAAAGTGCTACATAGTCTGACTTCTAGGGGAAAACGAAGTAATTTCAGTCCTACTTCATTCTGTCAGCAGGTCTATCTATTCAATTTTATTTTTTTTCTTTTTCACTTGTTTTTGTTGAATACAGAAAGAGAAAAAATTCATTTTTCTCTTCAAATTTTATTAAAAATATTTTTCTTTAATTTTTATTACTATACTTTTTACTTTTGTGTAATTTTTTTTCAAATTATATTTTACTTCCATCATCTCATTTTAGTCTACTTCAGTGTATTCATTTTTTCAAATTTTCAAAAGATTTCTTTTTTTTCTCCCCCCCTTTTTTCCCCTCTAATCTGTCAAACCACTTTCAACACCCAGAGAAAAACACACTTAGGATCTAGCATCATTTATTCTATTTTGTGTGTGAGTGTGTGTGTGTTCAATTTTTTATTTTTAATATTTTTTTAATTTTATTTTTTTTAATTTTAACTTTTCTACCTCATTAATTCCTTTTCTCCCTTCAAAATGACAAAACGAAGGAATTCACCCCAAAAGAAAGGGCACGAAAAAATGACAGCCAGGGATTTAACCAAAACAGATACAAGCAAGATATCTGAACCAAAATTTAGAATCACGATAATAAGAATACTAGACCCCGAATAGCCAAAGCAATCTTGGAAAAGAAAACAAAAGCAAGAGGCATCAGAATCCCAGACATCAAGCTATACTACAAAACTGTAATCATCAATACAGTATTGTACTAGCACAAAAACAGACACTCAGATCAATGGAACAGAATAAGGAACCCAGAAATGGACCCACCAACATAGGGCCAACTAATATTTGAAAAAGCA
Organism: Leopardus geoffroyi; assembly: GCF_018350155.1. NCBI lineage: Eukaryota > Metazoa > Chordata > Mammalia > Carnivora > Felidae > Leopardus > Leopardus geoffroyi. The sequence goes on from NC_059343.1 coordinate 53,926,258, forward strand.
GGAAAGAATATCCAATGGAATAAAGACAGTCTCTTCAGCAAGTGCTGCTGGGAAAACTGGACAGCGACATGCAGAAGAATGAACCTGGACCACTTTCTTACACTATACACAAAAATAAACTCAAAATGGATGAAAGACCTCAATGTAAGACAGGAAGCCTTCAAAATCCTCGAGGAGAAAGCAAGCAAAAACCTCTTTGATCCTGGCCACAGCAACTTCTTACTCAATGGAGGGAAGGGAAACAAAATAAAAAATGAGCTACTGGGACCTCATCAAAATAAAAAGCTTCTGCACAGTGAAGGAAACAATCATCAAAACTAAAAGGCAACCAACCGAAGGGGAGAAGATATTTGCAAATGACACATCAGATAAAGGGGTAGTATCCAAAATCTATAAAAAACCTATCAAACTCCATACCCAAAAAACAAATAATCCAGTGAAGAAATGGGCAAAGACATGAATAGACACTTCTCCAAAGAAGACATCCAGATGGCCCACCGACACATGAAAAAATGCTCATCAGTCATCATCAGGGAAATACAAGTCAGAACCACAATGAGACACTACACTTGCCAGAATGGCTAACATTAACAACTCAGGCAACAACAGATGTTGGTGAGGATGGGGAGAAAGAGGATCTCTTTTGCATTGTTTGTGGCAATGCAAGCTGGTGCAGCCACTCTGGAAAACAGTATGGAGGTTCCTCAAAAAACTAAAAATAGATCGGAGCACCTGGGTGGCGCAGTCGGTTAAGCGTCTGACTTCAGCCAGGTCACGATCTCGCGGTCCGTGAGTTCGAGCCCCGCGTCGGGCTCTGGGCTGATGGCTCAGAGCCTGGAGCCTGTTTCCGATTCTGTGTCTCCCTCTCTCTCTGCCCCTCCCCCGTTCATGCTCTGTCTTTCTCTGTCCCAAAAATAAATAAACGTTGAAAAAAAAATTTTTTAAAAAACTAAAAATAGAACTACCTTATGACCCAGCAATTGCACTACTAGACATTTATCCACGTGATACAGGTGTGCTGTTTCAAAGGGACACATGCACCCCCATATTTATAGCCACACTATCAACAATAGCCAAAGTATGGAAAGAGCCCAAATGTCCATCAGTGGATGAATGGAGAAAGAAAATATGGTCTATGCATACAATAGAGTATTACTCGGCAATCAAAAAGAATGAAATCTTGCCATTTGCAACTACATGAATGGAACTCGAGGGTAGTATGCTAAGTGAAATTAGTCAGTCAGAGAAAGACAAAAATCATATGACCTCACTCATATGAGGACTTTAAGAGACAAAACAGATGAACTTAAGGGAAGGGAAACAAAAATAATATAAAAACAGGAAGGGGGACAAAACAGAAGAGACCCACAAATATGGAGAACAAACTGAGGGTTGCTGGAGGGTTTGTGGGAGGGGGAATGGGCTAAGTGGATAAGGGGCATTAAGGAATCTACTCCTAAAATCTGTATGCTAACTAATTTGGATGTAACTTTTAATAAATTAAAAATAAAATTAAAAAAAAATGTGTGTGTGTGTGTGTGTGTGTATATATATATATATCCATCTTCATTACAGTATTGTTTACAATACCCATGATATGGAAACAATCTTAATTGTTCATCAATGAATAAATGGATAAAGAGAATGTGGTATATATATGCAATGTAGTATTCAGCTGTAAAAAAAGAATAAAATCTTGCCATTTGTGAGAACATAGATGGATCTCAAAGATTTTGGGTCACAAGAAATAAGTCAGATAGAGAAAGAAAAGTACCATATAATCTCACTTATATGTGGAATCTGAAAAAACAGAAAATTAAAAACAAACTAAAAACCCATGTTCATCGACACAAAGAACAGATTAGTGGTGCTAGAGGTGGGGAGTAGCAGTGGGAGAAATATGTGAAGGGGTCAAATGGTAAAAGTTTCCACTTATAAAGTAAAAAAGTAATGGGAATGTAGTGTACAGTATGGTAACTATAGTTAATAATACTGGCAGTGCATGTTTGAAAGTTGCTGAGTAGTTTTTAAAAGTTCTATTCACTAGAAAAATTTTTATTTTTATTAAGGTGACTGATGTTAACTGAATTTATTGTAATAATTTCACAATGTATACAAACAATTATGTTGTACACTGAAACTCATATAATCTTATATGTCAATTATACTTCAATTGGAAAACATTTAAAAAAAATATTGTTTTCCTTTAAGACTATAAAAATAATACATACTCAGAGTTGAAGTGTCGACAGTACATGAGCACCTGCAATCATATCTGAGATAGCTACAGTCTGAAGTATTTACTTCAAGTTCTTAAAATTATGCACATTGATTTTTATTTTTATGTAATTACATAATTACATTTTAATTGTACACACAAGGTACACATACATACCCTAGTTTATTTTTACTAAATATTACTTTTATATGTTACTGTTATTACAGACTTTCTTTAGAATATGATTTTCCTGAAATATGCAGGTATTGGGGGGGTTAAGATGGCTGAGTAGTACGGGGACCCTGAGCTTGTCTTGACCCTGAAACACAGCTAGATCAACATCAAACCATTTTGAACACCTAAAACTGATCTGAGGATTAACGCAACAATCTTCATAATTAGGCAAGTACCTTGACAAGTATGTGGTGCTGAGCAGTGAATTGGGGGAGAGAAAAGCCAGAGAGTACTGCGCAAGGTAGGGAGTTGTTTTTGTGGAGGTAGAACATAGAAAAAGTGGGAGAGAATGCAGTGCAATGAGATTATGCAAGAAAACCATTCCCCCTGAAAGTAGCTGGAAGGAAAGAGGGAAGGAAAGAAAGAAAACACTTGCAGGAAACTGGACAAGAAATCTGTTCCCCAAAAACATTGATGGGGAAAAAAGAAGAGGATGTCAATATTGCCATTGTTTTTATAAACCATGGACTGCAGCATCTGAAGTTTTGGAGCTCAGTTCCTGGAGGTGCTCTGATGAGGAAGTAGGCAGTGTGGTCTGAGGGGTGCCTGTTCCACATTGGGTGAAACAGTTCCCCAACTTGGAGTGCATTTGGTAAAGGTGATATGGCCTCTCTGTGAGCAAAATCCCCAGAGAGCTGCCATATTTACTGGTATGGGAACAAAGACATTGGCTGAGGGCAGCAAACCCTGGTGCTGGCTGTGTGTTGCAAATTACCATAAACTACGAGCCACTGCCACTATAGGAACAGGTGAGTCCTTTCTGGGATAAGTAGGTACCCAGCCATTGTTTGGGAGACCCTCCCCCAGAGGATCAACAAGGACCGAGCTGCAGGGGTCTCTGAAGTGTGAGGTTTTGAATTTGAATGTATTTTGTTTGTTTGTTTGTTTGTTTGGAGAGTGGGGGAGGGGAAAGGGCAGAGAGGGGGAAAGAGAGAATCTCAAGCAAGATCCGAGCTATCAGCAAAGAGCCCAATGCAGGGCTGAATCCTATAAACTGTGAGATCATGACCTGAGCTGAAATCATGAGTCTGACACCTAAGCAACTGAGCCACCCAGGGACAACTGCAGTGTGAAGTTTTGAAACACAGCCCCATCTGAGATAAAAGTCTGGAAGGATAAAAAAGAAAAAGGAAAGGACCCAAATAAATAAAACCAAGAATAAAAGAGGAGAGATCACCACTAACACAGCAGAAATAAAAACAATAATAAGAGAATATTATGAGCAATTATATGCCAATAAAATGAGCAATCTGTAAGAAATGGACCAATTCCTAGAAACATATACACTACCAAAACTGAAACAAGAAGAAATAGAAAATTTGAACAGACCCATAACCAGTAAGAAATCGAATTAATAATCAAAAATCTCCCCCCAAAAAAACAGACTTCAGGGCCAGATGGCTTTCCAGGGGAATTCTACCAAACATTTAAGGAAGAGTTAACACCTTTTCTCTTGAAGATGTTCCAAAAAATAGAAATGGAAGGAAAACTTCCAAACTCTTTCTATGAATCCAGCATTACCTTGATTTCAAAACCAGACAGAGACCTCAGTAAAAAGGAGAACTGTAGACCAATTTCCCTGATGAACATGGATGCAAAAATCCTCAACAAGGTGTTAGCCAACTGGATTCAACAATACATTAAAAAAAATATTCACCACGATCAAGTGGGATTTATACCTGGGATTCAGGGCTGGTTCAATATCTGCAAAACAATTAACATGATTCATCACATCAATAAAAGAAAGGACAAGAACCATAAGATCCTCTTAATAGGCGCAGAGAAAGAATTTGACAAAATACAGCATCCTTTCCCAATAAAATCCCTCAAGAAAGTAGGGATAGAAGGAGCATACCTCGAGATCATAAAAGCCATATCTGAATGACCCAATGCTAATATCATCCTCAATGGGGAAAAACTGAGAGCTTTCCCCCTAAAGTCAGGGACAAGCGATGGATGTCCACTCTTGCCAGTGTTATTCAACATAGTAGTGGAAGACTTAGCCTCTGCAAACAGACAACACAAAGAAATAAAAGGCATCCAAATTGGCCAGGAGAGGTCAGACTTTCACTCTTTGCAGATGACATGATACTCTATATGGAAAACCCAAAGTATTACACCAAAAAACTGCTAGACTGATTCATGAATTCAGCAAAATGGCAGGTATAAAAATTAATGCACAGAAATCTTTGAATTCCTATATATCAACAATGAAGTGACAGAAAGAGAAATCAAGGAATCAATCCCATTTACAGGTGCACCAAAAACCATAAAATACCCAGGAATAAATCAAACCAAAGAGTTGAAAAACCATACACTGAAAATTATAGAAAGCTTATGAAAGAAATTGAAGAAGACACACAATAAAAGGAAAAAAAAATATTCCATGCTCCTGGATTGGAGGAACAGATATTGTTAAAATGTCGATACTACCCAAAGCAATCTACATATTCAATGGAATCCCTATCAAAGTAACACCAGCATTCTTTACAGAGCTAGAACAAACAATCCTAAAGTTTTTATGCAACCAGAAAAGACCCCAAATAACCAAAGCAATCTTGAAAAAGAAAACCAAAGCAGGAGGCATCACAATCCCAGACTTCAAGCTATACTACAAAGCTGGAATCATCAAGACAGTATGGTACTGGCACAAGAACAGACACTCAGATCAATGGAACAGAATAGGGAACCCAGAAATTGACCTACCAACGTATGGCCAACTAACCTTTGACAAAGCAGGAAAGAATATCCAATGGAATAAAGACAGTCTCTTCAGCAAGTGGTGCTGGGAAAACGGGACAGCGATATGCAGAAGAATAAACCTGAACTGCTTTCTTACACCATACACAAAAATAAACTCAAACTGGATGAAAGACCTCAATGTAACACAGGAAGCAATCCAAATCCTTGAGGAGAAAGTAGGCAACAACCTCTTTGATCTTGGCTGCAGCAACTTCTTACTCAACATGTCTCCAGAGGCAAGGGAAACAAAAGCAAAAATGACCTACTGGGACCTCATCAAAATAAAAATCTTCTTCACAGCAAAGGAAACAATCAGCAAAACTAAAAGGCAAGCGACAGAATGCGAGAAGATATTTGCAAATGACATATCAGATAAAGACACAGACAACAAAATCTACAAAAAACTTCTCAAACTCAACACCCAAAAAACAAAGAATCCAGTGAAGAAATGGGCAAAAGACATGAATAGACACTTCTCCAGAGAAGATATCCAGGTGGCCAAATGACACATGAAAAAGTGCTCACCATCACTCATCATCAGGGAAATACAAATCAGAATCACAATGAGATATCACCTCACACCTGTCAGAATGGCTAACATTAACAACTCAGGCAACAACAGATGTTGGCGAGGATGGGGAGAAAGAGGGTCTCTTTTGCATTGTTTGTGGCAATGCAAGCTGGTGCAGCCACTCTGGAAAACAGTGTGGAGGTTCCTCAAAATACTAAAAATAGAACTACCCTACGACCCAGAAATTGCACTACCTGACACTTATCCACAGAATACAGGTGTGCTGTTTCAAAGGGACACATGCACCCCCATGTTTATAGCTGCACTATCAACAATAGCCAAAGTATGGAAAGAGCCCAAATGTCTATCAATGGATGAATGGATAAAGAAAATGTGGTGTATATATATATACAATGGAGTATTACTCGGCAATCAAAAGGAATGAAATCTTGCCATTTGCCACTACGTGGATCAAACTGGAGGGTATTATGCTATGTGAAATTAGTCAGTGAAAGACAAGTGTCCTATGACTTCACTAATATGAGGACTTTAAGAGACAAAACGGATGAACATAAGGGAAGGGAAACAAAAATAATATAAAACAGGGAGGGGGACAAAACAAAATAGACTCACAAATATGGAGAACAAACTGAGGGCTGCTGGAGGGGTTGTGGGAGCTGGGATGGGCTAAATGGGTAAGGGCCATTAGGAAATCTACTCCTGAAATCACTGCTTCACTATATGCTAACTAATTTGGATGTAAATTTAAAAAAATAAAAAAATAAATAAAAAAAAGAATACTATTTCAGGTTGAAAAAGCATAGAAGACAAAAAGAATATCTTTCTACAGAGATAAAGGAACTAAAATCTAACCAGACAGGAAGTAAAAATTCTATCACTGAGATGCATTCTCAAATGGATACCATGATGGCAAAGATAGACAAAGCAGAAGAGTGAATCAGTCATATAGAAGACAAAATTATGTAAAATAATGAAACTGAAAAGAATAGGGAAACAAAGGCAGAAGATCATGATACAAGACATAGAGAACTCAGTGAGTTGTTAAAGAAGAATAACATTCATATCATAGGACTCATGGAAGATGAAGAGAGAAAAAATGGGGGCAGAAAATGTTTACTTGAGCAAATTATAGCTGAAAAATTCCCTAATCTCGGGAAGGACACAGACAACAAAATCTAACAAACACAGAGAACTCTCATTAAATTCAATAAGAGCCTACCATCACCAAGGCATATCATAGTTAAATTCACAAAATACTACATACAATGAAAGAATCATGAAATTAGCAAGGTAATAAAAGTCCTTAACAGACAAGGGGAGAAGGATCAGGTAGGCAGAAATCTGTTCACAGAAACTTGGCAGGCCTGAATGGAGTGCCAAGGATGTGTTCAAATTTCTGAATGGGAAAATTACGCACCAATAATTCTTTATCCAGCAATGATACTATTCAGAAGAGTGGGAGAGATAAGAGTTTCTCAGGAAAGCAAAAACTAAGAGTTTGTGACCACTAAACTAGCCCTGCAAGAAACTTGAAGGGGGACTCTATGAGTGGAGGAAAAAAAAAAAGACCAAAAGCAGCAAAGACTAGAAAGGATCGTAGAACATCACCAGAAACACCAACTCTACAGGCAACACAATGGCACTAAATCCATATCTTTCAATAATTACTTTGAATGTAAATGGACTAAATGCTCCAATCAAAAGATATAAGGTATCATAATGGATTAAAAAATAAGATCCATCTCTATGCTGCCTACAGAAGACTCATTTGAGACATGAAGACACCTGCAGATTGAAAGTGAGGGGAAGGATTACATCTATCATGGTAATGGATGTAAAAAGAAAGCCTGATTAGCCATACTTATACACACAAACTAGATTTCAAAATAAGACTGTAAGAAGAGTTGAAGAAGAGCATTATATCATAATTAAGGGGTCTGTCCCTCAAGATCTAACAATTGTAAATTCTTATGCCCCCAACATGGAATTCCCTAAATATATAAATAAATTAATCACAAACATAAATAATCTCAATGGTAATAATAAAATAATAGTAGGGTACTTTAACACCGGCCTTACAACAATGAACAAATCATCCAAGCAGAAAATTAACAAGGAAACAATGGATTAAAATAACACACTGGACCAGATGGACTTAACAGATATATTCAGAACATTTCATTATAAAGGAGTAGAATAGACATTCTTCTCAAGTACACATGGAACATTCTCCAGAATATATAACATATTGGGTCATAAATCATCTCTCAACAGGTACAAAAAGATTGAGATAAAACCATGCATATTTTAAGATCACAATACTATGAAATGTGAAATCAACCACAAGAAAACATTTGGAAAAAACAGAAATACTTGGAGGTTAAAGAACATCCTACTAAAGAATGGATGGTTTAACAAAGAAATTAAACAGAAATTAAAAATTACACGAAGACCAATGAAAAGGAAAACACCCTAGTGCAAAATATTTGGGATGTAGCAAAGGCAGTCAAAAGAAGGAAGTATGTAGCAATTGAGGCCTTCTTAAAGAAGGAAAAAATGTCTCAAATACACAACGTAACCTTACACTTAAAGGATCTAGAAAAGAACAGCATATAAAGCGTAAAACAAGCAAAAGAAGTAAAATAATAAAGATTAAAGCAGAAATCAATGATGTTGAAATAAAGAAGAAAAAAAAACAGTAAGAGAGATCAATGACACTAGGAGTTGGTTATTTGAAAGAATTTAAAAAAATTGATAAACTTCTATCCAGGCTCACCAAAAGAAAGTAGAAAGGACCCAAATAAATAAAATCATAAATGAAAGAGGAGACATCAGAACCAACATTGTAGAAATACAAATAATAATAGAATATTATGAACAATTATATGCCATGAAAGTGGGCAATCGGGAAGAAATGGATAAATTCCTAGAAACATATAAATGACAAAAACTGAAACAGGAAGAAATAGGAAATTAGAGCAGACCCATAAGCAGTAAAGAAACTGAATATGTAATCTAAAATCTCCCAAGAAATGAGATTCCAGGGCCAGTTGGCTTCCCAGGGGAATTTTAACAAACATTTAAAGTAGAGTTAATACCTATTCCTTTGAAACTCTTCCAAAGAAAAGAAATGGAATGAGAAATTCAAACTCATTCTATGAAGTAAGCATTGCCTTGATTCTAAAACAACACGGATACCCCCACTAAAAAGGAAAATTACAGATTAATTTCCCTGATGAACATGTATGTAAAATTTTCCAACAAGATATTAGCAAATTGAATCCAACAACACATAAAAAAATTATTCACCATGATCAAGTGGGATTTATACCTGGGCTACAGAGCTGGTTCAATATCTACAAATCAATCAACATGATGTACCTCATGAATAAGATAAAGGATAAGAAACTTATGATCCTATAAATAGATGCAGGAAATGCATTTGACAAAATACAGCATCCATTCTTGAATAAAAAAAACTCTCAAGAAAGTAGGGACAAAAGGAACATACCTCGACATAATAAAGGGCATATACAAAAGACCCAGAGCTAATATCCTCAACTGGAAAAATCAAGAGCTTTCCCCCTGAGCTTAGTAATACAACAATGATGCCCACTCTTAACATTGTTATTTAACATAGTACTGGGAGTTCTACCTTAAGCAATCAGACAAGAAAAATAAACAAAAGGCATATGAATTGGCAAAGAGGAAGTCAAATTTCCACTCTTCACAGATGACATGATATGCTACATGGAAAACCTGAAAGACTACACCAAAAAATTGTTAGAACTGATACAAGAATTTAGCAAAGACACAGGATATCAAATCAACGTACAGAAATCTGTTGCATATCTATACACCAATTATGAAGCAGCAGAAAGAGGAATCAAGGAATCTACCCCATTTACAATTGCAACAAAAACCATTAGATACTGAGGAATAAACCTAACTAAGGAGTAAAACATCTGTACTCTGAAAACTATAGAATGCTTACAGAAGAAATCAAAGAAGACACAAAGAAATGGGAAAATATTTCATGCTCATTAATTATAAGGACAAATATTGTTAGAATGACACATTTCTTTATGAATTCATCAGTCAATGGGCATTTGGGTTCTTTCCATAATTTGGCTACTGTTGATAATGCTTCTTATAAACATTGGGGTGCATGTGCCCCTTCCAATCAGTATTTTTGTAACCTTTGGGTAAATAACTAGTAGTGCAAATGCTGGATTGTAGGGCCTTTCTATTTTTAAATTTTTAAAATATCTTCCATGCTGTTTTCTGGAGTGGCTGTACCAGTTTGCATTTCCAACAACAGTATAAGAGAGTCCCCCTTTCTCCACATCCTCAATAACAACTGCTGTTTCCTGTGTTGTTAATTTTACCATTCTGACTGCTGTGAGGAGATATTTCATTGCAGTTTTGACATATATTTACCTGATGATGAGTGATTTTGAGCATCTTTTCATGTGTCTGTTAGCAATCTAGATGTCTTCTTTATTAAATATCTATTCATGTCTTCTGCCCATGTTTTATATGGATTATTTCCTGTTTGGGTTTTGAGTTTGATAAGTTCCTTATTTTGGATACTAATCCTTTATTAGATATGTCATTTGCAAATATCTTCTCTCATTCTGAATGTTGCCTTTTAATTTTCCTGATTGCTTTCTTCACTGTGCAGAAGCTTTTTATCTTGGTGAAGTACCAATAGTTTATATTTGCTGTTTTCCTTGCCTCAGGAGACATATCTAGTAAAAAGTTGCAAAGACTGATGTCAAAGAAACTACTGCCTGTGTTCTTCTCTAGGATATTTATGGTTTCCTGTCTCATCTTTAAGTCTTTGCCTCCTGGATCTGGATGTCTATTTCCTTCCCCAGACTAGGGAAATTTTCAGCTATAATTTCCTTAATTAAGCCTTCTGCCCCTTTTCTCTCTCTTCCTCTGGGACTCCTATGATACAAATGTTATTATGTAACATGGAGTCACTGAGTTCCCTTAGTCTACTTTAGTGATACAAATTTTGTGTTTCTTTTGTTTCTTCAGCTTCATTATTTTCCATAATTCTATCTTCTATATGACTTATTTGTTCCTCTGTTTCATCCATCCTTGTGGTCATTACAACCTGTCAGTTTCAAATCTCGGTTATTGTACTTTTCATTTCAGTCTGATTTTTTTTTTTTTTTTTTTTTTTTTTTTTTTTTTTAGCCTGGCTACTACCTTTCCGATTGTTGCTTTAGTTTCTGGATAAGTCATATCACTTATATCTGCTTTGATTAGATCTCTGGCAATGAACTTGTTCTTTTTTGGGGGATGAATTCCTTCATCCTGGCATTTTGTCTAGGTCTCTGTATTCTTCTCTTTGTTAGAGAAACCTGTTATGTTACCTGCTCCTGAGAGTAATGGCTTTATGAAGAAGAGATCATATTATGTCCAGGGCCTACTGTCTCAGGAAGTGTCTCTGGTGTATGCTGCTGCATGAATTCTGATCCTGTGTTTTGGTTGCTCTATCCCTCAAGTCAGTCTTATGTAGATGTCTCCTTGCTTGAAGTATGGAGTGTTTGGGCTTTGGCCAGAATGTGGTGAGTTTTAACTAGGTGTGCTCTGTTTTGCTTGTTAAAAGAGACCTTATCCTATTTCCACTAGAGCAGAAGCTTTGCAGAACTCTATGATCAGTAGATGAGGTGCCTGTGGAGGTTTGTGCCAGTTTTCTGGGGAAGGTCTTTGCTGTGCTGGTCCTTACACACATTTGCTCAAGAAAAACAATACCAGCAGAGCGCAGGGGCCAGAACTTGGTGTAAACGAGTTAGACCCTCAGTGTTGGCCCTGCACTGTTGCTGATGTTGGTTTATCCTGAGGGGCAGGGGAGGAAAATAGCACCAATCTTTTCCTTTGTCCCCATAGAGGGGAGTTCATTCTATTTGCTGCCAGTGAAGCACTTTCAGAGGAACAAAAAATTTCCCCTCATGTGTCACAGGTATTTGTCAGATCGCTGTTTTCACACAGTCTCTGGGTCAGTGGCCTGCCTAGAACAGTGCAGTGCACTGTAGGCTCTACCCCAGCAAGGCCTGCTGATTTTTAAAATTCCAAACTTCAGTGACCTGTTGTGGCTGGGACCTATGTTGGTCCTCTGGAAAACGGTCTCACCCTGGTGGAACTGATGCAGTTATGATTAAAAAGGGCAGTTGTGTCAGAGTGTAGGGGAGTGGGATTTGGAGCAAAGCACATTAAACAGCCAGTGTCGGGGCGCCTGGGTGGCGCAGTCGGTTAAGCGTCCGACTTCAGCCAGGTCATGATCTCGCGGTCCGTGAGTTCGAGCCCCGCGTCGGGCTCTGGGCTGATGGCTCAGAGCCTGGAGCCTGTTTCTGATTCTGTGTCTCCCTCTCTCTCTGCCCCTCCCCCGTTCATGCTCTGTCTCTCTCTGTCCCAAAAATAAATAAAAAATACGCTGAAAAAAAAAAAACAGCCAGTGTCTGGGTTAGCCACCTTCATCAGGTGTCTCTTTGACTTTGGGGAGTGAAATGGCTTCTGACTGTCTTGCCCCCAGAGAGGTAATACTATCTCTCAAACATGAGCTCCAACTGTCTCTCCCTATGTGCCTTAGGCAATCCTCAGATTGTGCAGTCTGCTCCAGGGTCATTTTCCTGCCTCTTTTCCAGGTGTAGGGAGACATCTTAAGGTTCTGTATTCCAGCCAAGCCTGGAGACCTCTAAAACTTCAGTCTTTGAGCCCCACTGGTTGCAAAAACTCATGAAAATAAGCCTTTCTATTTTCCCCAGCCAATGGCATTGGGGAAGTGTTCTCCTTATGCATATCCATGTTCTCTCCTCTCTCTCTCTTTTGCCTTCCCTTATGACCATGGCTCCCTCCCCTCCACAGTACCTGAGATCCATTCCTCCCCCAAACCACTTCTCCCTACTTCCTACCTTCCTCAGTGTGGCCTCTTCTCTGCCTCTAGTTGTGCAGTTTGTTCTTTAAGTCCTCAGTTCAATTTCTTGGGTATTCAGAATGATTTTATCATTATCTAGCTGTGTTCAATGGATGAAGGGATGAAGCAAGGTGTCCATTGATAGATTAATGGATAAAGAAGATAGGTATATTTATACAATGGAAAATCATTCAGGCATAAAAAAGAATGAAATATTGCCATTTGCTACACCATGGATGGATATAAAGAGTATAATGCTAAACAAAATAAACAAGTCAGAAAAACAAATGTCATGTGATTCACTCATATGTGGAATTTAAGAAATAAAACAAGCAACCAAAATAGAGAGAGAGAGACGAACCAAAGAAACGCACTCTAAACTGTAGACAACAAACATATAGTGAATAGGGAATCTGCATGGAGGATGGGTAAAGTAAGTGAATAGGATTAAAAGTACACTTACCTTGATGAGCACTGAGCAATATATGGAATTTTTGAATCACTATATTGTACACCTGAAAGTAATATAACATTGTATGTTCACTACAATGGAATTAATATAAAATAAAATAAAATAATTAAAAACTATTAACTGAAAATAAAGAATTGTCATTCTGTACACCTACAACTAATATAGCACTGTATGTTAGTTATACTTCAATAAAAATTAAAAATATATATATAAACATATTTAAATATACATAACATTTTAAATAAAATCTAAAGAGAAATTGAATGGCCAATGGTGGCCAAGTGGGGTAAGAATATTTGAAAAGATCTGTTCTTGTTTTTCCTCCTGTTTTCTAAATTCCCTGCTATATGGTCATATTGCTTTTTTAAGAAAGTAGAAGAATAAAATCTATGTAGAATGTGGATATGTTTGAGTTGTGATATTAAGCAAAAAGAAGAATGCAAAGCTGGATCAACAATATAATTACAAGTATATAAAAACAAGCATAGAAAAAATACTGGAATGATGTATTTCAAATTGCTAAAAGTGTTTTTGTTTTGAGAGTTGAATTAAAGAGATTTTATCCATGTTCTCAATTTCAAAAATGCTGTAAAATGTGGTTATATTGCTTGTATAATATTTAAAGAGTAGATTAATTATGAATACTTCTTAGAACCTCAGAAAATATTTATGAAATAAGTGTCAACAGCCCCTCATACTGGGCTGAAGGTATGGTTAAAATTATGATTAAATCCTTCTGCCTTTAAATAAGGTGTTACTTTAAAGGAAGAAAGAGAAGCATAATGTTATCGTGTTAAGGTGGTATGGTGAAATATGTTATTTTCCTTCTTTTTAAACATTCAAAAGTCACAATGTTTTTCTTTTAAAATTTTTTTTCAACGTTTTTATTTATTTTTGGGACAGAGAGAGACAGAGCATGAACGGGGGAGGGGCAGAGAGAGAGGGAGACACAGAATCGGAAACAGGCTCCAGGCTCCGAGCCATCAGCCCAGAGCCCGACGCGGGGCTCAAACTCACGGACCGCGAGATCGTGACCTGGCTGAAGTCGGACGCCTAACCGACTGCGCCACCCAGGCGCCCCAAAAGTCACAATGTTTTTCAATGAAGTGATGGTTTGGAGTATTACAAAGCAATATGGAAAGAAGGAAAAGTGAAAGATCCAAAATAATATAATTAGCTGAACTCTTTGCATACAATTTTTAAATATATTTTTAATGTTTATTTTTGAGAGAGAGACAGAGCATGAGCAGGGGAAGTGAAGAGAGAGAGAGAGAGGAAGACACAGAATCCGTAGTAGGCTTCAGGTTCTGAGCTGTCAGGACAGAGCTTAATGTGGGGCTCCAACCCAGGAACCACAGGATCATGATCTGAGCCAAAGTTGGATGCTTAACCAACTGAGCCACCCAGGCGTCCCTATTTTTTTAAAGTATGTACAAGCTGAGAAAATGCTGAAATGAAATAGAACAGAGTGATCAACAGTGACCTATGTTCCAGTGCTTTGTTTTGTTTTGTATTTTGTATTAGGGTATTTTGTCTTCTCTACAGAGACTACAGTCTCCAAGGATTCTGTATTGTGATTATTTTCCTTATATAATTAGTAAATGTTCTTTTTTAAAATGAAGGAATAGACTACATGATATCTAACAGATGAAAAGGTGGTTAGATCTGAGGTCCAAGGCTGTATTCTAGTTATAATGTTTAGAGATGAAATGGAAGATTAGAAGTGGTTGACTCACTGATTAGTTCACTGCTGGTGGTTCTGCCAAACAAGTGAAAGAGACGCGGTTCCACAGAGTGGAATGTAATGCAAATGGTGTCAGCTCAAGACTTCACATTGCTCCCTGTAAAGAAGATGGGAATATGAAGTAGGTATTGACTAGAAAACTAACCTCACAGGAGGAGTTAAGATGGTAGAAGTGAAGGGGAACCCTAAGCTTGTCTCATCCCTGGAACACAGCTATATAGTAATCACATCACTTTGAACACCCAAGAAATCAATTGGAGGTGTAAAGGAACAAAGAAACCCTGCAAGTCCACAAGTAGAAAAGCAACAATGTTTTGGAAGTTAGAAGGTTCAGAGAGTTGACTTGGGGGAGATATAAGTGAATATGATGGCAGGGACAGAGCCTGCTTATGGGAAGCTACTGTAAAATATTATAAACAGTGGAGCACAAAATCTGAACTTTTACAAGTCCACTACTGTGGGAGACATGCCTGGCTTAAAGATTTTCAGGTGGAAAAGCAGGGTGGAGTCCCAGGAGTGACAGCAAAGATGGAGAATCCCCTGGGTTGCAAGAAGAAACCAGAGTGGTGCCAAAGTGCTGCACTCTTACCAGACATAGAAACAGGGACTCTAGCTGCAGGAAACGAGCTGGGGGGCTGGCTTAGTTCTCTATTTTGCCATAAACTTTGAACTGCTGGAGTCATGCAACCACTTTCCTTGCATGACCAACAAATGGCAAAAGCGTGGTGAGACCCTCCTCCAGAGGAACAGTGCAGGTCTGAACTGCAGGAGTTTCTAAAATTTGGAGTTTCAAAACTCAGTCTCACGCCTGAGATACAAATGTTTGGACACAAACAGGGAAAATGCAAGGTTAGATGAAAACTGGGGACAGAAGAGGGGTGACTATTTGCTCCTCTGTGAGGGTTCTCTGAAAACTGAAGGACACAAACTTTCAGCTCTGGGGCTAGCTAATGGGGTGCTAACATATTCATCCCTTGCATTAGTGCTAAAGGCCTTCAGAGAGCAAAAGAGCACCACCTAGTGGAGCCCAAATCTATGTACACCAAGCCCAGCCCCTCTACCTCAGAGGTGCATTTACACTACAGCAAGTCCACTTGAGAATCAGTGCAACAGGACCCTGCCCCAGAAGACCAACACAAACAACTCCCTTGCAGCAATTCTACTGATTGTAGGGTGCTGCACATTTCAGTTCTTGGGGAAATGGGATCAATTTTCCTTTTTACTTTTATTCTTTATTTTTTATTATTGTTTTTCATTTATTTGCTTATTTTTTCAATTCCTATTATTCATTTATTATTATTATTATTTTTTTATATTTCTATTTAAATTTTAAGTTTATTTATTTTGAGAGATGGAGACAGAGATGGCATGAGTGGGAGAGGAACAGAGAAAGACAGAAAGAGAGAAAGAATCCCAAGCAGGCTACATGCTGTTAGCATGGAGCCCGACATGGGGCTCAAACTCACAGTGAGATCCTGACCCTAACCAAATCAAGAACCAGACACTCAATCGTCTGATTGAGGTGTCCTATATATAGGACATAGGTGTCCTATATATATATATATATATATATATATATATATATATATATATAATTTTTGTGTATTTATTTTATTTTATTTTTTCTATTTTTAGATCTAGTTATTTTAACAAGCAGACTAAAACACACCCAAGATCTCTTTTTTGTTTTGTTTTGTTTTGTTTCTTTGTTTTTTGTTTTGTATCTTTTATTTGTTTTGGTTCAATTTTCTTTTATGGACAAAATGACAAGATGGAAAAATTCAACCCAAAAGAAAAAACAGGATCTATACCTCATGACCAGGAATTTAATCAATATAGATATAAGTAAGCTGTCTGAACTAGAATTTAAAATAACAATTATAAGGATACTATACTAGCTGGGCTTGAAAAAAGTATGAAAGACAATAGAGAATGCCTTTCTGCAGAGATAAGAAAACTAAAATGTAATAAAGCAGAAATTTAAAAAGCTACAATGAAGAAGTAAACCCAAATGAAAGCCATAAAAGCGAAGATAGGTGAAGCAGAGGAGCAAATCAGTGATATAAAAGATAAAATTATGGAAAATAATTAAGCTGAAATGGGGAGAGAAAGAAAGGTAATGGATTATGAAGATAATGGATTAGACATAGGCAACTCAGTGACTTATTAACATGGAATAACATTCATATCATAAGAGTCCCAGAAGATAAAGAGAGAAAAAGAGGCAGAAGGTTTATGTCAGCAAATTATAGCTGAAAAATTTCCTAATCTAGGGAAGGACACAGACATCAACATCCAAGAAGCACAGAGAACTCTCATTAAATACATCAAAAGCTGACCATTGCCAAGACATATCATAGTCAAAATCACAAAACGCACAAAGAAAGAATCCTGAAAGCAGTAAGGGAAAAAAAATTCTTAACCTACAAAGGAAGACATATCAGCTTCACAGCAGATCTGTCTACAGAAACGTTGTGGGCCAGAAAGGAGTGGCAGGATATATTTAACGATCTGAATGCAAAAAATACGCAGTCAGTAATTTTTTATCCAGCAAAGCTATCATTCAGAATAGAAGGAGAAATAAAGGGTTTCCAAAGCAAACAAAATGTAAAAGAGTTCGTGATCACTAAACAAGCCCTGCAAAAAATTTTAAGAGGGACTCTTTGAAGGGAGAAAAATAGACCAAAGCAACAAAGACTAGAAAGGACCACAGAACATCACCAGGAACACCAATGTTACAGACAACACAATGACACTAAATTAATATCTTTCAATAATCACTCTGAATATAAATGGACTAAACGTTCCAATCAAAAGACATAGGTTATCAGAATTAATTAAAAAAAAAATCCATCTATATGCTGCCTATAAGAGACTGATTTTAGACCTAAAGAAGCCTGCAGATTGAAAGGGATGGAGAATCATCTGTCATGCTAATGGTTGTCAAAAGAAAGCCAGAGTAGCCATACTTATAACAGACATACTAGATTTTAAAACAAAGACTGGGGGATCCTGGGTGGCTCAATCACTTAAGCGCCTGCCTGTTGGTTTTGGCTCAGGTCATGATCTCACGGTTCATGGAATCAAGCCCTGCATTGGGGTCTGTGCTGACAATGCAGAGGCTTCTTGGGATTCTCTGTATCCCTCTCTCTCTGCTGTTCCCCCACTTGTGCTGTCTCTGTCTCTCTCAAAATAAATAAATAAATAAATAAATAAATAAATAAATAAAACTAAATAAACTTTTAAAAATTTGAAGCAAAGATTGTAACGAGAGATGAAGAAAGGCATTGTATCATAATTGAGGGGTCTATCCATCAAGAAGATATAAAAATTATAAACAATTTTTCCCCCAAAGTGGAATCACCCACCATATAAATTAATCAATAAACAATGAAGCAACAGAAAGAAAATCAAGGGATCAATCACATTTACAATTGCAACAAAACCATAAAATAACTAAGAATAAATCAAACCAAAGAGGTGAAAAAAGTATACACTTGAAAACCATAGAAAGCTTATGAAATAAATGGAAGAAGACACACACAAAAAAAGGAAAAAGATTTCATGCTCCTGGATAGGAAGAACAAATATTGTTAAAATGTTGATACTACCCAAAGCAATCTACATATTCAATGCAATCCATATCAAAATAACATCAACATTTTTCACAGAGCTAAAACAAACAATCCTAAAATTTGTATGGAACCAGGAAAGACCCCGAATAGCCAAAGCAATCTTGAAAAAGAAAACCAAAGCAGGAGGCATCACAATCCCAGACTTCAAGCTATACTACAAAGCTGGAATCATCAAGACAGTATGGTACTGGCACAAGAACAGACACTCAGATCAATGGAACAGAATAGAGAACCAGGAAATGGACCCACCAACATAGGGCCAACTAATCTTTGACAAAGCAGGAAAGAATATCCAATGGAGTAAAGACAGTCTCTTCAGCAAGTGGTGCTGAGAAAACAGGACAGCGACATGCAGAAGAATGAAACTGGACCACTTTCTTACACCATACACAAAAATAAACTCAAACTGGATGAAAGACCTCAATGTAAGACAGGAAGCCTTCAAAATCCTCGAGGAGAAAGCAGGCAAAAACCTCTTTGACCTTGGCTGCAGCAACTTCTTACTCAACATGTATCCAGAGGCAAGGGAAACAAAAGCAAAGTGAACTATTGGGACTTAATCAAAATGAAAAGCTTCTGCACAGCAAAAGAAACAATCAGCAAAACTAAACGCAACCGACTGAATGGGAGAAGATATTTACAAACAACATGTCAGATAAAGGGTTAATATCCAAAATCTACAAAGAACTTCTCAAACTCAACACCCAAAAGACAAAGAATCCAGTGAAGAAATGGGCAAAAGACATGAATAGACACTTCTCCAGAGAAGATATCCAGATGGCCAACCAACACATGAAAAAATGCTCAACATCAGTCATCATCAGGGAATCACAAATCAAAACCATCATGAGATACCACCTTACACCTGTCAGAATGGATAACATTAACAACTCAGGCAACAACAGATGTTGGCGTGGATGGGGAGAAAGAAGATCTCTTTTGCATTGTTTGAGGCAATGCAAGCTGGTGCAGCCACTCTGGAAAACAGTATAGAGGTTCCTCAAAAAATTAAAAATAAAACTACCCTATGACCCAGAAATTTCACCACTAGGTATTTATCCAAGGGATACAGGTGTGCTATTTCAAAGGCACACATTCACCAGAATGTTTATAGCAGCACTATCAACAATAGCCAAAGTATGGAAAGAGCCCAAATGTCCATTGACGGATGAATGGATAAAGAAGATGTGGTATATATATACAATGGGGTATTACTTGGCAATCAAAAGGAATGAAATCTTGCCATTTGCAACTACGTGGAGGGTATTATGCTAAGAGAAATTCATCAGTCAGAGAAAGACAAATGTCATATAACTTCACTCGTATGAGGACTTTAAGAGACAAAACAGATGAACATAAGGAAGGGAAGTAAAAATAATATAAAAACAGGGAGGAGGACAAAACATAAGAGACTTAAATATGGAAAACAAACAGAGGGTAACTGGAGAGGTTGTGGGAGGGGGGGATGGGCTAAATGGTAAGGGGCAGTAAGGAATCTACTCCTGAAATCATTTTTGCACTATATTCTAACTAACTTGGATGTAAATTAAAGATAATAATAATAACATTTTGTCTTAAAAATAAATAAATAAATTTAACAATAAAATAAAGTAATGAATGTGTAAAAAAGATGTGATTATATATATTTCTCAGCCATAAAAATGAATGAAATATTGCCATTTACAAGGACATGGAAGGAGGTATTGTGTATTATGGTAAGTGAAATACATCAATAAGAGAAAGACCCTATGAATTCACTCATTTGTGGAATTTACGAAACAAAAAGAATGCTCATAGGGGAAGAAAAGAGAGAGGCAATTAATTAATTATGTAATTACTTACTTAATTAATTAATTGTAACATAATTAATTAATTTATTGTAATTAATTATTAGAGAACAAACTGATGGTTACCAGAGGGGAAGTAGGTCGGGGTGGATGTGTTAAATAGATGAAGGTGATTAATGAGGGCACTTGTGATGAGCACCGGGTCTTGTTTGTAAGGGTGGAATAACTACATTATACACTTGAAACTAATATTACCCTGTATGTTAATTAACTGGAACTTAAACACTTAAAAAGTGAGGTATATCTATATTTTTATTTTTTTTAATGTTTATTTATTTTGAGAGGGGGAGAGAGGCAGAGAGAGAGGGAGACACAGAATCTGAAGCAGGCTCCAGGCTCTGAACTGTCAGCACAGAGCATGTTGTGGGGCTCGAACTCACCAACCGCGAATTCATGACCTGAGCTGAAGTCGGATGCTCAACTGCCTGAGCCACCCAGGCACTCTATGATATATACTTTTTTAAGTTTTGTTTATCTATTTTGAGAGAGAAAAAGAAAGGGTGGGGGGACGCGAGTAAGGGAGGGGCAGAGAGAGAGAGAATCCCAAACAGGCTCCACACTGTCAGCAAGGAGCTCCCCGTGGGGCTCAACCCACAACAGGTGAGATCATGACCTGAGCCTAGGCAAGAGTTGGCCACTTAACTGTCTGAGCCACCCAAGTGCGCTGAGATATGGTTTTATAGATAGCGCATGAATGAGTAGAAAAGTTATATATGCACCATTATATATGTCTCTTTGTTGTTCCTACTTAAGGAAAGTTTACTTTCTTAGGAGCAGCTGGAAGATCTGTGGATAATCTTTAGGGGTACTTTTTAATCAAAATTTGGTTAAAATGTCAGTGGATTAAAAAGAGCTGATTCCAAAACGGAATGAAAAGCATCAATAAAGTTCATAAATTGGAAAAAAAATCACCTCTTGTTATTCACTCAGTTGTTTTCTAGTCACCATTTCTGGTTATTCTTTTCCTGCCTCTCCTTTGAGAACTCCTGCTACCAAGAGTGAGTCTACAGCAAAGCTAAATCTTTCATGTTCATTGCCTATCAGTGTTGTAAGGCTCTTAGAGATCATTGTGTCTACTCCTTTGCGCACCAAGGGGAAAACTGAGGCCAAGGAAAGGGAGAAGGGTATTTCACCTAGGGAATGATGGAGGTGCAATAAGAACTCAGATCTACAGGATGCTCTCTCATTGACAGCATTGTGGCCAAAAGACAGCATAAGCAATGTGGTTCTTCTGATAATATGGGAATGATCATCATGAG
This sequence comes from Leopardus geoffroyi, assembly GCF_018350155.1. Lineage (NCBI taxonomy): Eukaryota > Metazoa > Chordata > Mammalia > Carnivora > Felidae > Leopardus > Leopardus geoffroyi. The sequence goes on from NC_059343.1 coordinate 53,947,869, forward strand.
CTGATAATACATTGACACTATTTTGTTATACATAGAAATTCCCAGGGAGACTCTTTGATGTAGCCTTCTAAACTGGGAACTATGAGAAATCCAGTGGGATAAATAGGATTCTCTTTTCTGGGGCCTGTCTTAGGGAGGCAGCTGTGGCATAATGGGGAATGCTTATGCTTCAGAATCAGACAGACTGGGGCTGGAATTCCAGCCCAGCACTTACTGCTGTATAACCATAGAAAAACCATTAAATCTTTTTGGGCTTCAGTTTCTTCTTTTGTAAAATAAAGATTATAAAGAACACTCATCATCTAGGAACATCATGAGTATTAAATGAAACAAAATATGAAAGTGAGAAAACACATGAAAGGTAATTTGTAAGGGCTCAAAAAAAAAAAACCTGAATAGGACTCAGGTTCAATCTCTTTTGTCCTGAATTGAGTAATTGGGTGTTGTGTGTGTGTGTGTGTGCGTGCATGCACGTGTGTGTATGTGTGTGTATATGGGGGAGGGGCAGGGGAGGGAGGTAGAAAGATAAATTGAAATTGTTTGGGATTATTTCTGGCAATGCAGGTGTTTGGAAAGTAATAAAATTGGTAAACACCAGAGTCTACTCATAAATCAGTGATCATAGAATATTTTTAAAAACAACTTTTTTGAAGCATACTTTACATACGGTAAAATTCATTGATTTTGAGTGCACATTTTAATGATTTGTATTACCTTTACTGAATTTTGCAGCAGTCATTATCATAACCCAATTTTAGAACACTTTAATCCCCAAATAAGATCCTTCATGCCTATTTATATTTAATATTTTTTTCTCACCTCCAGCTCCAGGCAACCACTAATGTACCTTATGTCTCTATTAGTTTGCCTTTATGAACACTTTATAGAAATTGAATCATACAATATGTGGTCTGTTGTATCTGCCTTTTTCAATTATCATGCTTTGAGGCTCATGTATAACATACTGTTTGTCAGTTCAATCCTTTTTTATGACTGAATAGTATTCCATTATGTATATATGATTATTTGTTTACGCACAATTGATAGACATTTGGGTTGTTCCTACTTTATGGATGTTATAAATAATGTTTCTATAAATATTTGTGTAAATATTTTCAGAAGGTCTAAATAGAATAAGCTTGCATTTAAAAATATGATAAAAATGAAAAAAAAAACACACACACACAAACTCCTACAAATTGCAGACTTCAGAAGACATATGCACAGTCTTTTAGAACCATGGAATCCTGTTTAAGAAGTATTAGTTTAGAACTCAACAATTTCTAGTACATCTATAGCCCAGATTAGAAGATAAATGTTATAAACAATTTAAAAAGATAGAAGGATAGCTTGGGCTATAATCCAGATATTCTGAGTGACAAGTTACTGTATTCCACTTCCCCTGATGCTGCACCCACTGTAAGAAACACATTTTCTTATTTCTTATCTGTATTCACTGAGCAAAGATACACCAGCCAAGTGAAATACTCTGGGTTTTTTTAAAAATAGAGGAAAAAAAGTGTTTGGAAGTATTTCTGTTTACTGGCTAACATGAAATTTTTCCAGAACATCAAAAACAAAACCTAACTCTGCCAGTAGCCACACATACATATGACTCAAGATTTAACAAAATTTCTATAAATCACCAATTTATGAGGGAAAAGTAATTAGAATTTAGTTACATTCAAAGTTAAACACCAAAGAACTTGATAGTAAGGTGGGCAGGGTGTTAGGGGCATGAGAGATTATCTTCCAAGTATAGTAGGACTGTATGTTGTGGAAAGAGTGCAGCAGTAGTGACATTCTTACCTAGCCTCGGTATGAGAAACTTGAAGAAGAAAATTGCTCTCCCAGATTCTTTCCTGTCAAAATCCAAATCCAGGTATACAGAGAGGAAAATAGTGAACCAAAAGCAAACTCATTCCCAGCAAATATCTCCCCTCCCATACAAACAAAAGCAACCTATTTGGCTAGTTCAAATATAGACAATTCAACACTTATGTAGACTTGGGGGCATGTTGAAAATGTTTTTATCAGGGGCACCTGGGTGGCTCAGTTGGGTAAGTGTCCAACTTTTGATTTCGGCTCAAGTGATGATCTCATGGTTCATGGGATCAAGCCCCACATCGAACTCCATGCTAAGCATGAAACTTGCCTTGCATTCTCTCCTTCTCTGTCTGCTCTTCTCCAACTTGCGCTTTTTCTCTCTCTCTAAAAATAAATAAACGTTAAAAAAGTTTTAAAAATTGTATTTATCAAGTGCCCTTTGTTCTTCCACTGACCAATAACTCTCCAGTAGAAAATAAATACATACATAAAAACAAGGCACTCAAACAAAGATGTCCACACTTTAACAACAATGGGAAGGAAATCTTTAAAAGTATTCTCCAGAAGCAAACAATTGAGTGTGATATTTGACATGGCCAAACAGCAGTTACAAAGAATAAAAATATGTTTTACCTCACCTCTACATAAGACACCTTAAAAAGCAAAGTAAAACTTCATTTCCCTATTCCAATTGCCAATGCCAATTTTTGAACTTTAGAAAGGAAATTAGAACCAAGGTGATTCTGAGTATATTTTGGGGTGGACACATTGTGTTCATACTATGTGGACTTTGCTGTTGGCTGGCACACCTGTGAACTAAGGTAGTCTGAGCAACCAAGGCTTGTATTTTCATTGCTACAGGAAAAGTCAGTGCTAAGAAGCTCTTCTGGGCTAGGTAGTCCATCAAGGAAGTCTGTTGTTTTGGGTGGAGCTCACACTGACCTTTGTAGTTACTGTGTTTATAGACACACCACTGGGGAATTTTGCTACCTGGAAGCTGCTTTTGTTTTGTTTTGTTTTGTTTTGTTTTCTACAGTGTTGTCCCTAATGCCACTATGGTAACTCTACATTAAAACAGTTGTTAAAGGGGAATCCATGAAGCAAAGGAGAAAGCTTGCTCTGGGAATTAGAAGACTTGGGTCAGACTAACTTCTGGCCTGACAAGCCATATATCTAATCTGAGCTTGTTTCCTCTTCTTTAAAAAGGGATATAATAACACCCAATTCAGTATATCTTTCACTGTCCCTTGTGGGATTTCCTCTCTCTCTCTCTCTCTCTCTCTCTCTCTCTCTCTCTCTCCCTCTCTCTCTCTTCTTCTCCCTCTCCCTTTCCCTCTCCCTCTCTGTCCCTCATTCACTTGTGTCCTCTCTCTCTCTCTCTCAAAAATGAATAAATAAATAAATAAATAACACCCAATTCAGGATCTTATGGGGATGAAATGGGTGTAAATGAGCTTTGTAAATTATAAAGTTTAGAGCAGGAACAGTGAAGAGTGCCATGTCATTTTTGTCATTGTATTATTGTTGTTATTGCTGTGTTACAATCACTATCTTTTCCATAGAACAGCAGTGTTGGACTTGAACCACTGCCAGATGCATGGTGACATTGGAACACCTAAGGCCTGCACAAGCTGAGTTATCATCTTTTTTTTTTCTTTTTGAGAGTGAAAGGGGGAGGGGAAGAGGGAGAGGGAGAGAGACAATCTCAAGAAGGATCCATGCCCAGCGTGGATTGAGCCACCCAGTCACCCCAATATGAATCATCTGTTTGGGTACTAGTTCTTTCCCTACTAGAAGGTAAAGAGATGACTAATTAAAGCCAGTGACATAAGAATAAGCCATCTCAGAAATAAAAGAACAGAGAACCTAAACTCCAAGGCCTAAACCCTTGGTTCATACATATTTGCTAATACCTGTGTGATGTTAGGCTGCTTGGTGCAGGCTTGTGTTCAATTGCTTCTAATACCCAGTACAGTACAATGGGGCCATTTTACTTTTTCTTAGGTGCTTTTAGCACCCTGATCAATGGGTTGCCCCAGGAGCCCTTAATCAATGATTATAGATGGACTATCCCCAAAGATGCATTTAATAAAATCCTGAAAGCAAAGAACTTGCTGTAGAGAACATTCCTTTGCCAGGGCTAAAACCTGATGATAAAGTGTGCAAGCTGCCTAAAGTACTTTATTAACCACCAAGAATTTGTGGGGTGGGAGCTAGCTCTACAGTATTCAGAAAGATAACTGGATAATAAAGAAGAATACAGTCTCCAAGGAGCTTATTCCCCTCTACTCTAGAGATACATGAGTAGAAGCTAAAGCAAAAACACACTTCAGCGTCATATGGGAAGGGGTTATGAGAGACCTGGGATCCAATTAACATGATAATAGAAACACACAATGAGGCTCCTTCCCTCCTCCCACTCAGATGCCCCTAAATTGATTGGAGGATCTTTTTGGGAGACTTCTGGGAGGTAGTTTCGGGAAATTAAACTCCAGAAGGAGGGTCACCTTGGCTCAGAAAGCTTCTGTAAGGTTCAAAGAAGGCAAGCCCCAGCCTTCCTCCCTTCTGGAGTTGCAGAATTATAACACCTCAAATAAAGGGTGAGGCTCAGGTAATCCACTGGAAAATCACTTGCCCTGCCCTATGCTGCAGTGCAGAAACATTGCTCTTCAAACATGTGTTAAGAGCCTCCAGCTGACCCAGGGAGTGCAGTGCATCTAGAGGAACCTGGAAAAAGGCAGAGGAAAACATAATGGCCATTGGAGGTAAGAACTACAGAGAGAGAAAAGAAAAAAGACAACTTTTATATCCTGGATGCAGATGAAATCCTATGTTATTTTTTCAATGGAAGACCACTGTTACCTTAGCAATTTACAGACTATTGGGCCAGACGTTTTTCATAATAGTAGGGATGAACTGCTTTAACCCATCTCCTAAGTATCTTCCCTGGGCGCATTAGTGATCCTATAGGGTTATTTAGGCAGTGTCTAGTGGAAAGAAAGAACTAGTGCCCTTCAATAGTCTTCCCTGTCCTTTGTCATAACCATGGGCAGATTTTGCTCTACTTGTCCTTCCCTGGACTGCATATACGTTTATCCATAGGATCCACACTTAGGTCTGAGAGTGGGAGTGGGCATGTTGGACAGGTGGCATTTTCCAAATATGCATTGCTTTGGGTAAGTTACTACCTTTTTAGGCCTCACTTTCCTCATCTTTAAAATAGGCATAATGTGTGAATAAATTTTTATAGACTATGAAGTACTGAAGTTATAACTGACATGTTTGCTCAAATATCTGCAATTTACTTGGAGGAGGCTTTCAAAGATGAAATAACTGCACTCCTCCCACCTCCAAATAAAGTAAAGTCTCAAGTCTTTGTCCAAACTAATATCAGGGACTATGAAATTGGACAGTGGAATGTGGGGAGGGGGCAGTAGAATGGATGCTCTTACTGGCTCCAGGCTTTATCTACTGTCTTTATACCACACAGGTAAAAGACAATAAGATAGGCAGATAAAAAGAATCTTGTCTGACCTTGCAGCCCTTCTCACTTTTTGACCTCTCAAGGGACAGTGCTAAATGGAAAGTCTCTTCGATTTACACTGGGGTCAGACTTGGCAGAGAATATACATCCATACTGGCTGCAGGATGGGGGTAAGGGAGTTTCTGGAAAGGGTAGAGCATAGACTTGGTACAGTGAGCAAGAACATTACCTCATTCACATCCAGGTATAAGAGCTTTATTTGTCTCTCCACCTTTTTTTCTTCCAAAGATTAATGTTTTATGGAACACATATGCCAGAAAATCAATATCTCTTTACTCAAAAACATTGTCTTCCAGAACATCAAATTTTCAAGAAATTAGAGAGGACTTGCTATTCACCCTACATCACTGAGTAACTTAAGGCTAGTCACGTTCCATCTATGGACCTCAGTTTCCTCATCTGCAAACTGGGAATGGTAATCCTTGCCTTGCTTGTCTTAGGGTTTGTATAAAGATCCAATAAGATAATGTCTGTAAACACACATTGCAAACTGTAAAGTGCAGCACCTGTATATGCAGTACAGTTCAGCACTTTCACTCCTAGGATAACTGTGTCCTATCTTCATCATTTGTTTTTACAAATTAAGTTACATCCAACATTCTGGACTATATAAGCTGTTCCAAAAGAAAGGAGAGAGTTGCTCTACTCATCTGGGAACTTTTTTTTTCTTCCAAATCTGATCTACTGTGGGGGAGTGTACATCAGATCAAGTGGCCCTTTATAGACATAAGAGGAACTTAAAAATAATCCATGATGCTCAAATCTCAGCACTGAGGTTCTCATTTGTCCTGTGCCATCAGTGTTGGAGAGTGAAGTTCCACCTTATTCTGGGAAGCAGGTGAAACTGGTGGTGAGCGCTCAGAAATTGATTTGTTCTGCTCTAAACCAAGAAAGCACCAATGGTCCCTGAGCTTCCCTAAGGTCAGACCTGAATGGGAAACATTGGCCCTCAGTGCTCCCACCCCAACCTCAAGAACTTCACTGTCACCTCAAAGACTAAAGTTCTGAAGTAAGTTTGGCCCTTGGGATCTACAGATTCAGCCTTGGGCTTTTAGATGACCAGCACCAGGAAGGGACAAAAGAAGCAAAAGTAGGAACTTAAATAAAAATAAAAGGAACTTTACGAAGTACCATTTTAAAGATCAAAAGGACATTGAGTTGAATCTCTGCTAAAGAATGGTAGAGCCCTATATATGGGGAGGAAGACCCTGGTAAGTGGGCTAGATCCAGAGCTGTCCCAGCCACAGAAGTCTAGGAGATGAATGGGGAATCAACGTGTCAGGCCTCCCCCAAGATGCATATAGAGGTGTGTGTGTGTGTGTGTGTGTGTGTGTGTGTATGTGTACTAAGAAGGGGGCAGTGTGAAGAAGCTAAAGGGGGAAGGATTTGATTTTGTCCCTAAAGTGCTAGATAGACATATCAATGTCTGAAGAAGAGGCCTCTCCTTCAGGTGTGCCAGACAAATATGCAAGGAGTAAAACTCTGCCCCATTCATTGGCATCCCCTCCTTTTTTATCTATAAATAACTGAGGTAGGAACATGCCTGGTTGTTCCATGGCCAAATGATCTGGCTCTCCAAGCTGGCTAGAATAGGGAAGCAAGAAATGCTGCAGGTAAGTCTTGGGGAAATGGTGAAGAATCAATCCTTGGTGGGATGGGATAAGATGTTCCCCATCCATAGAGCACTGGCTGTTGTGGATACCACATCCCAGGCCCCTGCTACCATTGTGGTATAGGAACAAAGCAGGAGAGTCCAGAGAGAATGACTGGGCAAGGTTGCCAGAAGCCCAAGGAGGAAGGAAAGGGAGGAGGGAGGAAAGTAAGTTAGAAATCTGTAGGGGCAATCTCAATAGTTTTCTGAGCTCCTTATCTCTGAAAACAAAAACAAAAAGAAAAACATAGTTTAGGTTAATCATTGAGGATTCAATAGCAGAAATATATTACTTAGCTAGGTTGATGATAGTTATACCCTCTTCTATACTGGTGAGACCACTCCTCATGAAACTGGGTTCAGTTCTAAGCCCCACATACTTTAGAGAAATCCAAAGTGATATTTTCCAGAGAAAAGATGCTTTCTTCAGATCTTTATAGGGCTGTCAGAAGACAGAGGAAGTAGATGAAGTCTGTGTGGCCCATGGAACAGAGCCAGGACCCATGAGTAGGTACTACAGGGAGACAGAGGTTTTTCTTTACATTGAGCTCCAATCTACCAGTCACAGCTGCAATACACATTGGGCAGTAGTGAGCTCTCTGACATTGCAAGTATTTTGTGAGCAAAGGTGACACAAATATTTGTTGGAGATATTACAAAAGGACCTCAAACATGGATTGGAAGACTTGGAGGGGAAGTTGGACTAGATAATCTGGAAGGTATCTGAGCTAACTGGTTTGATAGCAATATTAGGTTTCACCTACATGTTCACATTTTCTTAGGTAGATGTAGGAGAGGTAGAATCATTGAGAGGCCCGGACAATATCTTAGCTGCAGAAATATGGAAAAGGGCGTTAAAAGTGGTTAGTTGAAAAGTAGGAATCTATCCACTCTTATGCCTCATATTGCCTCATGCTACTTAAGCCTTTAAGAAAGTAATATTGGCTATGGAATAATTGCTTTGATAAAGTTAAACAAACTCTGGAATGAAGGCCCCAAATGGGGCTCTAGCTTAGTTCTGCCACTGATTTGCTGTGTAACTTTCAGCAAACCACTTCCACTCTCTGTCTCAGTTCCTGCCTCAATAAAATGAAGCTAACAAACCCTGACCTGCTTACCACAAAGGTAACAAAAGGGTGTTATGAAGATAAGACAAGTGTAGTCAATATGGAAAGTTGTGTAAATTATGTCTGGGGTGGAAAAAAATAACATGGTTTAAACATCTTTAATACATCAGATGCTATAAAAAACACTTCAAATACACTTCTTACTCAACCCTCATAAAAACTTATGAGGTGAGTAGTACTTTCTACTTTTTACAGTTTAAGAACCTGGAGCTCAAAGGGGTAAATTGATTTACACAAGGTTCACATAGTTATTAAGGAATAGAGGTAGATTTGAAACACAGGACTACCAGATGCCAAAGTTTCCATATTTTCCCACTGTTTCATGGTGCTTATACATGAGCAGAGATAATTGAATATTACTATTAGATATTGAGGTCCTGAGAAAGCTTGTAAAAGGCCAGGATGGAAAGACTGGCAATCATATCAACCAAGCTACTTACTACCTTGACAGCTGTAGGCCCGGAAATGTGATGTTTGGCTGACAGACTCCAAAGATTAGCATAGTCACTGTTGCCCCCTTTAGTGTTTCCAGCTTGCTGTTCCTCTACCCCTAGCCCTACTGAACAACAGTACTGTAAAGAAAATTCCTTGAGGGTGGTACCCAATTTTTTATCTTTCTGTCCCACCTTTCGAGCTCACCTCTGTAGAGTTAATCACTGGGGACTTCAAAGGGCATATTGAACTCCAGCCTATCTTCAGAGTTTTCAGCTGTGTTCCCCCCCAATGTCTCAGATCCAGTGCAGGAGGGTGAGCTGGAAAACATTTGCAGGTCTAGTTCTGTGCATTCGATGGGGATGTGGAGCCAATGGGAGTGGATTTCTGAGGCACAGGAAGCCATGGTAAAAGACTCCTGTGTGGGGAAGCCACAAGTTGAACTGCAGTCGTCATCCAGGATGGGGTTAAGTGGCTGACTCTCAAAGATGCTTTCACCTAGTGGGGACTTAGGACTAGTCTCCTGGCCAGGTGGCATGGTGAAGAGAGATTCTTCCTCTGATGCCTTGTCAGCCTCAAACTGCAGCGAACCTCCTGCAACTTGAAGCAGAAAGCCACTGGGTCACCCAGAGGCAAGAGCTCCTCTCAGTGGAGTACCTGGTCCTGAGTAAAAGATGGGAAACTGGGAACTAGTGTTCCCCTTCCCCTCCCTGAGGATCAAAGTACCTAGCACCAGGATGAGGTGATACACTTGGGAAACACCCTTACACTAAGGTATCAAATTGAGGCTATCTAGTGGTGTATCAGGGAAAACAGTCAATTTCTCCAGAGAAAGAGAAACCTTTTGTGAGCAGCAGGATTTTGACCCTCTTCCCCCATAATCTTTATCCTTTGGTGTTATGCTTGTGTGTTATGTTGTGTCATATGGCAAGAAGCACATTGCAAATGGAATTAAGATTATGGACCTTAAAATGGTGAGATTATCCTGGATTACCCAGGTGGGGCCAGTGTAATTACATGTGCTCTTAATTTTTTTTAATGCTTATTTATTATTGACAGAGAGGGAGACAGAACATGAGCAGGGGAGGGGCAGAGAGAGAGGGAGACACAGAATCCAAAGTAGGCTCCAGGCTCTGCGCTGTCAGCAAAGAGCCTGACGCGGGGCTGGAACTCACAGACCGTGAGATCACGACCTGAGCCAAAGTCGGATGCTCAACCAACTGAGCCACCCAGGCGTCCTTTTTTAATTTTTTTTTTTAATTTTTTTACATGTAATCTTAAAAGTAGAAAAGAAAAAGCAGAATAGTCAGAGAAAGTATCAGAGAGATGTAACATGGAAAAGACTTGACCCACCATTCTAGTTTTGAAAATGAAAAGTAGTCATAAGCCAAAGAATGTGGGTGGTCTCTAGAAACTGGAAATGGTCCTCAACTTATAGATAGCATATAAATGTCACCTCATCCTTAGAACTGCAAGTAATTGAATTATTCCATGTTCTGGAATGATAAAGAAAATGGATTCCCCCCAGAGCTTCCAGAAAGCAACACAGTCCTGTGAACACCTTGATTTTGGCCTTGTAAGACTCTAAACAGAGATCCAGCTGAGCCTACAAAGATTCTGACTCATGGAAATGGTGAGATAATAAATGAGTGCTGTTTTAATCTATTAAATTTGTGGTAATTTTTTATGGCAGTGATAGAAAAATAGTACATACTTCATGAATAAGTCTGATTCAGCATTGAGTTATAAACTGAGAGCCTATGGTATCTGTATTTGTTTGACCCTTCACATTGTGGTTGTTTTATTTGTTATTTATTTATTTATTTATTTATTTATTTATTTATGATGGATGGATTAGAATTCATCGTCAGAGGTTAAAATTATTTCATACGGCAATTCAGATTTCTGGATTCTTTTGAAAATTCAACAGATCTCAAACATTGAATATTTCCTCATGGTAAAAAAAAAAAAAAAAAAAAAAAAGAGAAAGAAAGAAAAAAGAAATTAAGTCACCTGGGCTGAGTAGCAGATTCCCATTTGGATAGTAAATGAACTCACTCTTTACTTTACCATAGCCCTTACTTCTCTCTATTGCACTGTTGATCAGATCTGATTCACACACTGATTTTCCCTATACAACTCCAGTATGCATAAGTCCTGATAAACACCCTTTCAAAAAAAAAAAGGTTCATCCTCTTTCCCCTATGGAGACCCTAGTGATCTGCTCACCCTCACATCCCCAGAGAAAGGTACAATATTATTATCTTGAGGACAGAAGAGGAGCAGAAAAGTGTTACCCATTTCTTATTTCCTGAGACAATAGGAAGGACACAGGCAGCTCTCAAACATTGCCTCATCTTCATCTTTCTGGGCTGTGGGGCCCAAATGCTTCATTGTCCGTATTTCATGCCCATGCCCAGACACTGGGTAGCAGCTTTCTTATTTGACAAACTGGCTCCAAAGTGGGAGACAAGATGGTCCACCCTGAGCCACAATGTTCCAGAATCCACCAAAGAGTAGAAGAGAAAGAAGCAGAGCTTGAGAAGGGTCATAAAGGGATAATAGTACTCCTTTTGTGTCCCTGCAGCCCATGAAAAGATAGATTCACCACTGCTTAAGTCAAAAATATATGCTAGGTCTTTTGAAGATTAGCTGACATATCTTACAGCCAAACTTACACACGTCTATATAAAAGAGATCTTCCCACAAAAATAGAGGGAGGTTAAAAAAGTGATATCGTTTTGTTCCTAGTATCCAGTGGGCTGAGGAGGAGTCCTGAGCACCAGTGTAAGAAAATTTATCCTGTAGGGGCGCCTGGGTGGCTCAATTGATTGAGTCTCTGACTTTGGCTCAGGTCATGATCTTGCATTTGTGGGTTTGTGTCCCATGTGGGGCTCTGTGCTGACAGCTCAGAGCCTGACGCCTGCTTTGGATTCTGTGTCTCCCTCTCTCTCTGCCCCTCCCCTGCTCGTACTCTGTCTCTCTCTGTCTCAAAAAATAAAATAAAAACGTTATATATTTTTTAAAAATTATCCTCTCCTTTTCTTACTAAATACACTTTATTCACTAACATGGATTCCTGTTTAGGTATCTCTGCATAGATTTTAGTTCTCTCAATGACACTGAAGCTGTCCAGAGCCTTTGTACTCTTGGCTGGAGCTCTAAGTCTCTTACCTATTGCTGGCCGGTGCACCATCCCATCTCCCCCAATCTTTGCCCTCAGTGATCTGAACTTTCTGTCCCACATTTTGGCTAATGGCCAGAGTTGTGCTGAAACAGATCATAATGGTACTCTTGACTTTAAATATGACCTTCCATCTGCAATTTCACATGACAATCTCCTATGGGCTGGGCCAGACCTCTTTGGGTATCAGTACTGTCTGGGAAAAAATGTCTGGGTCCACCAATTCCTCTGGACACTGGGCTCTCAGTTACCCACATTTCAGATATTATTATACTAATAATAGTTGCCAAAGACCTCACCCACTTTTATTACAGTCATGTCTCAAATCCAGCCATCCATCCATCCTCCATTCCTGACAAGCTCCAGAGTCTATACCTATAAGTGGAAATGGAGAATTGGAAAATAACTTAGAGACCAACTAATCCAACACCATCTCTCATTTTAAAGATTAGGGATAAAGAAGCCCAAAGAAGTTAGATGACTTGTCTACATTTACATAGTAATTTATGAGTTGATTTAGAACCTAGGTATCCAGATTCCTTCCCCGAGGGTTTTCTCATGATGTTGTGTTAATTTATGAATTCCCATACCTTAGTGGATCAGGTTCCATAAGCTCATAGGGTTGAACTTAGTTGTCTCTGAAGCCCCATACTTTCTACTGCCACCTCCAGATCATTTACCCCTAAGGTTTTCCAGCACTGTAGGGAAGGCCCATTAACTCTCATCACCAGAAAATTCCTCTCCTCTGCTAATCAGAACCTTGCCCCTAATTCATGTAATATGTGAAGAAGCCACCCTTACCATGCTGGCAATGTCTGTTGAAGAACTGCTTGCAGTAGAAGAATAAGAGCCCCAGGAAGACCAAGGTAAACACCATGAGAAGACTGCTCATCATTGCAACAAGTGTGGCCTTCTGAGGGGGCACTGTGTGTACATTTGCCTTCATTAAGCTCAACTGGAAGGCACCTGTGAGACAAGAAAGTGGGGGAAGTCAGTCACTGTGTGCAGTCAATAAACACCCTGACCCTGGGCCTGGAATTCCTTAGGCCATTGCCCTCTCTCTATAACCTTCCCCAGTTAGGGTTGCTAAGCTGGTTTTAGTTCTTTGTAGAGCAGGAAAAAATATAAAGAACAAAGTGAAGGAACTTGCATATACTGTTGGTATGGTATAAGTTAATACAATTATTTGAAGATGCACATATTGTGTAGTCTTTCTATGTCACATCTAGTTATAAAACCTAGAAAAATAGAAACAAACTAAGATGTTCATCAGTAAGGCACAAGAAAAATAAATCATGATATAATCTTATGATTTAATATTATTATATAACTTAAAATAAAAGACCTGTATGGATCAACATAAATAATCCAGAAGGGAAAAGCAAATTGAAGAAAGTGAGTATATAGCATGAAGTAATTTATAGGAAACATCAAATATAAAATAATGGCATATATTTTCTATGAATATATATCACTAAAAATACAAGTATTAAAATATGGCAGTCATAGTTCTCACCAATTATCCACCTGTGTTTCCTATACACCATTGTAGTAAGGCCATCAGAGTACTTCTGGCCAAGGTCTGTGAGTGGAAGTAATGTGTGTCCCTTGCAGACTGAAGTAGTTAAGAGCCACTATGTCTCTTCCATATTTCCCTTGTCCCATCAACCTAAAAGCCACATGGTCTAGATGGTATAGTCACAAGATGGAGGGATGCTTTTGTGAAGTAAAAAATAAACTTTAATTGTATTAAGTCATTGAGATTTAGAGATTTGTTGTAGCATAACCTACCAACAAGATGCATGCAATTTTATGACAGTCGTTGCCTTTGGGGAAGTAGGGAGAGAATGAAATTCAGGGAGGATCAAAAAGGGAATTCTATTACACCTGTAGAATCTTTGTTCTTTTTTTAAAAAAAATATTTTAATGTTTATTTATTTTTCAGAGAGAGAGAGAGAGAGAGAATGAATGTGAGAGCAGGGGAGGGGCAGAGAGAGGGGGAGACACAGAATCCAAAGCGGGCTCCAGGCTTTGAGCTGTCAGCACAGAACTCGATGCGGGAATCGAACTCATAAACCCATGAGATCAAGACCTGAGTCGAAGCTGGATGCCCAACCAACTGAGCCACCCAGGTGCCCCAATTATTTGTTCTTTTAAAAAAATATAAAGCAAATATGCAAAACGTTAAAATGTATTAATTCTACGTGTTGTGTAACTAGCCATTTATATTTTTATTTTTTCTGGATTTTAAATATTTTTACATATTTGAAATATATCATGAGAAAAAAGTTTCAAAAACTTAAAAAGAGTTAGTATATGTATGTATGGTAAATAGATAAAAATGATAGACAGATAAATGGATAGTGGTATGGGCATAGACTAGATCCTAGTATTTTATTCAGCCTTTTCTATTACTAAGCAGTAGAGATTCCTATAAACCTCATTATCATCTACAAATATACAAATGTTATAACTTATAAAGTGTTTTCTCAATATATTAATTTATTAGACCTGGGCAGCCATCCAATAAGGTATGAAGAATGGTGATTATCATGATTTACATTCTTTTCAGATGATGTGAAGAAGGTTGTGCATCTGCACAATATATTGTGAAACAATATATATTGTGAAATAAGAATTCAAATCTGATCCCTTACCAATCTGTTCTACAAGAAAGAGTACAACAGGATAGGGGAAGTCTTTACTATCCCATCTTGATACTACTCAATGGGTTGGAGAGAAAACTGGAGAAAAGAACTGGATACACGCACTGAACCTCATAGGTGGGTGTCTGTTTTGTGCATGGGATACACTCTTGGTCTTGCAGTCCTCCAATGCGTCTTTTGGTAGAAACTATGGTCAGAGATATAAAGAAAGGCAAGGTAATAAAATGAGCAATGCACTTGGGCTGATCTTTACTGAGACCATAAACAGCTTCTAAAAGTCTTGCTTTCTTGGAAGCCAGCACCCATTCCCAACCTTCATTAATTATTTGCCTCTATGTCTGATTCTGAATCAAAGTACCAGATGCTCCACCTCTTTGCTCATTCACCACACCCTATAGCCAAAGGGAAATTAGTCTCATAAGAGAGGGAGCACTGCTTTGACATCCACTGTTTCATAACCTCTTTGAGGTCTACAGTGGGATTTACCTTGAATCTTGGGTCTTGGCTTCAACATGCCAGCATGATGAAAAAGCAGTTAAGTACTTATTTGTGGCTGACCATGCACCAGGCACTTTGTAGGTTGATCACAGGAAGACACTGCTTCTCCCTTATGGGAGCTTAAGCTCATCATGATATGGACCATTAGAATGCTTCAACTAGACTCTGGGAAAAAACCTCCAAAGAATATAAAGGTCCAGAAAAGCTTTCTCTCATACAGCAGTCTCACCTAGGCAGACAGTCCCCACAGACGGCATTAGAGGTAGCTGTGCAGTTGGCTTTTTGGATACAATTGATGACAGCACAGGTGATGCAAGTCTGACATCTATGGTGGCCCCAGCTGCTTTTGTATCTGCAGGGAGGGCAGGATGTGCAGTATGCATCTCCACCTTCTCCATAACCACAATCCTGTAGAGAGATAGGAATCACAAACTTTGCTCTACAGAAACTTGGAAAGAAGATCAGCTACAGGAAAAGTGGACATTGTATACAAGAGTGCTTTACAAACTGCAAGTTGCAATGCATTTATGACTCATGCTAGTTTAAGACTAGCATCGAAAATTGGGGAAAAAGACAAAATAATGATATCAAATATCAAAGTGCTTGTACTAAAGCTAAGTATGAATCAGCATAGGCTAGGTTATGCTATGGAATAAACAAATCCTAAATCTCAGTGTCTTTTTTTGTTGTTCTTTTAAGAACAAAAGTTTATTTCTCACTCACACTATTTGCCTACCAGAGCTTTACTGGTAACTCTGCTTTACAATATTCTCACTGGGTTACACAGTGACAACACATGTGTTGTCATGAGTGGAGCATCAGGGAAAAGAAAACATTGTGAATTGCCACTGGCTCTTACTTTCTTCCAGAAATAATCCATTTCACTTTGCTCACATGCCTTTGACATATCACCTGATCATTAGTAACTACAAAAAGTAAAAGAAAGTGAAATTCTACAATGTGCTAGAAGGTGGGGAGATAGAAAGATTTGACAAATAACTGCCTGTAATCATTACCTATACCTCAATATTGTTTTGTAAATTTTTTTTTTTTTTAATTTTTTTTCAACGTTTTTATTTATTTTGGGGACAGAGAGAGACACAGCATGAACGGGGGAGGGGCAGAGAGAGAGGGAGACACAGAATCGGAAACAGGCTCCAGGCTCTGAGCCATCAGCCCAGAGCCCGACGCGGGGCTCGAACTCACGGACCGCGAGATCGTGACCTGGCTGAAGTCGGACGCTTAACCGACTGCGCCACCCAGGCGCCCCTGTTTTGTAAATTTTTTACAGATAAAATATATATAAGTATGTGTTAGATTGTGATGAAAAATTTATTCCTTACTCTTGGCAATGGTAAAAAAAAAGTTTTAATGCCAATGATACAGAGGAGAGATGAGTGATCTAGCTGGCTCTTGTCTTAGGTCTGATATTGGCTTAGTGTGGCTCTAGCCATTTCTGAGCATCAGAGGCTCCAACATAGGACTAGGCTGAAGTGGATAGTGTCTAAATATTCTTCCAATTCTGACATTCTAATTTAGGTATGAGGCTTCTGCCTGATATGTCATAGTTCTTTCTCCAAGACACAACTCTAGTTATCAAGGGGTATTAACTATTTGTTAATCGTGGTAGAAGCTGGTTGATTATTTGCCAAACTCATTCTTCTTCCTAAGAATACCTCTAGCCAACATTCCCTAATCTCACTGTAGTTAGGTGGGGCCATGTGCCTAATTTTTACCAAATGGAACACGTATAAAATGATATATGCCTCTACTAAGTGTTAAAGGAGTGCTTCAGTATAGACCCAATCTGTAAAGACTGGGAGAGGTATGTTTTTGTTTGTTTGCTTTTGTTTCTTTTAACTTCTGGCAATCAAGGAAATCTATCAAAATATTAGCTAACCATGATATAAATGAACACATATTAAATGATCACATATGTAAAGGAATACAGTGACTTCAAAAATAGTTTGGAAGTGGGGTGCCTGGGTGGTTCAGTCAATTGAGCATCTGATCTCATGGTTATGGTTATGATATCATGGTTCGTGAGTTTGAGCCCTTGTTGGGCTCTGTGTTGACAGCTCTGAGCCTGGAGCCTGCTTCAGATTCTGTGTCTCCCCACCCCCTCTCTCTGCCCCTCCCTTCCTCATACTCTGAGTCTCTGTCTCTCAAAAATAAATAAACGTTAAAAAAATAGTTTCGAAAAACACCTAAATAAATGAACTTATATAGCCTTCAATGAATAAAATTTAAAAAGCTAAATGAAAGGAAGGAAAAAAGTCTGATTTCTAGTTACCAAATTATAATAAAAAAATGACTAATTTTGAACAAACAAAAAATGACAAGATATACAAAGAAACCCGAATGTATTAATCATTTAAAGAAACAAATAAAATTGATGAAAAGTGTTTCTGAAGGAGTCCAGACATTGGACTTAGTAGCAATGACTGAAAGACTAAAATCTTAAATCTGTTCAAAGAAAACCATGAACTTTAAAAATCAGGAAATAAGTATGTGAACAAAATAGTATTATCAAAATTATAAAAAGAAACAAGAAAGAAATTATAGAGGTGAAAATTAAAATAACTGAAATGAAAACTTCACTATAAGAGTTCAATAGCAGCTTTCAAAAGGTACATAAAAGAATGAGCAAACTTGAAGGCAGGACAGTTGAAATTATCAAGTTCTGGGGAACAGAAAAAACAAGGAAGGAAGAGAGTAAACAAAATCTAACAGACACCACCAAGTAGACTAACATACAATTGGGATTCCCAGAAGGAAAAGAGAGAGATAAAAGAGCAGAAAGAATATTTTAAGCGATGATGGCTGAAAACTTGCCAAATTTAATGAAAGACATGAATAAATACATCCACAATGTTCAACGAAATTTAAGTAGGAAAAATTCAGAGATCCATAATGAGACATATTACAAATAAGATGTAGACTTTTGGGATTCAAGGTCCTTTGGCATCAGCATTTCTTTGTTTGAGAGACATGGGAAGTACAGATTACACTTTCAACAATAGCCAAATTATGGAAAGAGTCTAAATGTCCATGAACTGATGAATGGATAAAGAAGATGTGGTTTACATATACAATGCAATACTACTTGGCAATGAGAAAGAATGAAATCTGGCCATTTGCAGCAACATGGATGGAACTGGAGGGTATTATGCTAAGTGAAATAAGCCAGGCAGAGAAAGACAGATACCATATGTTTTCACTCATATGTGGATCTTGAGAAACTTAACAGAAGACCATGGGGAAGGGAAAGGGGGGAAAAAAAAGTTACAGAGAGGGAGGGAGCCAAACTAAAAGAGGCTTTTAAGGACTGAGAACAAACTGAGGGCTGTTGGGAGGTGGGAGAGAGGGGAAAGTGAGTGATGGGCATGAAGGAGGGCACTTGTTGGGATGAGCACTAGGTGTTGTATGGAAACCAATTTGACAATACATTATATATATATATATATATATATATATATGATATAGATAGCCAAAGACATAGAAAAATATTTATGCAGCAACACAGAAACAACTTGTCAAGTACAATGATCACATTTTTTCTCAAAAAATTATGGAGATTATGAGGCACCTGGGTGTATCAGTCAGTTAAGTGTCCAACTCTTGATTTTGTCTTAGGTCATTATCTCATGGTTCATGACTTTGAGCTCCATGTCAGGCTCTGTGCTGACAACTGGGAGCCTGCTTGGGATTTTCTCCCTTCTTTCTCTCTACCTCTCCTCTGCTTATGCTTGCTCTCTCTCTCTTTCTCTCTCAAAATAAATAAATAAACATTTTAAAATGTTGCTGTCAGAGCAGAGCCTGCTTTGGATCCTCTGTCCTCCTCTGTCTCTCTGTCTCTCTCTGTCTCTGTCTCTCTCAAGAATAAATAAAAAACGTTAAAAATTATTTTGAAAAAGATGATGTAGAGATGTCCAACAGGCACGTAATAAATTTTCAACATCACTAATCATCAAGGAAATGGAAATCAAAACCACAATGAGGTATTACCTCACACCAGTCAGATTGACTTTCATCAAAAAGAAAAAAATAACAAGTGTTGGCAAGAATGTGGAGAGAAGGGAACCCTCATATACTGTTGGTGGGAATGTAAATTGGTGCAACCATTATGGAAAACGGTATGGAGTTTCCTCAAAAAATTATAGATAGAAATATCATACAATCCAGCAATTCTACTTATTTGTGGTTATCTGGAAGAAAACGAATACATCAATATGAAGAGAACTATGCACCCACTATGTTTGTTGCAACATTATTCACAATTGCCAAGCTATATGGCTTATGGAAGCAAACAATGTGTCTATCAACACATGAATAGATAAAGATGTGGTGTGTGTGTGTATCTGTGTGTGTGTGTATCCACACACACAATGGAATATTAATGATAAAAATAATGAAATATTATAATTTGCAACAACATGGATGGACCTAGAGTGTATTATGCTAAGTGAAATAAATCAGACAGAGAAAGCCAAATACAACATAGCTTCATTTTTATGTGGAATTGAAAACAAAACAAAACAAGTAAACAAAACCAAATGGAAAAAAGACTCATAGATACAGGGAACAAACTATTGGTTACCAAAGGGAGAGGGTTTGGTGGTGGGGGTAATAAGTGAAGTAGATTAAGAGGTACAAAATTCCAATTATAAAGTAAACAAGTCACAGTGATGTTATGTACAGCATAGGGAATATAGTCAATAATATTGTAATAACTTTTTATAGTGACAGATGGTAAGTAGATTTTGTGAGTATCATTTCTTGATGTATAGAAATATTCAATCGCTATGGTTTACACCTGAAACTAATAAGCTAAATGATAGTATGTGAATTATACTTCAATAAAATTTTTAAAAAATTAAAAATAAAATTATATTGAATTACCATTTTTTTACTTATTAGATTGACAAAAATCTAAAAAGATTGACAACAGACTTGCTAAAGCTGTAGGGAAACAGGCATATTTTGGTGGTGATACAAAATGGCACAACCCTTCTATAGGGGAATTCAGCAATATCTAACAAAATTGCATAAATATTTACTCTTTAACCCAACAATTGCAAATTTAGAGGTCTATCATACAGATACAATCACAAAAATACACAAAACTGTGTGCATAATTCTACTCATTGTAGCAATATTTTTAATAGCAAAACTGTCTATCAAGAGGAGACTGGTTGAATAAACTGTGAAAGATATACAGTGGAGTAATTTGCAGGTATAAAAAGAATTGTGGATTATCAATATACAATGGAATGCAATGATCTCCTAGATATATTGCCAATTGAAAAATATTAAGGTAGTGGAAAGCGTGATATCATTTATCTAAAAGGTGGGTTAGGCAAGTCTGGTCACAGTTCACACACACACACACACACACACACACACACACACTTTGGTTTATATTACAGAAATAGAAAAATAAAATGGTAAGTGATAAAACTAAAAAACAAAAACAAAACAACAACAACAGCAACAAAACAGGAGAGAAATTGCCTTTAACGGGAAGTAAAAGAATAGGTGGGATAGGACAAAGATAGAGGTAAAAATTTGAGAGTATCCCTTGTTTTGTACTTTTGACCTTGGAATAATGTGTTTTTACATAATTATTGAACAAAATTAAATTTAGAAAAAAAATCCCTAAAAATTCAAGTTAAAAAATTAACCTAAAATGAGAGACTTTGCAGATGGCGGCAGAGTGGGAGGACCCTAGACTTTTCTGGTCCCTTGAACACAGCTAGATAACTAGCAAATAATTATAAATAGTCAATAAATTGACCTGAAGACTGATTGAACAAACTGTACAACTACAGGGGGGAGAAGAGGCCACTGTGAGAAAGGAAGGAAGTACAGAGATAATGGTTACAGAGAGAAAAGGATTACAGATGATGCAGAGTGGAGGGAGCTCTGGTCACAGAGAAAGGTGAAAGAGAGTGGAATGTACAAGGACATGCACAAGAAGAACAATTCCCCAAAGCCATTGGTTAGGAAAAAGACAGGGGCTGAATTTTGTGAGTTTTTGCAACCAGCAAGTCTCAAAGAACTGGTTTTAGAAGTCCTTGGGCTTGACTGGGATAGAGACTCTGAGGACGTTGTCCTAATCCTGGAGCAGAGGCAGGAAAACAACTCCGGAGCAGACTACATGATCTCAAGATCACCTAAGAGGCTCAGGGAGAGACTATTTGTATTTTTGGAGCATATCTGTGAGAGGTGGCATTGCTTCTCTAGGGATGAATGAACCAGAAGGCACCATTTCCCTCCTCTGCCCTTTAGCATACACAGAGACACTGGCTGAGAGCAGCTAACCTGGAAACTGGCTATTTAGTCTGCTTGCTCCAAACCAACACCCCTAAACTCTTGCACGACTGCCTTTCTGGATCAAACCTGTATCAGTCCCAGTGCAATGAGACACTTTCAGGGTACCAGTGTGGGTCCCTGCCACACCATGTCCCTGAAGTTTGGAATTTTAAAGTCAGGAGCCCTGGCTACAGTACAGCCCAAGTTGTGCTGCTCTACTCCAAGTAGGCAAGTGAACCAGAGACAGTGTGAAATCAGCAATATGAAAAATTCCTGTGATGCACAAAGAAACATATTTGCTCCTCTGAAAGTGTTTCCTTAAGAGCAGAAAGCAAAGACTTCCCTCTCCAGGGACAAAGGAGCAGGCTGGTACCATTTCCCTCCCCTGACCCTCAGCAACAAACAACTTCAGTAAATAGCACAATCCCAACACTGGTGGGCTAAAGGGCTTACACCAAGATCCACCACCTGCACTCTGCTTGTACTGCTTTTCTTTTTTTTAATTAATTAATTTTATTTTTTTAACATTTATTTATTTTTGAGAGTCAGAGAGAGGCAGAGCATGAGCAGGGGAGGGGGAGAGAGAGGGAGATATAGAATCTGAAGCAGCCTCCAGGATCTAAGCTATTTGTTAGCACAGAGCCCGATGCAGGGCTCAAACTCATGAACTATGAGACCATTACCTGAGCTGAAGTCGGACGCTCAAATGACTGAGCCACCCAGGCACCCCTGCACTGCTTTTCTATAGCAAGTGTGCCTAATGACCAGCATAGCAGATGCCTCCCACAAAACACCAGCACAAAACCCTGCAGGAACTATGTCTACTGATCATAGAGTTCTGTAAAATTTCAGTTCTAGTGGAAATAGCATGAGGCCTCTTTTAACAAGGAGACCAGAGCACACTTAGTTAGAACTTGCCATACTGTGGCCAAGATCAAAACACTCCCTAGGGCAAGAAAGAGAAATTCTGCATAGGACTTACCTGAGGGATACAACAGCCAAAACACAGCAGGTGAGTGTATACAGAGACACTTCCTGAGTGCCAGGACCTGGACATTATAACCTCTTCTTTATAAAGTTATTACTCTTAGGAACAGGAAAAATAACAGCCTTTCCTAACACAGAGAAGAAGACAGAGACCTAGACAAAATGCCAAGATGGAAAATTTCATCCCAAAAGAAAACATCATGGCCAGTAATCAAAACAGATATAATAAATATACCTGATCCAGAATTTAAGCAATACCTGTAAGGATACTCACTAGGCTTGAGAAAAGCATGGAAGACTTCAGGGAGACCCTTATTGCAAAGATAAGAGGTAAAGAAATCAGTCCAAAATGAAAAAGTCAATAACTGAGATTAGAAACTGACTGAATGTAGGGGCACCTGGGGGGCTCAGTCGGTTAAGTGTCCGACTTTAGCTCGGATCATGACCTCACGGTTGGTGACTTTGAGTCCCTCACTGGGCTCCATGCTGACAACTCAGAGCCTGGAGCCTGCTTTGGATTCTTTGTCTCCCTCCCTTTGCCCCTCCCCTCACTCAAAAATAAATAAAACCTTAAAAAAATTTAAAAAACAAACTGACTGAATGTAATGACCACAAGGATGAAAGAAGCAGAGGAACTGATAAGTGATATAGAAGATAGAATTATGGAAAGTAATGAAGCTAAACAAAAAATAGGAAAAATTTGGATCATGAAAGTACACTTAGGGAACTCAGTGACTCCTTCAAACTTAATAACATTTGTATTACAGGAATCCCAGAAGAAAAGAGAGAAAAAAGCAGCTAAACAGTTTATTTGACGTAATTATAACTAAAAACTTCCATAACCTCGTGAAGGAAACATATATCCAAATCTAGGAAGCACAAATAACTTCCATCCAGATCAACAAAGCAGGCCAATACCAAGGCATACTATAGTTAAATTTTCAAAATATTGTGATACAGAAAGAAAAAAAAAAAACAACTTAAAGCAGCAAGACAAAAGAAGTCCCAAACAAGGTAAGGCCAATAGATTAACAGCAGATCTTTCCACAGAAACTTGGCAAGTCAGAAGGGAGTGGCATGATATATTCAAGGAGCTGAATGGGAAAAAATATGCAGCCAAGAATGCCCTATTCAGCAAGTCTATCATGCAAAATAAAAAAGATAAAGAGTTTCCCACACAAACAAAAACTAAAGGAATTTGTGACCACTAAACCAGCCCTGCAAGAAATTTTTTAAAAATATTTACTTATTTTTTGGGAGAGCACACAGAGGGACAGAAGACCTTAAGTGGGCTCTGCGCTGACAGTCTGACAGCATCAAGTCTGATGTGTGGCTCAAATTCATGAACCATGAGATCATGACCTGAGCCGAAGTCAGACACTCAACCAGCTGAGACACCCAGGTGCCCCAGCCCTGCAAGAATTATTAAAGGGGGGTCTTTGAGTGGGAAGGAAAGACAAAAAATGACAAAGACTAGAAAGGAACAAAGAAAATCCCCAGAAACAGTAAGACAACTAATAAAATGGCATGAAATACTTATAATCAGTAATTATATTGATGTAAATGATGAAATGTTCCAATCAAAAGACACAGGGCATCAGAATGGATAAAAAAAGACCCATCTATATGATGCCTATAATAAACTCATTTTAGATCTAATGATACCTGCAGATTGAAAGAGAAGGAATGGAGAAATATTTACCCTGAAAATTGATGTCAAAAGATAGCTGGAGTAGCAAAACTTATATCAGACAAATGAGATTTTAAACCAAAGACTGTAACAAGAGATAAAGGGGACTATCCAAAAAGAAGATATAACAATTGTAAATATTTATGTTCCTGACATGAAAACACCAAAATATATAAAACAAGTAATAGCAAGCATAAAGGAACTCACTGATAATAATCCAACAATAATAGTAGGGGGATTCAACACCCCACTTAGAGCAATGGACAGATAATCTTAGCAGAAAAGCAACAAGGAAACGATGGCTTTGAAAGACACACTGGACTGCATTTACTCAACAGATATATTCATAGTATTTCATCCTAAAGCAGCAGAATACACTCTTCAAATGTACATGGGACATTCTCCAGAATAGATCATATCCTACCTCACAAATCAGGCTTCAACAAATACAAAAAGATTGAGATCATACCATGCCTGCTTTATTTTCTTTAATTTTTAATGTTTATTTATTTTTGAGAGAGAGAGAGAGACAGAGTTTGAGTGGGGGAGGGGCAGAGAAAGGGAGAATCCAAAGCAGCTACAGCCTCTGAGCTGTCAGCACATAGCCTGATGCAGGGCTCGACCCCGCGAACTGTGAGATCATGGCCTGAGCCAAAGTCAGATGCCTAACCAACTGAGTCACCCAGTGCCCCACCATGCATGCTTTATGACCACAATGCTAGGGAAATTGAAGTCAAACAGAAGAAAAAAAAATGGAAAGACCATAAATACATGGAGGTTAAAAGAACATGCTGTTGGGGTGCTGGGGTGGCTCAATTATTTAAGCATCTGCTTTTGCCTTAAGTCATGATTTCATGATTCATGAATTTTAGCCCCACATTGGGCTCTCTGCTGTCAGAAGAGCCTGCTTTGGATCCTATGTCCACTCTCTCTCTGCCTCTTCCCTACTCATGCTCTTTCTCTCTCTCAAAAATAAATAAGAAAAATAATTTTAAAAAATTCTGCTAAAGAATGAATGGGTCAAGAAGAAAATGAAAGAAGAAATAAAAAAATAATTACATGAAGCCAAATGAACATGAAAACACCACAGTCCAAAACAACTGAGAAGGAGCAAAATTGTTCCTAGGAGGGAATTGTACAGCATTATAAGTCTACTTCAAGAAGCATGAAAAATCTCAAATAAACCAGCCTTACATTTCAAAGAGCTAAAAAAGAAAAACAAATGAGGTCTAAAGGCAGCAGAAAAATGGAAAAAAATAAAGATTAAAGCAGAAATAAATGAAATAGGAGCAAAACACATGATAGAACCGATCAATAAAACTAAGAGCTGATTCTTCAGAATAAAATAATAAAAGTGATAAACCTCTACACTGACTTATCAAAAAGAAAGATAAAGGACCCAAATAGATAAAATCACAAATGAGAAAGTACAAATAATAACCAACATGACAGAAATACCAACAAGTAAAAGAAAATATTATGAAAAATTATATGCCACCAAATCAGACAATCTGGAAGAATTAAATAAATTCCTAGATATGTATAAACTACCAAAGTTGAAAAAAGAAGAAATAGAAAACTTGAATAGACTGATAACCAGCAAAGATAGTAAGTCAGTAATCAAAATTCTCCCAAAAAACAAAAGTTCAGGGTTAGGTGGTTTCACAGGGTAATTCTACCAAACATTTAAGGAAAAGTTAATACTTTTTTTTTCAAAATAGTCCAAAAATAGAAATGGAAAGAAAAATTTCAAACTCACTTCATAAGGCTCTTATTACCTTCATTCCAAAACCAGTGAAGTCTCCACTAACAGAGAGAACTAACTACAGGCCAATATCCCCGATTAAAATGAAGGTAAAAATTCTCAAAAAAATACTAGCCAACTGAATCCAACAATATATTAAAAGAATCATTCACCGCTATCAAATGGGATTTACTCCTGGGCTGCAAGGTCGGTTCAATATTTGCAAATCAAACAACATGATATGCCACATTAATAAAAGAAACAATAAGAACCATATGTTCCTTTCAATAGATGCAGAAAAAGCCTTTGACAAAGTACAATACCCATTCATGATAAAAACTCTCAACAAAGTAGTTTGAAAGGGAACACACCTCAACATCATAAAGTCCATATACAAAACCCCTACAGATATCATCCTCAATGAGGAAAAATTGAGATCTTTTCCTCCACATTCAGGAGCAAGATAAGGTTGTCCACTCACCACTGGAAGTCCTAGTCACAGCAAACAGACAACAAAAAGAAATATAAGGCATCCAAACTGGTAAGGAAGAAGCCAAACACTACTTATAGATGACATGGTACTCAATATAGAAAATGTTAAAGACTCTACCAAAAAAATTGCCAGAACTGACACATGAATTGAGTAAAGTTGCAGGATATAAAATCAACATACAGAAATCTGTTGCATACAGATATTGGTGTCACATACACCAGTAATGAAGCAGCAGAAAGAGACATCAAGGAATCGATCACTTTTACAATTGCACCAAAAACCATAAGATAGCTGGGAATAAACCTAACCAAAGAGGTAAAATATTTGTACACTGAAAACTACAAAACACTGATGAAAGAAGGTGAAGATGACACAAAAAATGGGAAAACACTCCATGCTCATGGATTGGAAGAACAAATATAATTAAAATATTTATATTACCCAAAGCAATCTACACATTCAATTCAATCCCTATCAAAATACCACAAACATTTTTCACAGAACTCAAACAATCCTAAAATTTGTATGTAATCACAAAAAAAAAAAAAAAATAGCCAAAGCAACCTTCAAAAAGAAAAGCAAAGCTGGAGACATCACAATTCTGGACTTTAAGTTACATTACAAAACTGTAGTGATGAAAACCCTATGGTACTGGCACAGAAAAAGACACATAGATCAATGGAACAGAAGAGTTATCCCATAAATGGACACACAACTATCTAGTCAACTAATCTTCAGCAAAGCAAGAAAGAATATCCAATGGAAAAAAGACAGTCCCTGCAGCAAATGTTGATGGAAAAGCTGGGCAGCAACATGCAAAAGAATGAAACTGGACCACTTTTTTACACCATACAAAAAATAAATTCAAAATTGTTGAAAGACCTAAATGTGAGACCGAAAACCATCAAAATCCTAGAGGAGAACACAGGCAGCAACCTTTTTGACATTGGCTGTAGTAAGTTACTAGATATAGGTGTTGAGTCAAGGGAAACAAAACCAAACATGAACTATTGGGACTTCATCAAGATAAAAAGATTTTGCACAGTGAAGGAAATAATAAACAAATCTAAAAGAAAACTTTTGGAATGGGAGAAGATATTTGCAAATGGCATATCTGATAAAAGTTTAGTATCCAAAATATATATATAAATTATCAAACACACAAAAAAACAAACAATCCAGTTAAGCAATAGGCAGAAGACTTGAGCAGACGTTTTTTTTTTTTTCCAGAGAAGATATACAGATGGTTAACAGACATATGAAAAGATGCTCAATATCACTCATCATCAGGGAAATACAAATCAAAACTACAATGAGATATCACTTCACTCCAGTCAGAAAGGCTAAAATTAACAACTCAGGAAACAACGGACAGGTTTTGGCAAAGGTACAGAGAAAGGGAACTCTTTTACACTGCTTTTGGGAATGCAGGTGGTGCAGCCACTCTGGAAAATAGTATGGAGATTCCTCAAAAAGTTAAAAATAGAACTACCCTACAATCCAGCAATTTCATTAGTAGCTATCTATCCAAAGGTTACAAGGATACTGATTCAAAGGGGGTACATGTATCCCAATGTTAAGCTGTATTATGAAAAATAGCAAAATTATGGAAAAAGTCCAAATGGATAAAGAACATGTAGTGTACATACAACAGAATATTAATAAGCTATAAAATAGAATCAAAACTTGTAATTTGCAAAGATGTGGATGGAGCTAGCAAGTAGTAAGCTAAATGAAATAAGTCTGTCAGAGAAAGACAAGTACTATATGATTTCACTCATGTGTGGAATTAATGAACCAAAACAAATGAACATGGTGGGGGGAAATACAGGCAAACTATAATACAGACTAGTAACTTAGAAAACAAACTGAGAGTTGTTAGAGGGCAGGTGGGCTGGAAATTGCATTAAATGGGTGACAGGAATTAAGGAGGGCATTTGTTGTGATAAACACAGGGTGTTGTATGTCAGTCATGAATCACTAAATTCTACACCTGAAACTAATATTATATTGTATATTAACAAATTGGAATTTAATAAGCAACTTGGAAAAAATAAAATGAATGATAGAGTGGGATGGAGAGGAAGAGGTATAGAGATAGAGAATATGAATGGATATAATATACTGTCATCATGCCTGGCATTAGTAAGTTCCAAATGAGGATTAGGTATTTTCTTTCAGGAGGAAAGTTTTTATATTATCAAAAGCACTGGAATCAGAAGACATGAACCTTACTCATCACTTATTCACTTACTGGGAAGGGAATGATGGGAGTTAGCTAGTGTTTACTGACAATTAACCATGTGTCAGCTACTTCTCAATATACTAATTCAGAATATATTATTGATCAACTACTATGTGCTAGGATGTTATTATGTATGTTATGTCCTGATAATTAAATTAATAAAACAAAAATTCCTTTCATGTACTTATATTCTTGTTTATTCTTCATAAATTTCTGTAAGGTGTGTATTGTCATTTATGTTTCACAAATAAGCAAATATGGGGCACAAATGTTGTGTCATGAATGGTCTCTCCTGGGAAGCTTCTTCCCTGTTACCCTGAGTCTCCTCATCCACAATTAGAGACACCAGGCCACAGGGGTACTGTCCAGAGGGATCTCAAAGACATAAGTGCCCAGTCCAAGAAGCTCCTTTGTTCTGTGGGTCTGATATTCTTCTTCTCCACCTACAGACAAGTTGCCATGGTGCACTGGCAAATGATATCCTATAACAGCAAGCAGTCTGGCCTGGGATGTGTTCTTCCTCTCTACAACTGAGAGACTTCCTTTTTCAAGAGAAGCAACAGTTTCCTGGCCCAGAGAAATTCTTATACTCCTCAGGCTGCACCAGGAAAGAGTAGTGAGGGCCACAGTAGCACAAAATAAACCACATAGACCAAAGTCATACTATAAAACCATATAGACCAAAGTCATACTATAAAGATCATGAAAATCACATTCTCATTACAACCATATTTACAAAAGTAAGCCAAGACAGGTATGCTAAACCTAAACAAGTGATCATCTCCTAAAATAAAAGATTTAAATAGAACACTTGGTCTCTTAGCAATTATGAAAATATCCAAGAGATATTTTTTAAATTTTTTTTTAATGTTTATTTATTTTTGAGACAGAGAGAGACAGAGCATGAACGGGGAAGGGTCAGAGAGAGGGAGACACAGAATCTGAAACAGGCTCAAGGCTCTGAGCTGTCAGCACAGAGCCCGACGCGGGGCTCGAACTCATGGACTGCGAGATCATGACATGAGCTGAAGTCGGACGCTTAACCGACTGAGCCACCCAAGCGCCCCTCCAAGAGATATTTTTAAAAACATCTCTTATAATAACAAGAATTAGGAAAATTCCACGAATGAGAAAAGGCAATCAACTGACACCAACACTTAAATAAATCAGATGTTGGAATTATCTAACAAGTATTTTAAAGCAGTCACATTACAAATGCTTCAGTCAGCAATTACAAATTATCTTGCAATAAAATAATTATTAGAAAATATCAGCAAGAAATTACAAAATATTTTTCACATAGAAACTGTGAAAAGAA
Organism: Leopardus geoffroyi; assembly: GCF_018350155.1. Lineage (NCBI taxonomy): Eukaryota > Metazoa > Chordata > Mammalia > Carnivora > Felidae > Leopardus > Leopardus geoffroyi. The sequence goes on from NC_059343.1 coordinate 53,977,590, forward strand.
AAAAAAAAGTTTAAATATAAATTAAAAAATCCCTGAATGGACTAAATAGCATAGAGGAACTAACAGATGAAAGAATCACTGAACTTGAGTACAAAGCAATAGAATTTATGCAAAATGAACAGGAAGGAAACAGACTGAAAATACAATGGACCTGTGGGAAGATAAAAAAAAAATTAAACAATTATATTATCAGAGTCTTATGAAAATAAAAACAAAATAATATATTTCTGAAAAAGTTTTCAAAGAGAGACTGAAAACCACAAATTTGGTAAAAGACCTACAGATTCAAGAGGGTGAGCAAAACCCAAGTAGAATAAATTCAAATAAATGTATACCAGTAAGCATTAAAATGAAACTTCTGAAAACTAATGACAAAGGAGAAATCTTAGAAGTAGTCAGGAAAAAACATTACATTCTAAAGGCAACACCCATTGGAACGACCATGGATGGGTTTCTACTGAAGCCATGGAGACCAGAAGGAAGTGAACAACATTTTACAAGTGATGAAAGAAAATAACTTACAAATGTAAATTCTATATCTATCAAAACTACCCTATGGGAATGAAGGGGAAAGAAAGACATTCTATGGCAAAGAAAAACTAAAAGAATTTGTTATTTAAAAGTGGAGAAAGCAAAGAAAACTAAATGGAAGTAATGTTTTGATACTTAGAATGGTAATTTTTTCCAGTTTTATTGTGAAATAATTCACATTCATCACTATATATGTTTAAGGCATACAGTATGATGATGGTCTGATTTACATATATTGTGAAATGATTACCGCAATAGCTTCAGCTAATATCCATCTTCTCATATACGTACAATAAAAAGAAAAGAAGAAAAAGTCTCCCCTTGTGATGAGAACTGTTAGGATTTACTCTTTTAACATTCCTGTATATTATGCAGCAGGGCTAGTTATAGTCATCACATTGCACATTATGTCCCTAGCACTTATATATCTTACAACTGAAAGTTTGTACCATTTGATCACCTTTATTAACCCCCCTCCCATCTTGACTCTGGTAACCATAAGTCTGATCTATTTTTCCATGAATTTTTGTTTTGTTTTAGATTCCACATGTAAGTGATATTATACAGGATTTTTCTTTCTCTGTCAGACTTGTTTCACTTAGCATAATGCCTTCAATGTCCATCCATGTTGTTGTAAATGGTAGGGTTTTATCATTATTTATGGCTTAATAATATCTCATTAAGTATGTATGTAATAATATCTCATTATGTATGTATGTATTTCTCTGTGTGTGTGTGTGTGTGTGTGTGTGTGTGTGTATGTGCGTGAACCACAACGTCTTTATTTATTCACTCATACATGAAGAGTTAAGTTGTTTTCACGTCTTGACTATTGTAAATAATGATGCTATGACCATGGGGGTGCAGATATCTTTTCAAGTTAGTGTTTTTTTTTCTTTTAGCCTTCGGATATATTCCCAGAAATGGAATCGCAGAATTATATGGTTGTTCTATTTTTAAATTTTTGAGGATCCTACATAATGTTTTCCAATGGCTGTACCAATTTACAATTCCATCAAAGTTTCAGAAAGTTTATATATATATAAATAGGGTAGGACTATTTGTAATTTTTTGAGGAACATCCACACTGTTTTCCAGAGTGGCTGCACCAGTTTGCATTCCCACCAACAGTGCAAGAGGGTTCCTGTTTCTCCACATCCTCTCCAGCATCTATAGTCTCCTGATTTGTTCATTTTGGCCACTCTGACTGGTGTGAGGTGATATCTGAGCGTGGTTTTGATTTGTATTTCCCTGATAAGGAGCGACGTTGAGCATCTTTTCATGAGCCTGTTGGCCATCCGGATGTCTTCTTTAGAGAAGTGTCTATTCATGTTTTCTGCCCATTTCTTCACTGGGTTATTTGTTTTTCGGGTGTGGAGTTTGGTGAGCTCTTTATACATTTTGGATACTAGCCCTTTGATATGTCATTTGCAATTAGCTTTTCCCATTCCGTTGGTTGCCTTTTAGTTTTGTTGGTTGTTTCCTTTGCTGTGCAGAAGCTTTTGATCTTCATAAGGTCCCAGTAGTTCATGTTTGCATTTAATTCCCTTGCCTTTGGGGATGTGTCAAGTAAGAAATTGCTATGGCTGAGGTCAGAGAGGTCTTTTCCTGCTTTCTCCTCTAGGGTTGTGATGGTTTCCTGTCTCACATTCAGGTCCTTTATCCATTTTGAGTTCATTTTTGTGAATGGTGTCAGAAAGTGGTCTAGTTTCAACCTTCTGTATGTTGCTGTCCAGTTCTCCCAGCACCATTTGTTAAAGAGACTGTCTTTTTTCCATTGGATGTTCTTTCCTGCTTTGTCAAAGATGAGTTGGCCATACGTTTGTGGGTCTCGTTCTGGGGTTTCTATTCTATTCCATTGGTCTATGTGTCTGTTTTTGTGCCAATACCATGCTGTCTTGATGATGACAGCTTTGTAGTAGAGGCTAAAGTCTGGGATTGTGATGCCTCCTGCTTTGGTCTTCTTCTTCAAAATTCCTTTGGCTATTCGGGGCCTTTTGTGGTTCCATATGAATTTTAAGATTGCTTGTTCTAGTTTCGAGAAGAATGCTGGTGCAATTTTGATTGGGATTGCATTGAATGTGTAGATAGCTTTGGGTAGTGTTGACATTTTGACAATATTTATTCTTCCAATCCATGAGCATGGAATGTTTTTCCATTCCTTTATATCTTCTTCAATTTGCCTCATCAGCTTTCCATAGTTTTCAGCATACAGATCTGTTATATCTTTGGTTAGATTTATTCCTAGGTATTTTATGCTTCTTGGTGCAATTGTGAATGGGATCACTTTCTTTATTTGTCTTTTTGTTGCTTCATTATTAGTGTATAAGAATGCAACTGATTTCTGTACTTTGATTTTGTATCCTGCAACTTTGCTAAATTCATGTATCAGTTGTAGCACACTTCTGGTGGAGTCTATCGGATTTTCCATGTATAGTATCATGTCATCTGCAAAAAGTGAAAGCTTAACTTCATTTTTGCCAATTTTGATGCCTTTGATTTCCTTTTGTTGTCTGATTGCTGATGCTAGAACTTCCAACACTATGTTAAACAACAGTGGTGAGAGTGGACATCCCACTCGTGTTCCTGATCTGAGGGAAAATGCTCTCAGTTTTTCCCCATTGAGGATGATGTTAGCTGTGGGCTTTTCATAAATGGCTTTTATGATCTTTAAGTATGTTCCTTCTATCCCGACTTTCTCAAGGGTTTTTATTAAGAAAGGGTGCTGAATTTTGTCAAAGGCCTTTCTGCATCGATTGACAGGATCATGTGGTTCTTATCTTTTCTTTTATTAATGTGATGTATCACATTGATTGATTTGAGAAAGTTGAACCAGCCCTGCATCCCAGGAATGAATCCCGCTTGATCATGGTGAATCATTCTTTTTATATGCTGTCGAATTCTATTTGCTAGTATCTTATTGAGAATTTTTGCATCCATATTCATCAGGGATATTGGCCTGTAGTTCCCTTTTTTTACTGGGTCTCTGTCTGCTTTAGGAATCAAAGTAATACTGGCTTCTTAGAATGAGTCTGGAAGTTTTCCTTCCTTTTCTATTTCTTGGAATAGCTTGAGCAGGATAGGTATTATCTCTGCTTTACACGTCTGGTAGAACTCCCCTGGGTAGCCATCTGGTCCTGGACTCTTATTTTTTGGGAGATTTTTGATGACTGATTCAATTTGTTTGCTGGTTATGGGTCTGTTCCAGCTTTCTATTTCCTCCTGATTGAGTTTTGGAAGCATATGGGTGTTTAGGAATTTGTCCATTTCTTCCAAGTTGTCCAGTTTGTTGGCATATAATTTTTCATAGTATTTCCTGATAATTGCTTGTATCTCTGAGGGATTGGTTGTAATAATTCCATTTTCATTCATGATTTTTTCTGTTTGGGTCCTCTCCCTTTTCTTTTTGAGAAGCCTGGCTAGAGGTTTATCAATTTGGTTTATTTTTTTGAAAAAACAACTCTTGGTATCATTGATCTGCTCTACAGTTCTTTTAGATTCTATATTGTTTATTTCTGTTCTGATCTGTATTATTTCTCTTCTTCTGCTGGGTTTAGGCTGTCTTTGCTGTTCTGCTCCTATTTCCTTTAGGTGTGCTGTTAGATTTTGTATTTGGGATTTTTCTTGTTTCTGGAGATAGGCCTGGATTGCAATGTATTTTTCTCTCAGGACTGCCTTCGCTGCATCCCAAAGCATTAGGATTGTTGTATTTTCATTTTCGTTTGTTTCCATATATTTTTTAATTTCTTCTCTAATTGCCTGGTTGACCCATTCTTTCTTTAGTAGGGTGTTCTTTAACCTCCATGCTTTTGGAGGTTTTCCAGACATTTTCCTGTGGTTGATTTCAAGCTTCATAGCATTGTGGTCTGAAAGTATGCAAGGTATGATTTCAATTCTTGTATACTTACGAAAGGCTGTTTTGTGACCCAGTATGTGATCTATTTTGGAGAATATTCCATGTACACTCAAGAAGAAAGTATATTCTGTTGCTCTGAATGCAGAGTTCTCTATATATCTTTCAAGTCCATCTGATCCAATGTATCATTCAGGGTCCTTGTGTCTTTATTGACCATGTGTCTAGATGATCTATCCATTTCTGCAAGTGGAGTGTTAAAGTCCCCTGCAATTACCACATTCTTATCCATAATGTTGCTTATGTTTGTGATTAATTGTTTTATATATTTGGGGGCTCTTGTATTCGGCGCATAGACATTTATAATTGTTAGCTCTTCCTGGTGGATAGACCCTGTGATTATTGTATAATGCCCTTCTTCATCTCTTGTTACAGCCTTTAATTTAAAGTCTAGTTTGCCTGATATAAGTATGGCTACTCCAGTGTTCTTTTGACTTCTAGTGGCATGATAAATAATTCTCCATCCCCTCATTCTTAATCTGAAGGTGTCCTCAGGTCTGAAATGAGTCTCTTGTAGAGAGCAAATAGATGGGTCTTTTTTTTTTTTTATCCATTCTGATACCCTATGTCTTTTGGCTGGCGCATTTAGTCCATTTACATTCAGTGTTATTCTAGAAAGATATGAGTTTAGAGTCATTGTGGGGGCACCTGGGTGGCGCAGTCGGTTAGGCGTCCGACTTCAGCTCAGGTCATGATCTCGCGGTCCGTGAGTTCGAGCCCCGCGTCAGGCTCTGGACTGATGGCTCAGAGCCTGGAGCCTGTTTCTGATTCTGTGTCTCCCTCTCTCTCTGCCCCTCCTCCGTTCATGCTCTGTCTCTCTCTGTCCCAAAAATAAATATAAATGTTGAAAAAAAAAATAGAGTCATTGTGATGTCCATAGGTTTCATGTTTGTAGCGATGTCTCTGGTACTTTGTCTCACAGGATCCCCCTTAGGATCTCTTGTATCGCTGGTTTAGTTAACCAGTTTTATAATTAGAAGAACTTTGTTGTTCTTAATTAATTTTACTCAGCTAACATAATTCTTATTCAAAATTTGGTGCTGATAGTGCTATAAGACTATTTATTATAAATAAAATATTAACTTATAAACATAAAAGGATATGTAACCCCAAATCACAATAATAATTGGTTCATCTTAGAAATGCAATATATCTTAATTTTTGGAATTTATTAATATATACAAATTAACATGTCAAAGGGAAAATAGATGAAATTGTCAGATGTTGATAAAATGAAACAAAATTCAAAGCCATTTGATTTTTAAAGTCATATATATTATATAAAATATTTAAAAACTCTCTATATTCTGCTCTTTGTTTACTCAGGTTCCTTACACTAACAAAGAATAAACAATGAATAGATGAGTAAAAAAAGCAATTTGAAATATTACCCAAAATTCTAAATGCAAATAAACAATAAGCACAAAAAAGTTGTTTTTACCCCATCAAATAGAAAAAAAAGTAAATAAAAAAGGATATACCATAAAGTTCTCATTAATTAGTAATTTAATATTACAAAGGAAAGCATAAAATTAATAGATGGTAGATACATGCATTGTTCATATGTGGTATGGCTTTTAGGATATAAGAATTCCATGCACTATTGATAATAAATATATTTATAATGTAAATCAGCAAAAAAAAATTCAGAAGTGTTCTGCTTATATATTTCAAGAATTTCTAAATAGTATGCATTATTTTTCCTGGTAATTATACTTCTAGAAATGTGTCCTGAGGAAATACTGTTGATTTTCTGTAATGATTTATTTACAATGATGTTTAAAATCCATATGAATGAACTTTAAATCTAAATAAAAGTAATTATAAAAACAAGGCTAATTAGGAAATTAGCTGCTTATCCAAAAGTTATAGCCCATTTTCTCACTTACTAATAGATAATTGATTTAATTCTGGGTTGTAAGGTGACCATCCTCAAGAACTGATTCTTGATTGGTCTTATTTAATTATGGTAATCCCATTCCCATTTGCCAGGTACTCATTTCCTAGCCTCTCTTGCAGTTTAGAGATATAGCATCCAATTCTCGCCAATAAGATATAAAGAAAATTTGCTCGGTTGCTTCTAGGAAGATAGATTTTCCCTAATAAAAGTCAAGGTGTTTTGTCCTTGTCCCTTCTTCCTGACTTTCACTTTGGTGTAGAGATATGATGCTTTGGGTTATGGCAACCAAGAGGCCACAAGCATGAAGAGAAAACAAGGTACACAAGATGAAGAGTAAAAAAAAAAAAGTCTGTGTCCTTGGCAACAGTGTTCGTCTGCTCAATCAAGCACATTCTCTTAACCTTTAGACTTCATTACATAAATAAATGTGTTTATGGTTCAAGTCACTGCTAAGTTTTATGTTACTTCTAGCTGACCATATCCTGACTTATAGATAAACTAATTTCTCCACAGCAAAGCCGAGGCTTAAACCCTTGTTTATGTGGCTCATGATTATTTTTACTGAACTATTTTGACTTTGAGCAAGTGAATTCTCTCTGAGTCTTAGTTTCCTCATGTAAAATGGGGTTCATAATACCTCCTTTTTGTGACCGAGGGACAAATTAGGTAATACACATGAAAGCTCTTTACAAGGTACAGACTACTATACAAGTACAATCTGTTTATATATAAAGCTTTTCAGGAGCACAACATTGCAATTCCTTCATTTTCTCTGAGCTTTCTAGTGGTGCTGAAATAGACACATGCACATTTCATCATTGGTCATGTTTTAAGAGTTTGGTAATGGAAGTTTGATAGAAAGACTCACTTTTCTCCCTTGGAGAAGTTCAATATGTAAATATGTAAATGTGGATGGCTTTAAACATAATGGCAATGTACATGATAGAAACATTTGTAAGAGACTGTTCTTAATGGGAGTGCCAGGACTTTTTAATCAAGATCAGTGTATAATTGAAAATAGATTCTGTCGGGGCGCCTGGGTGGCGCAGTCGGTTGAGCGTCCGACTTCAACCAGGTCACGATCTCGCGGTCCGTGAGTTCGAGCCCCACGTCGGGCTCTGGGCTGATGGCTCGGAGCCTGGAGCCTGTTTCCGATTCTGTGTCTCCCTCTCTCTCTCTGCACCTCCCCCTTTCATGCTCTGTCTCTCTCTGTCCCAAAAATAAATAAACGTTGAAAAAAAAAATTATAAAAGAAAATAGATTCTGTCAAGCCAAGCAGCTTGGCCCATCAGGTCCATCCCAATGGCCAGCATGATCTAACCTCTGATAACCTTTCCTGGTTCCTGGGAACCCTTATCAACCATGTGGGCACTCATCTGTGATACCAAATATTATGTGTAAAGAGTTAAAATTAGAGTTTGTACTTGCATCTGTTGGTATCTCTTGGACTCAGTCTCTTCATTTGTGAAATACAGATATAGGAAGGTGGGCTAAATAATTGTGATATTTTACTTTACTTAGAGGATCATGTTACTTTTCTACTCAAAACCCTCCAAAGGGTTCTTGGTGTACTGAGGGAAAAATATGAAAATCTCTTATCATAGACTTCAAGACTCCACAGAGTTTGGCCTATACCCCTTCTATGACCTCATTGTGTACCAATCTCTATTTCACTTACCATACATCAGCTGCCCTAACCTTTTTCTTCCTTGAACATGCGTAGTACATTTCCACCTTGGGACTCTACTACCTATATTCTGTCCTCAGAAGGCACCTCCTTAGAGTTCCTTTGCTACTTGATCTCAAGTAGCTCTATAGCAGATCAGACCTGATATCTGACTCTTGAACCCCAAGTGGGTGAGCCCTACTTTAATTGACAGATTTCCCTAATGCTAAGGAGTTTTCATGGGCCTCTGCACTCCACATCTCCTCTTGATATATGTCATTATATTGTGGAAACCTCCCTTGGCCCTGATCCTGTCAGGTGGGATTTTGTTGGCATTGCCACTGCTATTATAATCTTTGGACTGTATGTTTTGCCCACTAAACTGTATTAGCCACAGGTAGGGCTGACTCTCCTAATCTTGGACTCACTCAGTTGCCAGGCTTGTTCCTAGAATGTGACAGAAATAAGTATCCTGATCAGAGGGGCTTACCTTGGAGAGTTCTTGTCCAGGTTCACACAGTTGGCAGGTGGCACACTGTCCCCATTGGTCCCAGTACTCATTTTCTTGGCAATCCATTGTGGGAAGGCTATGGGTACATAACACAAATACTGGGGAGCTAGTGAAAAGGTATCAAAATGTAAGTAGTGGCTTCCATTTCCCTTGATTTATGGGTCCTCTTAACATACTCTCTGGCTCTGAGTTACAGGGTTGAGGAAGCCAATCCAAAATAGCTAATGCTAATGTGCCAGTAAATCTTTTAAATACTTTACATTTAATATTTCATTCAATATTTTACACCAGCATATCAGAGATTATCATTAGCCCCAATTTGCATATGAGGAAACAGAGGCACAGAGGCCAAGAAATTCACCAAAGTTCACAGAATTAGTTGCTGTACCACTTGCTGACCTGGAAAGAGAATAAAGTAAGGAGCTAGCTTCTGCCTGGATGAGTAAAGGATAACCACAATTTCTCACATGTGAATAGCTATTAGCAGCTTATAAAACAGTTTCACATCCTTTATTATTTGATCCACACAATAACCATGTGAAGTAAACAATATAGAGATTATTGTCATTGTTTTGTGGATAAGAAAGCTGAAACATGGCCCTCTTTTGCCAAAACTGTCTTGAGTACCTTTGAGGTCCACTAGATGTTATTGCTTCTGTCCTAGGGGAAGATGACCCACCATGAAGAAGTGTCCTGATATACTAAGGTGTAGACAAGGAGGAATACTATTCAGATAATAGTTTTTAGAATAAAGATGACATAGGGCAGTATCTTTAGCACAGGTTTGAGAATTGAGAGATAGACATTTTAATCCTGGCTATAGGGTAACCAATCATCCAGAACTAAGGGGTTTTCCCAGTATATGGGGTTTTCATTGTTAAAACTGGGACAGTTTAAGGCAAACTGGGATGGTGGGTTAACTTACCTAACATTTGTTTCAACCTATGACCTTGGATGAATCACTTTATTTTTTCTGGCCATAGTTATTTAGCCTGAAAAAAAGAGAACAGTGCATTCCTCACCTACCTTATATAGCTCTTGGGAAGATTAAATGAGCTAAGGTTCATCAAAGCATTCTGAAGGCTTTGAAAAGCTCTACAAAGTAAGACAGAGGTAAGTATGCAGAGGAACAGTTTTCTACAAAGATGAATTATAATGAGGGGGACTCAAATAATGGATACACATGGTTTGCACTGTTAAAAGATAAAGGTGGAGTGAGATTCTTTTGCTAACTCCTTAACCTCATAAAGTACTGAAAGTACTGAAAGTCCTAAGGATGTACATCAGAAGAGAGGAGAGTGAATGTGAACTTTGAGAGGGCATCAATCTTCCTCTCAAAAGTCACCAGTGGTGATAGGACAAGTCATCCTGGCTGGCATTCTTGCTTGAATGCATCTTTTCCCACCATCACCTGGGCCATTCTTCCTCATTCCTTCATTCAGAAGTAAGTGGGCTACAAAATTCATTTTTGTACAAGCTAAAAACACTCCCTCTTGTGTTGTTTCAATTACTGGCCCATACTATCAGCCTCAATAAGCATGCTCCCCTCCCTACCTACCCTTCTTAGTAAGGACAAAAACAAAAACCATCAGTGGTAGCATAGCCCTTATGACAAGGGAATTAAGTGTCATGGCCACAGGGCCAGCATACTGCTCTGAACAACTACCCTGTATCCTTTTCTTGCCCACAAAAACAAACAAACAAACAAACAAACAAACAAAAACATTGGCAGAAGCCAAAGAGCAGCCCTGCCCTTGAAATGAGCTCTTGACATAGGTACATGAATCTACACAGCACCTGCTTCTGGTGTCTGAAACATTCTATTCTGTTTGACTTAGGAGCCTCATTTATCTAATAAATGTCATTTGTCATGTCTCTTAACATGTTTCTCTAACACTGACTTTGAAACCTATGTTTAGGCAAGGCAGGCTTATTACCAAATCCTCATAGCAAAATCCAGGGAATGAACAGAAGGCTTTTTTTCTCCTCTGTTTTTGTCAAACTGCTTACCTGAAGCATACCAAAAATATTCTTTCATTATAAGTTTAATGAATTGTCTTTATTAAAGAGAATGAAATATCATAGACTCTAGACTGTTTTGAAGTCATGGTATATGAGTAAAACCGTTTAATAATGACTACATGTCATTATCCAAGGACAAACTCCAAAGTTATGTCAAAATTTTCCCTGTGGTCATCAGTGTCCTCTGGTAGATGTAATTGCCCTTTTATTGTGAGAGAAGGTAATAGATAATAATTAGGTTTTGAGAAAATCAGGGCTACTCTGAGGTTTCTCATAACTGCATCAACACACTCTTCTAGAGTCACACAAGATGAAGCTGAATCCTTAAAATTCAAATAGACAGGCCTATAAAGTTTTTACATATGTATATAATCATATAAACACTATGCAGATAAAGATACAGAACATTTTCATTACCTCAACAGGCTGTCTCATTGCCCTTCCCAGTCAATATCATCCCGTTCTCCCAAGTAATATCTATTTTGGCTTCTTTCACCATTATTAGTTTTACCTGTCCTTGAACTTCATATAAATTAGTTTAATGCAAGAGCACTCTTGTTTCTGACTTTCTTTGCTCAATGTTATTTCTCAGTGAATGAGATTCATCCATCATGTGTGTAGCAATCTTTGTTCCTTACCATTGCTGTTTAGTGTCCCATTGTATGGATATGCCACAATTTATACATTTTTTTGGCTGATAGACATTGGGCTGTTTCCAATTTGTACCCATCACAAAGTTGTTATGCTATGGTTAATTGATTTTCAAAAAGAGTGCTAAAGGCAATTTAATGGGAAAAGAACAGTTTTTTAAGGTGTTGTGACAACTGGATATTCACATGAAAAATAATTAGATTAGTCCCTTACTTCAAACTACATACAAAATTAACCCAAAATGGACCAAAGATCCAAATGTGAGAGACAAAACTGTAAAACTCCTATAAGAGTTTTCTTATAAGAAAACATTTTTTGGTAATTTTTCTTTCTTTTCTTATAAAAAATATAGGGGTAAATATTGGTGACATTGGATTAGTAAATGTTTTCTTAGATATAATACGAAAAGCACAAGCAACAAATGAGAAAAAAAGAACAAATTGTACTTAATCAAAATGTAAACCTTTTGTGCTTCAATGGACACTATTAAAAAATAAAAAGATAATCCATATAAAGGGAGAGAAAAAACTGAAAATTATAGATATCTGATAAAATACTTACATATATAACATATAGATATATCTTAAAACTTAATAATAAAAAAACAATTAAAAATAGGCCAAGTATTTGAATATACATTATTCCAAGATGATATACAAGTGGCCAATAAGCACGTAAAAAATGCTCAACATCATTAGCAATTACAGAAATGCAAATCAAAATCACAAATGGAATCCCACCTCACACCAACTAGGGTGGCTATAATAAAAAATTAGAGAGGTAAGCAAATGTTGGCAAGGATTTGAAGAAGTGGGAACCCTCAAATATTGCTGGAGAATTGGGACTGTTTTATGTTTTCCAACTGATCTATAAAGTATCTCTTTATTCCTTTTTAGTGGGTTAAAGTTGTTTAACTCAGACAAATAAAAAGGTGAAATAGCTGGCTGCTAGGTCCTTGCATGTGGTAACCAACTGTTAGAAGCCTAAAAGAATCAAAAGGTCTGCCACAGTCTCTCTTTATTAGCTTTCTAATTAAATATTCATTATCATTAGCCCTATGCTCTCAGAAGATATATTTTGTTTAGAGCTATTTGGCTCCAGAACTCTTAATCCTACACAAAGTAACTGGTATATCAATTAATAATTTTACTGTGAGTCAAAACATTTTAACTAGCCAATCAGTTGATAATTTAACTTTTTTTCTTTTCACTCATCAGCTGCAAGCAAAATCTTGTAGTTTTTTTTTTACTTTTTATAAATATTTTATTTGTAGTTTTTAATCTTAAACACTGAATAAAATTTTCCAAAAAAATGTAATGTAAATGTAATGCAAAATGTGATGTAAAAAAAGAATGTGAAATTGTGCAGTCCTTTTGAAAAATGTTTTTGTAGTTCCTCAAAATGTTAAATATAGAGTTGCCATGTGACCCAGCATTAGTCATATACCCAAATAATTGAAACTATATATCCACACAAAAATTTATACACAAATGTTCCTAGCATCATTATTCATAACAGCCAAAATAGAAACAACTTGAATGTCCATCAATTGATAATAGCTAAATAAAATATGGCCCAACCTCACATCGAAATATTCAGCTACAAAAAGGAATGGAGTACTTGATACTTGCTGTAACATGGATAAATCTTGAAAACATTATGCTAAGTGAACAAAGCCAGACACAAAAGGACATATATTGTATGATTACATTTACATGAAATATCCAGAATAGGTAATTCATAGAGACAGAAAGTAGATTAGTAGTTGCCAGAGGTCAGAGAAAGGAAAAAATGGAGAATGACTACTTAATGGGTGAGTTTCATTTGGGGGTTATGAAATGGTCTGGAACTAGATAGTCATAATGGCTGCACAACTTTGTGAGTATGTTAAAAACCAATGAATTTTACATTTTAAAAAGGTGAATTTTATGGTATGTGAATTATACCTCAATTATTTTTAGAAAAGGCTGATTCTTCAGCTTTTTCTTTAATACTATGAACTACCCTATATTATTCCAAGTTATTACCTGAGTTAGGCCCAAAATTAAAATTTTAAATAGATACTATTAATATTCTTATATGTGCCCCTAACTGATTTTTTTCACTCAACTTTTCACCCAAATTTATCTAGTAAGTGTTGTTTGGTTATATCGATTGGGTTTAGCCAGAGGGTCTGACAAGTGGCAAAATATCAAGAGGGTCTCCTTATTTCATCTCTTTGTCATGTGGCTGCTCTCCCTGCCAATCCCCAACCCCTGTCCTAATTCCAAAATAATAATAATAATAATATAACCTAGAAGAGTAAGAGAGCAAGTAGATAGGGAAGAGGAGAAACAATGAGGTTGACATTAACAATAATCCTCACATTAGCTTATTGTGTCCTGAATGATCAATGTTGGCCAAGTTTCCGGTGGATGTGAGGTACTCTGGTTGCTGCCAGTGTACCTGCCTCTGGCCACAGCTTTCAGCTGCTGCTCTTCTCAATTTGCACATGCCTATGGGGTGAAACATGCTCTTTCTATCTAGGGTGAGTGGGCAAGACAGGATGACAGGTCTAAATTAAGAACTCAGGACTTTAGGGAAGATATTTACTTTGCCTAATCAGTGCAGGGGGTGGTACTAATGAGGGTGAGGAAGACAGCAGCTGGCCCATACACTATCCATTCCTCTCCTTTGGGCTTCCGGTCACCCACATACATAAGACTGGTGAAAATCAAAGCTGTTGGTCAGCCTGGCCTTGGGAATATTGCCTTCTTTGAAAATTAAGCTTCTAATCTCACTCTAATAATGAGTTCCCTCATCATTTCCAGATGTTTGGCCTATAATCCAGATGTTGCTTTATTATTTGGTTCTGGTTCTCAGCTCTTTATTTCCTAGCCTGGCCTACAGCTACTCCTAACCCCAGCTTTCTCTTGTTTCTAAGCTATCAAGCATCTTATCTTCCTCCTGCCCCACTATGTGAACTTTACATTCCTCCATTTGGTGAATGATCCCAGGCCCAACTCTTCTATCAGAAGCATGTTCCTCCTCAGTGCTAGACTCAAGGTCTCCATTCATACTATAAGGGTTTGCCCAATCTCTTTGACTAGTGGTTCTTTATATAGACTGAACCTTGGGAGCTTCAAAAAATACTGATAGTTCTGTCCCATTCCTGAGATTCTGATGTAATCACTCACAGGTGTGGTCTTAATATTTGGAATTTTTTAAGTTCACCAGGTGATTTTTATGTGCAGCCCACTTTGAAAATCATTGCTTTAAGGGCTTTTTTTTTTTCTTTTGTCTGTTTGCCCGAGTATAAGGTGTAGTCAGAAAGGTTTTTGTTCTCCTACATCCAGAGAGAATTTGGTGACAGAATTAACTGGCCTACCCAGTATTTATTTAAAGTTTATTTATTTATTTATTTTGAGAGGGGCAAGGGGCAGAGAAAGATATAGAAAGAGAGAATCCTAAGCAGGCTTTGCAACATCAGTGTAGGGCCTGACGTGAGGTTTGAACTCATAAACCGTGAGATTATGACCCGAGTCAAACTCAAGAGTCACACTCTTAACCAAATGAGACCCTCCATTTTTTTCTTTTTTAGAAAAAAATGAGTGATAAAGACAAAGAGGTTGAGAGCGGAGTGTTAGTTTTAAAACATGTTATATCATGTCATTTCCAATCTCAAAATCCATTGATGGCTCTCCACCTTAATACAATTAAAGTCCTTAGAATGGTCAATGAGGCCTTAGATGATCCGCCTACCTCCCCTTACACCATTACCTCTTTGACCTTATGATCTCTTATTCTTTTAACTCCAGCCATGCTGGCCTCTTTGCTATATTATTCAAGCTAACTTAGTAATGTTCCCAACTTAATTAAGTGCTTCACTTGCTATTCCCTCAATCATGCATGTTTTCCCCTGGATATCCCCATGGCTTCCTCCCTTATCTTCTTCAGTTCTTTATTATACTATCTTCTTAGTGAGGTTTCTCTGACCATTCCTTTAAAACCTTAACTTTGCTCCATATTTCCTATACCTTTTTGCTATTTCATTCTTCTCAATTGCCCTCCTGACCATCTGAAATCTTATATATCTTATTTATTTACTTCTTTATGGCCTGATCTTACTCCAATTAGAATGTAAGCACCATGAAATCAAATTGCTTTTTATGCTCATTCCTTTATCGCATATGTTTAGAACAGTGCCTGGCACATAGTAGGCCCTAAATAAATATATATATATTTTTAATTTAGTGAATGTTTAAAGTCTACAGAATAATGGTCACAATCTTCTGACTGAGTGAAAGGTTTAACAATTTATAAAGGGTTTCACATCACTTAGCTCAATGGATCCTTACAATAACCCCAGAAGTAAGCCAGGGATTTTCACACATTATTAAGTTAAAAAAATGTTGAAGCTCAAAGAAAAATAGATTCCTCTAATTTATTTATCTAGTAAGAAACACACCCAGAACTCACAGGAAACTTAAGACCCATGAGTCCATCATATTTTCCAAGGCAGTATTGAACTCTAAAATAGGGAACTGAGGTTTTCCGGCCTGTGACTGAAATTTAATTTTTTTATCAATAATATCTTAGGTTGGAAAAAGGCCATTTTCTGAATGTTAATCTGATTCTGCTTTAAAGAATAGCTAGACAAGGTTACTTCCCAAGCCTTAAGTGATAAGGGCCAGGACATAGGTGGTAGCAATAAGAATAGAAAGCAAGTAATGGTGGCGGAAACAGACTTTACAAAAAATGCCTATAGAACCTTACAATTCCATGAATGTGAGAGCCAAAAGAAGGACATGAGTCAGAGAAAATTCTGAGGTATCTGCCTGGAAAACAAAGAGAATCTCAAAGCCCTGAAGAGTGTGAAACAGTTCCTTATTAGAAAAAAAAAAAAAAAAAACAATATACTTAGTTTTTTCAAATTATTTCAAGTACAGGAGGGACAAAAAAAATGTCAGTGATGGTGCTTAGCAGGCAATTAAAATATGTAGAACATAGGTTGGGGTTAGAGATAAGTCAAATTTGGATGTACATCAAAATCATCAAGAGGACTTACAAAATATACCTGTATCTTAGATCAATTAAATAAATACCTCTGGGAGGTTAAGAGCCACTGGCCTAGGTAAATTATGGTGGAGGCTTAGATGAACAAAGAAAAATGTCAAGAACAAAACACTGAGGGACATCTATATTTGAAGTTAGAAGAGGAAGAAAATCCAGTAGCAACGAAAAAGTGGAAGCCAGGGAAGAAACAATAAAACCCAGATAGGGAAATACAGGATAGAGTTTTAAAAAGAGGTGAGCAGCACTGTCAACTGTTAGTACAGGAAGGTGGAAGATCATCAGGACTGAGGATGCATTATTTTGAACTTATTTTGTGGACATGTAATAAAAGTAAATTGTATTTTAATATTAAAGTTGATATGTTCATAAGATAGAAAGATTCAGATACCATAGGTAGTTATAGTTTTTAACAGGCTCCTCTTTACATTTCCAAAGAAGCTAAAGAATTTCAATTATTAGTGATAACAACTGGTCCCATAATGTCAGGATTATCAACAGAGGAGAATGAAGGGAGTTGTGCAAAATCAAAGAAGCCTCACGTATTTACTTCGTCTTATTCCAACAGATAATGTTTCTGTAAGAATAAAGATGCTGGAGTAGAAAAAGAAAAAATCTTATTAAAAGCATATTATAATTTTGTAGACAGAATTAATAACCAACTGAACTGGGCCATTTCTATTTTAGCCAAAACCAAATGCTAACAATATGAAGTAAATTATTTCTCCTTCAAAACATGTGTGAGCACACACATTCAAAAGAATAACAATTAAAAAAACACACAAACTTAAAAAGACAAACATAACTTAAAAGACTATACATTGAGGAGGAGAAAAAGCTACAAAATATACAAATATTGTGTTACTATCTCGCAACTGCTGAAATAAAATTGTTATAGGAAGAGGAGAAAAGAACTGTGTAGCCAAAAATATAGCAATATAATTAATAACATAAATGGGATGAAATGAAGACCAGCAAACTCTGGGCTGATTATGAGGGGAAATATAATTTTAATAATTATTGAAACAGTCTTCCCAAGTGGGAGCAAAGGCACAGAAACTACCCTAGATGATGTTCAAAGGAAAAATGAGATAATGCATGTGTGAGTGCTGTGGAAACTCTGGTTTGTGCTACAAATGTGAGGGTTGCTATGATTGTTGTTACCATCCCACCTACGGGGTATAGAAAAGGGAATTGAAAACAAAGCACAGGCTAAACAAACACTTAGCCAATACCCAAAGCCCCTGTTTTGCTCCACTGTGGTCTCAGACAAAGTGAGTCACTTATTAATGTACAAACCACCGACACCATGAAATTATGGTATCTTCAATAATTAGTTATCCCACCAAGAGGGCTGGGAGTAAATATTTATTGACTTCCCAGGGGGATATGCTTTTTAGCTGAGTTGTCATAACTGGGAATTGGATTAGTGGTTTGATTTTTTGCAGGGCTGCACACTGGATAAAACTCAGTCAAGGGTATTAATTTCTGATTTCTATTAAGGTTTTTTGATCTTACCTCACATTCTCTCCACCCTGTCCAATTTACCAAGCAATCTGGAATAATTATATCTCTCTGAAGGTGTCAGTGAGAAGAGTGCCTTATCTCCCAAAGCAATTTAAATTCAATCAAGCACACTATCCCTTCCTCATAGGCAGAGAATGAAATATCCCAAAGAAGCAAAAATACAACCTGATGACCATTTGAAAGTATAGCTCAGAGCCACTTATCTTTCCAACAGAAATGGAAGAACCAGTCCATAAAATGAAGCCTGTCTTTACAGGATGTGAGATATTGACACCAAAATGTTTTTATTTTTTATTTTTTTAGGATGCTCAATAAAAAGAAGAAACATATGGGGCACCTGGGTGGCTCAGTCGGTTAAGCCTCCGACTTCGGCTCAGGTCATGATCTCGCAGTCCGTGAGTTCGAGCCCCACATCGGGCTCTGTGCTGACCGCTCAGAGCCTGGAGCCTGTTTCGGATTCTGTGTCTCCCTCTCTCTCTGACCCTCCCCCATTCATGCTCTGTCTCTCTCTGTCTCAAAAATAAATAAACGTTAAAAAAAAAAAAGAAGAAACATATAAGGGTTGCCAGGGTAGTGGAAGAAAAAGGAAACGTAATAAGAAGCCTACGATCTCATATATAAACACATATGCTGTAAGACAATTTAGAAATACCACAATCTTAGAAAGAAGTTTAAAACTCTTTTTATCCCCAATTACCTGTTGCCAAATAAAGAAATATCATCTAAATCTACTTGTTTTTGTTTTTGTTTTTAGTAACAGGAACCTCATGGAGTGGTTGGGTGGCTCAGTAGGTTAAGTGCACGACTCTTGATTTCAGCTCACGTCATGATCTCAGAGTTGGTGAGATTGAGCCCCAAGTCAGGCTCTGTGCTGACAGCATGGAGCCTGCTTGGGATTGTTTCTCTCCCCCTCTCTCTCTCTCCCTGCCCCTCCCATGCTTGAACTCTCTCTCCACCACCTCTCTCTCTCAAAATAAACAAATAAATTAAAAAAAGAAAGAAACAGGCACCTCAATATTCACATGACAGCATATTCCATTATTGTTATTTTTTCCTCTTTGGCAGCTGATTAAAACTTCAAATCACCAGATTATTTGAAAAACATACTGTCATGGAATCCCAAAAGGATTCTTCAAGACAACCTAACCCCATTGTTTGATAATCTAGATGCAAAGACTGAAACACAGAGAAGAGGTAAAATTTTCCCAAAGTCACATAGTTGTTCAGTGGCAGGGACAGGACTATAATCCAAGTATCCAAATTTAGGTCCCAGTGGCTTGTCTATTTTCCATAATTAAAAAAAAATGGGGGGTGGGCCCAGGTTGAAGACTAATTATTCAGTGAGTATATTAACAAGTTTCTGGCTTCTTTCCCTACCCCACCCTCACAGACTAATCTTGGCTCATTTTATTTCAACAGAAAAATTTTTAAAGGGTAGGCTGGGTCAGGAATATGTGGCCCATAGAAAGGAAGTGGTCCTTTTGGCTTACTCACCATGGTGACTAACAATTTCCTGTAAGTAAAAACATCTTAGTCTTTGATTCTACCATAAACATTATGTGACAATTCCTTTATTTTTAATAATGTCATGATATCTTTTGGGATACTTAATGGATATCATTACTATAGTCACCCTGGGAGGGGAAGGATGATTTCTTTTCACTCAAAAAGCACCTGAGAATTACCTTCTATGATAGGCCTTCTATTAGGACATGGTGGAAAGAGGACAAACCAGAGGTGAGTAAAGTATCTTCTCTACTTAAAAAAAAAAATCATAGTCTTATGAGGAACATAGAAAACATATATAGTTAACTCTAACCCAAGACAAACTATAGTCATCTTCATATCTCCCATGAACACAGGATGATACTTTCCATTTTTCAGACAGATGGTGAAGTTGACTAACATTCCCCTTGTTATACACCTAATGGGAAAATTGACAATTTCTAGTTTCCAGACAGGAGGGAGAGAAAATTAGCTTTTGGTTCAATATCCAGCTTCAGCTGTGAGGAATGGCTCCAAAATGAGCCTCACTCTCTGCAGAAGGCATTCAAGTACAGCATGTCAAAGAAGACATCTAAAGGAAGGTTATACAGCCTGGTGTGTATTCCCAGGTACAGGCATTGTTTGCCTTTCCTCTGGCATGAGGGGCTTTTTCTCCCTTAAAAAGCTTCTCTAAATGAGGTCCCTTAAAGAAAGAATAACTATGTAAGGCAATTAGATAACCCATTCTCCTCCAGTCTCTTTAGTTTCAAAGTTGGCCCAGTTGCCCAGCCTATACCTTAAACAAAAACAGCTATGGAAAATGAAAAAAAAAAAAGGAAGAATGAATGAAAAAAAAAAAAACAACAACAACAATAACCACTAATCTTGGAGTAAGACAAATTTTACTTCCAGTTGTGGCTCAGACACTTAGTAACTAAACAACCACTGGCAAGTTTTATTTTCTTTGGGCCTGTTTGGCCACCTGTACAATTAAGAGAAGAAAACCCACACCTTTCCTAGTAGGGGTGAGGAGTCAGTGGGATGATGGATTTGAAAGTATATGGCACATAGTGGGAATGTAAGAGTTAAGAAATTATAAAGGAACTTGTCACATTCACCCATCCTGTTCCTTATGTAGTTTTTCTTACCACTTTTAAGGTACCACCATCATCCCAATTTACAGAGTTAAAAATCTCAGAGTCCTATTTGACTTGAAAACATGCCATGTGAGATATGGTAAGGTATGGGCTGTTTGACCTGGGATCAGAAGATGCAGGAGGATATAGTCTCCATCTTTCAGGTCTATAAAAACTGTCATGGAAGAGAATAAACAAACTGTTCTGAGTGGCTCCAGGGAGAATGACTAGGATCTCTGAGTGAAAACCATAGGGAGAATTAGTTAAGCTTAACAAAAGGAAGAGCTTTTGAAGAGTCAAGGCTTTCCATGAAGGGGATGGACTTTCTCATAGATCACTAAGTACATTCCCCTCTGGAAGTGTTTAGGCAGAAACTAACAAGGATGTTTTAAGGTGAAGTCACTTGTGGTGGCAGGAGATTATGATTCCTGAAAACCTACTATGTGTCAGATACTGTGCCAGTACTTTACAGGGATTACCTCCTTTAATCATCCCAATAAAACTATGATGTAAGTACTGTTCTTCCTGTTTTTCAGAGTAGAAAACTGAGGCTCAGAGAAGTTCAACATTTTTTACTGGGCTTACAGCTGGTATTTTAAGTGGCTGTACTTCAGTCTTTGTATAGAAAACAAAATCATGCTCCCCACACATACTTCTAAATGCTCTATAGAAATACAATCCTGACTAGGAATTATGAATAAATAAGATGTTTAGGATCACAGACAGCAGATAGACTCCGGACTTAAACACAGCTGTCTAAATGAGAAAGTGGATATACCTTCTACTGCACCATCAGAGAAGTGGATGGAAATGGGATGTATAACCTTTTAAATTTTAAGCCAGTCCTAAGAGATTTTGATTCTTATCATTCCTCCTTTTTTCAATCTCATATAATTTATCAACTTTTAATTGTGTAGATTTAACTTTATGATGTCTTGCTAAATTTATTGCCTCCTTTCTATTCCCAAAGTTACCACCTCAGCCCCAAGGCCTCATCCCCTCTCTAAATCCGATTTATTCACATTTTATGCTTTCCCATTCCAATCCAGCTGACTCATATTTACCAGGTTATTCTTCCTATAATGTATATTTGACTTTTTTCTTTAGCTCAGAAATTTTCAATGACTTTCCACTCTTTTTCAATTCAAACAAAAAGTGTAGCATCCAAAAGTTTTCCACAGTTTGCCACCAATCTACCATGGCAAACTTAACTTCCACTTTTCCCTGATTGTACCCTAAAATCCAGTGCAGCCTATGCTCTTTTCACATGCCCAGATCTTTCCTGCCTCCAAACAGTTGTTCCTGTTGTTTTTCCTGCTTTGCTTGCCTTCTATCTCCACCTGTTGAAGTCTTATCTGTGCTTCATGGTACATCTTAAATAATAATAATAATAATTAACATTTATTGAGTGATTATTTTGGTCTATTGTGATAAGTGTATACAAATATTTTACATGAATTATCTAATTTAATACTCACATAAACTTGATGAATTAAGCTCTATTATTATCTCCATTTTAGTCTGGTGTAAACCAGAGTTCTGGAAGGGGGAAGTAATTCTAATTGTCCAATGTCACACAAGTTAATAAATAGTGGGGACGGGATTTGAACTCAAGTAGTCTGTCTCTGGAGCCCTAAAAGGTGTGACTATATCAAAAATGTCTTTATGATTATCCCTGGTTCAACTTGACGTGATTCTTACTTTGACTAAACTTTTTGACATTTTGACTAAACCTTTAAAGCCTATATTGTGTCATATTTATTTGTTCTTAAACCCATGATGAAACTATCAGGTCCCAGTGCATCTTAGGCATCTATCTTGCGCAGTATTGACAAAAGTAGGTGCTCAGTGAGCCTGCTACATTGAATTGAAGGAATATTGAGGTGAAAAAGGGGATAGTGTAAGGGTTAAATTGTAGTGTAGGGCTAACACTTAGCTTGGAAAATAACAGCTTTGTGTTGACACTGAAGGTTAAGAGATAACAGCCTTGCTTTACTCTTGTAAATTACACCTCATACTCTTGTAAATTAGGCTTCACCAATTAAGGAAACAAAAGTTCAAAGAAAAGAGCATCAGAGGCAGGGTCAAGGAGATCCACTGGTTGCAACTTAGAGGCAGAAAGTCTAAAATAAACACCTCATTAGGCAACTGTTTCTAACTCATCTGGAAACTGTTTCTTTGTTCTGTTCCCAGGTGATGATAAAATGATGTGATCGGCTATAAAAACTCTGTACCCCGACTGTTTGAGGCTGCACTCTTATCAGAAGTGTTGGTCCCAATTGGTCGGCCTTGCCTCTCATTGTAATAAACTTTGTTGTGACTGTCACTGGTGCCTGTAGCATTCTGTTTCAGGAGTCGTGTGGATGCAACATTTGGTGCATTGGTCAGGAAAGTTAAAGGTCTGAAACAGGGCCCTTTCCTCAGATTGTTCCACCGGGAAATTTAAAGGTCTGGAACAGGGCCCTTTCCGCGGATTGCTCCGCTGACCCCTGGGAGGAAGCTCGGGATTGGGAGAGGTAAGGAATTCTTGGGGCGCGCCATTTGAATGACTCAGGAGGGTCTGCTGGACGCAGCTATAGACCCAGAGTCAGGGATCCTACCGGGACACCGGTGGACCCCATTCGGTTTGGTTTTTGTCAAGAAGGATCCTATTTTCAGGTGGCTGCCACAGCCTACTGGCCTAGAGATCTCAAATTTGTATTTTCTTCGTGTCTTATTTGTCTTCTTCCTGTTGACTGTCTGTGCGTCCTTGTCAGTTCTGCCTATCTTTGTCATGGGTCAAAATCAGAGTACCCCCACCCCTCTGAGTCTCATACTAACCCATTTCCAGGACTATAGGAGAGCTGTCTCAGTTTTCGGCCTCCACGTTAAGAAGCCAGTCCTTCGAACTTTCTGTGAGGTGGAATGGACCAGCTTTCAGGTGGAATGGCCTCCACAGGGGACCTTTGACCTTACATTGGTATATAAGGTTCATGATATTGTCTTTTCTAGGCACGAAGACCAAATCCCATATATTGGGGCATGGAGGACCCTCATCGAAAACCCTCCAGATTGGTTAAAACTTCTTCACCTTCCCCCTTGCCTCCCTAAAGTACAGGCTTTTCCACTCAAAGGCAGCATATCTGGAGCTCAAAATAAGAATCTTGATGGCACTAACAGGCTGCCCCCTTTATCACCTGCACCTGAGGAAGAAGAAAAAACTTACCGCCTGCCGCTCTATAGTTCTCGCTCAAAGAATACAAGTCAAGATGCTTCAGATCAGGAGGCAAGCCCGAGTCGGGACACTCCCCTGAGCCCATCTCATACCCTGTCAGGGACACCCTTCCATCCCCCTCCCACTGCCCTACCCCTTCGTCCAGGGCCACCACTGCAGGGTCATACCCTTTATGACTTATGTACCCTTCTCCACTAGCGACCTTTATAATTGGAAGCTTCAAAACCCCTCATTCTCAGAGAAATCCCAAACCTTAATTTCTCTTCTTGAAATCATATTTGTGACCCATCAGCCAACCTGGGATGACTGCCAGCAGCTCTTGCAGGTTCTCTTCACCACTGAGGAGCAAGATAAGATCTGTCACGAGGCCCAGAAATTAGTGATGGGGCTAAATGGGCAACCCACCGAGGATCCTGCTGTGCTGGAGGAAGTTTTTCCTTCCTCGCATCCTGAGAATTGGGACCCAAACACTCCTCATGGTAGGCAATCATTAACCCTATTTCGCCAGACTCTATTGGGAGGTCTCCGAGCGGCTGCCCGCCGGCCCACAAACATGTTTAAGGTAACAGAAGGAATTCAGGGAACTGAGGAAAGCCCCTCAGCCTTCTTAGAAAGACTCATGGAAGCGTACTGCACCTTTACCCCTGAGGCACCTGAAAATAGAAGGGAATTAAATCTGGCTTTTGTCTCACAGGCAGCCCCAGACATTCGGAAAAAGTTAAAAAATTAGATGGGTTTGAAGGAAAAAATTTATCTGAGTTAGTTGAAATAGCCCAAAAAGTTTTCAACAATAGGGATTATCAGGAAGAAAGACAGACAAAAAAAATTAAGTAGGGTGGTGGCGGCCGTCCTGGATGCCCATGAGGGAAGAGGACCCAGAATGCCCAAAGAATTCTAGTTTGGACAAAAGAAAAAAGATAAACAAAGGGTTAAAGTGTCACTAGGAAAAAACCAGTGTGCATATTGCAAACAAGAGGGACACTGGAAAAAGGATTGCCCCAACTTAACCCAACGCAAAACTCGGCCACCCCAGGTATCTGTGATGGGAGTCGATTCTGACTGATGGGACCGCGTATTGGTGGCCCCTTCTGAGCCATTGGTTACTGTTAATATAGGGGCCAAACTAAGACCTTCTTGGTGGACACTGGGGCAACCTTTTCAGTTCTAAAACAAGATCCTGGCCCCACCAGGCAAGGGGCAACCCTGATGCAAGGGGCAACTGGGTCCCAGACTTGTAAATGGACCACTGAACAAGTAGATTTAGGCCGTAAAACTGTTATACATTCTTTCCTAATCATGCCTGAATGCCCCTACCCTGGATTACTAGGTAGAGACCTACTGCATAAACTAACGGCTTCTTTGAAATTCACTGAAGGGGGTATGCATATTATAGTTGGCCAGGATGGCCCAACAACTGTAATGGTGACTGTGCCACTTGGGGAAGAGAGCCTGCTCACTCCAGTGCCTAATGAAAATGTCCATGCAGTTGATCCCCTCCTTAGAAGCCTCCAGGAGGAATTCCCCCAGGTACAGGCCGAAACCAATCCACCTGGGCTGGCAATTGATCATGCTCCCATAAGAGTGGAACTTAAGGCATCCGCACTTCCGGTAAGACTAAAACAATATCCCATGTCCCGGGAAGCTAGGCGGGGAATCACTATTCACATCAAGCATTTGTGCAACTCCGGCATTTTGATCCCATGCAAGTCACCATGGAATACTCCACTTCTTCCTGTCCAGAAGCCTAACTCATCCGATTTCCGGCCAGTTCAAGACCTAAGAGCAGTAAATGCCAGGGTAATGGACATTACCTGTACCCAACTGTACCCAGCCCTTATACTCTCCTTAGTTTGCTTCCCCCTTCTCAAGTGTATTATACAGTTTTGGACTTAAAAGATGCCTTCTTTGCCATCCCACTGGCCCCACACAGCCAGCCACTATTTGCATTTGAATGGACTGATCCTGAAGAGGGAAAAGCCGGACAGCTCACCTGGTCGCGACTCCCCCAGGGATTTAAAAATTATCCTACTCTTTTTAATGAAGCCCTGCACCAAGATTTAGAGCCATTTCCGATCTCCAACCCACAGGTACTCTATTGCAATTTGTCGATGATAACTTGTTGGTGGCTCCTTCTCATTCGAAATGCCTGAGTGCCACCAAAGAACTCTTGAGTCTTCTACAAAAACTGGGGTACAGAGTGTCAGCCAGAAAAGCACAAATCTGTCATACTGCAGTGACCTTTTTAGGTTACAACCTTAAAAAGGGTAAGCGTTATCTAGGTGAACAAAGAATTCGGGCTATGCTCAATATTCTTCAGCCTAGAACTCACAAACAAGTCCGCGAGTTCCTTGGGGCAGCAGGCTACTGCAGGCTATGGATATCTGGCTTTGCTGAACTGGCAGCCCCTTTATATGCCACTCTCAAAGGATCTCCAGAGTCCTTCACGAGGAGAGAGACTCAAACTAAAGCCTTCCAAGCCTTACGAGATGCTCTCATGACCCCACCAGCCTTGGCTTTGCCAGATCCCACCAAGCCATTCCATTTGTTTGTAGCTGAAAAAGGGGGGGGGGTAGCCAAGGGAGTTCTGACTCAGCGCCTAGGACCTTGGCACCGACCGGTGGCTTATTTATCCAAACGGCTGGACCCAGTTGCTTCCGGATGGCCCCCATGTATTCGACAAATTGCCACCACCGCGCTTCTAGTTAAAGATGCAGACGAACTAACCTTGGGGCAAGCATTGTCTGTCATGGGGCCCCATGAAGTGGAAACTTTACTGCGGGCTCCCCCAGAGCGATGGCTGTTAAATGCTCGGATTACCCAATATCAAGCATTGCTACTCGACCAGCCCCAAATACGTTTTTGTGCCCCCACAACCTTAAACCCAGCCACTTTGCTACCCGAAGGACAGAATCCCCCTCTGCACTCTTGCCCAGAAACATTGGCGATGATCTCGTCCCTCTGCTCTGATCTTACGGACATTCCCTTACATGACCCTGATATCAGCATGTTTTCAGACAGCAGTAGTTTTGTGTTTCTTTTTTTTTTTTTTAATCTTTATTTATTTTTGACAGAGACAGAGACAGAGACAGAATGCGAGTGGGTTAGGGGCAGAGAGAAGGAGACACAGAAGCAGAAGCAGGCTCCAGGCTCTGAGCTGTCAGCACAGAGCCTGACACGGGGCTCGAACACACGAGCTGTGAGATCATGACCTGAGCCGAAGTCGGACGCTCAACCGACTGAGCCACCCAGGCGCCCCAATAATTTTGTGTTTCAAGGGCAAAGGCATTCCAGCGCTGCGGTGACGATAGACCATGAAATTTTATGGCAACAGACCCTTCCCCCAGGAACTTCAGCCCAACACGCAGAGCTCATCGCACTAACAAAAGCCCTAAAACTTGGAACAAACAAGTCAGTTAACATTTATACGGACAGCCACTATGCTTTTGCAACCGCGCATGTACACGGATCCATTTATCAAGAGCGCGGTCTCCTCACAGCAGAAGGCAAGGCTATCAATAATAAAGCTGAAATTTTAGATCTTCTAGCAGCCATCTGGGAACCTGCAAAGCTGGCAATCATTCACTGCCCAGGACATCAAAAAGGCAACTCCCTAGAGGCAATCGGAAACTGCCTGGCTGATGCAGCAGCCTGAGAAGCTACCCTAACTAAAAGTGAAAGTGCCTTGGAGCTACCGATCTTGACAGAGCCCTTGCTTCCACCAGAACCCAATTATACTCCTAAAGATTTGGAGTGGATTTCCAGAAAAGGGGGAAGTAAGATGCCGGGACAAAAGTGGTTTCAGGATCCTGAAGGTAAGATACTCTTACCCGCGGCACTCGGGCGGCGCATGGTGTATCTCCACCAAGGGACTCATCTGGGAAAAATGAAGATGGTGGAATTAGTGTGGAGAAAGTTCAGGGTGCAAGGGTTGGGAAAAGAGATCGAAGAGATGATTGAAAGGTGTGTAAGTTGCGCCCAAGTAAATCAGGGTGCAAATAGGAAGGTTTCAGAAGCTAAAAGAGATAGAGGGATTGAGCCAGGCCGCTTTTGGGAAGTAGATTTTACTGAGATTAAACCAGGGAAATACGGATATAAATACTTGCTTGTTTTTGTAGACACCTTCTCTGGGTGGGTCGAGGCGTTCCCCACTAAATCAGAAACAGCTCAGACGACAGTTAAGAAATTATTAAATGAGACTGAGTGTAGGGAAGATGGCGGCTTAGGAAGACACTAGGCTCACCGCACGTCCTGCTGATCCCTTAGATTCCACCTACACCTGCCTAAATAACCCAGAAAACCGCCAGAGGATTAGCAGAACGGAGTCTCCTGAGCCAAGCACAGACGAGAGGCCCACGGAAGAGGGTAGGAAGGGTGGCGAGGCGGTGCCTGCTCCACAGACTGGTGGGAAGGAGCCGGGGTGGAGGGAGAGCCCGCTGGCCAAGCAGAGCCCCGAGTCTGGCTGGCAAAAGCAGAGGGGCCAGACTGAGTGTGTTCCTACAGCAAGCACAACTTAGCCTCTGGGAGCTCATAAGTTAACAGCTCTGCTCGGAAAGCGGGAAGGCTGGAGGACAAAGGGAGGGAGAGC
This sequence comes from Leopardus geoffroyi, assembly GCF_018350155.1. Lineage (NCBI taxonomy): Eukaryota > Metazoa > Chordata > Mammalia > Carnivora > Felidae > Leopardus > Leopardus geoffroyi. Next base: position 54,005,783 of record NC_059343.1, read on the forward strand.
TGCTGAGCCCCCTGGATGACAGAGCTCAGTTTGGTGGGGAACAAAGGCTCTCACCAGCGCCATCTCCTTCGCCCATCCCCCAGCCAAAATCCCAAAGGGAACCAGTTCCTGCCAGGGAAATTGCTCGCTCCGCGCAAACACCCAATGCTGTGCTTCTGCAGAGCCACCACTCCGGCAGCGGATCTGACTCCCTCCCGCTGCCACAGGGCCCCTCCTGAAGTGGATCACCTAAGGAGAAGCGAACTAAGCCTGCCCCTCCTCCCCCCTTGCACCTTGCCTAACCACCCCAGCTAATACACCAGATCCCCAGCACCACAAGCCTGGCAGTGTGCAAGTAGCCCAGACGGGCCATGCCACCCCACAGTGAATCCTGCCCCTAGGAGAGGGGAAGAGAAGGCACACACCAGTCTGGCTGTGGCCCCAGCGGTGGGCTGGGGGCAGACATCAGGTCTGACTGCGGCCCCACACACCAAATCCAGTTATACACCACAGCACAGGGGAAGTGCCCTGCAGGTCCACACCACTCCAGGGACTATCCAAAATGACCACACTGAAGAATTCCCCTCAGAAGAATCTCCAGGAAATAACAACAGCTAATGAACTGATCAAAAAGGATTTAAATAATATAACAGAAAGTGAATTTAGAATAATAGTCATAAAATTAATCCCTGGGCTTGAAAACAGTATAGAGGACAGCAGAGAATCTCTTGCTACAGAGATCAAGGGACTAAGTAACAGTCACTAGGAGCTGAAAAAAGCTTTAAACAAAATGCAAAACAAAATGGAAATGACGACGGCTTGGAATGAAGAGGCAGAGGAGAGAATAGATGAACTAGAAGATAAAGTTATGGAAAAAGAGGAAGCTGAGAAAAAGAGAGATAAAAAAAATCCAGGAGTAAGAGGGGAAAATTAGAGAACTAAGTGATACACTAAAAAGAAATAACATAGGTATAATTGGTATCCCCGAGGAGGAAGAGAGAGTGAAAGGTGCTGAAGGTGTACTTGAAGAAATAATAGCTGAGAACTTCCCTGAACTGGGGAAGGAAAAAGGCATTGAAATCCAAGAGGCACAGAGAACTCCCTTCAGACGTAACTTGAATTGATCTTCTGCACGACATATCATAGTGAAATGGGCAAAATACAAGGATAAAGAGAAAATTCTGAAAGCAGCAAGGGATAAATGTGCCCTAACATATAAAGGGAGACCTATAAGACTCCTGACTGATCTCTCTTTTGAAACTTGGCAGGCCAGAAAGGATTGGCAGGAGATCTTCAATGTGCTAAACAGAAAAAATATTCAGCTGAGAAAACTCTATCCAGCAAGTCTGTCATTTAGAATAGAAGGAGAGATAAAGGTCTTCCCAAACAAACCAAAACTGAAGGAATTTGTCACCACTAAACCAACCCTACAAGAGATCCTAAGGCGGATCCTGTGAGACAAAGTACCAGAGACATCACTACAAGCATAAAACATACAGACATCACAATGACTCTAAACCCATATCTTTCTATAATAACGCTGAATGTAAATGGATTAAATGCACCAACCAAAAGACATAGGGTATCAGAATGGATAAAAAAGCAAGACCCATCTATTTGCTTAATGCTGTTTACAAGAGACTCATTTTAGATCTGAGGACACCTTTAGATTGAGAGTGAGGGGATGGAGAACTATTTATCATGCTACTGGAAGCCAAAAGAAAGCTGGAGTAGCCATACTTATATCAGACAAACTAGACTTTAAATTAAAGGCTGTAACAAGAGATGAAGAAGGGCATTATATAATAATTACAGGGTCTATCCATCAGGAAGAGCTAACAATTATAAATGTCTATGCGCCGAATACCAGAGCCTCAAATATATAAAACAATTACTCATAAACATAAGCAACCTTATGGATAAGAATGTGGTAATTGCAGGGGACTTAAACACTCCACTTACAGAAATGGATAGATCATCTAGACACACAGTCAATAAAGAAACAAGGGCCCTGAAGGATACATTGAATCAGATGGACTTGACAGATCTATTTAGAACTCTGCATCCCAAAGAAACAGAATACACTTTCTTCTCGAGTGCACATGAAACATTCTCCAAGATAGATCATATACTGGGTCACAAAACAGCCCTTCATAAGGATACAAGAATTGAAATTATACCGTGCATACTTTCAGACCACAATGCTATGAAGCTTGAAATCAACCACAGGAAAAAGTCTGGAAAACCTCCAAAAGCATGGAGGTTAAAGAACACCCTACTAAAGAATGAGTGGGTCAACCAGGCAATTAGAGAAGAAATTAAAAAATACATGGAAACAAACAAAAATGAGAATACAACAATCCAGATGCTTTGGGATGCAGCGAAGGCAGTCCTGAGAGGAAAATACATTGCAATCCAGGCCTATCTCAAGAAACAAGAAAAATCCCAAATACAAAATCTAACAGCACACCTAAAGGAAATAGAAGCAGAACAGCAAAGGCGGCCTAAACCCAGCAGAAGAAGAGAAATAATAAAGATCAGAGCAGAAATAAACAATATAGAATCTAAAAAAATGGTAGAGCAGATCAATGAAACCAAGAATTGGTTTTTTTGAAAAAATAAACAAAATTGACAAACCTCTAGCCAAGCTTCTCAAAATGAAAATGGAGATGACCCAAACAGATAAAATCATGAATGAAAATGGAATTATTACCACCAATCCCTCAGAGATATAAACAATTATCAGGGAATACTATGAAAAAGTGTATGCCAACAAATTGGACAACCGGGAAGAAATGAACAAATTCCTAAACACCCGCACTCTTCCAAAACTCAATCAGGAGGAAATAGAAAGCTTGAACAGACCCATAACCAGCAAAGAAATTGAATCGGTTATCAAAAATCTCCCAACAAATAAGAGTCCAGGACCAGATGGCTTCCCAGGGGAGTTCTACCAGACGTTTAAAGCAGAGATAATACCTATCCTTCTCAAGCTATTCCAAGAAATAGAAGGGGAAGGAAAACTTCCAGACTCATTCTATTAAGCTAGTATTCCTTTGATTCCTAAACCAGACAGAGATCCAGTAAAAAAAGAGAACTACAGGCCAATATCCCTGATGAATATGGATGCAAAAATTCTCAATAAGATACTAGCAAATCGAATTCAACAGCATATAAAAAGAATGGTTCACCATGATCAAGTGGGATTCATTCCTGGGATGCAGGATTGGTTCAACATTCGCAAATCAATCAATGGGATACATCACATTAATAAAAAAAAAGAGAAGAACCATATGATCCTGTCAATCGATGCAGAAAAGGCCTTTGACAAAATCCAGCACTCTTTCTTAATAAAAACCCTTGAGAAAATCGGGATAGAAGGATCATACTTATACATCATCAAAGCCATTTATGAAGAGCCCACAGCTAACATCATCGTCAATGGGGAAAAACTGAGAACTTTTTCCCTCCGATCAGGAACATGACAGGGATGTCCACTCTCACTGCTTTTGTTTAACATAGTGTTGGAAGTTCTAGCATCAGCAATCAGACAACAAAAGGAAATCAAAGGCATCAAAATTGGCAAAGATGAAGTCAAGCTTTTGCTTTTTGCAGATGACATGATATTATACATGGAAAATCCGATAGACTCCACCAAAAGTCTGCTAGAACTGATACATGAATTCAGCAAAGTTGCAGTATACAAAATCAATGTACAGAAATCAATTGTATTCTTATACACTAACAATGAAGCAACAGAAAGACAAATAAAGAAACTGATCCCATTCACAATTGCACCAAGAAGCATAAAATACCTGGGAATAAATCTAACCAAAGATGTAAAAGATCTGTATGCTGAAAACTAGAGAAAATTTATGAAGGTAATTGAAGAGGATATAAAGAAATGGAAAGACATTCCCTGCTCATGGATTGGAAGAATAAATATTGTGAAAATGTCAATACTACCCAAAGCTATCTACACATTCAATGCAATCCCAATCAAAATTGCACCAGCATTCTTCTCGAAACTAGAACAAGCAATCCTAAAATTCATATGGAACCACAAAAGGCCCTGAATAGCCAAAGCAATTTTGAAGAAGAAGACCAAAGCAGGAGGCATCACAATCCCAGACTTTAGCCTCTACTCCAAAGCTGTAATCATCAAGACAGCATGGTATTGGCACAAAAACAGACACATAGACCAATGGAATAGAATAGAAACCCCAGAACTAGACCCACAAACGTATGGCCAACTCATCTTTGACAAAGCAGGAAAGAACATCCAATGGAAAAAAGACAGTCTCTTTAACAAATGGTGCTGGGAGAACTGGACAGCAACATACAGAAGGTTGAAACTAGACCACTTTCTGACACCATTCACAAAAATGAACTCAAAATGGATAAAGGACCTGAATGTGAGACAGGAAACCATCACAACCCTAGAGGAGAAAGCAGGAAAAGACCTCTCTGACCTCAGCCGTAGCAATCTCTTACTGGACACATCACCAAAGGCAAGGGAATTGAAAGCAAAAATGAATTACTGGGACCTTATGAAGATAAGAAGCTTCTGCACTGCAAAGGAAACAACCAACAAAACTAAAAGGCAACCGACGGAATGGGAAAAGATATTTACAAATGACATATCGGACAAAGGGCTAGTATCCAAAATCTATAATGATCTCACTAAACTCCACACCCGAAAAACAAATAACCCAGTGAAGAAATGGGCAGAAAACATGAATAGACACTTCTCTAAAGAAGACATCCAGATGGCCAACAGGCACATGAAAAGATGTTGAACGTCGCTCCTTATCAGGAAAATACAAATCAAATCCACGCTCAGATATCACCTCACACCAGTCAGAGTGGCCAAAATGAACAAATCAGGAGACTATAGATGCTGGAGAGGATGTGGAAAAACGGGAACCTTCTTGCACTGTTGGTGGGAATGCAAATTGGTGCAGCCGCTCTGGAAAGCAGTGTGGAGGTTCCTCAGAAAATTAAAAATAGACCTACCCTATGACCCAGCAATAGCACTGCTAGGAATTGACCCAAGGGATACAGGAGTACTGATGCATAGGGGCACTTGTACCCCAATGTTTATAGCAGCACTCTGAACAATAGCCAAACTTTGGAAAGAGCCTAAATGTCCATCAACTGATGAATGGATAAAGAAATTGTGGTTTATATACACAATGGAATACTATGTAGCAATGAGAAAGAATGAAATATGGCCTTTCGTAGCAACGTGGATGGAACTGGAGAGTGTGATGCTAAGTGAAATAAGCCATACAGAGAAAGACAGATACCATATGTTTTCATTCTTATGTGGATCCTGAGAAACTTAACAGAAACCCATGGGGGAGGGGAAGGAAAAAAAAAAGAGGTTAGAGTGGGAGAGAGCCAAAGCATAAGAGACTCTTAAAAACTGAGAACAAACTGAGGGTTGATGGGGGGTGTGAGGGGGGGAGGGTGGGTGATGGGTATTGAGGAGGGCACCTTTTGGGATGAGCGCTGGGTGTTGTATGGAAACCAATTTGACAATAAATTTCACATATTGAAAAAAAAAGAAATTATTAAATGAAATAATTCCTAGATTCAGGCTGCCTCTGAGCATAGGATCAGACAATGGCCCGGCCTTCACAGCGCAGGTGTCCCAGGGTCTAGCCCAGGCATTGGGAATAGATTGGAAATTACATTGTACATATAGACCACAGAGCTTGGGTCAAGTAGAAAGGATGAATTGGACCCTAAAAGAGACCTTAACTGAATTGTCCCTTGAGACAGGCAAAAATTGGGTTGATGTCCTGCCTTTTGCCCTTTTGTGAGTGTGTTGTACTCCATTTATCAAGGGATTTTCCCCTTATGAAATTTTATTTGGCAGACCTCCACCTATCCTGCCGAGGCTAGGAGACGACGTAATGGATCAGTTGGAACAGGACCATTTGCTGGCTTCACTCATGGCCCTGAAACATGTACAAAAGGAAATAACCAGGGCCTTGAGAGAAACCTTCGCTCATCCTCCTGTTCTTCCCCACCTCTTTCAACCAGGAGACTTAAGGCACGAGTCAAAAGGCACGAGCCTAAAACCCTGGAGCCGCGCTGGAAAGCACCACACACCATGATTCTGACTACGCCCATGGCCATGAAGGTAGATGGTGTCCGAACCTGGATTCATCACTCTCAGGTTAAGAAAAACTGCATGAAGGCGGGAACACCCCAGACTGATACAGAACCAGATAACAAACAGCAATGGAAGGTTCAAAGGCACCCAGAGGATCCTTTAAAGCTAAGACTGATGTGGGCATAATAATAATTTTCTGGGTTTGTATGGTGATAAGTGTGGGGTACTGTATGGAATTGCATCCCCTATCTTTTTGGCCATACCAATGGGAACTCAGGGACACTGTCATGGGAAAGGTGATAGCATCTAATACCTCTTCCACTGTGCCTTGTTTTTTGTTTGATTTATGTGACTTGGTGGGGGACTCATGGGGAACTTTAGTTACTAACTATAAACAGCCAACAGGCTTCGCTCCTCCGGTCCCCGAAAACCCCTATATGGTTACCAATGGATGTGGACACAGGGATCAAGAACAAAAATTGGCTAACATACCAGGGTTATACAGTTGCCCAGCAAATGGAAATGTCGAATGTGAAGGAGAAGGCCAATACCATTGTGCAAAATAGGGTTGTGAAACGCTGGCTCCCTGGCTGGCAGGACAGGGCCATGACCCCTGAATCACACTCCTTAGAACTCCTGATCCCAAATGTAAGACTCAAGGAAAACATAACCTAACAAAAATATGTTTAAAAAAGGTTTCTAGTTCCAGTACCTTTTCCTCTTCCTGGGACACTGGACACACTTGGGGTCTCAGGATGTATGCTCCAGGAGTTGACAAGGGCATTTCCTTTACTATACAAAGGGTTAAAAGAAAAACTCCACCCAATCCGGTAGGGCCAAACAAGGACATGATTTTACACCACCCATTTTTTCCAACTGTCCCTTCCCAACCTACCCTACGATCAGGGGCCCCGACAAAGTCAGAGTTACCAACTACAGGTCATATCCAGAACCCGTTCTTCCCTGAGACGCATTGGCTAGATGTAGTAGATTCTATGTATGCTTGGCTAAATTCATCTCACACCGAGATTGTACAAGATTGTTGGCTGTGTTTAAACCCTAAACCCCCATATTATGTGGGAGTGGCTACAAATGCTAGCATTGGACAAGACATAGAGAAGCATGTCGTGAAATTGCTAAATCCAAGCATGACATTGTACCCTTGGGGTTCACAACCAATCTTAACCCTAAGAGACCTCCAAGGGCAGGGTTGGTGTATAGTGTCTCAAGAATATAATTGGCAGAACCTCCCTTACAAAAACTCTTGTGCAGAAGTGTATATTCCAAGTAGTTCAGATACTGATAGCGCCCAAAATATAGCATACCGAGCCCTTACTGGAGCCTGGTTTGCTTGCTCATCAGGAATTACCCTGTGCATTGCAGCCGCATACTTTGGGGTCGGCACCCAAGAGATTTGTATCCTAGTTCATATTCTCCCACAAATATACCTATATAGCAGAGAAGCAGGGAGAGAACATTTACGTCTATTCGAAGGACATTCCAGGGTAAAAAGGCCAGCACCAGTCCTCATTCCACTCTTGTGGGACTGGGAATTGTGGGATCCACAGCTATTGGAACTGCTGGACTCATTGTGGGGGACCAAAATTTCAAAACTGTAAGCAAGCAAGTAGACCAAGACCTAGGTTACTTGTAAACTTCAATTTCTCAGCTGGAACACCAAGTAGACTCTTTAGCCAAGGTTGTATTACAAAACAGAAGAGGGCTTGATTTACTCTTCATGAAGGAAGGAGGCCTCTGCGTGGTCCTCGGAGAAACGTGCTGTTTTTATGCGAACAATTCCGGAGTAATCCAAGACACTCTCAGTTTGGTCAGGGATAATCTTAGGACCAGAGAACTTGCCAGGGAGGCCAGCAATAATTGGTATCAGAATTTATTGTCTTGGCCCCCCTGGCTCACATCACTGCTCACCACCTTAGCTGGGCCACTGCTATTGTTACTTCTCGGGTTAACTATTGGCCTGTGCGTTATCAATTAGTTAGTACAATATGTCAAGAGGTGAGTTAGTGAAATAAAAATTATGATTATGTCCAATTATGTCCCCTTAGTTCCTAATGATAAGTCAAGGGATTGATTCACTGACAAGAAAAGGGGGAAATGTAAGGGTTAAATTGTAGTGTAGGGCTAACACTTAGCTTGGAAAATAACAGCTTTGTGTTGACACTGAAGGTTAAGAGATAACAGCCTTGCTTTACTCTTGTAAATTACACCTCATACTCTTGTAAATTAGGCTTCACCAATTAAGGAAACAAAAGTTCAAAGAAAAGAGCATCAGAGGCAGGGTCAAGGAGATCCACTGGTTGCAACTTAGAGGCAGAAAGTCTAAAATAAACACCTCATTAGGCAACTGTTTCTAACTCATCTGGAAACTGTTTCTTTGTTCTGTTCCCAGGTGATGATAAAACGATGTTATCGGCTATAAAAACTGTACCCCAGCTGTTCGAGGCCGCACTCTTATCAGAAGTGTTGGTCCCAATTGGTCAGTCTTGCCTCTCATTGTAATACTTTGTTGTGACTGTCACTGGTGCCTGTAGCATTCTGTTTCAGGAGTCCTGTGGATGCAACAATAGGAGAGGAAGACACGCCACATACTCTCTTGCCTAGCCACATTACATGACATGACACTGGCCAACACTGCCAACACCCGTCCAAACCAGACTTCGCAGTCTCTGCTTTCTGAGGTTTCTGGCGGGTCTCTTCTTGCCCCCTAGTTCTCACAGCTGCTTTAGCCCTGGCCAGTGTTTGGGGTAAGGCAGAATCAAAATATCACTGCCTTGGGCTGTTTCTAGAAGTGAGGGATCAAGTAAAACCTAGTAGGGTGGATGAAGGGGCAGACTGAAAGCCCCCAAATAGAGCCTGAGTGCTCTTTACACAAGCCCTGACTTGCCAAGGGGCCACGAGGGTGAGCTGGCAGCTGGACTTCCCTCCAGATGCTTAACATGTCTGATCCAACCCCTCCCTTTCATCTCCTAAGCTCCCAGCCTCCTTCTTTTACTAGGCTCTAAATCCCAGGTGCTCAGGGTGTTTGGACATGTCCAGGCATGTCTTCAGAAGCCCTATGGGTCCAGTAAAACCCTACACGGGGGGGGGGGAACTGTCCCTCCAAAGCCATTGGGGTATTAACCCAGGTCCCTGGCACCTTAGATAGTATTCTCTGAATACAGATGGATGGACAAACAGACCACTAAAATGTCTTCTCAGACACTTTGATTTTGTAGCCTTTTAACAAGGTCACCCTATCCTCATTCTGAGCTTCCACCCTTATGTCCCACAGGTCTGAGCTGCCTTGCCATGCCAGGGAGTGTTCCCTGACTTACCCTGTAAATTTATGAATGGATGGATCTTGAACCAGCAACAGAATTCCGGGACAAACATACCTCAGCACAGGCCAGACATATCACTAACCTCCCCACCGCCACACACACACACACACACACAGCCTCCAGCTTACATACCACGTTCACAGTAGATGAAATCCGTTGCAATCACTCAGGCTAATTTCACATCCATGTGTAGCAAGAACAGCCTAAATCTATTCTCCTTTTCTTTTATGTTATGCCTACTTCTCAGCCCCCCAGAAGCTCCCAAAGCTGCAACTAGATTACTTGAGTATCTAGGCATGGCTATGCAAAGAAGTCCCACCCCTGAAAGGGGCACTGCTGCTGGAAGGCAGAGAAGAAGAGGTAAACAGAGACCAAGCCACTCCTATGGAAAGAATCCAAAAGCTCCAGGGACTGTGGACAGGCAGGAAGTTAGGTTTTGCCTGGTCTGTGGGAACAGAGGGAGGGTCAAGTGGTTACAAGCATGTGCAGACTTCTTTTCTTGTAATTATTGCACAGTAGCATGCAGCTCAGCTCCTTGAAGTTCTGTACATGAATGTTAGCAGGCCTAGAATTTAATACAGGAAATTAGTGACAGAAAATTAATGATTTTCAGACAGAGGGAAAAGCCACTTCCCAGCTCTGGCCCTCCCTTTTCTTATATTCCTTTGTTCAGAATTTGGGAAGGAAGAAAGGAAATATAAAACAAAGGAAAATAATTCAAATTGAAGGAGAATTTGATTCTCTGCTCTGGGCCCCTGATTCTCTATACAAAGAATGGGCTGTACTAGACACTAAGGTGTTTTTGTTTCTTTTTTTGTTTGTTTGTTTTTTTGTTTGTTTGTTTGTTTGTTTTTTCGAGTAATGACACTGCAGGATCTCAGAGGCAGCAGTGGAGAAGTACTGGAATGTTACTAGTCCCTGACCTTGAAGAACTTGCAGAAGAATAAGGGAGATAAGACAGACTGGCTGCTGTCAGAGAACAGCACACAGTACAGAATGAGGGGCCAAACTGTGAGGTACAGGCTAGAAATGTAGCAAGGAAGCAGAGAAAAGGGAAAAATAAAAGAAGAAATATGTGCAGGGAAGGGAAATGCTCTTCAATAGATTGAGACGGCCTAAAAAAAATGTGGAGGAACAAATTGCATTTGCGTAAATGGAAAAGAAGCTTAAGCCAAAGCATGGAGAAGGGTCTAATCAATGTGCCATGTTCAGACTCTGGGGGGCCCCACTTGGTGTGGGCTGAGGCTGTATGCTAGGAGTTCAGGGTAAGGTCTCAATACATAGGCTGCAATGCCTTCAGTGGAAAAAAAAAAAAAGGGCTGAATAGGCTCAGAGGTGACTTTGAATACGTCCTGAGTGAACTCCAAATATGGCCTCTGGTTACAGCTGGGACAAGAATGTGGCCTTTTAGACTGCTACTATAGGTTCAGGCCTACAAGGACAGAAAACTGAGTTAGAATCCTAGGTCTTTCCCTCCTAGCTGTGTGAACTGGGGAATTACTTAACTCCTCCATGGTTCAGTATCCTCATCTGAAAAATGGGAACGATAGTAATCCTTTCTTCATAGGTTGTTTCCAGGATTGAATGAATTAATATATGTAATAGAACCTGAAACATGGGAAATGTTATATAACTAGATGTTATCATTATTTCCTTGGGTCTACAGTCGTTACACATAGGTAAAATACAAGTTTAGGAAGGCATCTGGAAGGAATACAGACTCTAGAATCCACAGGTCACTATTACAACTCTGGTTCTAACATCTACTAGCTGTTGGATCTTTAGTGGAGGACTTATCCTCTCTGAGGCTTAGTTGTCCCATATGCAGGTGGAGGCTAATACTTCTTTATGAAATTGTGAATGTGGAATGAGCCAATGTTCATAAAGCAAGGAGAATACAGTAGGTGCTCAAAGGAAATTCTAGAACCTAGAATTTTAAAAAAATGGGTGTGGCTGCAGGTTAGGCAACAGATTGGCTGGTGGTAGACACTGATTAGGATATTACTGCTAGGATCAAAGCAAAGCATAATAAGGGTAGGATCTATGTGATGAAAAGGGGGAATGGAAGCAGGAGAAATTGTGAAGTTAAAGTTAAAATCTGTGCTGTCAAGGGAGGACCTGAGTCTTCATGACAGAGTGTCACTTCCTCATATAAGCCTTACTTGCCCAGTCTTGCCTTTGTCCTTGCACCCTGTTAATTTCCTTACTGGCACTGAATTAAACCTATAATCATTTAATTAATTTGCTTACTTGTTTAATGTCTGTCCTTTCCCTTCCACTAAGTGATAAGCATCATGAGCTAATAATAATTCTTAGAGAGCATTTGCTATCTGCCAGGCATTCTTCACAAAATTTTGTATATATTAACTCACCCAGTCCTTGTAAATACCCTAGTACTAGCCACAACATAGAGATGAGAAAACTGAGGCACAGACTGACTTGCCCAATGTCAAACAAGTAGGAAATGGCAGGGCTCTGAAGGAGCCCGATACACAGCAGAGGGAACAAAACAAATTAATCAGAGGACTAAGATGCAAAAGACAAATTGGGAGAGCCCAGGAAGACTTTGAATATATTGAACTTCAGTTGTCAAAGAGCCCCATATGTTGAAATGTTTCACAGATGAAGAAATATTAATTGGGAACAAGGACTCTTTAGCCTGGGGACATTCTCCCACCTGGCACAACCATGCTGTCTTTTATTTTTTATTCATTTATTTTTAAGTTTGTATTTATTTATTCATTTAAGTAGTCTCTACACCCAACATGGGGCTCAAACTAATGACCCTGAAATCAAGAGTCACATGCTCTTCCAACTGAACCAGCCAGGCACTCCTATCTTTTATTTTTTTAATCACAAGTCCCTTCCAGCTAAGATGGAGCATGCTTCAAGGCCAGGATTAGGGGCCTTTCTACAAGTTCAGTCTCACAGGCTCACCCAACTTTTGTGCTCTCAGCATAAGTGCTCTACCTCTTATGATCCTACTTAGCAAACTGAGTATAAGAACCAGGAGCCATATTAGACCATTGACAACACTTACCTAAGTGAACTGAAGTGAAAGGACATTTGATGGTACATCAGCTAGGAGACAGCATAATCAAAATTTGCATTTGAAGAAAAGGTAGGAAGGAACATTTACAGAACATTTATAAGTCATGAAAATGTGTCCCTTTGTAGCTTACACCAGTCCTATGAGATAGGGATTACTATGCCCATTATACAGATTAAGAACCTTGTACTCCATAATGCTTCCTGGATGATAGGAGGAAGCCTGAGACAAAGGTACCAGGGAAACTTCAGGGTCCACAAGCTTTTTCCTCATTATTTGGAAAATGACCTTAGGCAGCATATATGAAACTACTGTACACCACCATAACTTGTCTAATAATACTATAATATTGACTAACCTTCACTAAACACTTGCTAGGTACTGTTCTAAGTGTTTTACATGGATTAATTTATCTCATTTTTACAAAAACCGTATGGAGCCAAAAACATTGGAATCATCCTTGTCTCTTCTTTTTTCTCACATCTCATACATATTCAATCCCTCAGCACAATTAATCAGCTTTGTCTTCAAAATATACTATGAATCCCACAACTTCTCAGCACATTCACTGCAACTACTCTGTTGCAAGCCACCATCACCTTTCAGTTGGATTACTGCCATAGCCTCAATAGGTCTTGTTCTTGAATTTACTCCACTCCAGTCAATTCTTAGCACAGCAGCCAGAGTGATCCTTTGAAAATGTAAGTCAGCTGAAGTCTACCAAAATCATTCCAGTGGCTGGCTTCTAAATCAGAGTAAAAGACAAAGTACTTAACAATAGTCTACACTCCTCCTGACTTCATCCCACCTCCACCATCCTATTCTTATATCTCTAATCTCATCTCCTACCACTGCCCTTTGGCCACCATATCCAACAGCACTGGATGCTTTGCTGTATCTTTCAACACTCAAAACATTCTTTCTTTCTTTTTTTTTAATATGAAATTTATTGTCAAATTGGTTTCCATACAACACCCAGTGCCCATCCCAACATGTGCCCTCCTCAATGCCCATCATCCACCCACCCCTCCCTCCCACCCCCCATCAACCCTCAGTTTATTCTCAGTTTTTAAAAGTCTCTTATGGTTTGGCTCTCTCCCTCTCTAACTTTTTTTTTCCCTTCCCCTCTCCCATGGTCTTCTTTTAAGTTTCTCAGGATCCACATAATAGTGAAAACATATGGTATCTGTCTTTCTCTGTGTGACTTATTTCACTTAGCATAACACTCTCCAGTTTCATCCACGTTGCTACAAAAGGCCATATTTCATTCTTTCTCATTGCCAAGTAGTATTCCATTGTGTATATGAACCACAATTTCTTTATCCATTCATCAGTCTGGAAAACAGTGTGGAGTTTCCTCAAAAAATTAAAAATCGCTATACCCTATGACCCAGAAATAGCACTGCTAGGAATTTACCCAAGGGATACAGGAGTGCTGATGCATAGGGGCACTTGTACCCCAATGTTTATAGCAGCACTTCCAACAATAGCCAAATTATGGAAAGAGCCTAAATGTCCATCAACTGATGAATGGATAAAAAAATTGTGATTTATAAACACTCAAAGCGTTCTTTAGACTGTGTTTGTACTTGCTGTTCCTTCAGCCAGGGCAACTCTTCCCTCGTATATCTACATAGATTTTTCCCTCATTTCTTCTAAGTATCTGCTCAAATTTCACCTTATAAGAGAGGACTTTCCTAAATACCCTATCTAATATAGAGTAATGGAATTGCCAAGGCCTTTTGGACTTTTCCTCAGCACCAGCCCCCAAGGACCTGAAGGGGGATATAAGGGTCCATAGAGTTAAGACTCTCAGCTCTGCCCTCTACGGGGAGCCATTCTGGCTCCCATACCTGAGCAGAAGTGAGGTTGAGTCAGCTCATTTCTGGGGAGATCTCCTACTCTTTAGGTGGGCAGGAGTCACTTAATGAACTCAAACCAAGTGCTCTCAGGTAAATGGTATTTTTGATTACACCTCACTGCTGGAATCAGACTGAAATGACATAACAGACAGGGACAACCTACCCCCTGCCTATCTTTGGGGCCAGAGATGCTCTTATGGGGCCCAGTGAGAGATTCAGGACCCCCTGATGCCATACTCATCTCTCTTTCAGAGGTTACCTAGGATCACTTGGGGGAATATTGGCCTTGGCAATATTGGCAGAAGCAGAGACCTAAGGCACCAGGGAATACTGAGGCATATGGGGCATTCCCTGTGGAATCTAGCATCTATAGGGATGTATATACCTGAATACCAAGATCAGTTCCTGGTGCCCTTTTGTCAGCCTATGTGATGTGTATAGATAACCATGGTCATCGATGTCTGAGGCATATACAACAGTCTTGGATCTTCTGAATTAGAAAGGTGGGGTATAAGAAAGAATTACTTCTAAGCCTGGGAGTTTTCAAAGTTCAGTTAAGTCCTAGTTTAATTAAACAGTCTTTTCTCTCATCCTTACACCTTTATTTCTACTTGCCCAAGATGGCTATTTCAAACTTACTCCTCTTATTCAAACACCCAACACTAATATATAATACCCAAAACTCCTAGTAGATAAGACTTCTTCTACAGTTTCACTGAGACCATAACATAGCACCATGCTAGAAACTTCTGAACAACCTCTTATGCCTCTACCTTCAAGCTTATCCTTGTCTTTATATGAGAGTTATTTTTGTTCCAGACTAATCTATCTGCCCCCACTTTATCTATTCTGCTTTGATTTACCTGCTATCTTCTCAGTCTCTCTTCCTCTGGATCATTCCCCTAAACTCTGTCTTTCCATTTTGAGCCAAGATTCTGGAAAGCGTTTTCCATAGTCATTGTTTCCATATCCTTACCTCTATCTCTTAATTTCTAAACTCACTACATTCTTATCTCTTCAGGATATCCCATGAATCCCTTACTGTCAAACCAATGGTTTCTTCCTGTCATCTTATTTGAATTCTCTGAAACATCCAAAATTATGTTTTTCTTTCCTTTACTGTCTAACTGCCTTGAATTTCATGGAACCCATGACTCCTGTTTCATTTCTTTTCTTTATAACTTTTCCCATGCTCTCCTTCTCCATTTGTCCCTCAAATGCTGAGGTTTTCCAAGCCCCCCCCCAACCCCCACCACACACACACACACACACACACACACACACACACTGGACTCCTTTCTTGATTCTAAGTTCTTTCCCTGGAACCTATGTGGCAGAGATCTTACCTGCCATCTCACTGATTGATTAATTCTCACACAGAAAACAGAACCTAAAGCATACTAAGGGTTCAATATATCCTTGTTGAGTAAATGAGTGAATAAACAACTGAATGGAGAATGTTCACCTTTGAATTAATCCTTCTTCAATGAACACCCTGACCTCAGGTGAGGCACCATACAAAGAAGATAGCCAAAAAGAACATTTATGCCTATACACAAAATACTAACAATAACCAACACTTGATCAGCACATGGATTAACTCTGTATTTCAGGCCCTGTGCTAAGTGTTGTACATGGAATATTTAATTTAATCTTTTAATAACCTTATAAGGTCAATATCATATTCTTCTTATTTTATAAATGAAGAAATTGAGTCACAGAAATGAGAGGTAACTTGTTCATGGGGCCACAACTGGTGACAACTGACCCGACTCCCAAGAATAGTTGATGTTTAATTATTTACTACTGCACTCAAAAGTAGAATCTTTCCTTTCTAATCAGACTTTTCCCATCTTCTCTGGACAGCTATTTTAAACCACTAGCTTTTTAAATAAGTTTTTACTTGGGATTTGGGCAAAAGATGGCAGCATAGAAGGGTGCTGAGCTCACCTCGTCCTGCTGATAACTTAGATTCCACCCACACCTGCCTAAATAACCCAGAAAACTGCCAGAAGACTAGCAGAACGGACTCTCTAATGCCAAGCTTAGATAAGAGGCCCAAGGAAGAGGGTAGGAAGGGGGCGGAGAGGTGGTGCACACTACACAGGCTGGTGGGAGGGAGCCAGGCGGTGGAGGGACAGCCCATTCGGCAAAGCAGAGCCCCTGAAGTCTGGCTTGCACAAGTGGAGGGGCCGGACTCCGTGAGTTCTGACAGCCAGCGGGACTTAACATCTGGAATGTTAAAAGTCAACAGCTCTGCTCGGAGAGCTGGAGGGCAAGAGGACACCGGGAGGGAGAGTTGTTGAGGCCCGGAAGACAGATCTCAGCTCAGCGGGAACAATGGCGCTGACAAGCGTCATCTCCCTCGCCCATCCCCCAGCCATAATCCCGAAGGGAACCAGTTCTCATCATCGAAATTGCTTGTGCCACGCAAACACCCAATGCTATGCTTCTGTGGATGGATCCCTCCCATGGGTTGGCCTGCCTCCTGGAACTGCAGGGGCCCTCCTGCAGGGGACCACCAACGGCAAAGCTAGCTAAGCCTTCCCTTCCCACCCCTTTGCACCTTGCAGATCCACACCAGCTAATACGCCAGATCCCATCAAAACAGCACCACAAGCCTAGTAGTGTGCAAGTAACCTGGACAGGGGCCATGCCACTCCACAGTGAGTCCTGCCCCTGGGAGAGGGGAAGATAAGGTACACACTAGTCTGACTGTGGCCCCAGCGGTGGGCTGGGGGCAGACATCAGGTCTGACTAAGGCACTGCCCACCAACGCAAGTTACTCCAAACAATACAGAGGAAGAGCCCTGCAGTTCCACGCCACTCCAGGAACTATCCAAAATGAAGAAACAGAAGAATTCTCCTCAAAAGAAACTCCAGGAAGTAGCGACAGCTAACGAACTGATCAAAAACGATTTAGGCAATATAACAGAAGATGAATTTAAGATAATAGTCATAAAATTAATCGCTGGGCTTGAAACAAGAATAGAGGACAGCAGAGAATCTATTGCTACAGAGATCAAGGGACTAAGAAACAGTCAGGAGGAGGTAAAAAAATGCTATAAATGAGATGCAAAATAAAATGGAGTTGACCACAACACGGATTGATGAGGCAGAGGAGAAAATAGGTGAATTCAAAGATAAAATTATGGAAAAAGAGAAAGCTGATAAAAAGAGAGATAAAAAAATCCAGGAGTATGAGGGGAGAATTAGAGAACTAAGTGATGCAATCAACCATAACAATATCCATATCATAGGAATTCCAGAAGAGGAAGAGAGAGAAAAAGGGGCTGAAGGTGTACTTGAACAAATCATAGCTGAGAACTTCCCTGATCTGGGGAAGGAAAAAGGCATTGAAATCCAAGAGGCACAGAGAACTCTCTTCAGATGTAACTTGAATCAATCTTCTGCAAAACATATTATAGTGAAACTGGCAAAATACAAGGATAAAGACAAAATTCTGAAAGCAGCTAGGGATAAACACGCTGTAACATATAAAGGAAGATCCATAAGACTAGTGGCAGACCTATATACAGAAACTTGGCAGGCCAGAAAGGAATGGCAGGAAATTTTCAGTGTGATAAACAGAAAAACTATGCAGCCGAGAATCCTTTATCTAGCAAGCGTGTCATTCAAAATAGAAGGGGAGATAAAGGTCTTCCAAAACAAACAAAAAGTGAAGGAATTCATCACCACTAAACCAGCCCTACAAGAGATCTAAGGGGAATTCTATGAGTAAAATGTTGCAAGGACCACAAAGTACCAGAGACATCACTACGAGCAGGAAACCTACAGACATCACAATGACTCTAAACCCATATCTTTCTATAACAACACTGAATGTAAATGGACTCAATGCTCCAACCAAAAGACATAGAGTATCAGAATGGATAAAAAAAAAAAGACCCATCTATTTTCCGTCTACAAGAGACTCATTTTAGACCTGAGGACACTTCAGACTGAAAGTGAGGGGATGGAGAACTATTTATCATGCTACTGGAAGCCAAAAGAAAGCTGGAGTAGCCATACTTATATCAGACAAACTAGACTTTAAACTAAAGGCTACAACAAGAGATGAAGAAGGGCATTATATAATAGTTACAAGGTCTATCCATCTGGAAGAGGTAACAATTATACATGTCTATGCGCCGAATACGGGAGCCCCCAAATATCTAAAACAATTACTCACAAACATAAGCAACCTTATTAATAAGAATGTGGTAATTGCAGGGGACCTTAATACTCCACTTACAACAATGGATAGATCATCTAGACACAGGATCAATAAAGAAACAAGGACCCTGGATGATACATTGGATCACATGGACTTGACAGATCTATTTAGAACTCTGCATCTCAAAGCAACAGAATGTACTTTCTTCTCGAGTGCACATGGAACATTCTCCAAGATAGATCACATACTGGGTCACAAAACAGCCCTTCATAAGTATAAAAGAACTCAGATCACGATACATACTTTCAGACCACAATGCTAAGAAGCTTGAAATCAACCACAGGAAAAAGTCTGGAAAACCTCCAAAAGCATGGAGGTTAAAGAACACCCTACTAAAGAATGAGTGGGTCAACCAGGCAATTACAAAAGAAATTAAAAAATACATGGAAACAAATGAACAGGAAAAGACAACAATCCAAATGCTTTGGGATGTAGCGAAGGCAGTCCTGAGAGGAAAATATATTGAAATCCAGGTCTATCTCAAGAAACAAGAAAAATCCCAGATACAAAATCTAACAGCACACCTAAAGGAAATAGAAGAATAACAACAAAGACACCCCAAAGGCAGCAGAAGAAGAGAAATAAGAAAGACCATAGCAGAAATAAACAATATAGAACTACAAAAAAAAAAAAAAAAAAAACCGTACAGCAGTTCAATGAAACCAAGAGTTGTATTTGAAAAAATAAACAAAATTGATACATGTCTAGCCAGGCTTCTCAGAAAGAAAAGGAAGAAGACCCAAATAGATAAAATCATGAATGAAAATGGAATTATTACAACCAATCCCTCAGAAATACAAGCAATTATCAGGGAATACTATGAAAAATTATATGTCAACAAACTGGACAACCTGGAAGAAATGGACAAATTCCTAAGCACCCACACACTTCCAAAACTCAAACAGGAAGAAATAGAAAATGAACTGATCCATAACCAGCAAATAAAATGAATCAGTTATAAAAAATCTTCCAACAAATAAGAGTCCAGGACCAGATATGTTCCCAGGGGAATTCTACCAGACATTTAAAGCAGAGATAATACCTATCCTTCTCAAGCTGTTCCAAAAAAATAGAAAGGGAAGGAAAACTTCCAGACTCATTCTAGGAAGCCAGCATTACTTTGATTCCTAAACCAGACAGAGACTCAGCCAAAAAAGAGAACTACAGGCCAATATCCCTAATGAATATGGATGCAAAAATTCTCAATAAGATAATAGCAAATCGAATTCAACAGCATATAAAAAGAATTATTCACCATGATCAAGTGGGATTCATTCCTGGGATGCAGGGCTGGTTCACCTTCTGAAAATCAATCAATGTGATACATCATATTAATAAAAGAAAACATAAGAACCATATGATCCTGTCAATTGATGCAGAAAAAACATTTGACAACATTCAACATCCTTTCATAATAAACACCCTCGAGAAAGTCGGGATAGAAGGAACATCCTTAAACATCATAAAAGCCATTTATGAAAAGCCCACAGCTAATATCATCTTCAATGGGGAAAAACTGAAAGCTTCCCCCCTGAGATCAGGAAAAGGACATGGATGTCTACTCTCACCACTGTTGTTTAACATAGTGTTGGAAGTGCTAGCATCAGCAATCAGACAACAAAAGGAAATCAAAGGCATCCAAATTGGCAAAGAGGAAGTGAACCTTTCACTTTTTGCAGATGACATGATATTATACATGGAAAACCTGATAGATTCCACCAAAAGTCTGGTAGAATGGATACATGAATTCAGCAAAGTCACAGGATACAAAATCAATGTACAGAAATCAGATGCATTCTTATACACTAATAATGAAGCAACAGAAAGACAAATAAAGAAATGGAACCCATTCACAATTTCACGAAGAAGCATAAAATGCCTAGGAATTAACCTAACCAATGATGTAAAAGATCTGTATGCTGAAGACTATAGAAAGCTTAAGAAGGAAATTGAAGAAGATATAAAGAAATGGAACAACATTCCATGATCATGGATTGGAAGAATAAATATTGTTAAAATGTCAATACTACCCAAAGCTATCTACACATTCTATGCAATTGCAATCAATATTGCACCAGCATTCTTCTCGAAGCTGGAACAAGCAATCCTAAAATTCATATGGAACCACAAAAGACTCTGAGTAGCCAAAGCAATTTTGAAGAAGAAGACCAAATCAGGAGGCATCACAATACCAGACTTTAGCCTCTACTACAAAGCTGTAATCATCAAGACAGCATGGTATTGGCACAAAAAGACACACAGACGAATGGAATAGAATAGAAACCCCAGAACTAGACCCACAAACGTGTGGCCAACTAATCTTTGACAAAGCAGGAAAGAACATCCAAAGGAAAAAAGACAGTCTCTTTAACAAATGGTGCTGGTAGGGCTGGACAGCAACATGCAGAACAATGAACCTAGACCACTTTCTTACACCATTCACAAAAAAACTCAAAATGGATAAAGGACCTGAATGTGAGACAGGAAACCATCAAAATCCTAGAGGAGAAAGCAGGAAAAAACCGCTCTGACCTCAGCCGCAGCAATTTCTTACTTGACACATCCAAAAGGCAAGGGAATTGGAAGCTAAAATGAACTATTGGGACCTCATGAAGATTAAAAGCTTCTGCACTGCAAGGAAACTATCAAAAAAACTGAAAGGCAACCAACGGAATGGGAAAAGATATTTGCAAATGACATATCGGACAAAGGGCTAGTATCCAAAATCTATAAAGAGCTCACCAAACTCCACACCTGAAAAACAAATAATCCAGTGAAGAAATGGGAAGAAACATTTATAGACATTTCTCTAAAGAAGACATCCAGATTGCCAGCAGGCACATGAAAAGACGCACAATGTCGCTCCTCATCAGGGAAATACAAATCAAAACTACTCTCAGATACGACCTCACACCAGTCAGAGTGGCTAAAATGAACAAATCAGGAGACTATAGATGCTGGCGAGGATGTTCAGAAACGGGAATCCTCTGTCCTTGCACTGTTGGTGGGAATGCAAATTGGTACAGGCGCTCTGGAAAAGAGTGTGGAGGTTCCTCAAAAAATTAAAAATTGACCTACCCTATGACCCAGCAATAGCACTGCCAGGAATTTACCCAAGGGATACAGGAGTACTGATGCATAGGGGCACTTGTACCCCAATGTTTATAGCAGCACTCTCAACAATAGCCAGATTATGGAAAGAGCATAAATGTCCATCAACAAGAAATTGTGGTTTATATACACAATGGAATACTAGTTGGCAATGAGAAAGAATGAAATATAACCTTTTGTAAGCAACATGGATGGAACTGGAGAGTGTTATGCTAAGTGAAATAAGTCATACAGAGAAAGACAGATACCATATGTTTTCACTCTTATTTGGATCCTGAGAAACTTAACTGATGACCATGAGGGAGGGGAAAGAAAGAAAAAAGAGGTTATAGACAGAGGGAGCCAAAACATAAGAGACTCCTAAAACCTGAGAACAAACTGAGGGTTGATGGGGGTTGGAGGGAGGGGAAGGTGGTTGATGGGTATTGAGCAGGGCATCTTTTGTGATGAGCACCGGGTGTTGTATGGAAACCAATTTGACAATAAATTTCATATTAAAATTAAATAAATAAATAAATAAATAAATAAATAAATAAATAAAGTTTTTACTCTGGCAACTAATTCCTAGTCTAGAAAATGAACTTCTCTTCATCAATAAAACAGATTCTGTTAAGTATGAAATCCCTCTACCAAGTCCCCTTATGCCTGTATTGCTCTCTCTTTCTTCAGCCACTCTGGCTTCTCCTCTGGAAGGACGGGAAAAGAGCATGCCCATCTTCCCCCCTTATGCCCCTTATGGACCACGCTTTATCTTTTAACCCTTCTCTCACTGATATCTTTATTATTCACCTTTCTTCTTGGGTCCAGCTCCTCTGTCCACAAACATATTGAAATTCCTCCCACTACAAAATAAAATCAAACCTTCTTACATATTGCCTTCTCCTCAAATAACAGCCTCCTCTCTCTTTCTTTCTCAGCCAAATTTCTGGTTACAGTAATCTCGACTCACTGTTTCCATGTTTTTTCATTCTATTAGATTCCGAATCTAATGACGCCTGGCTCATAGCTCTATTTTCTCTCCCTGGGTTCACAAGTGACCTCTTTAACTGCCAAATTTTAAGGAACATTTTCACTCATTTTTAAAATTTATTTGAAGTGTTTTGTCCCCAAAGCTGGGCACTGTTTTCTTTGGGAAACATTATTTCTTTTTCTGGAAAACATCACCGTCTACTGGTTTCCCTTTATGTCTCTAATCCCTCGTTCTCAGATTGTGTCCCTGGATGTTGTCTTTTATCTCACTCTATGAGATTAGTGACTTTGGGGCCCTCATGCCACTTTATACATATGATTTTAATTGCTCAAAGAACAGCCTTTTGAAGTAGGTATTATTTTCCTTATTTTACACATGAGGCAACTTAGGACCAGAGAGGTTAAGTGAATTACTCAAGAGCACACAGCAAATGCAAGATTAATCCAGTACTATAGTTAGAACCTAACTCTAAGCATGTCACATAATGCTGTGTTGCTCCAGTGAGTATAGCAGTAGAGTGGCTTTGGATTTTGAATTGGTATCCCGGATCTATGACTTACTAATTTATGTGCTACATGACCATAAGCAAGTACTTTAACAACTAAAAGTCTTAGTTCCCTCATCTATAAAATATGAAAAGAAACAAGGTGTCTGGGAAGATTAAAGAGGGACATTTGCAGACTTCTTGATCCAGTTCCAGATACAGGAACTTAATAATTGAGATCTGTTAGAATGATGGTGATAATGATGACTATAGTTATTAATCTTCTGCTCCACAACTAATTTTCTTACCCTTTGTCTAACCTTATTAGTCTTATTTTTGTTACTAGTTTCTATTTTTGTTTGTTTTTGCCTTACTCAAACCTCTTTTGAAAGAATATAATTTTGACTGATGCAAGTCAACACTCCCCTGTGTCTTTTTTACACACTACCTCTGCAGGCCTAGGCTTGGAAGCTCAGCACACACAATGACCAGAAGGCTGTGCAACTCTGACTATTTTACACATATATTTGTTGATAATATTACTTTAAAGTAATGGGTACCAAAGCCCTTTAGATTTATGTATACATGTACATATCTAATCCAAACTTTATAACAACAGGAAGGTGGTATTACTATTATGCCAATTTACTAATTGGAAAGGGAAGAAATGCAATCTCTTGAATGTGTACTATATGCAGGCACTGATAGGCAATTTAAACGTTATCTCACAAACATTAGAGCAATTCCATGATCTGAGGATTATTAGCTTCATTTGTAAGATGGAAAAAATGTACAAATATTACACTGTATGTAAACAAACTGTAATTTAAATACAGAGTTTTAAAAAGAAAAAAAATGGATATATAAAACATTAAATGACATCCAAATGAGTACAACATCGGTAAGCAGAGGTGTTGAGATATGAATCCAAATTTTCTAAGGCCAACCACAAAGCGTTTTTTGCTGCACCATGCTACTTCATACCTACAGACAGCCTTGTGGGGATATAAAAAACAAAACAAAACAAAACAAAACAAAACAAAACAAAAAAACTATCACTGAGAATGCAAAAAAGTTTGAGATAGTTCACTCTAAAATCCTACTTATAAAATAAGGGCCATAGGGCTTTACAACATCATTTTTGCAAAATTCCAGGGTTGTTTAGCTTGCTTTAATTCCCCCCACCCCCGAAAAAAACTGGAGCATGATATTCTTGGACAAAAATAAATAAATAAGTGAAGGAAGGAAGGAAGGAAGGAAGGAAGGAAGGAAGGAAGGAAGGAAGGAAGGGTAAAATTTATTGTTTTGAGTGGCAACATTAAGGGATATATAATCATATAAACAATTCATAATTGCATGAGATTTATCTAGTGTTGATAGGGCAGGTTCTAAGTTTCTTATTACTTTTAGTGTTGGTAAGACATCCAGACACTCATTGCACTACCACCCCACCATCACCGTGTTTGGTTTGAGAAGATTCAGGAAGATTTGGTCACTTTCTGCCAATATCTGAAGCGCTGTCATAGGGTAGAAGGAACAGATGAGATTTGTATAGCTTAAGGGAGCCAAGTGAGGATCTATGATTAAAAGGTACAGGCAGACAAATTTATGGTCAGTGTAAGTAATGATTTTCTAATAATCACTATGAAGGGTCAAGTCAGTCTCCAGAGCTCCAGATAACAGTTTCTTCTTCCATTTATCTCCACTAATATTATGTTGCCAACTTGGAGTCAGGCAGCCAGGGTCATTCTCCTCTGTGTCTGCCTCCAGCCTGTCTGGATTCAGAATGATTCTTCCAGGGGAGAGTTTAGACCTAAGATTTCCCTCAAACCATTCTCAAGCCCTTTCTTCAGGAAGGCTTTGCAGGGCTTGGCTGTGTTACCCTCAGTAAGTTGAAAATTGGCCCCTCATGGGAAAGCTCAAGGCCAACCAGGCAGGCTGGGGCTCTCACAGTCTGTTCTGGAGCAATTCTAAAAGATGATCTAAGGATGAAGTAGATTCAAGTTTAGGTGTAGAAGCTCAGAGTTACAGATTAGTCTCAGGGAGCTGGCCTCTTAAGAAATTCCCTAGAAACCAGTCAGCACCTATGAGTGAGAAGAAGGCAGTCTTAGGGCCTGGACTTAGAGATGGGGATAGGGCAAAGAGGAAAGATTGCCAGAAAAATGCCCAGTCTTCTTGGATTTCCAGATAATCTTGAGTACTCAATATTACTGACACGCTACAGTCAGGCCCTGTTCTAAATGTCTTAACTAATTTAATTTTCACAACAGCCTTATGAGAAAGTTACTATGACTATCATTCTTATTTTTCAGATGAGAAACCAAGAGACAGAGAGGCCAGTGAACTTGTTCACGGTCATACAGCCAGGAAACAGCAATGGATTCAAGAACTCTAATTCAGGTTTTTAACCATCAAAATAATCACTGGAAACTTGTTTGAAATACAAATGATCTAGTACCACCCCAAACATAATGAATCA
The DNA here is from genome assembly GCF_018350155.1 of Leopardus geoffroyi. Lineage (NCBI taxonomy): Eukaryota > Metazoa > Chordata > Mammalia > Carnivora > Felidae > Leopardus > Leopardus geoffroyi. The sequence continues at coordinate 54,031,419 of NC_059343.1, forward strand.
AAATTTTCCAGGGGTAGGCCCAGAAATCTGTGGGATTTGTTTTGTTTTGTTTTGGCTTTTGTTTTTGTTTTTTTGCCTCTGGAAGATAATTTTATTTATGGATACCATTTGTGAAGCATTAGGAGAGAAGAAGTGAGGTGAGATCCAGACTCCAGGACATTGCATGGAGTGTGACCTTGTTGTCCTAGCACAGCAATGCACAAAACCTCACCCCCGCCAGGGTTGGGGGCCTTTAACTGCCTCTCAGAGCTCACCCTCTGTAGTTGGTAGTAAGTCCCACTGGTTCAGCCAGCAAATGCTCCAGGGCTTCCACTAGGTGTGGGCCCAGCCACCAACTTGGCTCAGTCTCCTGGACAGTCACTGGGTGTGTGAGGGACCACAGCTCTCCAGCCTCCACTGGTGCCCCAAGTGTTCCTAGGGACGGGCTGGCAGCCCTGGCAGTGAGTCGTATCCTGATGGTGCCACCAGAGCATCCTTGCCCCAGAAACCATTCACAGAGCCATGCAAGGACTCAGGAGTGGGGGTGTGGTCCCATCTAGGCTCTGAAATCTGTGTTTTAGCAATATCTTTGGGGGTAATTCTGATGCCCATTCAAGTTTGAATACCACTGTTCTAAAGCACTAAGTAAAATATTTTCTCTTTTTCCAAAATGTTTTTCCCATCCTTCCTGCACAGCTATTCTAAACATCTACCTTTTCCCTAGAGTCCTTCCTCGGGCATCTAGTTCAGTACAGGAAAATGGACCCCTCTCCAGAAAAAAAAGATTCTATTAGGTATGAAGTCCTTCCACCTATTTCCTTTGGCCTGTGAATTTGTCTCTCTCTCCACCCATCCTGGCCTTTCCTCTTGGTGGAGAAGGAGGAGAGTGTGTGAGCCTCTTCCTTCTCCCCTGACCCCTTTGGACCATGCTTTATTATTTTATTTATGTATTTATGTATTTAAATTCAATTTAGTTAACATACAGTGTTACAATTAGCATATAGTTTTGGTTTCAGGAGTAGAACCTAGTGATGCATCAGTTACATGCAACACTTAGTGCTCATTCCAAGAAGTGCCCTCCTTAATGTCTCTCACTGTTTTAGCCTGTCCCCCTACCCACCTCCACTCCAGCAACCCTTAGTTGTTCTCTGTATTTAATAGTCTCTTATGGTTTGCCTCCCTGTCTCTTTTTACCTTATTTTTCCTTCCCTTTCCCTTTCCATTTCTTTTTTTTTAATTTTTTTAATGTTTATTTATTTTTGAGACAGAGAGAGACAGAGCATGAATGGGGGAGGGTCACAGAGAGGGAGACACGGAATCTGAAACAGGCTCCAGGCTCTGAGCTGTCAGCAGGGGCTCGAACTCACGGACCGTGAGATCATGACCTGAGCCGAAGTCGGACGCTTAACCGACTGAGCCACCCAGGCGCCCCCCTTTCCATTTCATCTGTTGTGTTTCTTTTTTTTCAACGTTTATTTATTTTTTTTGGGACAGAGAGAGACAGAGCATGAACGGGGGAGGGGCAGAGAGAGAGGGAGACACAGAATCGGAAACAGGCTCCAGGCTCTGAGCCATCAGCCCAGAGCCCGACGGCGGGGCTCGAACTCACGGACCGCGAGATCGTGACCTGGCTGAAGTCGGACGCTTAACCGACTGCACCACCCAGGCACCCCTCATCTGTTGTGTTTCTTAAATTCCACATGTGAGTGAAATCATAGACACAAAGTCTTTCTCTGACTGGCTCATTTCACTTAGCATAATACACTCTAATTCTATCCATTTTGTGGCAAATGGCAACATTTCATTATTTTATCACTGAGTATTCTTTATCTACTAAGCAGTTGATAGACATTTGGGCTCTTTAATTTGGCTATTGCTGATAACACTGTTATAAACATAGGGTGCATGTGCCCCTTCTAATCAGCACTTTTGTATCCTTTTGATAAATACCTGAAAATGTTGTGTCATAAGATAGTTCTATTTTTAATTTTTGAGAGAACCTCCATACTGTTGCCCAGAGTGGCTGCATCAATTTGCATTCCCACAAACAACGCAAAAGTGTTCCCTTTTCTCTGCATCCTTGCAGAGAAACAACATCTGTTGTTTCCTGAGTTATTAATTTTAGCCATTCTGACAGGTGTGAGGTAATCATCAAGACAGTATGACACTGGAACAAAAATAGACAAATGAATCAATGGAACACAATGAAGAACCCAGAAAGGGACCCACAAATGTATAGCCAACTAATCTTCGACAAAGCTGGAAAGAATATCCAATATAAAAATGACAGTGGCTTCAGCAAATGCTGTTGGGAAAACTGGACAGCAACATGCAGAACAATGAACCTGGGCCACTTTCTTACACCATACACAAAAATAAATTCAAAATGGATGAAAGACCTAAATGTAAGACAGGAAACCATCAAAATCCTAGAGAACACAGGAAGCAAACTCTTTGACCTTGGCCACAGCATCTTCTTACTAGACATGTGTCCAGAGACAAGATAAACAAAAGCAAAAATGAACTATTGGGATATCATCAAGATAAAAAGCTTCTGCACAGTAATCAATGCCAATGGAATGGGAGAAGATATTTGCAAATGACATATCAGATAAAGGGTTGGTATCGAAAATCTATAAAGAAATTATCAAACTCAACACCCCCAAAATAAATAATCCAGTGAAGAAATGGACAAAGACATGAATAGACACTTTCCCAAAGAAGATTTCCAGATGGTTAACAGACACATGAAAAGATTCTCAACATCACTCACCATCAGGAAAATACAAATTAAAACCACACTGAAAGACAATTCTTTATTTTTATTCCCACTCTTGCTGTACCTTTATCACTCACCTTTCCCTGTGTCTAGCTCCTCTACCCACAGCATATTCAAATTCCTCCCACTAAAGCAGGGGAACGCTTACTTCAACTTTGACTACTTCTTGAATTACTGTGCCTCTGGGTTTATTTCAAGAGACTTTAAAATTCTCCAGAAATAACCCTATGCATGCCTCCACCAAGCCACTTCTTTTTACTTCCCTCTGACAATCTACTTTCCCTCACCCTAGCCCTCCACCTATGGAAAAACAGCCTCGTTAAGCTCAGAAGTTCCCTGAGACCCACCTAGAATCCACTCTTCAACTCCAAAACACTACTAGTTCTCATATTGTACTTGCTGGGGAGACTCTATTCTCATCTGGCATAATAAATAGTGCATATGAAACATTGATACAATGGTAGTAAATTAAGGGGGCTTATAGGTGGGAGTAGCAGCTAAGCAAGGTTGGAAAAGGATGAACTGAGGCTTAATCTCCTACATTAATAAACTAATCAGTAAAGAAGTCTCCTAATGACTCATAAGTGAACCTCTTGAACCCAGAAGGCATAAGTATCCAGTAGACATTATCCAGAGAGTCAAAGAAAACCAACAGAGAGAATCACAGGTATGAGCAGTTAAAAGATGTTTGTCCTTATTTTCCTGTCCCATCTGTCCCCAAGACCAGAGCAGTTAGTTGAGTCTTGAAAACAGTTGAAAAGGGAAGTGGAGAAATTACCTTCAGAACTTGACCCTCATCCTCCCGCAACACACACACACACACACACACACACACACACACACACACTAATTCCACAGTTCTGGAGAGGGAGGAAGAGAAGGAAAATAACATTCTGGATAATCTCCACAATTTAGGTCCCTCAAGCTGAGGATCTGAAGATGAAATCATTGTGGATTATCCAAGTGGGCCCTAAATCCATTGACAAGTATCCATCTGAGAGACACACAGAGGAGAGACATACAGGGAGAAGGAGGCAGCCATGTGAAGGTGGAGACAGAGATTGAAGTTGTGCAGCCACAAACCAAGGAACACCAACAGCCACCAGAAGCTGTAGGAGAAAAAAGAAAAAGAATATTTTTCCCTAGAGCTTTTAGAGAGTGTGGCCCTGCTTACACTTTGATTTCAGACCTCTGGTCTCCAGAACTATGAAAAAATGGATTTCCGCTGTTTTAAGCAACCAATTTTGTGGTAATTTGTTAGGGTAGCCCTAGCAAACTAATACATTGCCTCGTGTTTTTAAATCTTCCTTTATTAAAGCATAACACATAAACATAAATTAAAAAAAAAAAAACCACCACCACCCCAGAAGTTCACCTTATGCCCTGTTCTAGTCACTATACACCTCCAAAGTAGCCATTAATTAGGACTTCTAACAGTGGTGAGTGGTGTCAATTCAATTTGTATTTTGATGATGACTAATGAAATTAGGCACTTCTTCGTGTGCTTACTGGGAATTTGGATATAATTTTTAAAAACATATTCAATTCTTTTGCCTATTTTTTGAATAGATTGTCTTTCTTATTAATTTGTACATATTCTTCACATATTCTGGATATGAGCCCTTTGTCAGATATATTGCTCATATTTTCTCCAACTCTGGGAATTGACTTTTTTCCCTTGCCAGGACTTTTTTTAGATAGAGAGAGAATATGCAAGCTGAGGAAAGAGGCAAAAGAAGAGAGGGGGGTAGAGGGGCAGAGGGAGAGGAAGAGAGAATCTTAATCAGGCTCTATGCCAAGTGCAGAGACCGAGGCCAGGCTTCATCCCATGACCCTGGGATCATGACCTGAGCCAAAATCAAGAGCCAGATGCTCAACTGACTGAGTCAACCGGGCACCCTGACATGACATCTTTTAATGAACAGAAGTTAGTAATTTTAATTTAGTTCATGTTATTGAACTTCACCTTTATGGATACAGTTTTTGTTGTCCTGTTTCATAAATCTTTGCATACTCTAAGGTCACAAAAATGTGTGTATATATGTGTATATATATATATATATATATATATATATATATAGTCTTTATTGTTTACCCTTAAACTTTAATTTTATTATACATCTGAACTTGATTCCCAGGTATGGTTTTATAGAGGTCCAGGTTTACATTTTTCACAATAGGTCAATAGAACTGACACAGAACCATTTACTGAAGAGACCATTATTTCTTCACTACACTGCAGCATTACCTTCATCATAAATCAGTTGTCTATATATGTGAAGGTATATTTCTGGACTATCTCTTCTGCTTCTTTGGTCAGTTTGTTTATTTCTGCGCCAGTGCCAAACTGTCTTATTAATATAACTTTATGATAGGTCTTATTTGTAATATACATCCTCTGGCCAAGATTGCTTTAGCTATTTCTAGCCTTTGAGATTCTGTGTGGGATTGTGTTAAATCAATATATTTATTTTGTGAAGAATTGAAATCTAAAATGTTAAGTCTTCCAGTTCATTAACATGTTGCATCTCTCTCTTTATTTAGGCCTTCTTTAATTTGTTTCAATATCATTTTGTTGTTCTTAATTTTTTCATACTTTGTTCCTAGATATTTGATAATTTTGATGATAATATAAATGATATCTTTTTAAATTTCAATATATATTTTTGTATACTGACCTTGCATCCACTAAACTTGCTACATCTATATACTAATTATAATAGTTTTTAGATAGATAATTTTGGACTTAATACATACACAAATATGTTATCTGAGAACAATAACAGTTTTATACCTTTTTTTCCAATCTTTATTTTTTTTTCTTATCCTACTGTATGGGAAAGAACTTCAATATAATTTTGAATCAAAGTGGTGATAGCTGGCATTCTTTACTTATTCCTTATTTCAGGAAGAAGGTTTTAACAATTCACTACTAATTGTACTGTTTTTGTAGGTTCATATATATTCTTTATCATATTAAAGAAGTTCCTTTCTATTTCTACTCTTCCAAAGATTTTTATCAAGTATAGGCATTAATTTTTTCAAATGTTTTTCTGCATCTCCTAGAATTATCATAATTTTCTTCTTTTTCTGTTAATGATTTAGGTTGTGAAACCACCCTTGCAGTCCTAGAACAAAACCACTTGCTTGCTTAAAGCTGGGTTCAATTTAATAATACGTTGGTTATTTTTGCATCCATGTTCATGAGCGATTGGTTTATAGATTTGCTTCTTTTTTTTTAATATGAAATTTATTGTCAAATTAGTTTCCGTACAACACTCAGTGCTCATCCCAACAGGTGCCCTCCTCAAAACCCATCACCCACCCCCCCCCCAATCCCCCAAACCCTCAGTTTGTTCTCAGTTTTTAAGAGTCTCTTATGTTTTGGCTACCTCCCTCTCTAACCTCTTTTTTTTTTCTCCCCCTGCCCCATGGTCTTCTGTTAAGTTTCTCAGGATCCACATAAGAGTGAAAACATATGGTATCGGTCCTTCTCTGTATGACTTATTTCACTTAGCATAACACTCTCCAGTTCCATCCACGTTACTACAAAAGGCCATATTTCATTCTTTCTCATTGCCATGTAGTATTCCATTCTGTATATAAACCAAAAATTCTTTATCAATTCATCAACTCATGGACATTTAGACTATTTCTATAATTTGGCTATTGCTGAAAGTGCTGCTATAAACATTGGGCTACAAGTGCCCCTATGCATCAACACTCCTGTATCCCTTTGGTAAATTCCTAGCAGTGCTATTGCTGGGTCATAGGGTAGATCTATTTTTATTTTTTTGAGGAACCTCCACCCTGCTTTCCAGAGTAGCTGCACCAGTTTGCATTCCCAACAACAGTACAAGAGGGTTCCCGTGTCTCCACATCCTCGCCAGCATCTATAGTCTCCTGATTTGTTCATTTTAGCCACTCTGACTGGTGTGAGGTGATATCTCATTGTGGTTATGATTTGTATTTCCCTGATGATGAGTGATGTTGAGCATGTTTTCAAGTGTCTGTTAGTCATCTGAATGTGTTCATTGTAAAGGTGTCTATTCATGTCTTTTGCTTATTTCTCCATTGGATTATATGCTTTTGGAATTAGTTTGATAAACTCTTCATAGATTTTGGATACTAACCCTTTATCAAATATGTCATTGGCAAATATCTTCTCCCATCCCGTAGGCTGCCTTTTAGTTTTGTTGACTGTTTCATTTGCTGTGCAGTAGTTTTTGTTTGTTTTTGTTTTTGTTTTTGTTTTTGTTTTTATCTTGAATTCCCAGTAGTTCATTTTTGCTTTTGTTTGCCTTGGAGACGTGTCTAGTAAGACGTTGCTACACCTGAGGTCAAAGAGGTTGCTTCCTGTGTACTCCTCTAGGATTTTGATGGTTTCCTTCTTGCATTTAGGTCTTTCATTCATTTTTAATTGATTTTTGTGTATGTGTTAAGAAAGCAGTCTGGGTTCATTCTTCTGCATGTTGCCGTCCACTTTTCCCAACACCATTTGTTGAAGAGACTGTCTTTTTTCCATTGGGTAGTCTTTCCTGCTTTGTTGAAGATTAGTTTATCATGTAGTTGTGGGTCCATTTCTGGGTTTCCTATTCTGTTGCTTTTTAATTTTGTTTTTAATCTATGTGACTATATTTGTGCCAGTACCATAGTGTCATGATGACTGGAATCATGATGACTCCAATTTTTCTTTTTCAGGATTGTTTTGGCTATTCAGGGTCTTTTGTGGTTCCATACAAATTCTAGGATTGTTTGTTCTAGCTCTGTGAAAATATGTTGGTGGTATTTTGGTAGGGATTGAATTAAACGTGTAGATTGCTTTGGGGTAAAATAGATATTTTAACAATATTTTTTCTTCCAGTCCATGATCATGGAATTGTGTGTGTGTGTGTGTGTGTGTGTGTGTGTGTGTGTGTGTGAGATCTTCAATTTCTTTCATAAGTTTTCTATAGTTTTTAGAATATGGATCTTTTACCTCTTTGGTAAGGTTTATTCCTAGGTATCTAATTTTTTTGGTGGAATTGCAAATGGATTCAGTTCCTTGATTTATTTTTCTGCTGCCTCATTATTTGTGTATAGATATGCAACAGATTTCTGTATACTGATTTTATATCCTGTGGCTTTGCTGAATTCATGTATTACTTCCAGCAATTTTTTGGTGGAGTCTTTCAAGTTTTCTCCATAGAGCATCATGGCTTCTGCAAATGGTAAAAGTTTGACTTCTTCCTTGCTGATTTGGATGCCTTTTATTTATTTTTGCTGTCTGATTACTGAGGCTAAATTTCCAGTACTATGTTAAATAGTAATGGTGAGAATGAACATCCTTGTATTTTTCCTGAAGGAAAAAGGGGAAAGGCTTTCATTTTTTCCTTGTTGAGGATGATATTAGCTGTGGGCGTTAATGATGTTGATGTATGTTCTGTCTATCCATACTTTGTTTACAGTTTTTATCAAGAATGGATGCTGTATTTTGCCAAATGTGTTTTCTGCATCTATTGATAGGATCATATGGTTCTTATCCTTTCTTTTATTAATGTGTTGTACCACATTGATTTATTTGTGAATAATGAACAAGCCCTGCAGTTTAGAAATAAATCCTACTTTATAGTGGTGAATAATTTTATTAATATAATGTTGAATTCTATTTGCTAGTATCTTGTTGAGAATTTTTGCATCCTTGTTAATCAAGAAAATTGCTCTGTAGTTCTCCTTTTCAGTGGGGTCTTTTCTGGTTTTGGAATGAAAGTAATTCTACCTCATAGAATCAGTTTGGAACTTTTATTTCCACTTCTACTTTTTGAAACAGTTTCACACAAATAGGTATTAATTTTTCTTTAAATGTCTGGTAGAATTCCCCTACGAAGTCATTTGGCCCTGGACCAGTTTGTTGGGAGATTTTTTATTCCTATTTTGACTTCTTCGTTGGATATGGGTCTATACAAATTTTCTATTTTTTGCTGTTTCAGTTTTGGTAGTTTGTATGTTTATAGGAATTTATACATTTCTTCCAGATTTCCCAGTTTGTTGGCAGTAAGTTTTTCATAATATTCTCTTATAATTGTGTTTCTATGGTGTTGGTTGTGATCTCTCCCCTTTCATTTGCAATTTTATTTATTCGGATCCTTTTGTTTTTCTTTTTGATAAGTCTTGCTATGGGTTTATCATTTTTTGTAATTCTTTCAAATAACCACGTCTTAGTTTTATTGATCTGTTCTATTGTTTTTTTGTTTCTATATTCTTTATTTCTCCTCTAGTCTTAATTATTTACCTTATTCTGCTAGCTTTAGGCTTTGTTTGCTGTTCCTTTTCTAGTACCATTAATTGTAATGCTAATTTTTGCATTTGAGACCTTTCTTTCTTCTTGAGGTAGGACTATATTGCAATATTCTTCCCTCTTAGGACTTCCTTTTGCTGTATCACAAAGGTTTTGTACTGCCATGTTTTCATTTTTGTTTGGTTCCATGTAATTTTTTTTTAATTTTGTCTTTAATTTCCTGGTTATCCCATTCATTCTTCAGTAGGGTGCTCTTTAGCATCCATGTATTCATGGTCATTCCATAATTTTTCTTATTTGTGATTTCAAGTGTTATAGTGGTGTGGTCTGAAAATATGCATGGTATGATCTTATTCTTTTTGTACTTTTTCAGGGCGGATTTGTGACCCAGTATGTGATCTGTTCTGGTGAATGTTCCACGTGCACTGGAAAGGAATGTGCATTCTGCCACTTTAAGATGGGATGTTCTGAATATATTTGTTTAATCCATCCAGTCCAGTGTGTCTCCCAAAATCAATGTTTCCTCACTGATTTTCTGCTTAGATGATCTGTCCATTGTTGTAAGTGGATGCTAAAGTCCTCTACTATTATTCTATTATTATCAATGAGTTTCTTTATGTTTGTTAGTAATTGATTTATATATTTGACTGTTTAAAGTTGAGGACATAAATATTTGCAATTGTTAGATCTTCTTGATGGATAGACCCTGAAATTATGATATAATGCCTTTCTTCATCTCTTGTCACAGTCTTTAGTTTTTTTATATATATATATATATATATATATATATATATATATATATGGCTTTTTTGTTTTTTTGTTTTTTGTTTTTTTGTTTTTTTTTGTTTTTGTTTTTGTTTTGTTTTTGTTTTTGTTTTTGGTGTCCATTAGCAAGAGAGATGTTTATCCACTTTCTCACTTTCAATATGAAGTCTTTAGGTCTAGAATGACTCTCCTGTAGGCAGCAATTATGTGCCTTGTTTCATTTTTTAAACCATTCTGCTACCCCATATCTTTTTATTGTAATATGTATTCCATTTACATTCAAGGTGATTATTGAAAGATATGAGTTTAGTGCCACTGTTTCCTCTAAAATTGGTGTTTCTGGTGATGTTCTCTGTTTCTCTATAGTCATTGCTGTTTCTGGTCTTTTTTTTCCCACTCAGAGTCCCATTTAATATTTCTTGTAGGGCTTGTTTAGTGTTCACAGACACCTTCAGCAGTTAGTTAGTTAGGGAAACTATTGCTATTTTTATTTTGAATGGAAGCTTTGCTGGATAAAGTATTCCTGACTGCTTATTTTTCCCATTCAACAAATTCAATACATCCTGCCATTTCGTTCTGGCCTGTCATGTTTATGTGGACAGATCTCCTGTGAACCTGATCTGTCTTCCCTTGCACATTAAAGACTTCTTTCCCTTTGATGCTTTCAAGATTCTTTCCTTGTCTGTGCATTTTGTGAATTTGGTTATGATATACCTTGGAAATGGCTGGCTTTTCTTTCATTTAATGGGAGTTCTCTGTGATTCCTGGAGTTTGATATCTGTGTTCTTCCCCAGATTAGGTAAGTTTTCAGCTATAATTTGCTCAAATAAGCCTTCCTTTGCTTTTTCTCTCTCTTAATCTTATGAGACTCCTGTGATAAAAATGTTATTCCGTTTTAATATGTGGCTGAGTTATTTAAGTCTACCTTTGTGATCCATTACTTTTGTTTCCCTCTTCTTTTGAGCTTCATTATTTTCCACATTTTATCTTCTATATCGCTAATTTTTTCCTCTTTATCCTCTATCCTTGCTGTTATGGCATGCATTTCGGCTTGCATCTCACGTATAACATTTTTTAATTTTGGCCTTGCTGTGTTTTATTTATTTTATCTCTGCTGTAAGGGATTCCTTAGTGTCTTCTATGTTTTTTTCCAAGCCCAGTTAGTACCCTTAAAGTTGTCATTTCTTCCTATTCTTTCTTTTGGGGTGAATTTCTTCATCTTGTCATTTTAGATGGAAAAATAATAATAAAAGAAAGGAAAAATTAAAAAAAGATATTAGGGGAAAATAAAGGAAGCCAGATCCTAGGTGTGTTTTGTTCTGTATGTTAAGAGAAGCTTGATTGAAAAAATAAAAAGGAAAAAATAAATTAAAAATTAATAAATTAGTAATAAAATAAATAAATAAATATATTTGCTCTTTCTATTTCCAAGAATAAAAACAAAAACAAAAACCAAAAAAAGGCAGAAACCAACAACAACAGAAAATAAACAAACAAACAAAAAGCTAAAGGAAGCTAAATCCTTTTCCCCTAGAGCTGAAGCTTTGCAGCACCCTACGATCAGAAGTCTTAATGCTTGGATGGGATTTGTGCTGGTCTTCTGGGGCAGGGGCCTGCTGCTGTGATTCCCAGACTGACTTCCTCTAGTAGAGATGTGTTTGGAGGGTAAGGGTTGCAGGGCTGGGTATAATGGCTCTGTTCTTCACTTGGTGGCAATGTTTAGCTAACTGAGAGGAAAGTTGTGCCCTCACAGATGTGCAATCAATCACCCTTCTTGTGTCCCAGGCTTCCTTCAGATCTCTGCTTCACCTTGTATGTGTCCAAGCTGTCTATCTAGTGGCCCCACTGTCCTGGGTTTTACCTCAGGTGTGGCTGAGCTTCAAAACCCCACACTTCAGAGCCCCTGTCGGGACACCCACGCTCATCCTGTCGTGGAGTGTTTAGCTGTGCTGTGGCTAGTTTTGGCTTGTCCCAGAAAATAGTTACATGACTGCACAGCTGCAGCAGCTCTGAGTTTATGTTAAATCGCATCAGACAATCTGTACTGGGGTTTGCTGCCCTCAGCTGGCATCTTTATTTTTTCAACGTTTTAAATTTAAATTTTAGTTAGGTAGCATGCAGTGTATAATATTACTTTAAGGATTAGAATTCAGTGCTTCATCACTGACATGTAACATCCAGTACTCATCATAATAAGTGCCCTCAATACCCATCACCCATCTAGCCCATCTCCTACCTCCCTCCCTCCATCAACCCTCAGTTTTTCCTCTATCATTAAGAGTCTGTTGTGTTTTTTCCCCTCTCTCCTCTTTCCCTGCTTTCCAAATGTTGATCTGTTTTGTTTCTTAAATTCCACATATGAGTAAAATCATATGGCATTGTCTTTCTCTGATTGACTTATATCACTTAGCATAATACATTCTAGTTCCATCCACATTGTTACAAATGGCAAGATTTAATCTTTTTTGATGGCTGAGTAATATTCCTATATATATATGGTAATTTATATATGGTTATATATATTATATATATTATGTATAATATATATTATATATATTATATTATATGGTTATATATATATTATATGGTTATATATATGTTATATGGTTATATATATTATATATATGGTAATATATATATGGTTATATATATATGGTTATATATATATATACTGGATATATATACATATATATATATATGTATATATACTGGATATATATACATATATATATATATACTGGATATATAGATATATATATATACATACACATATATATTTCATCTTCTTTATTCATTCATCAGCCAATGGACGTTTGGTCTCTCTCCACAGTTTGGCTATTGTTGATAATGCTGCTATAAACATTGGGATGTACGTATTCCTTCAAATCTGTGTTTGTATTCTTTGGGTAAATACCAGTAGTGCAGTTCCTGGATCATAGGTTAGTTCCACTTTTAACATTTGGAGAAACCTCCATAGTGTTTGCAACAACAGTACAAGAGGGTTCCCCTTCCTTTGCATTCTTGCCAACACCTGTTGTTTCTTGTGCTGTTAACTTTACCCATTCTGACATGTGTGAGGCAGTATCTAATCATGGTTTTGATTTGCATTTCCCTTATGATGAGTGATATTGAGCATCTTTTCATGTTTATTAGCCATATGGATGTCTTCTTTAGAAAAGTGTCTATTCATGTCTTCTGCCCATTCCTTAACTGCTTTTTTTATGTTTATTTATTTATTTTTGAGAGAGAAAGCACAAGTGTACGAGGGGCATAGACAGAGAGGGAGACACAAAATCCAAAGCAGGCTCCAGGCTATGAGCTGCCAGCAAAGAGCCTGATGTGGGGCTTGAACCCATGACTGTGAGCTGAAGTTGGATGCTTAATCAATTGAGCCACTGAGGTGCCCCAGGGTTGTTTGCTTTTTGAGTGTTGAGTTTAATAAGTTCTTAATGGAATTTGGATACTAACCCTTTATTAGATATGTCATTTCCAAATATCTTCTCCCATTCTATAGGCTGCCTTTTAGTTTTGTTGATTGTATCATTTGCTATGCAAAAGGTTTTTTTTTTTCTTGATGAAATCGCAATAGTTCATGTTTGCTTTTGTTTACCTTGTATTTGGTGATGTATCTAGTAAGAAAATGCTCCAGTTGATGTCAAAGGGGTTGCTTCCTGTGTTCTTCTATAGGCTTTTGATGGTTTCCTATCTCACTCACATTTAGGTATTTCATCCATTTTGAATTTATTTTTGTGTTTGATGTAAGAAAGTTGTCCAGTTTCATTTCTCTGCATATTGCTGTCCAGGTTTCCAAATACCATTTGTTGAAGAGACTGTGTGTTTTCCATTGGATATTCTTTTCTGCTTTGTTGACAATTAGTTGTCCATATAGTTGTGGGTCTATTTCTGGGTTTCTTATTCTGTTCCATTGATCTATGTGTTTGTCATCTATTGTTTGTTATAACTGTGAAAAATTCTGTTGGCATTTTGATAGTGATTATATTAAATGTATAGATTGTTTTGGGCAGTATAGACATTTTAACAATATTTGTTTTTCTAATCCATGAGCATGATTCCATCCTTTTCTATTTTTTTGTGTCCTCTTTAGTTTCATTCAGAAGTGTTCCATAGTATAGGATTTCTAACCTTGATTAGAATGTGATAAAAATCATAATGTTGCCAATTATTTTTAATTGGAGGTGTTCTGTAAACAGGGTTGTAGTTAGCAATACAGGTGCAGAAATTAGGAGGAAGACAGAAATGTAGTACAGCTGACCCTTTAACAACACAGGAGTTAAGGTTACTGATCCCCCAGAACAGTAAAAAATACACATATAACTTTTGCTCCCCCCCCCCAAACTTAACAATTAATAAGCTACTGTTGACGGGAGCCTTACCAATAACATAAACAGTTGATTAACACATGGTTTGTATGTTATATATTATATACTGTATTCTTACAATAATACCTAACTTTTTTTTTTCTCTTTCTAGGTCATATAGTTTGTGTGCAAGTTTTTTTTTTTTCAAATTGTCACAAATTTCCAAAATTTTTTTCAGGGGTACTGTTCATGTTGTTAATGGGTAAACTGTATTTATTGGTGAGAAGCCATGGGGATGACTGACATCATTCAGTGATTTTGTCATGTGAATAAAAGAGGGAGCTAGGCTACAACTTTAGAGAATCCCAACTCTGAGTAGGGAAGGGGGTGAAGGAAAAGGAGCCAGTGAAGAAGCCTGGAAAGGAGTGGTCAGAGAGATAACACAGAAGCAGAGGAATAGAAGATTTTATAATGAGGCAATAAATCACAGTGATGTTGGCAAAAAATGAAACAAAACAAAACAAAACATCTTTTCACCAAATTGGTAAAAGCAGAAGCCAAAACGAAGGACGTCTGGAATCACTGGAAAGGAGAAAAGTACACAAAAAGAAGTATGAACAACTTTCTTCTAAGTTTTGCTATGAAGGAAAGAAAGATAATTTGAAATGGAAAATGTAGAGTCAAGGAGGATGTTTCTCTTTTGAAAGATAACATAATGATTAGAAAAATATCTTGTTAGCAAGGAAAATTTCAAACAAAAAAAGTAGAATGAATACTGTAGTGAAACAATATGTAAACGTCACCCACTTTCAATGGTTGACAACCCATGGACACTTGTGTTTCAGCCATATCAACTACCCACTTTCCCCTTCCCCAACATAATTTGAAGCATATGCCAGAAATTAAATTACTTCATCCACAAAATATATCAACATGTATTTATAAATAATAATTTATTTTTAAGGTATAACTACAATATCACATCTAAAATATTAATATATCAAATATATGAACAATATTAATATATCAAACATATGATCAGTGTTCAAATGTCACTCATTGTTGCCTCACTTTTGTGTGTTGTTGAAATAAAGCCTATATGCTATTGTTTGCATGTCTATTAAATCTCTTTTTCTATACAGATTCCAGGGGAGTGTATTTTATTTTTATTAAATTTAAAAAGTACCTGAAGTATTTCAATAGAAAATAGGAGAATCTATTTAGCAAAGCCCTTGACAAAACTGATATGGAATCACAAAATTATTTATTGAGCACTTAGTATGGGCCAGACACTGTGTACTAATCACTTAACATACAAATATTATGGCATTTTAATCCACACAAATACTCTTAGAAGTAATTATTACCATCTTTGTAATGGTCAGGAATACTTCAATTGAAGTGAAAACATTTTAATTTCTTTAATGTTTATTAATTTTTGAGAGACAGAGAGAGACAGAACATGAGTGGGGAAGGGGCAGAGAGAGAGGGAGACACAGAATCCAAAGCAAGCTCCAGGCTCTGAGCTGTCAGCACAGAGCCAGATGCAGGGCTTGAACTCATGGACCGCAAGATCATGACCTGAGCTGAAGTTGAACACTTAACCGACTGAGCCACCAAGGTACCCTGAAGGCAAAGATTTTTCAAAAGCTCAAATTGAGTTTAAGCAGAGAATGGGGTTTACTGACTCATGTAACCAGGACAAAGGACCACATCTGTCTTGTTTTCTGCAGTATTTCCATGCCTAAAACAGTGCTTGGAATGTATTAGGCACTCGACAAGTATTTGTTAAATAAATACATTGAAAAAAAACTGTAAGGGTAAATGGCTTCAGGCATGGCTGTGTCTAAAGGTTCAAACCATATCAAACCCAATATCTTTCAGCTCTTCTTTCCACTATGCTCATAACACTCTTAATAATTCTGCCCTCCATAGGGCAGCCCCCACTAGCAACAGGTTTGTGTCTAACCTTATTCTAGTCCATAAAAAGGAAATTTCTTCCTCAATTTTTTAAGAATATTCTTATATTACTTTGGAACAAATTGAATCATGTGCCTATCTCTGATCAAGTCCGCGTGGTACACAACTAATCATTACACAAGAGTTAAGTGCCCATGCATGGAACAACCACTGTAGCTAAAGGAATAAAATGCTGGATGGTCATTTCTGGGGAACAATAATCAAGAGTAAAATCAGCTTCCTCTCAACCATGTGGACTGGTTCCCAGAGAAATATATGTTTCCAGAGTAGAAGTGGTTCACAGAGGAAAAATATGGGTTCTACTACCAGAAGGAATAACAGACACTGGATAGGCAAAACAACAAATGTCTTCACTTTATGGAAGTGGAAATTGAGTATATTGCTTCAAAAAGGCAGGATAGAAGAATAGTTAGCGGCACAAGTTAGAGTTTGACAGTCCTGTATTTGATTCCTCCTTTTCTACTTCCTGGTCTTGTAACTTTGAGCAAGTTCCTTAGCCTTCCTAATCATCAGTTGATCATCTGTAAAGTTAGGGTAATGATAAAACCTATCATATATATGGTGTAAGAAATAAATTGGAGAAATGCCAAAAAAGCACTTAGTATAGTTCCAAGAACATAAGTACTGAAAAATAATAACTATTAATGTCATCTAGTGTGACACAGCTAGTATGGGGCAGGATACTGTACTAAGGTCTAGCAAAATGGAATGTGATAGGGTGCATAAGTTTTTATCATTCTTATGTACTTGCATTTTGACAAGAGTAAACATGGGAAAATATGATTTCACACACGGAAGAAGGTGCTCCCTCCATCAAAGCATGTTTGGAGACTTTTGCCATCGTCTGGAGAGGAAATTAGCATTCAGTGGCAGTTCTCATTGATTTTCTAGTCTTCAAAATCTCTATACAAAGGCTTGTGACCAAACCTGTCACTGGTCATATTCTTTCTAAAACTCTGCTTTCAAATAATTTATATCCATGGATACCAGAACCACTGAAGTAAGTAATCTGTTCAGAAAACCCAAGAATTAGACCACCCTAACCTTGGAATCTAAAATGTTAACCTAGAGGAAAAAATATGCTCTTCAGTCATATAGTTATATAGTTGCATAGATCTGGATTCAAATTCTAGCTCTGCTACTTCATAGCATTGTGAAGTTTAGGGGCATCTGTGTGGTTCAGTCAGTTAAGCATTTGACTCTTGGTTTCTACCCAGGTCATGATCTCACAGTTCCATGAATTCAAGCCCTACATCGGGCTCTGCACTGGCAGCACAAAGCCTGCTTGGGATTCTCTCTCTCTCCCTCTCTCTTTACCCCTCCCCCACTTGCTCTATCTCTGTATTTCTCAAAGTAAATAAACTTAAAAAAATTGTGAAGTTCAGTTTACTCCTGAGAGTTTTAGTGTTTCTCCATGTGTAAGGGGATAATAAATCATTGCTCACAAGATTATTGTAAAGATTCTGATATAAACGTATACAAAGTAGCTAGTTCATTGCCAGCACAGAAAGTGCTCAGTAAGTGGAATTTTTCATCTCTACTACCAACAGTCATTGGCCAGCCCATGAGGGAACCATGTTTAACTTTCTTAGAGTCATACCTTATCTTCAGTGCCCCACACCTTCTCTTGGTCTTAAAAGATACATTCATCAGGGCGCCTGGGTGGCTCAGTCAGTTGAGCATCTGACTTCAGCTCGGTCATGATTTCATCATTTGTCAGTTTGAGCCCCACATCGGGCTCTGTGCTGACAGCTGGGAGCCTGGTGCCTGTTTCAGATTCTGTGTCTCCCTCTATCTCTTTGCCCCTCCCTTGCTCAAGCCCTGTCTCTCTCTCTCTCTCTCTCTAAAAAATAAATAAAATTAAAAAAAAATACACTCATCAAAATTACTCACTTGTTCCAGCCCACCAAATGTCAACAAAAACTTTGACTCTTTCTTGAATAGACTTCTGGCTCCATACTCCCTGGACCAGATAACTCACCCATTACAACTTCAAGATTGTTGCTTATGCATTTACATGCATATATTATGCACTTGTGGGAATTGTGTAAATATGTGGCATTTTGTCTATTTTCACATAAATGGCAGCATTCAGAATATACTGTTCTTCAACTTTTAAATTTTTTGTTTACCCCCTTACAATGTCTTGGAGATATTTCCATAGTATATATTATTTTACATTTTACATAGGACCCAGACTATGAATGTACCCAAGTTTGTTTAACTAGTTTGTAGACATTTAGATTTTTTCCAATTTTTCATTATTACAAAAAGCATAATGGTGAAAGAACATCTATGTATATGTCTCCTTGTGCATATTTTTAAATTATTCTCTAGAGAAGATGTTAAGAACTAAAACTAATGTGTCATAGAGAAAGCTATTTAAAATATTAATAGATACTGTCAAATTGTTCCCCAAAATATGGCCATGGAAATTTATACTCCTACTAGTAATGTACCAGAGTATTTGATTTCTCAGACTCTCCCTACATATGCTATTGATAAACTTTTAAAGAGTTTACTCATTTCACGAGTAAAAATGGATACCTCATTTTAGTCTTTATTATCCTTAAAATTGATGATGTTGGACATATTTTCAAATGCTTATTAACCTTTTGTATTTCCTCTTCTTTGAGTTATCTGTTTATTATATATGTCACCTTACTGTCAGTTTGTCATCCTATTGATTTATTGATATATAAGATACATATATATACATATGGAATGTACATAATATACATACATATTTTAATATATTCTAGGCATTACTTTTTAAAATTTTACATATGTTGCAAACATTTTTCCTTGTCTATTACTTGTCAATTGTCATCTTTCTTTGTTTATAGTGTCTTTTGACATGCATAAGTTTTTAAAAAGTATATGGTCAAATACCTCAATATTTTCCCTATGGCTTTGTTTGTTTGTTTGTGCCATAGGATATTACTTATCCCAAGTTTATTACATATTCTGATAATATTCTTTAAATATTTTTATAAGGATTAACTCTTTTTAAAATATAATTTATTGTGAAGTTAGCTAACGTGCAGTGTATACAGTGTGCTCTTGGCTTTAGGAATAGTTTCCCATGGTTCATCACTTACATACAACATCCAGTGCTCATCCCAGCAAGTGCCCTCCTCAATGTCCATCACCCATTTTCTCCTACCCTCCACCCCCACCATCAACCCTCAGTTTGTTCTCTGTATTTAAGAGTCTCTTATGGTTTGCTTCCTTCTATGTTTGAAACTATTTTTTCCCCTTCCTTTCCCCCATGGTCTTCTGCCAAGTTTCTCAAATTCCACATATGAGTGAAAACATATATCTGTCTTTCTCTGAATGACTTATTTCCCTTAGCATAATACTCTCCAGTCCCCCCACCCCCAAGTTGTTGCAAATAGCAAGATTTCATTTTTTCTCATTGCCAAGTAGTACCCCAATGTTTATGGCAGTGTATCAACAATAGCCAAATTATAGAAAGAGCCCAATTTTCCATCAACTGATGAATGGATAAAGAAGATGTGGTTTATACAAGTCTTAACTCTTACATTGAGATTTGTAATCTATGTGTAATTTATTTTTGTGAATGATACGAGGTAGAGATTTTTCCCCTAATATACCTGGCCAATAGTCTCAAAAACATTTTAAATATAGGCCATAACTTCTTCATTGATTTTAACTGTCAACTTATATTAAATTTCCATGTATACAAGGGTTTATTTCTGGACTCTTCTGTTCATTAGTAATCTTTAAAAAAATACCTCCTGTATCTATTTGTGATATCTAAACATTACTTGTATTTTATTTAAATAAATTAAATGTTTACTTATTTTTGAGAGAGAGAAAGAGAGCACAAGTTGGGGAGGGGCAGAGAGAGAGAGAGGGAGACAAAGAATACAAAGCAGGCTCCAGGCTGTGAGCCATCAGCACAGAGCCCAATGCGGGGCTTGAACCCACAAACTGTGAGATCATGACCTAGCCGAAATCAGTTGCTTAACTGACTGGGTCACCCAGGTGCCCCTAAACATTACTTCTAATGTTATTTAGCTGTGCATTCTCTTTTTATTTTTTGAAATACTTGTCACAAGTTTGTCTATTTAATTCGTCTTTTTTACAAAAAAAAAAAAAAAAAAGCTTTTGGTTTTACTGACCAAATCCATGGTTTGATGTTTTATATTCCATTAATTTATCTCAAATGCATTAACTCTCCTACTTTCTTCTCCTTCATTTTTCAACATTTTTGTTATTTATGGTGAAAGATACTCCAAATTGTGGGTCCAACAGAACCTATCTTCCAAAGGCAGCAGGATTCAAATTAAAGCGATAACATTTTAGCAGTGCTAACAGAATTGTAGTTGTTGAGTACTCAACTCTTGGAGAGCTAATGTTCTCCAATGCTCATGAATAAGTAAAAGGTAGTTCAAGAGACTCAAGGACAAATATTTTTTGGCAAAGATTCATGATTGGCAGGGTCCATTCCCTATTACAATTAGGTTTCAAGTGTTTGGAGCATGTAGGCCCAGGAATTTCCGATATTGTAGGTTCTGTGGTATAAAATTATGTTGTTAGGAGAAAAAACTCAAGGAGCTGCAGGTAGTAAAACAAGCAATTTAAACATTATGAAGTCACTATGTCATCTGAGTTTCTTCTCCATCTGTTAAATGAATTACTCCTTTCTATTCCCCAATAGAAATAAGGTTTTAAACTCTCCAAGGGAAGGGATCACATGTCTGTCTTAATTATCGCTTTTTTTCTGGTTCCTTGTCTGGCACTCAATAGGTTTTCCATAATTATCTACTGAATGAATGAATGGATGAATGGATGAAGTTCTTTAAGTCTCTGAGATATCTGTTGAAATTTATAAAACAGAGCATGCTGATGAAGAAAAAATACTGGTCTTTGTGTCCCCTATAAAACCTAGCATTGTGCCTGGTACATCATAGGACCTTAATATATTTGTTAGCTAGATCAATGAATTAATGATAACAGATTCAGGACTATAACTCAGGTTTCTCAAATCCAGTACTTTAATGATACCATGCTTTGGGGAGTTTTCTACACACACACACACACACACACACACATACACACATATTGTATGTGGTCACATTGGATACAATGTTCATTCTATGGAATGTAAAATGAGGAAACAGCATAAAATATTTAATTTGGACACTTAACACTCCTCATAAACATAATTTTGGAGTGTAATAGAACTGGCAATAAAAAATAGAAATACACTGACAGGGAAATTCCTTCTGAGATTTCTGTCTCTTCAGTTGAGATCCAGAGTATTTAGAAGTTGGGTATGCTAAAATGGGTAGATTGAGAACAAACAAGAGAAAGACATAAACTCAGGTCTTTGTTCCTTCAGCAAGCTGAACAAGTAGTAAGTATCAAATGACTCAAAAAGAGTTGTGATAAATCTTGGGATTATGAAAGTTTCATAGGTTCTTAGGAAAATCTGAACAGATTTGGGGAATTGCAAAGCATTGGGGGTGGCACCTGTCTCTAATGGAGCAGTTAGAGAAATCATGAGACTCATGAGAGGAAGGATGTAAAAAAGGGGAGGGGTGCCTGGGTGGCTCAGTCAGTTGAGCTGCCAACCCTTAATTGACTCTTAATTTTTGTTCAGGTCATGATCCCAGCACCGTAGGATCAAGCCTGGTGTCAGGTTCCACACTGAGCATACAGCACGCTTGAAATTCTCTCTCTCCCTCTGCCCCCTCTCTCCTGCTTGTGTTCTAGCTTTCTGTCTAAAATTTTAAAAAAATGGGGAGGGGAGCACTTCATAAGTCCTCTCTGAGTAGGGCCTGTTACAGAAATAACTTAATTCATTTTTTTTATTTATTTTTTATTTTATCATTTTATTTTTGAGAAAGAGCAAGAGGGAGAGAGAGCACATGCAAGCAGGAGAGGGGCAGAGAGGGAAGGAGAGGTTCTTAAGCAGGCTCCACGTTCAGCATGAAGCCTGATGTGGGACTGGATCTAACAACCATGAGATCATGACCTGAGTTGAAATCAAGAGTTGAACACTTAAATACTGAGCCACCCAGGTGCCCCATAACTTATTTCATTTTAATATAAATATATTGAAATTTATTAATGTTTTCCTCTATGAATTTTTGTTTTTGGGCCTTGAAAAAAAAAGATTTTTTTTTCTTCTTTGTCTGCTTACTATGGGCTAGGTCCACTGCATGGCACTGGAGATGGATAAAGAAACAAACAGCATAGCTGGTACCTTGACATACTTACAGTCTATGAAGGGTAACAGACATATCAGCAAATAATTACAACATAGTTTCATGCAATTATAGAAATATGTACAGAATACAGAAATAGGAGAAGAAAATAATAAACTAAGAGAGTGAGAAAAGGTTTTAAAGAGGAGGTGATGGCCTGAACAGTCCAAACAGGTATTTACTAGGAAAACTAGGTGAGAACAGGCATTATATGAAGAAGAAATAATAGTCAAAGTCATAGAAACATAGAGTATCGTGGTATATTTAGGGAATTGCAAAGGGCAAGTGATAGGCAGGGGGTCAAGGATCTTGGATATTATCTTGTACCTCCTGCAGAACCATTCAAGGGCTTCAAGCTAGGGAGTTAAATGGTCAGATCTGGCCTTTAGATATAACACTCTGGAAGCAGTGTGGAGAATAGATCTGAATGAGCAGATCCACAGAGGATGCTATTGCAACAGTTCAGGCAATAGATAATGAGAATCTGAACCATGACAGCAGTAATGGAAAGCCATAGAAAAGAAAAAAAATTAAGAGTTAACTAGGAAGTTAAAACAGGATTTCACATCTACTTCCAGATACTTCCTCATTTTTGTTTGTCTCTCATAACTAATCTTAGAAGAGCTGTCTGCACTATCTGGTAACATTTCTTCACCTTTCATGTACTTCTCAACCTATTCTAATATGTTTTCTATGTCCAAACCAACACCCAAGTTCAGTTCTTGCAGGGTGCCCAATGACCTCCATGTCAATAAAGCCAGTGGACATGTGTTAGTCCTCATCTTACTTGACTCCATTTCTTTTTAAAGTACTCTCTTCATTTGACTTCTGGAGCAGTAGACATTCTTAGATATCCTCCTACCTATTTGCTTGTCCTCTCCCTCTCTCCCCCTCTCCCTCTTTGCCAATTCATGTCTCTCTCCTGGATTTTTCAGACTTTGAGCTCTGCTCCTTGTAAAAACTTGCCATAATAAGCCCCTCTTGTTTTCCTTTTCAATAGTTTTGGGGAAGTGTTTGTGTGTGTGTGTGTGTGTGTGTGCGCGCAGTGCCCTGCACCCTGTTGTCTGTCTGTCTCTCTCCCTCTCTCTCCTCTCTCCCTGATCAGGGCTCTCTCCCATCCACAGCACCAGGGATTCTTTTCTCCCCCAAATCAAGTCTCTATACATCTTACCTTTCATGATGTAGACTCTTTTCTCCCTCTAGTTGTGCAGTTTGTTCTCTCAGTACTCAGATCAATTTATTGGGTGTTCAGAATGATTTCATATTTATCTAGCTGTGTTCAAGGGATGAGGCAAGCATAAGGTCCCCCTACTACTCCACGACTTTAACTCCACTCCTGTCTCCTGGGTTTTTCAATGTCAGAAATCCTCAAGGCTCATACCTCTATTCCCTTCTCTTCTGAGTCTATATTCTCTCCCTAAATTATCTCATTCATGCTCCTAGTTTCAATAGGAAAATTTAACTAAAATTAACATGGCATCCATTTCAAGAAGTATTATTATTTTGTGTATCACTGGGAAGGCAAAAAAATGTTTTCAATTAAACAGTGATATCTCAAATTCAACTAATCATCTCACTGCACACCAAATTTGTTCCTCCTTGTAATATTCCCAACTCAGAAAATGACATCAACATTCACTTAGTTGTTCAAGTAAGAAACTAGAAACCTCTCTCTACATCTCCACTTCCTACTTTTCATATCTAGTCAATCTCAATGTCCTATTGCTTTTAATTGCTAAAATAATACCTGAATATGCCCATCTCTCTGACCTTCACTGTTACAAACCTAATAGAAGCCACCACATCTCTTACCTGATTTACCTCAAAAGCACCCTAACTGTTTTCCCCAATCTTCTGATTTGCTATTCAGGAGGCAGAGTTATCTTTTCAAAACCCAGATTTGATCATGTCACTTATATGATGAAAACCCTTTAGTATCTCCTCATTAGTCTTAGGAAAAAGGCCAAATTCTTCCTATGGCCTATAAAGCCTCTGCCCAACTTCGCAGTCTTGTCTCATGCCACTTTGTCTTGTGTTCTGTAAAGTGCCAACCACACAATAAATAGCCTTTTTTATTCTCAAATATGTCACCCTCCTCACTGCCTCAGGTCCTTGTACACATACTGTTTTCTCTGCTCAGACTCTTTTACTTCTCTTTATCTAATTAATTCCTATTCATTCCTCAGGCCTCAATTCAAATATCACTTCCTCAAGGAAGTCTTCCAATGATTCCAGACTAGGTGCTTTCATAGTATACCATTCTTATCATTCTAAGGGATTAAAATTACAATTAAGTATATAAATCACAGCTTAATATTGGGCTTGGTACAGGAATGAAAGTTGCACAAAGACAGGGGCTGTGTTACGGACTGGGTTTGGTGCTATATCCTCAGCATCTAGCATAATGCTGCAAAGAACGTGTTCAGTTAGTGTTTCTTAAGTGAACAGATAAATTGATGATTGATGGGATATAAGAGTTAAAGTAGAAAAATAAATTTAAAAATATAGTCAAAGTTCTAGTTTTGGTGACTAAGGTGGATGGCAGCACTTTGGATCTGAAGCAAGGGGAAAATGACAAATTCGGTTTTAGAAGAAAGAGCTGGAGGTGCTTGTGATATATATAGTAGGCAGTTTTATACGTGGGTCTTAAGTTGAGGAAAGCAGCCTGGGCTATGGGCACAAATTTTAATAGCCATTAGCTACAGGTGTTGGTCGAAACTCAGTGAGGGGATAAGATCGTCTAAGAAATAGGGGTGCCAGGGTGGCTCAATTGGTTAAGCGCCTGAATCTTGATTTCAGCTCAGGTCATGATCTCAGAGTCTCTAAGATAGAGCCTCATGTTGGGCTCTGTGACAGGCAGTCCCTGCTTGGGATTCTCTCCCTCTCTCCCTGTGCCTCCCCTGCTCACACGTACTCTCTTTCTTTCCCTCAAAATAAACGTGTTTTAAAAAGATCATCCAGGAAATGAATGTAACATAAGAAGAAAAGACCAAGGATATATCTGTATAGAACATCAATACTTACAGGATAGGCAGAGGAAAATAAACCATAAAAGGAAAGGGAGATGTACCTTACAGGTCAAGGGTCAACAGGGTTATAAGAAACATATGGCTCAAAAGAGAGCCTACTGACTTTGCCAATGAGAAGGACACTGATTGAATGCTTAGGGAAGTGAGTTGATAGGTGAAGGAGAAGTGAAGGCTTTGAAACCCTTAACGCACAGCCCTCTTTTTTGAAGCCGGATGAGAAAAGGAAGAGAGGGTGACAGACAGCTGGAAAGGGAGCAGGGTCAAGGAAAGCTTTTATTTTCTTTTAAATGTGAGAAAACTTGATAAATCTGAATGTTAATAAGGCACATCACAATTAAGTTACTTTATTATAAAT
Organism: Leopardus geoffroyi; assembly: GCF_018350155.1. NCBI lineage: Eukaryota > Metazoa > Chordata > Mammalia > Carnivora > Felidae > Leopardus > Leopardus geoffroyi. Next base: position 54,057,141 of record NC_059343.1, read on the forward strand.
GAGTTGGGTTGCCCAATATGAAATTTGCTCCGTCACATGTATTCAAGCCCAGGATGGATACAGAACCACCTGAAGATTTATTCTTAACAACAAAATGAGTGTCAGGGTTAGAAGTTTTAACCCAAGTTTTCATAAGGGCCTTTGCTCCAGTCCATCACATCACAATAGAAAGAGCACTAGGCTAAGAATCTAGAATCCCAACTTTTGTCATTGACTAACTGAACAACCTCATATAAGTCATCTAACCTGTCTCTCTCCTTATGTGTAAACAAACCCTACAAAAATTCATAAAGAGGATCAAAGGAGAGAATTGATGTTGATAGTGTAACAAGAGATCCTATAATACTGTCAAGGGTTATTAAAATTTTGAGGAAGCCATTAAATTATTTTTTAGTTAATAAATGCTTATTATGACAATTTTTAGTTAGTAAACTCATTTTATAACAACCCTGAGAGGTAGTCACTACTATTATCCTCATTTTAAAGATGAGTCACTAAAGTACAGGCAGGTTAAGATGCTTAACCTAAAATCACACAGCTAGGGGTTAGTAGATAGAGTATAGATGTGAAACCAGAGAATCTAGCTTTAAAGTTCTACTTAATCCTTACAGTACCTAATCCTTGGACTAGAACCTCAACCTGTAAAGAAAAGATTCATCAATCCTTTTGGGAAAATGTAATGAAAGCTTTGGACATTCTTTACTGCAAAATTTACAGAAATTTACACCTGCATGTTTTTATATACTATTTCAAAGCCTTCACTCACTGATCTTCACCACTTCCACAAAGCCCTGCCATGACTCACCCAGTTGTCTCAGATTAAAACTCCTTCCTCTAAAGTCTTCCACCAATCTTAAACTTTAACTCAGCCTCAAATCCTGTCCTAACAGCTCAGTTCTAGGTAGAAATAGGCAGTGGCTGTGGCTCTCATGCTGCCCTCTACCTCCGCCTACTGGACTGTACACGGTAATGACTACATCGCCTTACCTGTTACTTAAGAGACCTCTTCAGATTTTCCAAAGTGCTTTCACAGGGAAGGTGCTGTCACAGCTCTGGGGCCCCAAATCCAGCGGTCAGCGTCTGGGGTCCATCCTCCTGTCATTGCTGCCAAATGCTTGTTGTCATGCTCTATGAAGCACCTCGGGCACGGGCGTCGCCGCCATATTAACTTTTTTCTCTTACTGCCTCCCTCAGAGATAGGCAGACAGCCTTTAGGATTCAGCAGAGGGCACTGGAGTACATCTTTAGTGATGGAGGCTGTGATTAGCCAAATAGGAAAAAATCTCAACTTTCTGATCTGTGCTTTAAAAGTTACATCCCATGTTTCCTTTACAGACTGCATATACTTCCTTAGCACACAGGCCTCCAACCCTCTTACCATTCACGTTTTGTGGCCTTGTGACCAAGGAATGTTCTTTTATTAATTTTTAGTAGTAAGGTTTGTAAAACTTTGGAGTTAATAATGTGAAAGTAAAACAAAGCCCCTCCCCTTATGCCTACCCTCACCCCTTCCCTGCAGACCCAGTTTAAAACCTCATCTTCTAATCTCTCATTATCTTGTTCATACTTGCCATCCCTATTCCTGTAGTCCTTTTAACTGACCATCTTCTAGTTCCCAACCAGGAAGTAGTAATCAGAACACTATACTGAGAATCAGGGCAGACCTATAGATTTAAGCTTTGCTACTTTTTTAGCTGTATGACCAGTCACTTGACCTCTCTGGAGTCTCAGTCTATAAAATTGAACAAAGTTAATATTGGATAATCTCTATAGAGATTTTCTGACCTTTTAGAATTCTGGGATTCTTCTCTTGTTCTTTACATTCTACACTGTCTTTACATTTACAAACTAGTTCACTCCTACCTTTACTCCCAAAACAACATTTCTAAAATTGGATCACACACCTTTGTTCAAGTCCCGTAATACCCTTTTTTGCCCAAAAGAAAGAGCTCAAAGTTTCCACTGTGACATCAAAACCTTCACAATCTGATATCTTCTTTTCTGTTTGACCTCCACCTTTGTCATTTTACTCCCAAACATGACACAGTTTAGGTGGCATGGCTCCCATTGCCAAAACAGACCAGGTTAGATAATGATTTAATCTTTATTCCAGCATTGTCAAAATCTACCATCTTTCCCCCAGTCTAGGCTTTTAACTCTTTGAAAGCAGAAACCACTGCTGAATCTCCAGCTCCTAGGAGAATGCATGGCACTCTGTGGTGGTTTAATAAATATTTGTTGCTCAATGAATTATTATATGTTGCTGAATCTTCAAGGCCTATCACCTTGCCAGACATATAGTAGATGTGTAATAAATATTGAATGAATAAATGAATCTTCAAAATCTCATTAGCCTCCCCAATATTCTTTGCTTCCAGTTCTTACTTCTTTAGTACACTGTCAGTCACTAATCTTCTCTATTTCTATCTATCTCTATCTCTATCTCATCTCTATCTCTATCTCTATCTCTCTCTCTATCTCTAATCTCTATCTCTATAATCTCTATCACTATCTAGGTTATTGGAAAGTCTCCTGACTAGTTTCCCAAACATAGTATTTCTCCAATTAAGATAATTAAAAAGAAACATAATTCTACAGTATTATTTTTGTTCCAAAAACTTCCAGGACTCCCTATTGCCTTTAGGATCAAGTCTAAACTCTTTAATCAGTCAACCAAGAACCTTCTCCAACCTGGCCCTTCATTAGCCTAGTGATCCAGGCAAACAAGGTTACTTCCTATTCCTCAACTCATGCCCTACTTGTCGCACTCCATATACAATAAGACTAGGTGTGAAATAATAGGGATCCAGATGAAGTCCTGGGCAGTGGACACAGAGAAGATGGGATGGATTTGAAGACAGGCACACTTAAAAGTTAGGTTTCCCTTAGTTTTTTTGTCTCCTTTCTTTCACAGGTGCTGCCATACTTCTTTAAGCAAATATTCCTCTTATTTTGGAAATAATACAAACCAACATTCATTGGAAGTTTCTTGTGTGCCAAACATTGTTTTAAGTGCTTTGTATGTGTTAATGCATTTAATCATCCCAATAGTCTTTGTGTAGGTATTAATGGTATTAATTCTTTACATGTAAAGACTCTGAGGCAGATTTGGGATTGCATAACCTGGTCAATGTCATGTAATCATTGAAAATAACAGAACTGATATGTTTCGCTCATATGTGGATCTTGAGAAACTTAACAGAAGACCATGGGGGAAGGGAAGAGGAAAATATTTACAAAAAGAGAGGAAGGGAGGCAAACCATAAGAGACTCTTAAATACATAGAACAAACTGAGGGTTGATGGGGGAGTGGGGGAGAGGGGAAAATTACTGATGGCATTGAGGAGAGCACTTGTTGGGATGAGCACTGGGTGTTGTATGTAAGTGATGAACCATGGGAATCTACCTCAAAACCCAAAAGCACACTAAACACTGTATGTTAGCCAATTTGACAATAAATTATATTTAAAAAGAAAGAAAGAAAGAAAGAAAGAAAGAAAGAAAGAAAGAAAGAAAGAAAGAAATTAAAGACCCCCCTTCCCACAAAAAAAGAGAAAATCCAGAACTGGGATTTAACACAGGTTAAGGGTGATGGGGTTGTGGCCTTAATTACTACATTACATTATCACATGTTTCTGTTGACTGTCATGATCCTGCTGATTTCTAATTCTTTTTTTTTTAATTTCTAACCCTTTATTTCTCTTTGTAATAACATCACCCTCCTTCTTTATTGGTTCCCATCATTCCCAAATATATAAATACCATAAAATTCTGTTCTTTGTCACTCTTTTTCTAAATGTGTAAATAGGTAACATTTATTAAGCATACTGAGTATCAGAGAAAGCCTTAGCATACTTAAATGTTTTATCCCATTGACTCCTTTTAGCAGCACTCTGAAGTATGTGCTATTATTACCCGTGTTTCACATAGGCTAAAACCAAAGCACAAAGAAGTGAGGTATTTTGACTAGTTTCACACGGCTGGGAAATGTCTAAGCTTGAATTGGAACTCAGGCTGTCTTATTCCTGAGGCCACACTTGTGCAGTTCACACTTGTGTTGTTTTGTTTTGTGATTAAGAGCTAGACTCTAGAGCTAGACTGCTGTCTTCAAATCCCAACATTACTGCTTTCTAGCTGCGTGAACTTGAAACAAATGGCTTCACTTAGCTGAGCCTCAGTTTCCTCATCTGTAAAACAGAATTATAATAAGTATGATGTAAAGATTAAATGAGCTCATGTTGGTGCTCCTGTGTGGGTCAGTTGGTTAAGCATCCAACCCTTGATTTTGGCTCAGGTCATCATCTCATGGTTCGAGAGTTCCAGCCTTGTGTTGGGATCTGCACTGACAGTGTGGCACCTGCTTGAAATTTTCTGTCTCCCTCTCTTTCTTCCTCTCCCCACCCTCAGAAATAAATAAACGTTAAAAAACTTAAATGAGCTCATTTACATAAAATACTTAAAATAATATCTGACACCAGGTAAGAAGTACATAAATATTGCCTATAATTATTATTTTATTTTTATATCATACTGAATTTTTAATTTTATATTGGTTGTATCTTTATTTCCTGCTTTATTAAGATATTCTTTTACATATAGCATATATAAGTATAAGGAGAAAATGTGATGCTTTGACTCACCTACACATTGTAAAATGATTACCACAATAAGATTTGTTACTGCCCCCATTCCCTCATATAATTACCATTTTTTTGGTAACACTAACATTTAAGATCCATTCTCAACAACTTGCAAGTCTATAATACAAAAATGTTAATTACAGTCACAATGACATGCATTTGAACCCCAGTACTTAGAATTTATTTATCTTATTGCAGGCAGTTTGTGCCCTTGAACATTATCTTTCCATTTCCCCCACCACAGTGTTTGACAATCACAGTTTTACTCTTTATTTCTGTGAGTTCAGCTTTTTTAGTTTCCACATATAATTGAGAACATACAGTGTATTTCTTTCTCTGTCTTATGTGTTTTGCTTAGCATAATGCCCTCTGGCTCCATCTATGTTGTCACAGAAAGCAAGTCTTTCTTTTGTAATGGCTGAAAAATTATAATTATATATATTATATATAACATATATATTAACTGCTATATATATTAATTGCTATATATATAGTTAAGTATATATATGCTATATATATATAGTTAAGTATATATATATTATATATATAGTTAAGTATATATATGCTATATATATAGTTAAATATATATTTATATATAAATATATATATAAATTTATTTATATATAAATATATATAGTATATTTATATATAAAATATATATATTTAAATAAAATTTTAAATATATTTATATATATATATATATTTACATATTATATATATATATATATAATGTTGCAGTGAACATGGAGATGCAGATATCTCTTCAAGATAGTGATTTCATTTATTTTGGATATATACCCAGAAATGGGATTGCTGGATCATATGGTAGTTCTCTTTTTAATTATTTGAGGAACCTCCATACCGTTTTCCATAGTGGTTGCATCAATTTACTTTCCTACCAATAGTGCACAACAATTCACCTTTCTCCATAGCCTCACCAACATTTATTTCCTCTTTTGTTTTTGATAGTAGCCATTCTAACCAGTGTTAAGTGATATCTCATTGTAGTTTTGATTTATAGTTCCCTGATGATTAAAGATATTGAATATATTTCATGTACCTATTGGCCACTTGGATATTTTCTATGGAAAAGATGTCTATTCAAATCCTTTGCCTATTTCTTTTATTGGATTGTTTCTGTTTTGCTATTAAGTTGTACGAATTTCTTATATATATTAGATATTATCCCTAAACAGATAGATGGTTTTTAAGTATATTCTCCTATTCTATAGGTTGTTTTTTTTTTATTTTTTCTGATTATTTTACTGTGTGCAGAAGCTTTTTACTCTAGTGTATTTGTACATGTTTACTTTCGCTTTTATCATTTGCACTTTTGTTGTCATATCCAAATATTATTGCCAAGTCCACTGTCACGGACCTTTTCCCCTACGTTTTCTTCTATGAGTTTTATGGTTTCAGGTTTTATAAATGTTTAACATATTTTGAGTTATTTTTTGTTAGTACAGTAAGAAATGGGTCCAATTTAATTCCTTTGCACGTGAATATCCATTTTACAAAACACCATTTTTTAAAAATTTTTTATTGTTTATTATTTTTGAGAGAGAGAGAGGGAGAGAGAGAGACTGAGAGCAAGCAGGGAAGGGGCAGAGAGAGATGGAGACACAGAATCAGAAGCAGGCTCCAATCTCTGAGCGCTCAGGACAGAGCCCGACGGGGGCCTCAAATTCACAGACTGCGAGATCATGACTTGAGCTGTCGTCGGCTGCCCAAACGACTGACCTACCCAGATACCCCACAAAACACCACTTATTAAAATACTATTCTTTCCCTTATTTAGTATTCTTGACTTCTTCACCACATACTGGTTGACCATATATGCATTGATTTATTTTGGGGGTCATTTTTTTAATATTTTATTTTATTTTTCATTTCATTATAGTTAACAGACAGTGTTATATTAGTTTCAGATGTACAATATAGTGATTCAACAATTCCATACATCACCCAGTGCTCATCGCAAGAAGTAGCACTCCTTAATCCCCATTCCCTATTTTGCCCATCCCCTCACCCACCTCCCCTCTGGTAACCATCAGTTTGTTCTCTATAGTTAAGTATCTGTTTCTGGATTTGTCTCACTCTCTTTTTCCCTTTGCTCATTTGTCTTCTTTCTTAAATTCCACATAAGAATGAAATCATTTGGTATTTTTCTTTTTCTGGCTTATTTCGCTTAATCGTAATTCTCTCTAGCTCCCCCACCAGGCTCTGTGCTGGTAGTGTGGAGCCTTCTTGGGATTCTTTCTCCCTCTCTCTTCTGCCTCTTCCCCACTTGTGTTCTCTCTCTCTCTCTTTCTCTCAAAATAAACAAATAAACATTTAAAAATTAAATTTAAAAAGTGTCTTTCAAAGAGAATGCTTCTTCTCCCTTGCCTTTCTCCCTTAAAGGGCTTTAAAAAAAATACTCTCTAGTTGCCTCCATGTTGTTGCAAATGGCAAGATTTCATTCTTTTTATTTCTGAATAATATTCAAACATATATATATATACTCTATAGCACTCATCTATATATCCATTCATCTATCAAGAGGCATTTGGACTTCTTCCATAATTGGGCTATTATAAATAATGCTGGTATAAACATAGGGTGCATGTATCTCTTTGAATTAATACTTTTGTATTTTGGGGGTAAATATCCAGTAGTGCAATTACTGGGTTGCAGGGTAGTTCTGCTTTAAAATTTTTATAGAATCTCCATACTGTTTTCCAGAGTGGGTGCACCAGTTTGCATTCCCACTTACAATGCAAGGGGTTCCTCTTTCTCCACATCACCACCAACACCTGCTGTTTCTTGTGTGTGTGTGTGTTTTTATTTTAGCCATTCTGACAGGCATACAGTGATACCTCATTGTACTTTTAATTTGAATTTCCTTGATGATGAATGATGTGGAGCATCTTTTCATACATCTGTTGGCCATCTGTAAGTTTTCTTTACAGAAATTTCTGTTCATGTCTTCTGCCCATTTTTTAAATTGGATTTTTTTTGGTGTTGAATTGTATAAGTTCTTTATATATTTTAAATAGTAAGCCTTTATTGGATATGTCATTTGCAAGTATCTTCTCCCATTCAGTAAGTTGCCTTTTAGTTTTGTTGATTGTTTCTTTCACTCAACAAATGGTGCTGGGAAAACTGGACTGCTACATGCAAAAGAATGAAACTGGAACACTTTACTTCACCATACACAAAAAATAAATTCAAAAGGGATTAAAGATCCAAATGTGAGACCTGAATCCATAAAAATCCTAGAACAGAGCACAGGTAGTAAATGTTTTGGACATCAGCCATAGCAACATTTTTCTAGATATGTCTTCTGAGGCAAGGGAGATGAAAGCAAAAATAAATTCGGACTATATCAAAATAAAAAAGCTTCTGTCTGAGCTTTTCATTCTGATTAGCCTATGTCTGTTTTCATGCCATCTCATACTGTTTTTATTACTATAGTTTTGTAATAAAGTTTGGAAATCAGAAACCATGATGCCCCCAGTTTTGTTCTCCTTTCTCAGAAATTACTTTGGCTATTGAGGGTCTTATGCCATTCCATACACATTTTAATATTGTTTTTTTTCCTATACCTATAAAAAATGTCATTGGAATTTTGACAGGGATTGCAATAAACCTATAGACGGCTTTAGGTCATGTGGGTATTTTAATAGTATTAATTCTTTGGATCTATGAACATGGGTATCTTTCTATTTATTTGTGTGGTCTTCAATTTATTTTACCAGTATCTTGTATTTTTTCAGTGTACAGATCTTTCACCTACGTGGTTAAATTTATTCCTACGTACTATATCATTTTTGATGCTATTGTAGATGTGATTGTTTTCTTTATTTTTTTAAGATAATTATCTGGTATTATATACAAATGCAACTTTTTGTATGTGAATTTTGTATCCTGGAACTTACTGGATTTATTCATTAACAATTTATTTTTGGTGGAGTCTTTAGTTTTTTTTTTTTCTGTATATAAGAATATGTTATCTGCAAACAGAGATAATTTTACTTCTTCCTTTGCAATTTGAGAGCCTATTATTTCTTTTACTTGCCTAATTACTGTGGCTACAACTTCAAATAATGTGTTGAAGGGGAGTGGTGAGAATGGGAACACTTGTTTGTTATCTTAGCAAGAAAGCTTTAAACTATTGACCATTGATTATACTGTCAGTTTTGGTACTGTCATATGTGACCTTTATCATGTTGAGGTATATTCTTTATATACGTACTTTTTGAGGGTTTTTATCATGAATGATGCTGAATTTTGTCAAATGCTTTTTCTGCATCTATTTAAATGATTATATAATTCTTGCTTTTCTTTATGTTAATATGGTATGCCACTTTCATTGATTTTCATATATTAAACAATCCTTGCATTTCACGGCTAAGTACCATGGTGCATAGTACTTTTAATATGGTATTGAATTTGGTTTGTTAGTATTTTTGGTGAGAATTTATGCATCTATATTCATCAGGGGTATGGGTCTGTAATTTTCTTTTCTTGCAGTGTCATTACCTGGATTTGGTATCAGTGCAATCCTGGCCTTGTAAAATGAGTTTGGGAGTGCTCCCTTCTTTTCAATTTTTTGGAAGAGGTTGAAAGTAATTTGTGTTAATGCTTCTTTTAAGGTTTGATGGGATTCACCAGTGATACGATCTGGTCCTAGGCTTTTCTTTGTTGTTGTTGCTGTTTTTTTTTTTTTTTTTTTAATTACTCTTTCAATTTTCTTAGTATTAGCTTGCTCACATTTTCTATTTCCTCCTTATTCAGTCTTGGTAGATTATGTTTCCAGAAATGTATCTGTTTCCTCTAGGTTATGCAATTTGTTGGCATGTAATTGCTAATAGCAGTTTCAAGATCCTCTGTATTTTTTCAGTGTCAATTGCAATGTCTTCTTTTTCATTTCTGATTTTCTTTGAGTCTTCTCCCTTTTTTTCTTTAGTGCAGCTAAAGGTTTGTAAATTTTGTTTATCTTTTAAATAAACAGTTCTAACTTTTAATTGTCTCATCTATTGCTTTTCTAGACTCTATTTCCTTTATTTCTTCTCTGAACTTTATTTCTTTCCTTTTGCTAACTTTGAGTTAAATTTGTTCTTTTCTTACGTTCTTGATGTGTAGGGGTTGTTTATTTGTAATCTTTTTCTTAACGTAGGCATCTATTACTCAAAACTTTTCTTTTAGAGCTATTTTTTTCTGTGTTGCATAAGTCTTTGTATGCTGTGTTTACATTTTAGCTTATTTCAAGATTTTTTTATTTCTCATTTTCTTCTTTGATGTTTTGGTTTTTCAGTGTGTTGATTTAATGTGTGCATATTTGTGATTTTTTTCCAGTTTTCCTTTTGTTATTGATTTCATACCATTGTGAAGAGAGGAGATACTTTGTATGATTTTAATCTTCCTACATTCATTAAAGTTTGTTTTGTGACTTAACATATGATCTATCCCAGAGAATGTTCCATGTGTGCTTGAGAAGAATGTATATTCTGCTGATTTTAGGTGGAGTGTTCTGAATATGTTTATTATTTCCATTTGGTCTAAATTGTAGTTTAATTCCAATATTTCTTTTAAAGTTTATTTATTTATTTTGAAAGACAGAGATAGGGTTGGGGGAGGGGCAGAGAGAGAGGTAAAGAGAGAATCCCAAGCAGGCTCCATGCTGTCAGTTCAAGCCCTAAGTCCAGTATTTCCTTTCTTTCTTTTTTTTTTTTTTTTTGGTAATTTAACTTTAGTTTTTATTTTTAAAATTTATATCCAAATTAGTATATAGTGAAGCAATGATTTCAGGAGTAGATTCCTTAATGCCCCTTACCCATTTAGCCCATCCCCCCTCCCACAACCCCTCCAACCACCCTCAGATTTTTCTACATATTTATGATTCTCTTTTGTTTTGTCCCTTCCCTGTTTTTATATTATTTTTGTTTCCCTTCCCTTATGTTCATCTGTTTTGTCTCTTAAAGTCCTCATATGAGTGACATCATATGATTTTTGTCTTTCTCTGACTAATTTAACTTAGCTTAATACCCTCCAGTTCCATCCACGTAGTTGCAAATGGCAAGATTTCATTATTTTTGATTGCCGAATAATACTCCATTGTGTTTATATATACCACATTTTCTTTATCCATTCTTCCATCAATGGACTTTTAGGCTCTTTCCATACTTTGGCTATTGTTGATAGTGCTGCTCTAAACATGGGGGTAAGTCCAGTATTTTCTTATTGATTTCATTCCTGAATGATCTATTTATTGTTGAAAATGGGGTACAGAAGTCACCTACTATAATTATATTATTGTCTATTTCTCTGTGTCTCTTTACAATTCTGGTAGTATTTGCTTTATATGTTTGGGTGATCTGATGCTGAATGCATACATATTTAAAACTGTTATAACGTTTTTAAAATTTATTTTGAGACAAAAAGAGTGGGGGAAGGACAGAAAGAGAGGAAAAGAGAGAATCCCAAGAAGGCTCTATCCTGTCAGCACAGAGCTCAGCACATGACCTGAGCCAAAATAAGAAATCTGACATTTAACCGACTGAGCCACCCCATGATTGTGCCCCATGAGTGTTAAGGTTTGGATGAATTGATACCTTTATCATTCTATGATGACCTATGTACTTTGTTACAGATTTTTACTTAAAGTCTATTTTGTTTTTTATAACTATCACTGCTCTCTGCGTTTCCATTTACATGGAATATCTTTTTCCATCCCTTCACTTTGAGCCCATGTTTGTACTTAAAGTTGAAGTGTTTTTTTTTTTTTGTAGGAAGAATATAGTTGTGTCATATTTTTAATCCATTCAGCTACTGTTTTCTTTTTTATTGGAAAATTTAACTCCTATACATTTAACATTATTATTGATAAGCAAGAGCTTAATAATACATTTTTTCTGGATGTTATGTTGCTTCCCTGTACCTTTTTTCTTTTCTGAGTCTTTCTGAGTTGGTGATTTTTCATAGTGGTTTGCTTTGATCACCTTTTTCTTTATCTTTTGTATATCCACTGTAGATTTTTGCTTTGTGGTTACCATGGACTTAAATGAAACGTTTTATAGATGTAACACTCTATTTTTAAAGTTTATTTATATATTTTTTGAAATAGAGGGAGAGTGTGCTTGTGCATAAGTGGGAGAAGGACAGAGAGAGAGGGATAAGAGAATCCCAAGTAGGTTTCATGTTCAGCACAGAGCCCAATGCGGGCTCAGTCTCATGATGGTGAGATCATGACCCAAGTCAAAATCAAGAGTTAGATGCCTACCAGACTGAGTCACACAGGCGCCCCATTGTTACCCTCTATTTTAAGCTGACAACAAGTTAATTTCTATTGCATACAGTCACCCTACTCCCACATTTTATGTTTGTTTGGTGTCATAATTTACTTCTTTTTGTATTGTGTATCCATGAACAAAATTATTAACACACCACCATATTACAGATTAGAGTATTCTGAGTTTGACTATATACTTACCTTCACCATTGTTTTACATGTTTTCATGTCATTATTTTGCATCCTTTCATTTTACTTTAAAGAACTCTTTTCCACATGTCTTGTTAGGCAGGCCTGATGGTGATGAACTCCCTCAGCTTTTGTTTGTTTGGAGAAGTCTGAAATTCTCTTTCATTGTTGAAAGACATCTTTTTCAGGTAAGGTATTATTTGGTGGTTTTGTTCTTTCAGGAGTTTGAATATATCATCCTACTCTCTCCTGGCCTGTAAAGGATTTGGCAAAAATCCACCATTAGTTTTATGGGGTTTTCTTATATATAAGAAAGTTATTTTTTTTTTGCTGCTTTTAAAATATTTTGTCTTTGATTTTATACTATTTATTATGTATCTTTAATAAGATAGTTTTTCATTGAAAATTTTGGATGACTTACTAGCTTCATGAAGTTGGAAGTTCAAATCACTCACCTGATTTAAGAAGTTCTCAGCAATTATTTCCTTAAATATGCTCTCTTCTCCTTTCTCCCTTTCTTCCCATTCTGGAACTCCAATAATATGGAAATGTTAATGTTTTCCTATAATTCATGTGGGCTGTCTTCATTCTTTTTAATTATTATTTTTTTCTTTTTTGCTCCTCTGACTTGAGGATTTCAAATCACTTGCCTTCTAGTTCACTAATTCTTCTGATTGATTGAGTCTGTTTTTGAAACTCTCTTTTACATTCTTCAGTCCCTTCAATGTATTCTTCAACTCTAGAATTTCTGCTTTTATAATGGTTTATATTTCTTTGTTGAATTTCTCATTTTATTCATAAATTTCCCCTAATTTAATTTAGTTGTCTATCTGTTTTACTGTAGTTCACTAAATGTCTTTAAGAGGATTAGTCTAGCTTCTTTGTCAGATAGCTTATATATCACTTTTTAGGGTTGTTCATTGGAGTTTTATTGGTTAACTTTGGTTGAGTCGTTTCCTTGACTATTCATGATCCTTCTGGTCCTTTGTTGGTACTTGCGCATTTTAAGTGAGTAGGAACCTCTCCTAATCTTTATAGATAAGATTTAACAAGCAAAGACCTTCATAAATTGGTCTATTTGGAGATTCTGAGTAGGCCATCTGGTGGTGTCCATGGGGATGCTTACTTCTGGAGTCCTTGGGCAGTCAGGTCTGGCGGCTCTTCAGCAGGTAATCAAACCTGGTATTTGGTTATATTCACAACCAAATATACCTGCTAGGAAACTGGTATCAAGAATGTTGTCTGGGGCCATTGGGTCCAAAAGGAATAGAGGTGAACAAGGAACCTATATTTCTGAAAGCCTGTTGGGAACCTGATGACAAGGATGCCAGGTGGGACCATAAGAGCTGCCTGGGGCCAGGGTAAGCAATGGGCTTGGGTATGCAGGAGCCTACAGAAAGCTCCCTAGGTGGAGTGCCTGGGTGAATCGGTTGTCTCTTGGTTTGGCTCAGGTTATTATCTCATGGTTTGTGAGTTTAAGCCCTGCATTGGACTCCACGCTGACAGTGTGGAAACTGCTTGGGATTCTCTCTCTCTGTCTCTCTCCCAAAATAAATAAAATTTAAAAAAAAGAAAACTCCCTAGGGCCATTGAAGCCAGTGTGTTTCTGGGGTAGGCTGGCTCTGGGGTCTGCAGTAAAGTTCAGCACTCACTTCACTCTCCTCCCACAGGGAGGATATCTGTCTCCATGTTGAGCTGTTTGAGATTCAGGAAACGGTGATGGGAATAGTGTGAAACTATCTTTCCTACTTTCCCCAATTAATCTTTTCTTATTACTGTGTTTCACTCAGTTGTTGTAATCTCTAAAATGGAATTCTTGGCTTTTGTGAAAATATTTTTGTGCACAGATACTTTTTCAAATTGATGTTTTTGATAGTGAAAAACAACTATAAATTTGTATGTTGCCATTTTGCTAATTATTTTCTAAATAAAATAAATTCTGCTCAGCTACCCAAGCAAGATTGCTGGGAAATCCAAATTGAGTCTTTTCATTCCTACATTCTAAGATTACACAGAATTATAATGATCAAACAGTCAAGAAAAAATGGGACCTGTAGGCTTCAACAGTCTCTCATGGCTGCCTTCTGGTCTTCCTTGGTCTTGTCCCAAGCAGTCTTTTGCAAAGCCTGGCAATTCTGCCTCAGTTCCAAGCTTCTAAACATGAGCTCACACCTCTCTGTTTTTTTGATACTATACTGCTCACTTCTGTGGATTATTAGTAGGATAACCATGGAGTTTATAAGGCAGTTTCACAAATGCTTAATGAATGGTAGTGATTTTTTTTTACTATCTTTCACTCTGACCCTTATGAAGATGACTTTCAATCTTTACTACCACCATGAGGAAACTAAACTAGAGGGAATAAATAAATTAACCATGGGCACATAGGTAGTAAATGATGAGAGTATGGATTTGAATCCAAACCTTGATAATTTTTGCATTCCCTACCTGATTTTATTTTCATTTATTTTTTATCCTTCCTGAATGCACTCAACAATAATGACTTTTTACATTCTACTTCAATATCTGTTTCTCTTTCAGGAAGTCTTCTTGTGTTGTGATATGCTTTTGTGCTTACTATTCACACATTGTTTATGAAGGCATGTATTGTCTTTTCTGCTTGATTTTTAAGGTAGTTGAGTATAAGTAATTGCTTTTTTCCTAGTTCCTTGTTGATTTGATTTATAGAAATGATACTAACTATTTAGTCAGAATCTACTAAAATGTGAGCAACTCAGTTAAAAGAAGAGAAGAGCACTGATAAATGACAGCTGGGCCCTGGTAATAGGTATTTCAGAATAATAGCTGTTTAAGAAAGTTAACATCTCAAGAGTATAATCTATTTCTTATAAAACACATTATTCCTCACAACCTAGCTCAGTGCCCAACTTGTGGTAAGAACTATGCAAATATTTGATGAATTATTATTTAGTTTTCTAATGAGATTCAGTGAGTCTGAATAAAGGAATAATATATTTCCACTGTGTGGCCAGGAAAAGAAATATTTTAATAAGTTATATTTTAAAGACATAAAAGATTTAAACATTTAAGCAGTAAAGTGCATTTTAATAATTTTAATGAGAATTATTACAAAGTTATGATTATAGTTCCTAGCTTTTAGTGTACTGAAATATGTCATTTAATTAATTCTTCTTAATAAACTGGGAGAAATAAGAATACTCATTGTAGTAAATTGGTTGAGACAGAGCTGTGTGTATGTGTGTGTGTGTGTGTGTGTGAGAGAGAGAGAGAGAGAGACAGAGAGATATCTGTCAGATATAGCCTGAAGCATACAACTTGTCTTGTTTTTATTTTTCACTTTCTTCTCTAAAAATAGAATGAGAAAGATGTGGGTAAGTACAATCCAGGAAAAGGTAACATGATTGTTTTCTTTTTTAAACTTAGTGAGAAAATCAAAAGTCAAAGCAGCTGCTTATAAAAGGATAATTTCATATTTTAGAAAATACATAGCATCAGGGAGGCTAGGAAGATGGTAGAACAAAAAGACCCTAAGGTTTCCTCATACACGGATGCAACTAGATAATGCTCACATCAATGTAAATAACCCAGAAAACAATCCAAAGCCTGGAAGAACAAACTCCACAACTAATGATAGAGAAGAGGTTGCATCAAAGGAGGTAGTAAGGACAAAGATGCAGTTTAGGAGAAAAATGGACAATGGTAATCCACAGTGGTGAGGAACCCAGTGGTGCAGAAAATGGTGAGAAACATACTATCACACCAGGGAGCCAACATCAGGAAGATGAATCTCCATAACAGTTGACTTTGAAAATGAGAGTGGCCAAATTTGACAGGATGTTACAACCAGCAGGACTTAAAGCCTGGTATTTTAAAAATCAGCTGACTCAGAAGCTCTGGGAGATCCCTGAGGGTGTTAGGAAACTGAATTTCCACCCTTAAGGAGATAGCATGACAGATGCCCAGCAGAAATACAGCAAGGGAGCAGCAGTTTGAAAAAAATGCCAGGGGCAGATTGGAAGGGGAGTGATTTACTCATCTCAGAGCATTTCCTAGAGAGGCAAGGATCACGGGGAGACACTTTGAGAAACAAAGGAGTTGGCATGTGCCATTTCTCTCCACCATACCCCCACATATGGGGACAAGCACAACACCAACACTTGCTACCCAACTTGCTTACACCAAGCCTGCCACCCATAATTCCACAGAATCACCCTTCCCAGTCACACTTTCTTCACTGCCTGCACTGTGGTACCCCTTTTCCAGAAGGCCAGCACAAATCCCACCAATGCCTCATTTCCTGATCTGTGCATTTTGTGGAACCTCAGTTATTGAAGAACTAGCAGGTCTTATTTTTCAAGCAGATTGGCACACACTTTGTTAAATCATGCCTCAATCATGCTGGGGACCAAACACTGCCCATAACAGTAAAAAAAAAAATCCTCTGAAGACAAAAGGAAAGGTAGTTGAGTATAAGTAATTGACTAAAGGAAAAAGAGGCCAGGTCTCAATAGCAGAGCACATGCAACACATATAAGAGACAATCCCTGAAATATGAGACCCTGAGGAACAGGGGACACTGAACTACAGCGCATTATATGACCTCTTCTTCATAAGGTCATTGCTATCAAGAGCAAGAAACATGGCTGACTTTTCTAACACAGAGAACAGAAATAGAAATTTAGACAAAATCATGATAGAGAGAAATATCTCCCAAATGTAAGAACAGGACAAAACCACAGCAAGAAATCTAAGCAAAACAGATATAGGTAATATACCTGATAGACAATTTAAAGTAATGATCATAAAGTTACTCACTGGACTTCAGAAAAGAGTGGAGGACATCAGTGAGACCATTAACAAAGAGACTAAAAAAAGAACAAATAAGAGGTGAATAACACTGTAAATAATATTAAAAATAAACTTAATTAAATTTAAATAAAAAATTAAAACAAATACTTGATGGAATAAATAACAGGCCAGAGAAAGCATAGGAATAAATTAATAACATGAAATTCAGAGTAATGGAAGTAATGAATGACTGAGCAAATGAGAGGAAAAAATATGCAAATGGAGAATAGTCTTAGGGAATTCGGTGATTCCATCAAGTGTAATAACATTATTATAGGTATCCCAGATGAAGAAGAGAGAGAAAAAAGGTCAGAAAATTTATTTGAAGAAATAATACCTGAAAAATCCCCGAATCTAGGGAGGGAAATACCTATCTAGATCAAGGAAGCCCAAATTGATCCAAGTGATTGACTCAAGGAGGTTCACACCAGGACACACAGTAACTAAAATGGTAAAAAAAGCAATGATTATTTCTTTTTTTTTTTTTAATTTTTTTTTCAACGTTTATTTATTTTTGGGACAGAGAGAGACAGAGCATGAACGGGGGAGGGGCAGAGAGAGAGGGAGACACAGAATCGGAAACAGGCTCCAGGCTCTGAGCCATCAGCCCAGAGCCTGACGCGGGGCTCGAACTCACGGACCGCGAGATCGTGACCTGGCTGAAGTCGGATGCTTAACCGACTGCGCCACCCAGGTGCCCCTGATTATTTCTTTTTAAAGAAGTAAGAGTAAAGAAGACAGTTACATACAAAGGAAACCCCATAAGGCTATCAATGTATTTTTCAGCAGAAATTTTGCAGGCCAGAAAGAAGTGGCATTATATTTTCAAAGTGCTGAAAGGGGAAAAAATCTGTAGCCAAAAATAATCTATCTAGCAAGGCTATCAATAAGAATAGGAAAGATAAATTGTTTTTCAGACAAACAAAAACTAAACCAGTTCTACAGGAAATATTAAAGGGGACTCTTTATTATTTTTTAAAGTTTATTTATTTTAAGAGAGAGAGAGAGAGAACGAGCAGGAAATGGGCAGAGAGGGAGTGAGAGAGGGTCCCAAGTAGATCCACAGTGTTAGCAAAGAGGCTAATCTAGAGCTCAAACCCACAAACTGTGAGATCATGACCTGAAATGAAATCAAGAGTGAGAAGCTTAACCAACTGAGCCACCTGTGCACCCCTAAAAGGGACTCTTTGAATCAAAAGAATATATATATATATATATATATATATATATATATATATGAAAAGAAAAAAAAAACACAAACACAGGAAAAATAATTTCTGTGAAACTCAGTCAAGGAATGCATAAACTAAAAAAATGTAAAATGTGACTTCATACACCAAAAACGTGGGAGTGGAGGGGAGAAGTAAATAATGGGTTCCAACTTAAGCAGCCATCAACTTAATATAAACTCCTATGTTCAATGTTCTATACAAACCTAATGGTAACCATAAATTAAAAACAGTAACAGATAAGCAAAAATAAAGAGAAAGGAATCCAAGTGCATCACTAAAGAAAGTCACCAAAGTATGAAATAGAGCAAGAGAAGAAATGATCAGAGAAAATTACAAAAGCAATCACAAAAAAGACAACAAAATATCATTAAATACATATCTATTAATACTTATTTTGAATGTAAATGTTCTAAATGCTCCAATCATAAGACATAAGGTGACACAGGAGATTAAAAAAAAATCCATCTATATGCTGCTCCAAGAGACTTATTTTGGACCTAAAGACACATGCAGATTTAAAGAGAGTGAATGGAGATATATTTATTATGCAGCTGGATGTCAAAAAAAAAGAAATCCAAGGTAGCTATACTTATAATGGATAAAGTAGACTTTAAAACAAAGGCTGTAACAAGAGACAAAGAAGGACACTATATAATAATAAGAGGGACAATCCAGCAACAATATGTAACAATTGTAAATATTTATGCACCCAACATTAAGGCACCCAAATACATAAAACAGTTAACAACAAAAATAAAGAAATTAATCTATAGTAATACAATAATAGTAGGGGACATTAACACCCTGCTTACAAAAATGGACAGCTCATCCAAACAGAAAATCGACAAGAAAATAGTGGCTTTGAATGACACACTGGCATTAATTTTTCATAATATTCCCTTACAATTGTTTGTATTTCTGTGGTATTGGTAGTAATATCTCTTCTTTCATTTGATTTATTTATTTAGGTCCTCTCCCTGTTTTCTTTTTTGATGGATCTAGTTACAGGTTTATCAATTTATCAATTCCATTGATCTTTTCAAAGAACTGGCTCCTGCTTTCATTGATCACTTTTAGTTTGTTTCCATGTCAGTATTTTAACACATTATTTTATTTTAACAGATTATTTTAACACATATATTCAGAACATTACACCCCAAAACAGCAGAATATACATTCTTTTCAAGTGCAAGTGGAACTTTCTCTAAAATAGATCACATATTAGACCAAAAAAGAAGCCTCAACAAATTCAAACATATCAATGTCATACCATGTATCTTTTCATTTATCACTGTGCTATGAAACTAGAAATCAAACACAAGAAAAAATATGAAAAGTGTACATATACATGAACATTAAATAACAAGCTACTAAACAATGAATGGGTCAAACATGAAATTAAAGAAGTGAAAAATTACATAGAAACAAACCAAAATGAAAACACAATTTTCCAAAATCTTAGGTATGCAGCAAAATCTGCCATAAGAGGGAAGTTTATAGCAATATGGGCCTAACAAATAAGCAAAAACCATCTCAAATAAACAACCTAAGATTACACCCAAAGGAGCTAGAAAAACAAAACAAACAAAAATCAAAAACAACAGAGGGAGGGAAGTAATAAATATTAGAACATAAATAATGACACGGAAACAAACAAAAAACCATCAATGAAAGCAGGAGCCAGTTCTTTGAAAAGATAAATGGAATTGATAAATTTATAAACCTGAGCTCGATTCATCAAAAAAGGAGAGGACCTAAATAAGCAAAACAAATGAAAGAAGAGATATAACAACCAACACCACAGAAATACAAACAATTGTAAGAGAATATTATGAAAAATTATATTCCATCAAACTGGACAACCTGGAAGAAATAGATAAATTCCTAGAAACATATCAACTACCAAAACTGAAACAGTAAGAAATAGAAAATTTTAACAGACCAATTATGAGCAATGAGATTGAATCAATAATAAAAAAAAAATCCCTATAAACAAAAGTTCAGGACAAGATGGCCTTACAGGGATAATCTACCTAACATTTAAAGAGTTAATACCTACTGTTCTCAAACTATTCCAAAAAAATAAAAGTGACAAAAACTTCCAAATTCATTCTATGAGGCCAGTATTACTCTGATATCAAAACCAGATAAAAACACCACAAAAAAACAGAAATGAAGGTGAATATCCCTGATGAAAAGATATGCAAAAATCCTCAACAAAATACTATCAAATCAAATACAACAATCCATTAAAACAAAACAAAACAGAACAAAACTATGCCATAATATCCAGTGGGATTTATTCCAAAAGTGCAAAGGTGGTTCAATATCCTCAAAGCAATCGAGCAATTCTCAAAGTAATAAGTCACATCAATGAGAGAGGGCAAAAATCATGATCACTTCAATATACGCAGAAAAGCTATTTTAAAAGTACAAAAAGGGGGAAAACCCTCTACAAAATCGGTCTAGAGGGACTATTCCACAACATAATAAAGGCCTTATAGGAAAATCCCACAGATAACATCATCCTCAATGGGGAAAAACTGAGAGATTTCTTCTTAAGGTCAAGAACAAGACAAGGATGTTCACTCTCACCACTTTTATTCAAAATTGCACGGGAATTCATAGCCACAGCAATTAGACAAAAAAATATCCAGAAAATAAAAGTATTCTCAAGTGTACATATCTCAGGAGTATGGCAGGATATGAAGCAGTAGGAAGAGACAAGGCCTTAAGGGCTTCATTGCTATACCAAGGATTTCACATTTTATCCTTAAGGTAATGGGAAGTCACTAAAGAATTTTGAGTGATGAATGTGTCAAAACGATCACTCTGGCTGCTGTGTAGAAATTGGATTACAGGAGTTAAGAGTAGAGGTGGAGAAACAAGATGGAGGGATGGTACAGCAGCCCAGGCAAGAGATGACAAGGGTCTTTACTAACAAAGTGGCGGCAGGCATGGTAGAACTGACCGGACCTGCCAACAGTTCAGATGTGGGGAAAAATTCTGCTGTTTACAGCTTCAGTGCCATGTCTTACAGCCAGTACTCTCCACTTTCATGCATATTATATCTAATCGTGCTTCATACAGCTTAACCAAGATAATGGAATGATGAACATGAATCAGCAGATAGAACATGAATCACTTGAGTATTTCAGGTGGTTTCTCCATTGAACATACCCACCTTAGTGAGTTACCTTTTTTCATTCAACATAATTCCCTAGAGGTTCATCAAACTTGTTTTGTGTATCAATAGATATCAATAGTTCATTCCGCTCTATTGCTGAGAAGTATTTCATAGAATGTATACAGTTTACACATTAACCCCTTTAAGAATATCTTGGTTGTTTCCATTTTGGGGCTATTACAAAATGAAGCTGCTGTGAACATTCATGTACAGGTTTTTGTGTGAACAATTTTTATTTATCTAGGATAAATGTCCAGGTACATGACCATTTTTTCATATAGTAAAATATATTTAGGTCTTTTTTAACTACCCAAGTATTTTTCAGAAAGGGTTTATCATTTCACTTTTTCCCAAGCAATATATGAGTGATTCATATTGTCTGTATACTTGCCAGCATCTGGTATTATCACTATTTATTTTAGCCTTTTACTTAGGTGTGTACTGATATATTACATTATGATTTTATTATGTATTTACCTGTAAGCCAATTACACTATACATTTTTTTATGTGTTTATTTTCCATCTGTATATCTTCTTCGTAAAATGTCTCTTCTTGATTTTGTCCACTTTCTAATTGGATTGTTTATGCTATTTTTAAATTATTTATTTTCTCAGTTTTATGAAGATATAATTGAGATTGAACATTGTATGTGTTTAAAGTTATAGTGTAATTACTTTACTTACATATATTGTGAGATAATTGCCACAATAAGTTTAGTCAATATTTTTCATCTAGTATAGATACAAAAAGAAAAAAAAAGTGTTTTTTTTTTCACTTTTGAAGAGAATATTTAAAATCTTATTTCTTAGCAACTTCCAAATGTACCATATAGAAGGTATTATATCATATTTTTGTGCATTACATCCTCAGTACTTATTTGTCTTATAACTGAAAGTTTGTACCTATTTAGCACTTTCATCCAATTCTCCCACAACACACCCTGGTAACCACAAATCTGATCTTTTCTCAGCAGGTTAGTTTTGTTTTGTTTTGTCTTTTGTAGTTTGCATGTATAAGTGAGATCATACAGTATTTTTTTTTCTCTGTCTGGTTTATTTCATTTGGCATAATGTTCTCAAGTTCCATCCATGTTGTTACAAATGGCAGAATTTCCTTTTTAATGGCTAAATAGGTTCATTGTATGTATGTTCATTGTATGCACACACTGTGTGTGCATACATATATATATATATATATATATATATATATGTACGTTTTCTTTACCATTTATCTATTGATGGGAATTTAGATTGTTTCTATGTCTTAACTATTATAAGTAATACTGCAACAAACATGGAGGTATATATAGTTCTTTCACATAGCAATTTTGCTTCCTTTAAATATATTCACAGAAGTAGAATTGCTGGACTACATGGCAGTTCTATTTTTAATTGTTTTGAGGAACTTTCATAATGTTTTCCATAGTGGTTGTACAAATTTCCAATCCCACTAACATTGTGCAAAGGTTCTCCTTTTTTTTTTTTTTTTTATCTTTTTACCAGCATTTCTCTCTTCTCTTTTTGATGATAGCCATTCCGACAGGTGAAAGATGATATCTTTATTGAAAAATGTATATTCGGTCCTTTGCCCATTTTTTACAAAAAATAATGTTTATTCATGTTTGAAAGAGAGAGAGACAGAGAGAGACAGAGAGAGATAGCATGAGCGGGGGAGGGGCAGAGAGAGAGGGAGACACAGAAACCAAAGCAGGCTCCAGGCACTGAGCTATCAGCACAGAGCCCAATGCAGGGCTGAAACTCATGAACCTTGACATCATGACCTGAACAGAAGTTGGACGCTTAACTGACTGAGCCACCCAGATGCCCCCTTGGCCCATTTTTTATTGGATTATTTTTTTTCTGTTAAGTTTTAACAGTTTTTTTTAAATATAATTTGGATTTTAACCCTTAATCAGATATACGAGTTGAAAAATTTATCTGGACTCCATAGGCTGCCTTTTCATGTTGTTGATTATTTATTTTGTTGTGCAGGTGCTTTTTAGTTTAAAGTAATCCCATTTGTTGGGGCACCTGGGTGGCTCAGTCGGTTGAGCCTCCGACTTCGGCTCAGGTCATGATTTCACAGTTTGTGCGTTTGAACCCCACATCAGGCTCTGTGCTGACCGCTTGCTCAGAGCCTGGAGCCTGCTTTGGATTCTGTGTCTCCTTCTCTCTCTGCCCCTCCCCCACTCATGCTTTGTCTCACTCTGTTTCTCCAAAATAAATAAATGTAAAACAAATTTTTAAAAGTAATCCCATTTGTTTACTTTTGATGTTGGTTTTGTTGCTTTTGCTTTAGGTGTCATATCCAACAACAACAAAATAAATCTTTGTTAAGACCCATGGTAAGGAGCATTTTTCTTATGTTTTCTTCTATGAGTTTTATGATTTTAAGTCAGTATTTGTGAATGAGGTAGGATAGGAGTCTTTTTTTCATTCTTTTATATGTGAATATCCTATTTTCCCAGTACCACTTACTGAAGAGACTCTTTTCTCCATTGAGTATTTGTGGGTCCCTTATCAAATATTAGTTAACCATATACTCATGGTTTTATTCCTGGGTTCTCAGCTCTGTTTTGTTGATCTATTTGTCTATTTTCATTTGAGTACCATAATGTTTTTGTTTTTGTTTTGTTTTTAATTACTGTAGCTTAATAATGCAGCTTGAAATCAGGAAATGTGAAGCCTCCTACTTTGTTCTTTCTCTGGATTGTTTTGGCTTTTTGGAGTCTTTTGAGGTTCCGTACAAATTGTAAGATTGATTTCTTTCTCTTGGAAAAAAAAGCCACTGGATCCTTCACAGGGATTGCATTGACTCCATAGATGGGTTTGGGTAGTATGGACATTTTAACAATATTACTTCTTCCAATCTATGCCTACTAGATTCCTTTCCATTTATTTCTGTCTTTTTCAATTCCTTTCATCAGTATTTTGTAGTTTTCAGTGCAGAAACCACTAACTTCCTTAGTTAAATTTATTCTTAAGTATTTTATTGTTTTTGATGCTGTTGGAAATGGGATTTTTTTCTTCATTTCAATCAAATATTTATTATTAGTGAATAAAAATGCCACTGATTTTTGTATTTTAATTTTTTATCCATAAATTTTACTGAAAACTTTTATGATATCAATTTTTTGTGGAGCATTTAGGTTTTTCTAAATATAAAATGTCAATTGCAAATAGAGACAATTTTACTACTTCATTTATAATTCAGATCCCTTTCATTTGTTTTTCTTACCTGATTGTTCTGGTTAGAACTTTTACTATTGTTGAATAAGAGTGATGAGAATAGACACCATTGTCTTGTTACTGATCTTCAAAGAAAAGGTTTTAGGGGCACCTGGGTGGCTCAGTCAGTTAAGTGTCCAACCCTTGATTTTGGTTTAGGTCATGATCTCACAATTTGTGGGTTCAAGCCCTATATCAGGTACTGTGGTAACAGCATGGAGCCTGCTTGAGATTCTTTCTCTCCTTCTCTCTGCCCCTCCCTTGTGCATGTTATCTCTCTAAAATAAAATAAACTTTAAAAAATGGAAGAAAAATTTTTAAACTTTTTCCATTGTGTGTGATGGTAGCTGTGGGCTTCCCATATATGGCATTTATTATGTTGAGGTACACTTCAGTTATACCTAATGTGTAAAGAACTTTTATCTTAAACAGATATTGAATTCTGTCAAATGTTTTTCTACATCTATTGAGATACTAATAAAATCTTTTCTTTCATTAAATCAATGATATGTATTAAATTTATTGATTTAATATGTTGCTCCATCTTAATCCCAGGAATAAAGTTCACTTAATCCTGGTAAGTGATCCTTTTAAGTGCAGCTAAATTATGTTTGTTAATATTTTATTAGAATTTCTCATCTACACTAGTCAGAGATATTTGGCCTGTACTTTTCTTTCCTTTTAGTGTCTTTTCTGGCTTTGATATTAGGATAATGTTGGCTTTATAAATGAGTTTGGGAGTTTTCCCATCTTTCCAAAATTTCATAAACATTTGAGAAAGAAGAGCATTAATTCAGCTTTAAACGTTTGGTAAATTTTACCAGTGAAAACATTTGGTCCTGTGCTTTCCTTTCTTTTTCTCTTATATTTAATTTAAAAAATTGACTTTATGCTTAAATTCAAGTTAGTTAACAAACAGTGTAATATTGATTTCAAGTGTACAATATACTGATTTAAGAATTCAATAGAGGGGCACCTGGGTGACTCGGTTAAGCGTCTGACTTCGGTTCAGGTCATGATCTCGCAGTCCGTGAGTTCGAGCCCCACGTCGGGCTCTGTGCTGACAACTCGGAGCTTGGAGCCTGTTTCAGATTCTGTGTCTCCCTCTCTCTCTGACCCTCCCCTGTTCATGCTCTGTCTCTCTCTGTCTCAAAAATAAATAAACGTTAAAAAATTTTAAATAAAAAAAGAATTCAATAGAAAACCCGGTGGCTATCACAACAAGTACACTCTTCAATCCCTATCACCTATTTAACCCATACCCCCACTGACCTCTCCTCTGGTAGCCATCAGTTTGTTCTTTATAGGTAGAGTCTGTTTCTTGATTTGCTTCTCTCTCTCTCTTTTGATTATTTGTTGATTGATAATTGATTGTTTTGTTTTTTAAATTCCTCATATGAGTGAAATAATATAGTATTTGTCTTTCCTTGACTGACTTATTTTGCTTAGCATAATACTCTTTAGCTCCATCCATGTAGTTGCAAATGGCAAGATTTCATTCTTTTTTATGGGTGAGGACTATTCCATTGTATGTGTGTATATATATATATTTATATTTATATTTATATTTATATTTATATTTATATAGTGCTATATATCTTTATTCATTTGTCAGCCAAGGAGCATTTGGGCTGTTTCCATAATTTGGCTATTGTAAATAATGCTGCTATAAACATCAGAGTGAATATATCTTTTGAATTCGTATTTTTTGTATACTTTGCGTAAATACCTGGTAGTGTAATTGCTGGATCATAGAGTAATTCTATTTTTCACTTTTTGTTTTTTTTTTTTTTTTTTTTTTTTTTTTATTTTATTTATTTTTTTATTATATGAAATTTATTGTCAAATTGGTTTCCATACAACACCCAGTGCTCATCCCAAAAGGTGCCCTCCTCAATACCCATCACCCACCCTCCCCTCCCTCCCACCCCCCATCAACCCTCAGTTTGTTCTCAGTTTTTAACAGTCTCTTAAGCTTTGGCTCTCTCCCACTCTAACCTCTTTTTTTTCTTTTTTCCTCCCCCTCCCCCATGGGTTCCTGCCAAGTTTCTCAGGATCCACATAAGAGTGAAACCATATGGTATCTGTCTTTCTCTGTACGGCTTATTTCACTTAGCATCACACTCTCCAGTTCCATCCACATTGCTACAAAAGGCCATATTTCATTTTTTCTCATTGCCACGTAGTATTCCATTGTGTATATAAACCACAATTTCTTTATCCATTCATCAGTTGATGGACATTTAGGCTCTTTCCATAATTTGGCTATTGTTGAGAGTGCTGCTATGAACATTGGGGTACAAGTGCCCCTATGCATCAGTACTCCTGCATCCCTTGGATAAATTCCTAGCAGTGCTATTGCTGGGTCATAGGGTAGGTCTATTTTTAATTTTCTGAGGAACCTCCACACTGCTTTCCAGAGCGGCTGCACCAATTTGCATTCCCACCAACAGTGCAAGAGGGTTCCCGTTTCTCCACATCCTCGCCAGCATCTAGAGTCTCCTGATTTGTTCATTTTGGCCACTCTGACTGGCGTGAGGTGATACCTGAGTGTGGTTTTGATTTGTATTTCCCTGATAAGGAGCGACGCTGAACATCTTTTCATGTGCCTGTTGGCCATCCGGATGTCTTCTTTAGAGAACTGTCTATTCATGTTTTCTGCCCATTTCTTCACTGGGTTATTTGTTTTTCAGGTGTGGAGTTTGGTGAGCTCTTTATAGATTTTGGATACTAGCCCTTTGTCCGATATGTCATTTGCAAATATCTTTTCCCATTCCGTTGGTTGCCTTTTAGTTTTGTTGGTTGTTTCCTTTGCTGTGCAGAAGCTTTTTATCTTCATAAGGTCCCAGTAATTCACTTTTGCTTTTAATTCCCTTGCCTTTGGGGATGTGTCGAGTAAGAGATTGCTACGGCTGAGGTCAGAGAGGTCTTTTCCTGCTTTCTCCTCTAAGGTTTTGATGGTTTCCTGTCTCACATTCAGGTCCTTTATCCATTTCGAGTTTATTTTTGTGAATGGTGTGAGGAAGTGGTCTAGTTTCAACCTTCTGCATGTTGCTGTCCAGTTCTCCCAGCACCATTTGTTAAAGAGACTGTCTTTTTTCCATTGGATGTTCTTTCCTGCTTTGTCAAAGATGAGTTGGCCATACGTTTGTGGGTCTAGTTCTGGGGTTTCTATTCTATTCCATTGGTCTATGTGTCTGTTTTTGTGCCAATACCATGCTGTCTTGATGATGACAGCTTTGTAGTAGAGGCTAAAGTCTGGGATTGTGATGCCTCCTGCTTTGGTCTTCTTCTTCAAAATTCCTTTGGCTATTCGGGGCCTTTTGTGGTTCCATATGAATTTTAGGATTGCTTGTTCTAGTTTCGAGAAGAATGCTGGTGCAATTTTGATTGGGATTGCATTGAATGTGTAGATCGCTTTGGGTAGTATTGACATTTTGACAATATTTATTTTTCCAATCCATGAGCAGGAATGTCTTTCCATTTCTTTAAATCTTCTTCCATTTCCTTCATAAGCTTTCTATAGTTTTCAGCATACAGATCCTTTACATCTTTGGTTAGATTTATTCCTAGGTATTTTATGCTTCTTGGTGCAATTGTGAATGGGATCAGTTTCTTTAGTTGTCTTTCTGTTGCTTCATTGTTAGTGTATAAGAATGCAACTGATTTCTGTACATTGATTTTGTATCCTGCGACTTTGCTGAATTCATGTATCAATTCTAGCAGACTTTTGGTGGAGTCTATCGGATTTTCCATGTATAATATCATGTCATCTGCAAAAAGTGAAAGCTTGACTTCATCTTTGCCAATTTTGATGCCTTTGATTTCCTTTTGTTGTCTGATTGCTGATGCTAGAACTTCCAGCACTATGTTAAACAACAGCGGTGAGAGTGGGCATCCCTGTCGTGTTCCTGATCTCAGGGAAAAAGCTCTCAGTTTTTCCCCGTTGAGGATGATGCTAGGTGTGGGCTTGTCATAAATGGCTTTTATGATCTTTAAGTATGTTCCTTCTATCCCGACTTTCTCAAGGGTTTTTATTAAGAAAGGGTGCTGGATTTTGTCGAAGGCCTTTTCTGCATCGATTGACAGGATCATATGGTTCTTCTCTTTTTTTTTGTTAATGTGGTGTATCACGTTGATTGATTTGCGAATGTTGAACCAGCCCTGCATCCCAGGGATGAATCCCACTTGATCATGGTGAATAATTCTTTTTATATGCCGTTGAATTCGATTTGCTAGCATCTTATTGAGAATTTTTGCATCCATATTCATCAGGGATATTGGCCGGTAGTTCTCTTTTTTTACTGGGTCTCTGTCTGGTTTAGGAATCAAAGTAATACTGGCTTCATAGAATGAGTCTGGAAGTTTTCCTTCCCTTTCTATTTCTTGGAATATCTTGAGAAGGATAGGTATTATCTCTGCTTTAAACGTCTGGTAGAACTCCCCTGGGAAGCCATCTGGTCCTGGACTCTTATTTGTTGGGAGATTTTTGATAACCGATTCAATTTCTTCGCTGGTTATGGGTCTGTTCAAGCTTTCTATTTCCTCCTGATTGAGTTTTGGAAGAGTGTGGGTGTTCAGGAATTTGTCCATTTCTTCCAGGTTGTCCAATTTGTTGGCATATAAGTTTTCATAGTATTCCCTGATAATTGTTTGTATCTCTGAGGGATTGGTTGTAATAATTCCATTTTCATTCATGATTTTATCTATTTGGGTCATCTCCCTTTTCTTTTTGAGAAGCCTGGCTAGAGGTTTGTCAATTTTGTTTATTTTTTCAAAAAACCAACTCTTGGTTTCGTTGATCTGCTCTACAGTTTTTTTAGACTCTATATTGTTTATTTCTGCTCTGATCTTTATTATTTCTCTTCTTCTGCTGGATTTAGGCTGCCTTTGCTGTTCTGCTTCTATTTCCTTTAGGTGTGCTGTTAGATTTTGTATTTGGGATTTTTCTTGTTTCTTGAGATAGGCCTGGATTGCAATGTATTTTCCTCTCAGGACTGCCTTCGCCGCGTCCCAAAGCATTTGGATTGTTGTATTTTCATTTTCGTTTGTTTCCATATATTTTTTAATTTCTTCTCTAATTGCCTGGTTGACCCACTCATTCGTTAGTAGGGTGTTCTTTAACCTCCATGCTCTTGGAGGTTTTCCAGACTTTTTTCTGTGGTTGATTTCAAGCTTCATAGCATTGTGGTCTGAAAGTATGCATGGTATAATTTCAATTCTGGTAAACTTATGAAGGGCTGTTTTGTGACCCAGTATATGATCTATCTTCGAGAATGTTCCATGTGCACTCGAGAAGAAAGTATATTCTGTTGCTTTGGGATGCAGAGTTCTAAATATATCTGTCAAGTCCATCTGATCCAATGTCTCATTCAGGGCCCTTGTTTCTTTATTGAGCGTGTGTCTAGATGATCTATCCATTTCTGTAAGTGGGGTGTTAAAGTCCCCTGCAATTACCACATTCTTATCAATAAGGTTGCTTATGTTTATGAGTAGTTGTTTTATATATTTGGGGGCTCCGGTATTCGGCGCATAGACATTTATAATTGTTAGCTCTTCCTGATGGATAGACCCTGTAACTATTATATAATGTCCTTCTTCATCTCTTGTTACAGCCTTTAATTTAAAGTCTAGTTTGTCTGATATAAGTATGGCTACTCCAGCTTTCTTTTGGCTTCCAGTAGCATGATAAATAGTTCTCCATCCCCTCACTCTCAATCTAAAGGTGTCCTCAGGTCTAAAATGAGTCTCTTGTAGACAGCAAATAGATGGGTCTTGTTTTTTTATCCATTCTGATACCCTATGTCTTTTGGTTGGCGCATTTAATCCATTTACATTCAGTGTTATTATAGAAAGATACGGGTTTAGAGTCATTGTGATGTCTGTATGTTTTATGCTTGTAGTGATGTCTCTGGTACTTTGTCTCACAGGGTCCCCCTTAGGATCTCTTGTAGGGCTGGTTTAGTGGTGACAAATTCCTTCAGTTTTTGTTTGTTTGGGAAGACCTTTATCTCTCCTTCTATTCTAAATGACAGACTTGCTGGATAAAGGATTCTCGGCTGCATATTTTTTCTGTCTAGCACACTAAAAATCCCGTGCCAATTCTTTCTGGCCTGCCAAGTTTCAAAAGAGAGATCAGTCACGAGTCTTATAGGTCTCCCTTTATATGTGAGGGCACGTGTACCCCTTGCAGCTTTCAGAATTTTCTTTTTATCCTTGTATTTTGCCAGTTTCACTATGATATGTCGTGCAGAAGATCGATTCTAGTTCCGTCTGGAGGGAGTTCTCTGTGCCTCTTGGATTTCAATGCCTTTTTCCTTCCCCAGTTCAGGGAAGTTCTCAGCTATTATTTCTTCAAGTACCCCTTCAGCACCTTTCCCTCTCTCTTCCTCCTCTGGGATACCAATTATGCGTATATTATTTCTTTTTAGTGTATCACTTAGTTCTCTAATTTTCCCCTCATACTCCTGGATTTTTTTATCTCTCTTTCTCTCAGCTTCCTCTTTTTCCATAACTTTATCTTCTAGTTCACCTATTCTCTCCTCTGCCTCTTCAATCCGAGCTGTGGTGGTTTCCATTTTGTTTTGCATTTCATTTAAAGCGTTTTTCAGCTCCTCGTGACTGTTCCTTAGTCCCTTGATCTCTGTAGCAAGGGATTCTCTGCTGTCCTGTATACTGTTTTCAAGCCCGGTGATTAATTTTATGACTATTATTTTAAATTCACTTTCTGTTATATTATTTAAATCCTTTTTGATCAGCTCATTAGCTTTTGTTATTTCCTGGAGATTCTTCTGAGGGGAATTCTTCCGCTTGGTCATTTTGGATAGTCCCTGGCGTGGTGAGGACCTGCAGGGCACTTCCCCTGTGCTGTGGTGTATAACTGGAGTTGGTGGGCGGGGCCGCAGTCCGACCTGATGTCTGCCCCCAGCCCACTGCTGGGGCCACAGTCAAACTGGTGTGTGCCTTCTCTTCCCCTCTCCTAGGGGCGGGATTCACTGTGGGGTGGCGTGGCCCGTCTGGGCTACTTGCACACTGCCAGACTTGTGATGCTGGGGATCTGGCATATTAGCTGGGGTGGGTAGGCAAGGTGCACAGGGGCAGGAGGGGCAGGCTTAGCTTGCTTCTCCTTAGGTAATCCACTTCAGGAGGGGCCCTGTGGCAGCGGGAGGGAGTCAGATCCGCTGCCGGAGGTTTGGCTCCTCTGCAGAAGCACAGAGTTGGGTGTTTGCGCGGAGCGAGGAAGTTCCCTGGCAGGAACTGGTTCTCTTTGGGATTTTGGCTGGGGGATGGGCGGGGGAGATGGCGCTGGCGAGCGCCTTTGTTCCCCACCAAACTGAGCTCTGTTGTCTGGGGGCTCAGCAGCTCTCCCTCCCTTTGTCCTCCAGCCTTCCTGCTTTCCGAGCAGAGCTGTTAACTTATGACCTCCCAGACGCTAAGTCGCGCTTGCTGTTGGAACACAGTCCGTCAGGCCCCTCCGCTTTTTCAAGCCAGACTCTGGAGCTCTGCTTGGCCGGCGAGCCGCCCCTCCGCCCCGGCTCCCTCCCGCCAGTCCGTGGAGCATGCACCGCCTCGCCGCCCTTCCTACCCTCTTCCGTGGGCCTCTCGTCTGCGCTTGGCTCCGGCGACTCCGTTCTGCTAATCCTCTGGCGGTTTTCTGGGTTATTTAGGCAGGTGTAGGTGGAATCTAATTGATCAGCAGGACGCGCGGTGAGCCCAGCGTCCTCCTACGCCGCCATCTTCCTTAAGTTCCTATTTTTCACTTTTTGAAGAGCTTCCATAATATTTTCCAGAGTGGCTACAACATTTTTGAATTCTCACAGTGTAAGAGGGTTCCCTTTTCTCCACATCCTTCCCAACACCTCTTGTTTATGGTGTTGTTGATTTTAGCCATTCTGACAGGTGTAAGATAATATCTCATTGCAGTTTTGATATGTATTTCCCTGATGAGTGAAGTTGAGCATCTTTTCATGTGTCTATTGGCCACTTGTATGTTTTCTCTGGAAAAATATCTATTCATGTCTTCTGCCCATTTTTTTAACTGGATTATTTGATTTTGGGGTATTGAGTTATACAAATTTGTTATATATTCTGTATACCTACTCTATCACAGATAACTAATTTTCAAATATCTTCTCCCATTCTTTATGTTGGATTTCAGGTTTGTTGACCATTTCCTTTGCTGCGTAGAAGCTTTTTATTAAGTCCCAGAAGTTTATTTTTGCCTTTGTTTGCTGTTCACTAGCAGATATATCAAGAAAGAAGTTGCTATGGTTGATGGCAAAGAAGGTACTTCCTGTGTTCTCTTGTAGGATTTTTATGGTTTCAAGCCTATAGTTAGGTATTTAATCAATTTTGAATTTATTTTTGTGTATTTTATAAGAAATTGGTCCAGTTTCATTCTTTTGCATGTTGCTGTCCAGTTTTCCCAGCACCATTTGTTGAAGAGACTTTTTCCCATTGGATATTCTTTCCTGCTTTGTCAAATATTAATTGGCCATACAGTTGTGGGTTCGTTTCTGGGTTTTCCATTCTGTCCCATTGATCTATATGTCCATTTTTTTGTGCTAGAAATATACTATTTTAATCATACAGTTTTGTAATGTAACTTGAAGTCTGATGCCTCCAGCCTTTTTTTCCTTCTTTCATTTTTTTCTTTTCTTTTCTATTCTTTCTTTATTTTTTAAAGAGAGAATTCAGAGTGCCATAGGGGAACGGAAAGAAGAAAAGAGAGAGAGAGAGAGAGAGTATCAAGGAGGCTCTATGACCAGTGCAGAGCCCAACATGGGCCTCGATCTCATAACTGAGATCATGAGCTGAACCGAAATAAAGAGTCAGATGCTCAACCTACTGAACCACTCAGGTACACCAATGATTTTCTTTTTCAAAATTGCTTTGGCTATTTGGGGTCTTTTGTGGTTCCATACAAATTTTAGGTTGGCATGTTCTAGTTCTGTGAAAAATGTTGTCTGCATTTTGATAGGGATTGCACTGAATGTGTAGATTGCTTTGGGTAGTATAGACATTTTAACAATATTTGTTCTTCCAATCCATGAGCATAGAATGTTTTTCCATTTATTTGTGCCATCTTCAATTTCTTTCATCTGTGTTTTATAGTTTTCAGAGTATATCTATTTCACTTTGGGTAAGGTTTATTCCTATGTATCTTATTGGTTTTGGTGCAATTATAAATGGGATTGAGGGGCGCCTGGGTGGCTCAGTCATTGAGCGGCCGGCTTCGGCTCAGGTCATGATCTCACGCAGTCCGTGAGTTCGAGCCCCGCATCAGGCTCTATGCTGACAGCTCAGAGCCTGGAGCCTGCTTCAGATTCTGTGTCTCCCTCTCTCTGACCCTCCCCCATTCATGCTCTGTCTCTCTCTGTCTCAAAAATAAATAAACGTTAAAAAAATAATTAAAAAAAAATAAATGGGATTGATTATTTGATTTCTCTTTCTGCTGCTTCATTATTGGTATATAGAAATGCAACTGATTTCTGTACATTGACTTTGTATCCTACAACTTTACTGAGTTTGTTTATCAGTTCTAGTTGCTTTTGGTGGGGTTTTTCATGCTTTCCATATATAGTATCATTTCCTCTACAAATAGTGAAATCTTTACTTCTTTGCCAATTATCTATGTTTTTCTTATAGGTGTTTTATTATTTCAGGTCTCACATTCAAGTATTTAATATATTTTGAGTTATTTGGGGGTATGGTATATGGTATAAGTAGTGATCCAGTTTCATAATTTTGCATGTGGCTGTTTGGTTTCCCAACACCATTTATTTATGAGACTGTCTTTTACCCATTTTATATTATTGGTTCCTTCTTCACAAATTAATTGAATATCTATATACACAATATAAGTATACATATACATGCTTATTTCTGAGTTCTTTATTCCATTCCATGTATCTATGTGGCTCTTTTTATGTCAATGTCATATGATTTTGATTACTATGTCTTTGTAATATAGTTTGAAATCAGCAAAGGTAATGCCTTCAACTTTTTCTCCCCTTCAAGATTGTATTAGCTTTTGGGTTGTTTTATGGTTCCATACAAATTTTAGTGTCATTAGTTTCATTTCTGTAGAAAATGTCATTGAAATCAACTATAGGAAGAAAATTGGAAAATTCACAAAATGTGGAGACTAAACAATATGAATCTGAACAACAAATGAGTAAAGAAATTAAAATAATAAATACTTCGAGACAAGTGATAATGAAAGTGCAATATACCAAAATTTTCAGGATGCAACAAAAACAATTCTAAGATGAAAGTTCATAGTGATAAGTCCCTACATAAAAAAAAACACACGAAATATTGCAAATAAACAACTTAACTTTACACTTCAAGGAACCAGAAAAATAAGTATAAAGCCTGAAGATATTAGAAAAAAGGTTATAACAAAGATAAGATTGGAAATAAATGAAATAGAAACTAAAAAGACAATACAAAGATCAATGAAGCTAAGGACTTATATTTTGAAAAAATAAAAAAAAGAAATAACAAACCTTTAGCTAGACTCACAAAGATAAAAAGTTCTCAATTAAATGACATCATAAATGGAAGGTGATATGTTACAACAAATACCATAGAAATAACAGGGGACCATGAGAGACTATTCTGAACAATCACACACAAACCAATTAGGAAAACCTAGAAAAAAATTGATAAATTCTTAGAAGTGTACCACCTACTATGACTGAACCATGAAAAACTGGAACATCTGAACAGACTGATTGCTATTAAGGGGATTGAGTTACTACACAAAAACCTTCCAGAAGCAGAGGGACTGGGGAAGATGGTGGACAGTCAGAGGACCTTTGGTTCAACTTGCCCAATGAATACCACTGGATAACTATCAAATCATCCTAAATAGCCCATAAATAGATTTGAGGATTCGCTGAAAAAATTTTACAACTACAGGTAGTGAAGAGGCCACAATGAAGAATATACTAAGTGCAAAAATTGGTTAATGAGAGAAATGTATCATGGCTGCTTCAGTTGGGTGGGAGCCACGGTTAAAAGAGAAGGGAAAGAGAAAAACACCCAAAGGAGTGCACAAGGAAAATGAATCCTCAGCAATAGGCTAAGAGGTGCCAAATTTTGTGACTTCTGGCAACTGGTAGAGCTCAAAGCCTTCAGTTTTAAAGGTCACCAAATTGGCTTGCATAGAGCCTGGAGGGCAATGTACTGATCTTGGAGAGGAGGCAGGCAAACCACCCATAGAACACCTCATGGAAACAGCAATAAGAAGAATGCCTGGGGAACAGAGTAGAGACATTATTTGTTCAACTCTGAGCATGTCTTAGAGAGACAGAATTCACACAGAGACCCCTCTAGGAACAGAAATCTTGGCCTATGTAATTTACTTCTCCTGCCCTTCAGCATAGGCACAGGCTATCTTTGGGAACCCTCAAGCATGGATATCCAGTACTCAACTTGCTTACACCAAGCCCACTCCCCCACCCACATTCAGGTGGAACCACCCATCCCAGTTACCCTTGCCTCAGTCCCTCCCCCAGAATACTGGCCCAAATCCCTGACAACACTGTGTCTCCCAATGTGGTAGTTTGCAGAGACTTAGTTCTGATGTTGTTGACAGGTCTTATTTCACAAACAGACCAGAGCACACCTAGTTAAAATATGCCACATTCAGGTCAGTGACCAAACATTGCCCACAACAGGAAATGGAAGCGTCTACAGACAACTGGCCTAGGATAAAGCAGCCAGGACAAAAATGCAGAGTGCATGCAGTATACATTGGAGACACTCCTGGAAGAATGAGGTTTTGAGGAATAGGAGACACATGTGGTAGGGTACTAGAGGACCTCTTCTATATAAATTCAATACCCTCAAGAACAAGAGACAACTCTTCATTTTTTTGTTTTATTTATTTATTTATTATATTTTAAAATTTATATCCAAATTAGTTAGCATATACTGCAACAATAATTTCAGGAATAGATTTCTTAGTGCCCCTTACCTACTTAGCCCATCCCCCCTCCCACAACCCTGCAGTACCCTGTTTGTTCTCCATATTTATGAGTCTCTTCTATTTTGTCCCCTTCCATGTTTTTATGTTATTTTTGTTTCCCTTCCCTTATTTTCATCTGTTTTGTCTCTTAAAACCCTCATAAAAGTGAAGTCATATGATAATTGTCTTTTTCTGACTAATTTCGCTTATCATAACACCCTCTAGTACCATCCACGTAGTTGCAAAGGCAAGATTTCATTCCTTTTGATTGCCAAGTAATACTCCATTGTGTGTGTGTGTGTGTGTGTGTGTGTGTGTGTGTATATATATATATATATATATATATCACCCACTTTATCCATTCATCCATCAATGGACATTTGGGCTCTTTCCATACTTTGGCTATTGTCGACTGCACTGCTATCAATAATGGGTTGCATGTGCCCCTTCGAAACAGCACACCTGTATCCCTTGGATAAATACCTGGTAGTGCAATTGCTGGGTCATAGGGTAGTTCTATTTTTAATTTTTTGAGGAACCTCCATACTGTTTTTCAGAGTGGCTGTGCCAGCTTGCGTTGATACCAACAATGCAAAAGAGATCTTCTTTCTCCACATCCTCGCCAACATCTGTTGTTGCCTGAGTTGTTAACGTTAGCCATTCTTACATGTGTGAGGTGGTATCTCATTGCAGTTTTGATTTGTATTTCCCTGATGATGAGTGATGTTGAGAATTTTTCATGTGTTGGTTGCCCATTTGGATGTCTTGTTTGGACAAGTGTCTATTCAGGTCTTTTGCCCATTTCTTCACTGGATTATTTGTTTTTTTTTTGGGTGTTGAGGTTAATAAGTTCTTTATAGATTTTGGATACTAACCCTTTATCTGATATGTCATTTGCAAATATCTTCTCATATTCTGTCAGTTGCCTTTTAGTTTTGATGATTGTTTCCTTCACTGTGCAGAAGCTTTTTATTTTGATGAGGTCCCAGTAGTTCATTTTTGCTTTTGTTTCCCTTGCCTCCAGAGATGTGTTGAGTAAGAAGTTGCTGCGGCCAAGATCAAAGAGGTTGTTGCCTGCTTTCTCCTCAATGATTTGGATGGCTTCCTGTCTTACATTTAGTTCTTTCATCCATTTTGAGTTTATTTTTGTGTATGGTGTAAGAAAGTGGTCCAGGTTCATTCTTCTGCATTTAGCTTTCCAGTTTTCCTAGCACCACTTGCTGAAGAGACTGTCTTTATTCCATTGGATATTCTTTCCTGCTTTGTCAAAGATTAGTTGGCCCTATGTTGGTGGGTCCATTTCCTGGTTCTCTATTCTGTTCCACTGATCTGAGTGTCTGTTCTTGTGCCAGTACCATACTGTCTTGATGATTACATGTTTGTAGTATAGCTTGAAGTCTGGGATTGTGATGCCTCCTGCTTTGGTTTTCTTTTTCAAGATTGCTTGGGCTATTTGGGGTCTTTTCTGGTTCCATAAAAATTTTAGAATAATTTGTTCTAGCTCTGTGAAGAATGCTGGTGTTATTTTGATAAGGATTGCATTGAATATGTAGATTGCTTTGGGTAGTATTGACATTTTAACAATATCTTTTCTTCCTATCCAGAAGCATGAAATCTTTTTCCATTTTTTCTGTGTCTTCTTCAATTTATTTCATAAGCTTTCTATAGTTTTCAGTATATAGATTTTTCACCTCTTTAGTTAGATTTATTCCTAGGTATTTTATGTTTTTTTGTGTGTGTGCAACTGTAAATGGGATCGATTTTTTTATTTCTCTTTCTGTGGCTTCATTGTTGGTGTATAGGAATGCATCCGATTTCTGTGCATTGTTTTTATATCCTGCAAATTTGCTGAATTCATGAATCAATTCTAGCAGTTTTTGGTGGAATTTTTGTGTTTTCCATATAGAGTATCATGTCATCTGTGAAGAGTGAAAGTTTGACCTCCTCCAGGCCGATTTGGATGCCTTTTATTTCTTTGTGTTGTCTGATTGCAGAGGCTAAGGCTTCCAATACTATGTTGAATAACAGTGGCGAGAGTGGACATCCCTGTCTTGTTCCTGACCTTAGAGGAAAGTTCTCAGGTTTTTTTCCATTTATGGTGATATTAGTGTTGGGTCGTTCATATATGGCTTTTATGGTCTTGAAGTATGATCCTTCTATCCCTACTTTGTTGAGTGTTTTTACCAAGAAAGATGCTGTATTTTGTCACATGCTTTCTCTGCATCTATTGAGAGGATCATATGGTTCTTGTCCTTTCTTTTATTGATGTGATGAATCACATTGTTTTGTAGATATTGAACCAGCCCTACATCCCAAGTATAAATCCCACTTGGTCGTGGTGAATAGTTTTTAATGTATTGTTGGAGCTGGTTGGCTAATATCTTGTTGAGGATTTTTGCATCCATAAGAGACATCTCTTAACACAGAGAAACAGACACAGAGACTGAGACAAAATGAGAAGACAGATAAATTTATCCCAAATAAAATAACAGGACAAGGCCATGGTACAGACTTAGGTGAAACAGATATAAGCAACATACCTGATAAATAATTTAAAGTAATGATCATAGGGATACTCACTGCACTCGAGGAAAGTGTAAATGAGAAAATACATGAATGAGACCCTTAACACAGAGATAAGGAATAGCATAGCAGAACCAAAGGATACAACAAACATCATGAAAACCACATTTGATGAAAAGAGCAGCAGGATGAAGAAAGAGGAAAGAATTTTAGTGACCCAGAATGAAGAATAATGAAAAGTAATGAAGGTGAACAAGAGAGAGAAAAAAGAATTATGTAAAATGAGAATAGATTTAGGGAACTCAGTGATGGCATCAAATGTAATAACATTTGTATTATTGGGATCCTAGAAAAAGAAGAGAGGAAAAGGAGCAAAACTTATTTGAAGAAATAGTAGTAGCTAACCTAGCTAATCTATGGAAGAAAACAGATATCTAGATCTAGGAGGCACAGAGACAAACCAACAAAATCAACAAAAACAGCCCCACAACAAGACATGTTGTTGATAAATGTGCAAAATATACTGATAAAGAGAAAGATATTAAAGCAGTTAAATAACAGTGTAACTTACAAGGAAAAAGCCATAATAACAAGGGACTTCTCGGCAGAAGTTTTCCAAACCAGAAAGGAGAGGTATGATATTTGTAAACTGCTGAGTGGGAAAGAAAAAACAAAAAACAAGCAAAAAAAAAATCATTGCCAAGAATAATCTATGCAGCAAGGCTATTATTCAGAATAGAAGGAGAGAGAAAGAATTTCCCAGAAAAAAAAAAAAAAACTAAAGAGTTCATGAGAATAAAGTCAGCATTACAAGAGGGGCGCCTGGTTGGCTCAGTCGGTTAAGCGTCTGACTTGGGCTAAGGCCATTATCTTGCAGTTTGTGAGTTCAAGCTCCAGTTTGTGATTTCAAGACTCATGTCAGGCTCTGTGTTGACAGCTCAGAGCCTGGAGCATGCATCAGATTCTTTTTGTCTCCCTCTCTCTCTGCCCCTCCCATGCTCACTCTCTGTCTCTCTCTGTCTCTCAAAAATACAAGTTATTTTTTTTTGAAAATCAGTGCTACAAAAAATATTAAAGGGGGCACTTTGAGTGGAAAAGAGAGACCAAAAGTGATAGCATAAAGGTAGGAAACACAAAAGTAGTAAAAGTCAATATTTCTTTAAAATATAAATCAAGGAACTAAAAAAAAAAGGTATAAAGTATACCTAAAACATGGGGAAGAGAGAAGAAAACAATGGATTAAAATTATTAAACAACCATGAACTTAATATAAACTGCTATATGCAGAAGTCATATACAAATCTAATGGTAACCATATAAAAAACACTAATAATCTGCAAAGAGTAAAGAGAAAGAAATCCAAATATATCACTAAAAATCAGTAAAACGTGAAAGATAAGGACCAGAGAAAGATCTTCAGAAACAACCCAAAAATAAGAAATAAAATGACGATGAAAACATATATACCAATAATTACTTTGAATGAATAAGGACTAAACACTCTAAACAAAAGAAATAGGATGAAGAATGGTTTAACAAAAAACAAGACCTATCTACATGCTGCCTACAAGAGAGTCATTCTAGACCTAAAGATACCTGCAATTGAAACTGAGAGGATGGAGAAATAACTGTCATGCAAATAGATATCAAAAGAAAGCCAAACTAACAATACTTATATCAAAGTAGATTTTACAACAAAGAGTATAATAGGAGACAAAAAGGAACACTATATAATAATAAAGAGGACAATTCCACAAGAAGATATAACAATATCTTGTAAATGTAAATATGTATGAATCCAATATAGGAACACCCAAACATATAAAGCAGTCAATAACAAACAGAAAGGAGCCAATTTATAGTAAAACCCACTTACGTATATGGATAGATGACTTAGAAAATCAACAAGGAAACAAAGGCTTTCAATGACACAAGGGAACAGATGAATTTGACAGATATATTCTGAACATTCATCCTAAAACAGCAGAATATACGTTATTTTCAAGTGAACATGTACCTTCTCCAAAAAAGATCACACATATTGCTACAAAACAAACCTCAACAAATTAAAGAAAATCAAAACCATACCATACATCTTTTCTTACAACACTGTGAAATTTGAAGTCAACCACAAGAAAAAAAAAAAGACAACTGAGAAAGACCACA
Organism: Leopardus geoffroyi; assembly: GCF_018350155.1. NCBI lineage: Eukaryota > Metazoa > Chordata > Mammalia > Carnivora > Felidae > Leopardus > Leopardus geoffroyi. The sequence goes on from NC_059343.1 coordinate 54,098,387, forward strand.
AATACATGGAAGTTAAATAAAATGCCACCACACAATGAATGGGTCAACCAGGAAATCAAAGAAGAAATAAAAAATACACAGAAAAAAATGAAAATGAAAACAAAGGAGTCCAAATCCTTTGGGATGTATTAAAAGTAATTCTAAGAGGCAAGTATATACCACTACAAGTCTACCTCAAGAAGAAAAAAAATCTAAAAGAAGTAACCTAATCTTGCTCTTAAATGAGCTAGAAAATAAACCAAAACTAAAAGCACCAGGAGGAAGGATAAAATAAAAATTAGAGAAGAATTAATGACAGAAACTAAAAACTAAAAATACATACATACATACATACATACATACATACATACATAAAAATAGAACAGATCAATGACACCAGGATCTGGTTCTTTGAAAAAATCAATAACATTGATAAACTTCTATCCAGACGTGTCAAGAAAAAATAGAAAAGATTCAAATAAATAAAATCACACATGAAAGAGGAGAAATAGCAACAAACACCACAGAAATACAACCATAAGAGATTATGAAAAACTATATGCCAACAAATTGAACACCATGGAAGAAGGGGATAAATTCCTAGAGGCATATAAAACATCAAAACTGAAACAAGAAAAAATAGAAAAATTGAACAGACTAATAACTAGTAAGCAAATTGAATCAGTAATCAAAAACTCCCAACAAACAGAATTCCAGGATTAGATGGTTCCAGAGGCAAGCTCCATGAAACGTTTAAAGAAGAATTAATACTTATTCTTCCTACACTATCCCAAATAGCCAAAGAAATCCTAAAAAAGAAAAACAAAGCTGGAGTCATCACAATTCTGAACTTCAAGATACATTACAAAGATGTAGTAACCACAGCGTCATGAAACTGGCAATAGGCATATAGATCAAAGAATAGAATAGAAAACCCAGAAAAATTACTATATGGTCAATTAGTCTTCAGCAAAGCAGGAGAGAATATCCAATGGGAAAAAGAACATGGTGTTTGGAGAACTGGAGAGCAACATGCAAATTGGACCACCTTCTTACACCATACACAGAGGTAAATTCAAAATGAATTAAAGATCTAAATGTGAGGCCTGAAACCATAAATATCCTAAGAAAGCGCACAGACATTGTGTCTTCTTTGACATTGGCCATAGTAACTTCTTTCTAATATGTCTGCTGAGGCAAAGGAAACAAAACAAAAATTAAGTGCCATGACTACATAAAAATTAAAACCTTCTGCACATTAAAGGAAACTATCAACAAAATTAACAAAAAGACAGCCTACAGAAAGGTAGAAGACATGTGCATATCACATATCTGATAAAGAGTACACAAAATATAAAACAAACTTACAAGGCTCAACACCCCAACAACAGATAAACCAATTAAAAATGGTCAGAATATATTAACAGAAGATATCCAGATGGCCAACAGACACATGAAAAGATACTCATTATTACTTATCATCAAGGAAATGCAAGTCAAACTTCAATGAGATATCACCTCCCACCTGTCAGAATGATAAAAATCAGGAACACAAGAAACAACAGGTGTTGGGGAGGATGTGGAGAAAAAGGAACCCTTGTGCAATATTGGTAGGAAAGCAAACTGGTTCAGCCACTGTGGAAAACAGTATCAAGGTTCCTCAAAAAGTGAAAAATAGAACTACCCTACAATGCAGTCATTGCACTTATGGGTATTTACCCAAAGAATACAAGAACAGCTTACTCAAAGAGATACATGCACCCCTATGTTTATACCAGCATTACTTACAATATCTAAGATATGGTAGTAGCCAAGTGTCCTTTGACTGATGAATGGATAAAGAACACACACACACACACACACACACACACACACAATCAGGAAGCCATCAAAGTCATACTGGAAAAAACAGGCAGCAACTTCTTTAACCTCGGCCATGTCAACTTCTAACTAGACATGTCTCCGGAGGCAAGGGAAACAAAAGCAAAAATGAACTATTAGGACCTCATCAAGATAAAAAGCTTCTGTACAGTGAAGGAAACAATCAACAAAACTAAAAGGCAACCAATGGAAAGGGAGAAGATATTTGCAAATGACACATTAGATAAAGGGTTAGTATCCAAACTCTATAAAGAACTTATCAAACTCAACACACACACACACACACACACACAAACAAATAATCCAGTGAAGAAATTGGCAGAATACATGAATAGACACTTTCCCAAAGAAGATATGCAGATGGATAACATACACATGAAAAGTTCTCAACATCACTCATCAGCAGGGAAATACAAATCAAAACTACAATGAGATATCACCTCATGCCAGTCAGAGTGGCTAAAAATAACAACTCAGGAAACAACAGATGTTGGTAAGGGTGTGGAGAAAGGGGAACACTTTTGCATGGCTGATGGGAATGCAAACTGGTGCAGCCACTCTGGAAAACAGTATGGAGGTTCCTCAAAAATTTAAAAATAGAATAGCAGCACTAAAAAATAGTTTAATAGCAGCACTATCAACAGTAGCCAAATTATGGAAAGAGCCCAAATATCCATCAACTGATGAATGGATAAAGAATATGTGGAATATATATACATATATATATATATATATATATATATACATATATATATATATATATACAATGAATATTACTTGGTGATCAAAGAGAATGAAATCTTGCCATCTGCAACAACGTGGATGGAACGAAAGTGTATTATGCTAAGCGAAATAAGTAAGTCAGAGAAAGACAAATATATGATTTCCCTCACATGTGGAATTTAAGAAACACAACAGATGAACATAGGGGAAGGAAAAGAAAAATGAGATACAGAGAGGGAGGCAAACCATAAGAAACTCTTAAATACACAGAATAAACTGAGGTTTGCTGGAGGGGAGGTGGGTGGAGAGATTCGCTAAATGGGTGATAGGCATTAAGGAGAGCACTTGTTGGGATGAGCACTGGGCGTTGTATGTAAGTGATGAATCACTGGTTTCTACTCCTGAAACCAATACTACACTTTATGTTAATTAACTTGAATTTAAATAAATAAATTAAAAGGAATACAAAATTAACATAAATTCTGTAAAGTTGAAGGGTAGAAAATCACTATACAAAAGAGACTTTTTATTCTATACACTAATGACAAATTTTCAGAAATAGAAATTAAGAAAACAATTTCATTTACAATGTATCAAAAAGAATAAAATATCTCATAATCAACTTAACCAAGGAGCTAAAAACCTATACACTAGAAACTATGAAACATTGTGAAATAAATGAAACAAACACCAATAAATGAAAAAACATCCAGTGTTCATGAATTAGAATAATTAACATTGTTAAAATGACCATACTACCCAAAGCAATGTACAGGTACAATGTACTCCCAATAAAAATTTCAATTGCATTTTTCACCAAAATAAAACATCCTATATATTTTGTATGGAACTACAGAACAAAAAATTCAACTGACTTTTTTGTATATGGTCTTGTATGTTGAAATATTTTTGAACTTGTTGATTACTTGTAATAGTATTTTAATAGATTCATTAGGGTTTTGTATATATATGATCACATCATCTGCAAGTAGAGATTATTTTATTTCTTCCTTTGTAATTTTGATGACTTTTTTTCCCTTGACTCATTATCCTGGAAAGAAGTTTCAGCTTAATATTTAATAGGAGTAGCAGGAATGAAATGCAGAGCTTGGACTTTTATCTCCTTGCCCTGCATCAATGTCTGCAGGCAGGGGTGGAAGTTCAGCCTTCTGCTTTTCTCTGATTACACCTTCCAGGAAAAGCAGAGCACTGGCTTATATCATTCATTGTGTCTCAATGACAGCTGGAAGTTCAGATCCCATTTGGGTTCCACTGACATGGAGGAAGGGAAGAAGACACATGGAGGAAAGCAAAGTGCAAACTATCACCACCTTACACTGCTTCTTTCTATCCTATTTCCACTGGTTTGGGGTGGCATACCATTTCCATGTTTGCCTCCACTGACACTGAGAGGTGTGATCAGAAAGTGGAGTGTTGAGGAACACTGCGTAGCATCACACTACTCTGACTTTTTACCAGTTGGAGGTAAAACTTTAGCTATCCTCTGGGCCCTGCTGATATAATGGAGGAATTATAAAGGAGGAATATCAATATCAATTGATATTGGGAGAATATCAATAAGTGCCACTTCTTTTTTCATTGCTTCATTTTGCCCTGTTGCTGCCTGGTGGAGATGGAAGTTCAGCATCCTCCTGTATCTTGCTGATACTCGAGTAGGTGTGGGGAGTGAGTGCTGACTAGGACTTCCCCACACCACTTTAGTTCATTGCTGCTGAATATGTATTGAAGTTCAGCATTGCCACTCTCAAGGCCCACTGACACCACCTCTGCAAAATCAGAGTGCTGACCTACACTAGCTTACACTGAATAGAGGTGGAAATTTAGCTTACTGCTAGACCCTGTTTCTATTACATTGGTAGAGAATGTAGAGTGCTGGGTAGCACTGCCTGGTACTATTTTTCTGCCTTTTTTCCACTGAGTGGGTTCAGGAGTTTAACTCACTGCTTGGTCCTCCTAGCAATGGAGGGGGAGAAATTGATGTAAGAAGTTTTCCTTTTGGTGTTTGGCTAGAGTATGAAAGATATTTTTTAAAACTTTTCTGCTATACCACCTTTTAACCAATCCTTTCACTACAGGTAACAGGATTTTATTGATTTTTTTTTGTAGGTGTTTATTGTATGTTCCACATTTCACACTTTTTACACTGTTCTATAACAATATGTGAAAGCCTAAAGGAAACCCAGGGAGCTCCCACTATATTATTCATCAAGTTCTAAAGTCCCTAGGCAGTTTGAATTGTTCATCCTACTTCTCAGTCTTTCTATGTTTGTTTGCTATGTCCAGAGTTTTTAGTTGTAAGAAGGAGGGCTAGCAAGAAACTGGGTGACTGTGTTATCTTGGCTGGAATCAGAAATCAGAAATCTGAGTTTTAAACAAACTCTCCAGATGATTCTGAGGTATACTTACATTTGAGAACCACAGCTTTGCCTGGTCTCCCTACCTGTCCTTCTCCACATAATGCCAATTTCAGTTTGATTTAGAAACATGGCATCCAAGTGTTGGGTGAAATTGTCAAGACTTCCCTCCCTTCCCCAAATATCTGGTTGTTGGAACCCTAAAAAGTGGTCCTGAGGCTTCAGTGTAGATGCATCCAGTGATGGAGAGCTCACCTGCAATCAAGAGGCCAGCTCTTTTGGAGAGTTATCACTTGTTCTGAGCTGAGAATTGACTCTATGTAGCTTATACCCATGCCTCTCAGCTTAGAACCTCTGTGAGATGTTGAGCTTTCACAGCACAAAAGACAAAGTCTAAATCCCCCTGAGTTCCAGCCCCCGGATCAAGGGAACTGTTTTCTGTTCTCCCCAAAGCCCAGTGGCCTCCTTGTGAATATATTCCCATTAATCTGTATCTCTCTTAAAGTACAAGACTTAAATAGAGTCTGAAAAAATAGATTATCACTGTTTTGGTATTGGATCAGTATTCCATGAAGTGAATTTTACTGAACGCTGGTTACATAAAATATTCTGAAGATAAAAAATGTCTATGGTCAAATTCGCTTGGGAAATACTGCATCTGTATTTTCCTCCAAGTCACAATGAATATTAGCATATTAGAGAATTCTGAAGTTTATCAGCAGAAGCAGCTCTTAATTTCCTTTGGCTTACAATTTCATGAATGTATTTGCATATAGAGTTTTTTTACATTAATTCAAACTAACAACTTACAGAGGAATTGGCTTTTTAGAATCCTTGTTATATAAATAAGTGGTTTTAAAATCAATTCATTCTTTCAGGTAAATATGAACTGCTTACTATTTACTAGACTGAGTACTATGAATGCTCAAACATTATGTAATGTTTGTATTTATACACTCTAGAATACATTTTTTTTTAGAACACATCTTTCTTAGATGTGTTTCTTAGAACACATCTTTTTTAGAACACATCTTTCTATTAACTCACACTGAGTTTCCAGATAGGTACAATCCGTAAACTTTGTTTATAGATGATAGTTCAAAGCCTCATCCATTTTCTTGTTTTATAATTACAATGTTTTGTTTGTTTTTGTTGTTATACACAAGTGCATAACCTTACATAAATTTTCCAATTAAACTTCTCATTGGTGTTGGCACATCACCCTAGCTTTTTCAGACCTTTTTTTTGCTACTTAATACTACTCAAAGCCCTTGTTCAATAATGAGTTATGCAACGTCGGTGCTTAATAAATGTGGTTTAACTGACTTAGCTCTAATGATATAGGGAGAATTTTATGCCCATTCACAACTAAGGTGAGTTCACCAAACTCATGCATTCATTACAGAATCAATCTTTGACTGATGATGCTGATAATGACCATATGGTATAGATCTGTAGATGGCTAAGGAAATTCTCCCTGGAGCCTGAAGGGTGGAATTAGTAAAAGACTCATATCACACTAACATTCTGTACGATTGAAACTATACCCTAGAATAATGGTAATGGCAGTAATATAATAAGGCCTTAAATTTAGACAGCACTGTACAATTTTCAAAGCATTTTTCACACCAGTTATCTAATTTGCCCTTCACATCAACCAGCGAAACATGAAGGGTAGGTAATGATTGGACTAAGCACTCGGCATCACTTCTTTCTCTTGAATATTCATATTAGAGGAGTCCACTGTAGGTTATTTGGATGAAACCTCTGCTTCTGTGTAGGACCCACTCAATGATACCACATATAGTTATAATGTAGCAGTTGCTCACATCAGATCTGTTTCAATTAAGCTTTATTTTGAATTGCCACATAATGACTACTTAATACAACTTTTGAAACTTATTGCATCCATTTGTGGTCTGAGCTTTCTCCCTTCCTCTGATTCTTTACTGAATATCATCTTTAATGTGCATTCTAGACTAACTTGATACAACTCTGAGTGGTTACCTTCACCCTTTTAGACTTCTGTTCCATTATGTTTAAAATTTTTTTTTCAACGTTTATTTATTTTTGGGACAGAGAGAGACAGAGCATGAACGGGGGAGGGGCAGAGAGAGAGGGAGACACAGAATCGGAAACGGGCTCCAGGCTCTGAGCCATCAGCCCAGAGCCTGACGCGGGGCTCGAACTCACGGACCGCGAGATCGTGACCTGGCTGAAGTCGGACGCTTAACCGACTGCGCCACCCAGGCGCCCCTGTTCCATTATGTTTAAAACATTGGATACTGAATCAGGGGAAATTGGACTAGACATAGGACCATGTATTTTCATGAGAGGCATCTCAAGGAGTGAGAGGGGGTTGACAAAGCAGAATTCTGAGCACTCCGCTGACCTAGTTAAATGAGAACAGCAATGCTTTTTTTAAATTTTAATTAGTTAGCATACAGTGCAATATTTGTTTCAGGAGTAGGCTTTAGTGATTCATCACTTATATACAACACCCAGTACTCATAGTGCCTTCTTTAATACCCATTGCCCATATAGCCCATCTATTTTACAAGTTGGGTTCCACTTCTTGGAAACAATGATGAACAAACAAAAACTCAAACTCTGGAATAGGTGATTCTTAAAATCCTTTTTTACTTTGACCTTATATGGTTTTATGACCTATAATCCAAGATGAGCAATGGTAGATTGGAAAGAATATAGGCCTTTGTATCTATAAACAATCTTGGATTTAGACACTGGGAATTACAAGCTGTGTGATTTAAAAATATATATTTTTATTTTAAGGAGAGAGAGAGCATGAGCAGGGGAAAGAGGCAGAGAGAGAGAGAGAGAGACAGAGAGAGAGAGAGAGTCTTAAGCAGATTCCATGCTCAACATGAGACTGACATGGGAGTTTGACCCCATGATCCTGGGATCATGACCTGAGCTGAAATCATAAGTCAGTGGTTCAAATTACTAATTCACCCAGGCACCAGACAAACTGTGTGAGCTTAAAAAAATTATTTAATTCACTGACTTCAGTTTTCTCATTTATAAAATGGAGATGAGTTTCTAATTAGGTTTAATGAGGGGTGTCTACTGTTTATTGAATTTTTACTCATGTCAGACAGTGTGCCAATTGTTCCACATACATTACATAATTTTTCTTAATAACACTTTTCATACCTGATATTGCATACTTTTAGTTTTTATATATCCGTATCTACCATTCCCTACCCCATGAACAGAAACTTCAAACATCTTTCAATTAATTGCCACATTTAATTTAATACAATGACTTTATGAAGTATTATTACAATGACTCTATAAAGTATTATTATCATTTCAAAGTTGGGGAAATCTAGATTCAGAAGTAAAACAATTTTGCTCAAAGCATACAATTGGTAAGTAGTAGAAGTTGGATTGAAACTCATATCTGCATGACTTCTAAGCAATAATTTTAACCTCCTTGCTTTGTAGCCATGCCAGCTGGTGTTAATGCTGGCCAGAGATTTGTCGATGCAAAATCTGTCTCATATTCTACCCCTACATGTTATTGTTACTCTGGACATGTCTCTCTAGTAACAAAGTCTTCTATTCCTTTTCTCCTTTTGCCTTCTGTATTCATGCTGCTTACTTTTGACTTGTTTTTCCCTTCTAAGATATTACTATAATTTGAAGGTACTTTCTCACACAAATTGGTGAAGCTTTGGAGTTGTGGTTGGAGTTGATTTAAGTAGAAAGAATAGCCCAAATGAATGCCTTCCAAATTTTTGTTGGGGCACTTGGAATTTAAATTTATTGTACTGGGGGCACCTGGGTGGCTCAGTCGGTTGAGCGTCCGACTTTGGCTCAGGTCATGATCTCACGGCTCGTGAGTTCGAGCCCCGCGTCGAGCTCTGTGCTAACAGCTCAAGAGTCTGGAGCCTGTTTCTGCTTCTGTGTCTCCCTCTCTCTCTGCTCCTAACCCACTCACATTCTGTCTCTGTCTCTCTCAAAAATAAACATTTAGGGGAGCCTGGGTGGCGCAGTCGGTTAAGCGTCCGACTTCAGCCAGGTCACGATCTCGCGGTCCGTGAGTTCGAGCCCCGCGTCTGGCTCTGGGCTGATGGCTCAGAGCCTGGAGCCTGTTTCCGATTCTGTGTCTCCCTCTCTCTCTGCCCCTCCCCTGTTCATGCTCTGTCTCTCTCTGTCCCAAAAATAAATAAACGTTAAAAAAAAACATTTAACAAAAATTAAAAAAAATAAAAATAAATTTATTGTACTGGGCAGAAACATTTAACTAGTTTTCAGGTGACTCGGAGTATCACTGGTGGTATTAACCCTAGTGTAGACTTGAATAAATTATGGATGACAGGTATAAAGCTGGAAGGGGAGAGGGATAGGATTGCTGAGAACTTGGCATATTATTCTCAGAACCAGGGAGGCCTGAACCATCAACAAGTTTGATAAAGGATGATTTTGTTGTTGTTGTTCTCCTTAACCATTATAACAGAACTTCATTTATATATTGTAAATAAGAAGGAAATGCAGTCTAATGAGTTTAGACTTGAGTAGTTTAGCAGTCTGTGTGGGCATTTCATTGGAAGCTAAAGGCCTGAACTTATCCAAAAATAGTTTGGATGAGTATTCTTGCAGAGGACTTCTGGAGACACAAAACATTAAGATCAATGGTGGATTTCCAATGTCAGGAACAATGAGAAGGGACACAGGGCAACAGGGCTTGATCCTGAATGCAGAAGGAAATCCATTGCTTTTATATTGGTTTGAGTGAAGGCAATGCTGGGAGTGAGGCTGGCTTTAGGCTGTTTGGTGACTGTTAATCTATCTTTGCTTGAAAGAGTTAACAGAAGATTCCTGAAGCTCTGTACCAAGATGAGGAGCCTATGGCTTGTATACCATAATTCAAGAGATTCTGGAAAGTTATTGACTCTTAAAACTTCTCCAAAGACACTAAGCCCTATGCCTAAGATTCATACCATTTGTCTTAATACCATATCTTCACAAGACCCCAGTTAAAGGAACCAAATAGAAAGGGAACACTAAAGAGCAGTCTTCAGGAGCATCTTGGGAGAAAATGAGCAGATTCTGTCAGCAGGCTAGTAAAGGACAGGGGTTGGATGTTGGATAACATGATGGTTTCAAGAGAAGTATTTACTTCCAGGGGTATAAATGTTTTACTTTCCCTGCTGCAGGTTTGGATGTCGGAAGATTTTGGCCCCTAGAAGTTCAGTGACACAGATTTTAGCTTAATATAAGAAATAGTTTTCCCAGTTAGCATGGGAGATTAAATAAGGCTAAAAATTATTTAATAGTCCTCCCACTGAAATATGGATTCTATGCCTCCATTTTTGAATCTTGGAAGACCCTGTACCTGCTTTGACCAATAGAATATGATGGAAATGATCCAATGTCAGTTTCCAGGCTTGGGGTCTAGTGGACTAGTAGCTTCCAATTCCTATCCTTTGAGCTCTCTCTATGGGTCTTTTTTAATTTGTGTGTCTTGAACACTCTGTTAGGAACTCAGAGCTATTATGTAAGAATTCTGGTTAGCCTAATAACACCACGCTAAAAAGGCCACGTATAAACACTCTAGCCTACAGTCCCAGCTCATCCCAGGCTTCCAGCAAACATAAGAGTGAAGTTATCTTATATCTCCCAGATGAGCCCATTGCCCAAAAGTGACCTCAGTCAACATCAGAAGGAGCAGAAGAATCACCAAGTGGGACTCTCCCTGAATTCCAAACCAACAAAAATGATACGGCATAATAAAATCATTGTTTTAAGTGACTAAGTTAGGAGAAATAGTTTAGTTCACAGTGATCACCATAACAGTTATAGCTATGCACAACTGAACTGGGCTACCCATACACCTGGATGTCATTGGCTTTTTTGTCACTAGAAAGGTGCAGGAAGGATATGGGTAGTAAATGCAGAGGATGTTTTAAAAGAGATTTTAGTAGCAGAAGAAAATATGTCTTTTTTAAAGTATTAGTTAACATATAGTGTAATATTGATTATTTCAGGAATAGAATTTAGTGATTTATAACTTACATATAACACCCAGTGCTCATCCCAACAAGTGTCCTCCATTATGTCCATCGCCCATTAAGCCCATGCCCCATCCAACATGTGGCCAGCAACTGTCAGTTTGTTCTCTGTATTTAAGAGTCTCTTGGGGCACCAGGTGGCTCAGCCAGTTAAACATCCGACTTTAACTCAGGTTAAGATCTCGCAGGTCATGGGTTTGAGCCCCGCATTGGGCTCTGTGCTGGCAGCTCAGAGCCTGGAGTCAACTTCAGATTCTGTCTCTCCCTCTCTGACTCTCCCCCACTCACACTCTCTCAAAAATGAATAAATGTTAAAAAAATTAAGAGTCTATTATGGTCTCTCTCTCTCTCTCTCTCTCTCTCTCTCTCTCTGTTTTTATCTTGTTTTTGCTTCCCTTCTCCTATGTTCATGTGTTTTGTTTCTTATATTCCACATATGACTGAAATCATATGATATTTGTCTTTCTCTGATTTATTTCATTTAGCATAAACACTCTAGTTCTATCCATCTGGTTGCAAATGGCAAGATTTCATTTTTTTTGATCATCAAGTAGTATTCCAGTGTGTGTGTGTGTGTGCGCGCGCGCACGCCTGTGCACGCCACATATTTATCCATTTAGCAGTCAATGGACATTTGGGCTCTTTGCATATTTTGGCTACAGCCAATAGTGCTACTATAAACATTGGGGTGCATATTCCCCCTAGAAACAGCACTCTTGTATCCTCTGAATAAATACCTAGTAGTGCAATTGCTGGGTCATAGGGTAGTTCTATTTTTAACTTTTGAGGAACCTCCATACTGATTTCCAGAGTGGCTGCATTAGTTTGCATTCCCACCAGCACTGTAAAAGGGTTACTCTTTCTCCGCATCCTTGCCAATATCTGTTGTTGCCTGAGTTGTTAATTTTAGCCATTGTGACTGGTGGGAGGTGGTATATATCTCATTATAGTTTTGATTTGTATTTCTCAGATGATGAGTGATGTTGAACTTCTTTTCATGTGTCTATAGCCATCTGGGTGTCTAGTTCAGAAAAGTGTCTATTCATGTCTTCTGCCCATTTCTTCACAGGATTGTGTGTGTGTGTGTGTGTGTGTGTGTGTGTGTGTGTGTGTGTTGAGTTTGATAAGTTTGTTATAGATTTTGGATACTAATCTTTTATCCAATATGTCATTTGCAAATATCTTCTCCCATTCCATCAGTTGCCTTTTAGATTTGTTTATTGTTTCCTTCTCTGTGCAGAAAGTTTTTTGTTTGTTTTCCTTTTTCTTTTAATCTTGATGAGGTCCCACAATAGTTCATTTTTGCTTTTCTTTCCCTTGCCTCTCAAAACATGTCAAGTAAGAAGTTGCTGCGGCTAAGGTCAAAGAGGTTTTTGCCTGTTTTCTTCCCTAGGATTTTGATGGTCTCCAGTCTTACGTTTAGGTGTTTCATCCATTTTAAGTTTATTTTTGTGTATGGTGTAAGAAAGTGGTCCAGGTTCATTCTTCTGCATGTCGCTGTCCAGTTTTTCTAACACCATTTGCTGAAGAGACTGTCTTTTTTCCATTGGATATTCTTTCCTGCTTTGTCAAAGATTAGTTTGCCATGCATTTGTGGGTACATTTCTGAGTTCTCTATTCTGTTCCATTGTTCTATGTGTCTGTTTTTGTGCCAGTACCAGACTGTCTTCATTATTACAGTTTTGTAGTACAGCTTGACCTCCGGGATTGTGATGACTCCAGCTCTGGTTTTCTTTTTCATGATTGCTTTGGCTATTTGTTTTTTTTCCTGCTTCCATACAAATTTTTGAATTGTTTGTTGTAGCTCTGTGAAGAATGGTGGTGTTATTTTCATAGGGGTTGCATTGAATATATAGATTGCTGTGGGTAGTATTGAAATTTTAACAATATTTTGTTTTCAGATCCATGAGCATGGAATATTTTTCCATTTTTTTGTGTCTTCTTCAATCTCTTTCATAGGCTTTCTATAGTTTTCAGTCTATAGATTTTCATCCCTTTGGTTAGGTTTATTCCTAGGTATGTTATGGTTTGTAGTGCAATTGTAAATGGGATTGATTCTTTGGTTTCTTTTTATGATGCTTTGTTACTAGTATATAGAAATGCAACTGATTTTGTACATTGATTTTATGTCCTGTTACTTTGTTGAATTCATGGAACAATCCTAGTAGTTATTTTGTGGAATCTTTTGGGTTTTCTGCATAGAGTATCATGTTGTCTGCAAAGAATGAAATTTTGACTTCTTCCTTGGAAATTTGGATGCCTTTTATTTATTTTTTTGTTGTCTGATTGATGAGGCTAGGATTTCCAACACTATGTAGAATACCAGTGGTGAAAGTAGGCATCCCTGTAGTGTTCCTGAACTTAGGGGGAAAGATCTCAGTTTTTTCCACATTGAGGATGATATTATCAGTGTGTCTTTTGTATATGACCTTTATGATGTTGAGCTATGTTCCTTCTATCCCAACTTTCTTGAGGGTTTTTACCAAGAAAGGATGCTATAGTTTGTCAAATGCTTTCTCTGCACCTATTTAGAAAATCATGTGGCTCTTATCCTTTCTTTTATTAATGTTATGTATCATATTGATTGATTTCCAGATACGGAACCAGACTTGCATCTTAGGAATAAATCCCACTTGATCATGGTGAGTACTTCTTTTAATGTATTGTTGTATATCATTTCTTAGTATTTTTTTGATAATTTTTGCATCCATGATATCAGGGAAATTGGTCTGTATTTCTCCTTTTTTAGTGGGGTCTTTGGTTTTGGAATCAAGGTATTGCTAGCCTCATAGAATGAGTTTGGAAGTTTTCCTTCCATTTTTGTTTTTTGTAACACCTTCAAAAGAGTAGGTGTTAATGGGAGGCGATAAGATGGCAGAGCAGTATGGAGACCCTGAGTTTGTCTCATCCCTGAAACACAGGTATTTCAGGACCAAACCATTCAGAAATCCGAGGAAACTGATCTGAAGATTAACACAACAATCTGCATAACTTGATGCACAGAACTCAGTAGTTATACAGTGCAGAGTGGTAAAATGGGGTGGGGAGAGAAAATCCATGGGGAGTAGGGAGCTATTTTTATAGAGAGGAAAGATAGAGAAAGGGGGAGAGTGTGGTACATCGGGATCATGCAAGAAAAGCACTTCCCCTGAGAGTAACTGGAGAGAAAGACAGAGAAACAGTGAAAACATTCACAGGGGACTGAACAAGAAATCTCTTCCCCAAAACCATTGACAGGAAGAAAGGAGGGGGTTTCTTTTTTTTCCCCCATATATGAAGTTTATTGTCAAATTGGTTTCCATACAACACCCAGTGCTCATCCCAAAAGGTGTCCTCCTCAATACCCATCACCCACCCTCCCCGCCCTCCCACCCCCCATCAACCCTCAGTTTGTTCTCAGTTTTTAAGAGTCTCTTATGCTTTGGCTCTCTTCCACGAAAGGAGGGGGTTTCAATACCATCAGGATTCTATCAACAGTGGAGCACAGCATCTGAAGTTTTAGAGCTCATTGCCCAACTGTTCTCTGGTGAGGAAGTAGGGCAAATCCCTAGGAGCAGGCAGTGGGGTCTGAGGGGCCCATGTGCCACACGGGAGAAGTGCTTCCCCTGCTTGATGTGCATCTGGTAGAGGCCATACAGCCTCCCCCCAGGCAAAGGTTCTGACAGACCCTGGAGAACAGCCACGTTTGCTGGTATTGGGACAAAATGCGAGAGTGTGATGAATGCTGGTGTTGCTCTGTGTTGTGATTTGCAACAATCTCTGAACCTCTGACACTGTGTAATTGCAGGAATGTTACCTGGGGCAAGTCCACACCAGGCCATTGCTCAGTGAGACCCTCCTCCAGAAAGTCAGCATGGGTCCAAGTCACAGGGGTCTCTGCATAGTGGGGTTTTGAAATACAACCCCATCTGAACTAAAATTCTGGAGGGAGGTGCTACATGGCAGATGGAAAGCTTGGGCACTGACAGGGTAGAGGCAGGGAGTGGATGGAGGCCTGAGACAAAGGATGGGTGCTTAACCATGGGTCTGTGAGAGGATGAAATTCCTGCACCAGAGACTAGGGAACTGGGTGAAGCCATTTCCATCTCTCCAGTGCACGGGCATGTGTGCACGCAGGTGAGCTCCACAGTGATCTACTTGAGTATGCTAAGCAGCAACACCTAGTGGATAATGGAGCCATTACACCAAGACCCGCCCAACTGAACCCTCCAAGTCCATACCCTAGAAGACCAGTACAAGTTACCCCACCTGCTTACTATAGGAACTATAGAGGGCTTCATAGTTTCAGTTCTAGGGGAAATTGATGTATCTTCATTTGGGTTTCATTCTGTTTGCTGGTTCAACTGTTAATTTTCTTTGCTTCTGGTTTTTGTTTAAATTGTTTTCTTCTGTCTTTCTTTTCTTACTCTTTCTTGGATACAGAAAGAGAAAATTTTCTTTTTCTTTTTTTCTTTTTTAATTTTTTTAATTCTATTTCATTTTATTTTTTTTTAATTTTTATTATATATATATATATATATATATATATATATATTTACTTTTTTGTTCCTTTCTTTCCCTTTCTTCTCTATTCTACCTAGGTTCTTTCAACGAGAAAACAAAAACAGACTTAAGAGCTAGCTTTCTTTGTTTGATTTTTTATACTCTTTAATTTTTTAATTTTAATTTTTTTTACTATTTTTTTCTTCCTCTAAAATGACAAAACAAAGGAATTCACCCCAAAATAAAGAACAGAAAGAAATGACAGCCAGGAGTTAAATCAACATAGATATAAGCAAGATGTCTTAAATACAATTTAGAACCACAATAGTAAGAACACTAGCTGGGGTGGGGAGGAGCCAAGATGTCATAGCAGCATGGAAGTTCTCTGTTTCTCTCATTCCTTAAATGCAACTAGACCAGCAAGAAACCTATTTGCACATCTAGAAAATGGATCTGAGGATTAACACAACCATCTGCATAACTTGAGTCAAAGAACTTGGCAGGTATGTGGCACAGAGGTGAACTGGGGGTGAGTGAAGCCACAGAGGGTAGGGAGCTGTTTTTGTTTGTGGATAGAGCACAGAGACGGGGGGAGAGTACAGGAAAAGCACTCTCTCTGAATACAGCTGGAGAAAAAGAGAAAGAGTAGAAACACCCACAAAGGTCTGACCAAGAAAGGGAGAAAGGAGAAAGGAAAGGGTTTCAATACCATTATAACTCTATAAACGGGGGAGCACAGAGTCAGAAATTCCACAGGTTGAATTCCTAGTGGTGTTCTGATGGGAAGGGCAAATCCTCAGGAGCAGACAGCGAGGTCCAAGGGGTCCTCATGCCACAGAGGGAGAGGCAGTTCTCCTGCTGGGAGAACACTTTGTAGAGGCTGTGTGGCCTCCCCATAGGAAAAGGTCCCAGCAACCCCAGAGAACAAGCACATTTGGTGGTGTTGGTACAAGGACGTTAGGGTGTGGTGAAACCTGGTGCCAGGTGTGTGTTGTGATTTACCATTGTCCCTGAACTGCTGTTACTACACAATTGCATGAACATTTTCTGGGGCAGGCTGGCACCCAGAGTCTCTGGGTCTCTGCAGTGGCATAGTCACGTGAGTGACTTTCAGCCCCTGGCCATTGCTAGACATGACCCTCCCTGATTCAATTTTTTTTTTTTTTTGCTGATATGGATCTGTTCAATTTTCCCATTTCTTACTGATTCAGTATTGGTAGTTGATATGTTTCTAGAAATTTATTCATTTCTCCCAGATTGCCCAATTTGTTGGCATATAATTGCTCATAATATTCTCTTATTAATGTTTGTATTTCTGCAGTGTTGGTTGTGACCTCTCCTATTTCATTCATGATTTTATTAAGTTAGTTCCTTTTTTTTTTCTTTTTGATCAATCTGGCTATGGATTTATCAATTTTGTTACTTCTTTCAAAGTACCAGCTCCTGGTCTCATTGATCTGTTCTGTTTATATACATATCTATATATCTATATACCTATATATCTATATATCTATATATCTATATCTATATCTCATTGATTTCTGCTATAATCTTTTTTTTTTTCTTCTGCTGTCTTTTGGCTTTATTTGCTGTTCTTTTTTCAGCCCCTTTTGATGTAAGGTTAAATTATGTAGTTGAGACCTTCCTTCCTTCCTTAGAAAGGCCTGGATTGCTATATACTTCCTTCTTTTGACCACCTTTGCTGCATTCCAGAGGATTTGGGCTGTCATGTTTTTATTTTCATTAGCTACCATTCACATTTTAATTTCATCTTTAATTTCTTGATTAACTCATTGTTTCTTTCATAGGATGTTCTTTAATCTCCAAGTATTCATAGCTTTCCAAATTTTTTTCTTGTGGTTGATTTTGAGTTTCATAGCACTGTGGTCTGAAAATATGCATGGTATGATGTCGATCTTTTTGTACTTTATGAGGGCTGATTTGTGTCCCAGTATATGATTTATCTGGAGAGAAAGTTCCATGTGCACTGGAGAAGAATGTGTATTCTGCTGCTTTAGGATAAAATGTTCTGTATATATCTGTTAAGTCCATCTGGTCCAGTGTGTCATTCAAAGCCATTGTTTCCTTGTTGATTTTCTGTTTAGATGATCTGTCTATTGTTGTAAGTGGGGTGGTGAAGTCCCCTACTACTATGGTAATATTATCAATGAATTTCTTTATGTTTGTGATTAATTGATTTGTACATTTTGGTGCCTTCATGTTTGGAGCATAAATATTTACAGTTGTTAGATCTTATTAGTTGATAGACCCCTTAATTATGATATAATTCCCTTCTTCATCTCTTGTTACAGTCTTTATTTTTTTTATTTTTTTTTCAACGTTTATTTATTTTTGGGACAGAGAGAGACAGAGCATGAACGGGGGAGGGGCAGAGAGAGAGGGAGACACAGAATCGGAAACAGGCTCCAGGCTCTGAGCCATCAGCGCAGAGCCTGACGCGGGGCTCGAACTCCTGGACCGCGAGATCGTGACCTGGCTGAAGTCGGACGCTTAACCGACTGCGCCACCCAGGCGCCCCTACAGTCTTTATTTTAAAATCTAGTTTGTCTGATATACTTATTGCTACTCCAGCATTCTTTTGACGACCATTAGCATATTAGAGGGCTCTAAATCCCCATACGTTAAATCTACAGGTGTCTTTAGGTCTCTTGTAAAATGAGTCTCTTGTAAGCAGTGTATAAATAAGTCTTGTTTTCTTATGCATTCTGATACCCTATGTCTTTTGATTGGAGCATTTAGTCCATTGACATTTAGAGTGATTACTGAAAGATATGAATTAAATACCACTGTGTTGCCTATAGAATTGGTGTTTCTAATGATGTTCTCTGCTCCTTTCCAGTCTTTGTTGTTTTTGGTCTTTTTTGCTTTGTTTTGTCTTCTCTCCACTCAAAGGGCCTCCCTTAACATTTCTTGTAGTACTGCTTTAGTGGTCATGAACTCCTTTAGTTTTTGTTTGTCTGGGAAACCCTTTATCTTCCCTTCTATTTTGAATGACAGCCTTGTTGTATAAAGAATTCTTGGCTGCATTTTTTTCCAATTTAGAATGGTGAACATATCTACTTTTTGGCCTGCCAATTTTCTGTGGACAAGTCGGTTGTTAACCTGATCTGTCTTTCCTTATAGGAAAATAACTTTTTTTTTCCTTGCTGCTTTCATAATTCTTTCCTTGTCTGTATATTTTGTGTATTTGACTATGATATGCCTTGTTGATGGTCGTTTTTTTTTAAATCTAGTGGGAGTCATCTGTGCTTCTTGTATTTTGATGTCTGTATCCTTCCCCGAGGTAGGAAAGTTTCCTATAATTTTCTTACATAAGGCTTTTCCACCTTTTTCACTTTTCATTTTCTAGGACTACTATGATTTGGATGTTACTTCTTTTTAGTAAGTTGGTGAGTTATCTAAGTCTTTAATCATGATCTTTTGTCTTCGTTTCCTTCCTTTGTTCTGCTTCATTATTCTCCATAATTTTCCTGTATATCATTGATCCGCTGCTCTGTTTCATTCATTCTTGCCATGACAGCATCCATTCAAGATTGCATCTCAGTTAAAGCAATTTTAATTTCAATCTGACTAGATTTTTTTTTCCCACAGAAAAGGGTTATATGATGTCTTCCATGCCATTTTCAACCCCAGCTAGTATAATTATTACCATGGTTGTAAATTCTAGTTGAGACATCTTACTTTTATCCGTGTGAAGTCACTGGTTGTCATTTGTTCCTTTTTTTTTTTATTTTTTTTAACGTTTATTTATTTTTGAGACAGAGAGAGACAAAGCATGAACGGGGGAGAGTCAGAGAGAGGGAGACACGGAATCTGAAACAAGCTCCAGGCTCTGAGCTGTCAGCACAGAGCCTGATGCGGGGCTTGAACTCACTGACCGCGAGATCATGACCTGAGCCGAAGTCGGCCGCTTAACGACTGAGCCACCCAGGCGCCCCATGTTCTTTTTTTTTTAATGTTGGGGTGAATTATTTTGTTTTTTTTTCATTTTACAGGAAGGGAAAATTAGTCAAATAAAAAATTAAAATTAAAAAATTTAAACAAAACAAAAATAATATAAAGGAAGCTAGGTCCCAGGTGTGTTTTGGTCTGCTTATTGAAAGAACCTTGATAGAACAAAGAATGAAGGGAAAGGAAAGAAAAAAAAAACGTAAGAAATAATTTATTTTATTAGTTTATTTTTTCCTCCACAACAGTTTATTATCACAGCACATTTATTTGTACTATCATATTCACCTCTCTGAAATATCTTCAATCTCCACATACTCCCTTTAAATTGTGAGCTGCCAACTTATTTTAGCCCTACATTCCATTTATTTATTTATTTATTTATTTATTTATTTATTTATTTATTTATAAAATTTACATCCTAGTTAGCATATAGCACAACAATGATTTCAGGAGTACAGTCCTTAATACCCCTTACCTATTTAGCCCCTCCCCCTTCCCACATTTCCTCCAGTAACCTTCTGTTCTCCACATTTAAGAATCTCTTATGTTTTGTACCCCTCCCTGATTTTTCATTATTTTTGCTTCCCTTCCCTTGTGTTCATCTGTTCTGTGCCTTAAAGTTCTCATAAGAGTGAAGTCATATGATATTTGTCTTTTTCTGACTAATTTCGTTTATCATAACACCCTCTAGTTCCATCCACATAGTTGCAAATGGCAAGATTTCATTCTTCTTGATTGCACAGTAATACTACATTGTATATATATGCCACATCCACTTCATCCATTCATCCATCAATGGACATTTGGGCTCTTTCCATATTTTGGCTATTGTCGACTGCACTGCTATAAATGTTGGGTTGCATGTACCCCTTCAAAACAGCACACCTGTATCCCTTGGATGAATACCTAGTAATGCAATTGCTGGGTCATAGGGTAGTTCTATTTTTAGTTTTTTGAGGAACCTCCATACTGTTTTCCAGAGTGGCTACACCAGTTTGCATTCCCACCAATGCAAAAGGGATCTTCTTTCTCCACATCCTTGCCAACATCTGTTTTTGCCTGCGTGGTTAATGTTAGCCATTCTGACATGTGTGAGGTGGTATCTCATTGTGGTTTTAATTTGTATTTCCTGATGATGAGTGATCTTGAGCATTTTTTCATGTGACAGTTGGCCATTTGGATGTCTTCTTTGGAGAATTAATGTCTTTTTCCTATTTCTTCACTGGATTATTTGTTTTTTCGGGTGTTGAGTATGATAAGTTATTTATAGATTTTTGATACTCTTTATCAAATATGTCTTCTGCAAATATCTTCTCCCATTCCATCAGTTATCTTTTAGTTTTGCTGATTGTTTCCTTCACTGTGAACAAGCCTTTTAGTTTGATGAGGTCCAAATAGTTCATTTTTTGCTTTTGTTTCCCTTGTCTCTGGAGACATGTTGAGTAAGAAATCGCTGCAGCCAAGATCAAAGAGGTTGTTTTCCTCCTTTCTCCACGTAGATTTTGATGGATTCCTGTCTTACATGCAGGTATTTCATCCATCATCCATTTTGAGTTTATTTTTGTGTATGGTGTAAGAAAGTGGTCCAGGTTCATTCTTCTGCATGTCACTGTCCAATTTTCCCCGCAGCACTTGCTGAAGAGACTGTCTTTATTCCCTTGGATATTCTTTACTAGTTTGTCAAAGATGAGTTGGACATATATTTGTGGGTACATTTCTGGGTTCTACATTTTGTTCCATTGATCTGAGTGTCTGTCTTTGTGCCAATACTATACTGTCTTAATGATTACATTTTTGTAATACAGATTGAAGTCTGGGATTCTGATGCTTCCTTCTTTTGTTTCCTTTTTCAAGATTGCTTTGGCTATTCAGGATCTTTTCTGGTTCCACACAAATTTTAGGATTGTTTGTTCTGGCTCTGTAAAGAATGCTGTGTTATTTTGATAGGTATTGGATTGCATATGTAGATTGCTTTGGGCAGTATTGGCATTTTAACAATATTTGTTTTTCCTATCCACAATCATGGAATATTTTTCCATTTTTTCGTGTCTTCTTCAATTTCTTTCATAGGATTTCTGTAATTTTCGGGGCACCTGAGTGGCTCAGTCAGTTAAGATTTCTGTAATTTCAGTGCACAGATTTTTCACCTCTTTGGTTAGATTTATTCCTAGGTATTTTATGCTTTTTGGTGCAATTGTAAATGGGATCAATTCCTTGATTTCTCTTTCTGTTTCCTAATTATTTTTTTTTAAATTTTTTTTTTCAACGTTTTTATTTATTTTTGGGACAGAGAGAGACAGAGCATGAACGGGGGAGGGGGAGAGAAAGAGGGAGACACAGAATCGGAAACAGGCTCCAGGCTCCGAGCCATCAGCCCAGAGCCCAACGCGGGGCTCGAACTCACGGACCGCGAGATCGCGACCTGGCCGAAGTCGGACGCTTAACCGACTGCGCCACCCAGGCGCCCCATGTTTCCTAATTATTGATGTAAAGAATGAAACTGATTTCTGTGCATTAATTTTATATCCTGTAACCTTGCTGAATTCATGAATCAGTTCTAGCAGTTTTTTGGTGGAATCTTTTGGTTTTCCATATATAGTATCATGTCATCTGCAAGGAGTGAAAATTAAACCTCCTCCTGGCTGATATGGATGCCTTTTATTTCTTTATGTTGTCTGATGGTAGAGGCTAAGATTTCCAATACTATGTTGAATAACAGTGGTGAGATTGTACATCCCTGTCTTGTTCCTGACCTTAGGGGAAAATTTCTCAGTTTTTCCCCATTGTGGATGATATTAGTGTTGGGTCTTTCATATATGGCTTTCATGATCTCGAGGTATGACCCTTCTATCTCTACTTTCTAGAGAGTTTTTATCAAGAAAGGATGCTGTATTTTCTCAAATGCTTTCTCTGCATCTGTTGAGAGGATCATGTGATTCTTGTCCTTTGTTTTATTGATCTGAAGTGTCACACTGATTGCTTTGTGGATATGGAAACAGCCCTGCATCCCAGGTTTGGGATTTCATCCCAAACCCCACTTGGTCATAGTGAATATTTTTTTTAATGCATTGTTGGATCTGGTTGGCTAATATCTTGTTGAAGATTTTTGCATCCATGTTCATCAGGGAAATGGGTCTATAGTGCTCCTTTTAGTGGGGTCTTTGTCTGGTTTTGGAATCAAGGTAATGTTGGCTTCATAGAAACTGTTTGGAAGTTTTCCTTCAATTTCTATTTTTTGGAACAGCTTCAAGAGAATAGGTCTTAACTTTCCCAAAAATGTTTGATAGAATTCCCCTGGAATGCCACATGGCCCTGGACTCTTGTTTTTTGGGAGATTTTTGATTACTAATTCAATTTCTTTACATGTTATGGATCTGTTCAAATTTTCTATTTCTTCTTGTTTCAGTTATGGTAGTTTATATGTTTCTAGGAATTTGTCCATATCTTCCAGATTGCCCACTTTATTGGTGTAAAATTGCTCATAATATTGTCTTATTATTGTTTTTATTTCTGCTGTGTTGGTTGTGATTACTCCTCTTTGATTCTTGGTTTATTTACTTGTGTCCTTTCCTTTTTCTTTTTGGTCAAACTGGCCAGTGGTTTATCTATTTTGTTAATTATTTTTAAGAACTATCTTCTGGTTTCATTGACCTTTTTTACTGTTATTTTGGTTTCAATAATATTGATTTCTGCTTTAGTCTTTATTATTTCCTGTGTTCTGCTGGTTTTGGGTCTCATTTGCTGTTCTTTTTCCAGCTTTTAAAGGTGTTAGTTTAGATTGTGTGTCTGAGACCTTTCTTCCTTTGTTAGGAAGACCTAGATTGCTATACACTTTTCTGTTATGACTGCCTTTGCTGCATCCCAGAGGTTTTAGGCTGTGCTGTTATCATTTTCCTTGGCTTCTTTGTACTTTTTAATTTCCTCTTTAGGTTCTTGGTTATCCCATTCATTTTTTAGTAAGATGTTCTTTACTCTCCAAGTATTTGTTACCTTTCCGAATTTTTTCTTGTGTTTGATTTCTAGTTTCATAGTGTTGTGGTCTGAAAATATGCACGATATGATCTCAATCTTTTTGTACTTTTTTTTTAAAAAAATTTTTTTTTTCAACGTTTATTTATTTTTGGGACAGAGAGAGACAGAGCATGAACGGGGGAGGGGCAGAGAGAGAGGGAGACACAGAATCGGAAACAGGCTCCAGGCTCTGAGCCATCAGCCCAGAGCCCGACGCAGGGCTCGAACTCACGGACCGCGAGATCGTGACCTGGCTGAAGTCGGACGCTTAACCGACTGCGCCACCCAGGCGCCCCAATCTTTTTGTACTTTTTGAGGGATGATTTGTGTCCCAGCCTGTGGTCTATTTTGGAGAACATTCCATGTGCACTGGAGAAGAGTTTATATTCCACTGCTTTAGGATGAAATATTCTGAATATATTTGTTAAGCCTATCTGGTCCACTGTGTCATTCAAAGCTATTGTTTCCTTTTTGTTTTTCTGATGAGATGATCTGACCATTGCTGTAAGTGCTGTGTTGAAGTCCCCTACTATTATGATATTATTAACAATGAGTTTCTTTATGTTTGTGATTAACTGACATATATATTTGGGCGGCTCCACATTTGGATTAGAAATGTTTACAATTGTTATATCATTTTGGTTGATAGACCCCTTAATTATGATATAGTGCCTTTCATCTCTGGTTACAGTCTTTATTTTAATGTCTAGATTGTCTGATATAAGTATGGCTACTGTGGCTTTCTTTTGTCGACCATTATCATGATAAATTGCTCTCCATCCACTTAGTTTCAATCTGAAAGTCTCTCTAAGTCTAAAGTGGGTATCCTGTAAACAACAGACGGATCTTTTTTTGTTATCCATTCTGTTACCCTATGTCTTTTGATTGGAGCACTTAGTTCATTGATGTTTAGAGTGAGTACTGAAAGACATGAATTTTTGCCATTATGTTGCTTGTAGAGTTGGAGTTTCTGGTGGTGTTCTCTGGCCCTTTCTAGTCTTTTTTTCATTTTGATATTTATTTATTTATTTATTTATTTTAATCTTTTCTCCCTTCAGAGGGCTAGTTAGAAAAAAATTAAATTAAAAAAATATACACTAAAATAGAGTAAAATAAAGAAAATGAATTAGATTTAAAATTATAAAATTAAAAATAAAGAAACATAAAAATAAAATTTTCTATTTATGTATCCAACAAAGAGAAAGAAAATAAGAAAGAAAAAAAATAATTTAAGCAAAAACAGAATCAAAGAAAACAAATATATAAATGAACCAGTAACAAAATGAAACCCGAATGAAATTAGATCCAGTTTCCCCTGGAACTGAAACTGTGAAGCACTCTATAATCTGTACACTAAGCAGGTGGAGTGACTTGTTCTGATCTTCTAGGGAATGTGCTTGGAGGTTGTAGTTGGACTGTGCTTGGTGTAACAGCTCCATTCTCCACTAGGTAGTGCTGCTTAGTTTATGGGTGTGGAGCAGTATTCATGCCAGTTCATGGGTGTGGTGGAAATAGCTTCACCCAGTTCCCTAGTCTCTGGTGCAGGAATTTCATGCTCTCACAGACCCATGGTCAAGCACCCATCCTTTGCCTCAGGTCTCCATCCACTCCCGCCTGTATTCTGTCAGTGTCCAAGCTGTCCACCTGCCATGTGGCACTTCCCTCCAGAATTTTAGTTCAGATGGGGTTGTGTTTCAAAACCCCACTATTCAGAGACTCCTGTGACTTGGACCCATGTTGTCTTTCTGGGGGAGGGTCTCACTGAGCAATGGCCTGGTGTGGACTTGCCCCAGATAACATTCCTGCAATTGCACAGTGTCAGAGGTTCAGAGATTATTGCAAATCACAACACAGAGCAACACCAGCTTTCACCACACTCTCACATCTTTGTCCCAATACCAGCAAACGTGGTTGTTCTCCAGAGTCTGCCAGGACCTTTGCTTGGGGGGAGGCTGTATGGCCTCTACCAGATGCACATCAAGCAGGGGAAGCACTTCTCCCCGTGTGGCACATGGGCCCCTCAGACCCCACTGCCTGCTCCTAGGGATTTGCCCTACTTCCTCACCAGAGAACAGTTGGGCAATGAGCTCTAAAACTTCAGATGCTGTGCTCCACTGTTGATAGAATCCTGGTGGTATTGAAACCCCCTCCTTTCTTCCTGTCAATGTTTTTGGGGAAGAGATTTCTTGTTCAGTCCCCTGTGAATGTTTTCACTGTTTCTCTGTCTTTCTCTCCAGTTACTCTAAGGAGGAGCGCTTTTCTTGTAGGATCCAGATGCACCACGCTCTCCCCTTTTCTTTCTCTTTCTTCTCTCTACAAAAACTGCTCCCTACTCTCTTTGGATTTTCTCTCCCTCACGTCACCTCTCTACACTTCATAACTGCTGAGTTCCTTGGTTAAAGTTATGTGGATTGTTGTGTTAATCCTAAGATTAGCTTCCTAGATATTCAAATGTTTTGGTGCTTATCTAGCTGCATTTCAGAGACTATAGAAGTTCAGGGTCTCCATGCTGCTCTACCATCTTAACTCCTCCCTCAAAAGAAAATATTTCTTGACTAAGTTATTAGTTTCTAAACATGGCTACCCCTCAGAATCTCCTGGAATGCTTGTTTAGAACATAGATTCATGTCCTCTAGTGTATTAGTCAAGGTTCTCCACAGAAGCAGAACCAATAAGATGTATGTATGTGTGTGTGTGTGTGTGTGTATAGGGAGAGAGAGAGAGAGAGAGAGAGAGAGAGAGAGAGAGAAACATTTAAGGAATTGATTCACATGATTGTGGAGGCTTGATGCGTCTAAAATGTAAGGTGAGAGACCGGTATGTTGAAAAATAAGGAGAGTTACAGTTTAAGTCCATAGACAGTCTGGTGAAAAATTCCCTCTTCCTTAGCTTTCTGTTCTCTTCAGGTTTTCAACTGACTATATGGCCCTCACCCACATTATAGAAGTCAATCTACTTTACTAATAGCCCACCAAATCAAAAGTGAATTTCATGTGAAACACTCTCACAGACATGTCTAAGATAATGTTTACCAAATAATGTTTGACCTTGTCTTTGCCCAAATTGACATATAAAATTAACCACAATATCCTGTTACCCTCTGCCCCCAAGCCACATATTCCAATTCAGTAGGCCTGGAATGGGCCTGAGGAATCTGTATTTTATTTTTTAAAAAAAAAAATTTTTTTTTCAACGTTTATTTATTTTTGGGACAGAGAGAGACAGAGCATGAACGGGGGAGGGGCAGAGAGAGAGGGAGACACAGAATCGGAAACAGGCTCCAGGCTCTGAGCCATCAGCCCAGAGCCCGACGTGGGGCTCGAACTCACGGACCGCGAGATCGTGACCTGGCTGAAGTCGGACGCCCAACCGACTGCGCCACCCAGGCGCCCCGAGGAATCTGTATTTTAAACAAGCTCATCAGTTGACTATTTTTCTCATTCAGGTTTGTCACACACCACACAAGATTAACTATAAGGTTAATCCAGCCTTAAGTCTGTTAATGCATGCAAAGCTGATGCTGAAGTAATCTTGCTCAATTTCTTTACAGAAGCACCACAACCAGGCTGAGTCAGCATTGGACTTGTACATCAGAATGTTGACCCACCCTCAGCCCTGAAGTTAACCTTCCAGTTATAATCACTAGTTCAGTCCTAGTGACTTCAGCATATAAGACCAACATTTCAAATGAACATCTGGGCCAACAGGTTACTTCTCTGGCCTTTATGAAAAACCTAGGACCAAAGTTGAGGCACCTGAGTTTTTTACTTTGAAAATAAAGATTTATTGCATACAAGATAGTTTTATTCCTCCATCCAAAGTGACATGGTGTTTTCTTCTGTTAAACTAGGCCATAATTAGTCTTCTATCCTGAATGCCAACTAACTTTTCTTTGTTTGATTTTTGCTATTTGAGACATTAGAGAGAATAAGTATAATTGCTAATACTTGTTATGCATTTACTCTGTGGTCTTCTAAATGCTTTAGAATTTACTTAACACTTAAAATAGCTTTATGAAATGTGTGCTTTTATCAATCCCACTTTTCACTTTAGGAAACTGAGACACAGGTAAATGAAGTAGTTGTCCATAGTTACAGAACTAGTGAATAGCAAAACTGGGATTTGAATCCACGTAACCAGGACCTGACGTGTGTGCTTTTAATTACTATGTTAAGTTTTTCTGCTTTCAGAGACCAAATTCTACTGAAGGCATATAACCATAAATGAGTTAATCAAGCTCTACAGGTTTCTACAAGCTTTACTCTACGAGCTTCCATTCCCAGGCATAACCCACAGATCTTGAAGATTCCCAACAGCTTCTGAACAAATTGTTCAGACACCCTGACTTGTCACACCCACTATAAAGAATAAGAGAACCATATACCTTTTTAGAGTCATTTAATCCAGTAGTTCCAAGCCAGAATGATTATTAAAATGACCAATGAAACTAGTTAAAATACTGATTTTTGGACACCATCCTAAGCCTACTGAATCAGAAGCTTTGTAGGTGGGCATCTAGAACCTGTGTTTTTAACAGACTCTTCTTATGATAACCTATATTTAACAGTTGTTCCTCATTAACACTTTCCATTTTAGCCCCCTGTAAAATATTGCTACTACATATTCTTTTACCTTGTTTGTACCTTTTGATCTTTGCCACTCCACACCCTTACCAATACACATAAATTCTTACACCACAGATATGATTAAACTCAGGTCCATTCTATTAGCAGCCCCATCCTTAAGTTGACTGAAATCTCCATTTTTATAGCTTTCACCATTGGCCATGGTTCTGCATCAGAAGCCAGAGTTAACGTCTAATACATCTTTAAATAGTCCTTCATATCTTTGAGGAAAGCTATCCAATTTCCTTTCCTTTATTATTTGGGGTAAATATACTCAGTTTATTCACTGCTTCTCATATGACAGTTTTAAGCCTGTGAATCCTACTCACTACCCCTTGAGTATGTTTCATTTTATACTTTAATCCCATTTAGAATATGGTATCTTTATTGGAACAAAGTAATTCATTTTTTTTTAATTTTTTAACGTTTATTTATTTTTGAGACAGAAAGAGACAGAGCATGAATGGAGGAGGGGCAGAGAGAGAGGGAGACACAGAATCAGAAGCAGGCTCCAGGCTCTGAGCCATCAGCCCAGAGCCCGACACGGGGCTCGAACTCACGGACCACGAGATCGTGACCTGAGCTGAAGTCGGACGTTTAACCGACTGAGCCACCCAGGCACCCCAAGGGAACAAAGTAATTCATATGTGTCTGAGCATTGCTAACAACTGTTTCCTCCCACATTCTGAACATTCTAAACCTATTAATACAGCTTAAAATTGTGTTAGTGTTTGGACCAGCCAATCACCTTCTGCATTCCCAAGGGCTTGCAAACATTTGTACATATCCTTTCAAGCCTTTTTCACATTATGACACAAGTATCATCTTCTAATGTAAAGATGCTATAGTGGGATAAATAATGGCTTCCCAAAGATGTCCACAATCCAATCACCAGAACTTGGTAATCTGTTACCTTACAAGGCAAAAGAGACCCTATAAATGTGATTAAGTTAAAGCTCTTAAGATAGGATGATTATCCTGGATTATCTGGGTGGCTTCCATGTATTCAAAAGATGTGAGGCAAGAGGGTCAGAGTGAGGTAAAGATTTGATGATTCTATGCTTCTGGCTTTCAATATGGAGAAAGAGGCTAAAGTCAAGAGATGATCTATAGAAGCTGGAAACAAGGAAACAGATTCTTCTCTAGGACATCCAGAAAGTAACTCAACCCTGCCAACTCCTTGACTGTGTTTGACTTCTGACATCTAGAACTGTAAGGTAATTCCTTTAAACCACTAAGTTTATGGTAACTTGTTGCAACAACAAGAGGAAACTAATACAAACGCATAAGTTCTTTTGTAGGAACTTTAGAATGATAGAGTTGGAAGAGTATCAATAGATTATCTAATAAAACTCATGAAGACACGGAGGCTCAAAGAATAAAAGCTACTGTATCCCCCAAAGTCACACAGAAAGGAACTTACAGGTTTAGGCCTGTAAGTTAGGCAGATCTCCTTCCTGCCTTTGGGGCAGGAAGTATTTTTACTACCTTTTAGCTACCTCACTCAGAATAAGAGAGAGTTCAAAGGGTCCTAAAGGAGAATTATGGGATTGAGAAGCCTACATTTTGGAAGCATGAAAATGTGGCCCAGGGAAGGAAAGGAACTAACCTGAGGTGCCACAATGAATTGGTGCCAGAGCCAAGCCTGTAAACCCTGGTCTCTAGATTCTGTGTCTTTCTATTGTGCCACATTGCCTGTGATTAGAAACACATGTCTCATTTTCTTTAACCATTTTCTTCAGTTTTCCTCCTCTAGCTTCATTTACTTATGTAACTCTGATTAGTGAAAGGAGTTGAGGACTAGGAGTAAAAATTACTTGGCTGGTTTCTGTGCCAGCATAGTTTTTATTAGGTACAGAGCACTTTACACTTAGAAACTTTTCACTTTGAAGATGACCTATGCAAAAGTGTAGTTTGTATTAACTTTGTTGAATAGGAAAATAACATTTAAATTTAAACTCCCAAGTTTTATTTAGCACATTTTGCCTGCAGTAAATTAATGCAAATATTCTTGCTATTTGCTCCTTCT
Source organism: Leopardus geoffroyi (assembly GCF_018350155.1). Lineage (NCBI taxonomy): Eukaryota > Metazoa > Chordata > Mammalia > Carnivora > Felidae > Leopardus > Leopardus geoffroyi. The sequence goes on from NC_059343.1 coordinate 54,128,502, forward strand.
CCAAGATACTGGCTCCTTGAAATCTGATGGGAAACTAAGGTGGGGAGGTAGGTGAGCATGTGCAATAATGTAGATATGGGGAAAGGAGGCAAGACTGACTGCCTTTCTTTGGAGGATTGTATCACAGGTTCTCTAATGAGACAGTCCTAAATTCAAATCTCAAATCCATGACTTATTGGTGTGTCAATTTTAGAAGTCACTTTACTTATTTTTTTAATATATATACATTTATTTATTTTTGAGAGACAGAGCATGAGTGGGGGAGGGGCAGAGAGGAGAAGGAGACACAGAATCTGAAGCAGTCTCCAGGCTCTGATCAAGAGTTCAGCACGGAGACAAATTCATTGCCCCAACACATGAACCATGAGATCATGACCTGAGCAGAAGTCGGACACTTAACAGACTGAGCCACCCAGGTGCCCCAAATCACTTTACTTCTTTATGAGCTTCCTCATGTGTAAAATAAGGATAGCAATGGAACTTTTTATAGTTTTTGAGATTATTAAATTAAGATAGTGTACATAAAAGACTTAGTATTTGGCATAGACGAAGCACTCAAGAAATAGCAGCTGTTATAATTTTGTTGTTGTTTTCATATTGAAAGAATGACAAAGTCTGGAATATTCAAAACAAGATGATGAAGCAAGGGAAATGGCCTCATTCTTCCTGTAGATCCATCCATCAAGAGCCCAGTGTTATGGGCTTTGTAGGCAACTGGGCTCACTAGATATTTTTTTCAAGGGTCAGCCTATGGCTACAGGATACGCTAGATAGCTATAACTCTGACCTGGGAATCAGGAATCCTTGGTCCTAGGTCACTTGCTCAGTGACCATAACCTATCTATAGGTTTTAATAGCCTGTATAAATAAGAGAACACATTAGGTTATGAATTCATTACTTCATTTACTCACTTTAGCATACTTCACAGCTGATAACCATACCCTACATGAGAATGTTTAGGCAATGAGAAACCCTTGGATTGGTTAATGAAATGGTCAAATGTATAGATCCTTCATAGACTACTCTGGTAAATATAACGAATGGTCTGGAAGGGGAGAACAGGGGGAAGAAAAACCTTTTATTTTATTTATTTTTTTAAATGTTTATTTTTAAAAGAGAGAGACAGAGTATGAGCAGGGGAGCGCAAGAGAGAGAGAGGGAGACACAGAATCCGAAGCAGGCTCTAGGCTCTGAGCTGTCACCACAGAGACCCATGTGGGGCTCGAACTCACCAACCTCAAGATCATGACCTGAGCCCAAGTCAGACGCTTAACCGACTGAGCCATCCAGGTGCCCCATGGGAAGAAAAACCTTTTAGAAGGTTGAGGTAGGGGTCCAAGTAAGTAATTATGAGGATTTAGCCTCAGAGGCAGGACCACAATATAGCTTGTCAACAACAATGTAAGCACTGGGCCATGTGACTGATTCCCCCAAGACGTATTTTCAGAATGAGTTGATCTCATTGTGTATATCTCCATATACTTCTGTGTCACTTTTGCACTTTTAGTAAATGATGTCAGTGATATGACACACACTGGGAGGTTTGTTTTCAGAACTGTGAAAACCATGGAGTACTTTAGCTTGCAGCCAGCTGTCATCCTTGCTTCTCCTCAGAGAAATTCAAAACGTACCATACTTTGAACAAGTTTTTTGAGGAAGGCCGATATGTGTGAGGTCAGGGTGGGAGAGTGGAGATTATGATGAGGAACACGTTAAAGGATGCTACATTTGTTTTCCATGCTAATAAACACCTAGACACATTTGTCACCAACACATATTGACAATTGTGCTCTTCTTCAGCATTATAAGATAGCAATATATTTTAAAATTTATCTTTAAGAATTTTAACATTTCATGATTATTAAATAAATGTATTTTCATTGTGGAAATTTTATAAAGCACAGAATACTAAACGCTTATAACAAATATTTATTGAATGCTAACACAGTGTAACAGGCCCCATGCTAAGCACATTGCATGTATTTACATCATAGCAGCTCTGTGAGGTAAATATTTTGAAGTTCTCCAAATTTAGGTGAGACAACTGAAATTCAAAGTGACTTACTCAAGATCACACAGCCAATAAGTGATGGATTCAAGGTTCATTCATCTGAACCTAAAGTTTTTGTTAATTTTTAACTTTTTTTAATTTTTAAAATATTTTTCAGCTTTTTTGAGATGTAATTGCCAAGTGAAAATTGTATATACTTCCAGTGTACAACATGATATTCTGATATATGTATATATTGTAAAACGATTACCACAATCAAGCTAATTTAAAAATTTTCAGGTACATGGGGCACCTGGGTGGCTCAGTCGGTTAAACTTCCGACTTCAGCTCAGGTCATGATCTCACGGTCCGTGAGTTCAAGCCCTGCGTCAGGATCTGTGCTGACAGCTCAGAGCCTGGAGCCTGCTTCGGATTCTGTGTCTTCCTCTCTCTCTCTGCCCCTCCCCTGCTCATGCTCTGTCTCTCTCTGTCTCAAAAATAAATAAAAAACATTAAAATTTTTCAGGTACACAATACTGTATTATTAACTATAGTCAACATGCTATGCATGAAATCTCCAGAACTTATTCATCCTACATAAATGAAACTTTGTGTCCTTTACCAACATCTCCCCATGTCTTCCCCTTAGCCTCAAGAAATGACATTCTACTCCCTGTTTCTATGATTTCAACATTTTAATTTTATTTTTTTTCCTTTCTTTCTTTCTTCCATTACTTTTTTATTAAGTTTCAAGTCTTTATTTTATTTAAATTATAGTTAGTTAGCATACAGTGTAATATTAATTTCAGCTTTTAAATTTAGTGACTCATCACTTAAAAACAACACCCAGTGCTCATCAGAACAAGTGCCCGCCTCCATACCTATCATTCATTTAACCTTTCCCTCCTGCCCCACCTCACTCCAGTAACCCTAAGTTTGTTTTCCTCTATAGTTAAGAGTATGTTTTATGGTTTGACCTTCTCTTTCCCCCCTATGCTTACCAGTCCTTTTTCTCAAATTCCACATATGAGTGAAATCATATGGTATTTTGTCTTTCCTTGACTGACCTAATTCACTTGGCATAATAATCTCTAGCTCCATCCAAATCACTGCAAATGGCAAGATTTCATTCTTTCTTATGACTAATATTGTATTATACACACACACACGCACACACACACACACACACATACACATACACACACCCCTTCTTTTTTTTTAATTTTTTTTAATGTTTATTTATTTTTGAGACAGAGAGAGACAGAGCATGAACGGGGGAGGGTCAGAGAGAGAGGGAGACACAGAATCTGAAGCAGGCTCCAGGCTCTGAGCTGTCAGCACAGAGCCCGACATGGGGCTCGAACTCACGGACGGTGAGATCATGACCTGAGCCGAAGTCGGATGCTTAACCGACTGAGCCACCCAGGCGCCCACACACCACTTCTTTACCCATTTTTTAGTCGATGGACATTTGAGTTCTTTCCACAATTTGGCTGTTGATACTGCTGCTATAAACATTGGGGTGTGTGTCACTTTGAATCAATGTTTTTGTAACTTGCGTAAATATCTAGTAGTACAATTACTGGGTCATTGGATAGTTTATTTTTAACTTTTTGTGGAGTCTCCATATTGTTTTCTAGTTTGCACTCCCACAAACAGTGTAAAAGGTTCCCCTTTCTACACATCCTTACCAACACCTGTTGTTTCCTATATTGTTAATCTTAGCCATTCTGACAGGTATGAGGGGATAGCTCATTGGAGTTTTGATTTGTATTTCCCTGATGATGAGCAATTTTGAGCATTTTTCATGTGTATGTTAGCCTTCTGTATGTCTTCTTTGGAAAAAATGTATGTTTATATCTTCTTCCCATTTTTCAATTGGGTTATTTGTTTTTTGGATATTGAGTTTGATAAGTTATTTATACATTTTTGATACTAGCCTTTTATAAGATAAGTTATTTTCAAATATTTTTCCCATCACAAAAGCTGCCTTTTTTAGATTCCACACATAAGTGAAAACATGCAGTATTTGCCTTTCTTTGCTTGGTTTATTTCTTTTAGCATAACATACTCCAAGTTTATCCATGATATCATAAATGGCAGGATTTCTCTTTTTTTTTTTTAAGGCTGACTAGTATTTCAATGTGTGTGTGTGTTTGTGTGTGTGTGTGTGATTGTGTGTGTGTATCACACTTTATTCATCCATCAACAGACATTTACATTAATTTCATATCTTGACTCTTGTAAATAATACTGAAGAGAATGTGGGGGTGCAAGATATCTCTTAAACATATTCATGTCTATACCTACAACTTGGATTGCTGGATAATATGGTATTTTTAGTTTTAATTTTCTGAGAAAACTTCATTACTGTTTTCTGTAGTGGCTGAACTAATTTACAATCCCATCAACAGTGTGCAAGGGTCCTTTTTCTCCATATTTGTGTCAACACTTCTTATTTCTTGTCTTTTTGATAATAGCCATTCTTTTTTTTTTAATTTTTTTAACGTTTTATTTATTTTTGAGACAGAGAGAGACAGAGCATGAATGGGGGAGGGGCAGAGAGAGAGGGAGACACAGAATCGAAAGCAGGCTCCAGGCTCTGAGCCATCAACCCAGAGCCCGACACGGGGCTCGAACTCACTACCGCGAAATCGTGACCTGAGCTGAAGTCGGCCGCTTAACCGACTGAGCCACCCAGGCGCCCCGATAATAGCCATTCTAACAGGTGTGAGGTGACATCTCATTGTGGTTTGATATATGGTTTTGATGTATGGTTTCATACATAGAGAAAAACCCACTCAATACTGCACCATCCAGGAGGAACCACCGCTAATGTTATGGCATATTTTCTTCCAGTCTTTCCATATGTATTTAAAAATATTTAATTGAGAAAAATACTTTTAAAGGAAAGTGAAACTTTTCACTGACTGAGCGAAGTATTTAAGGAGGTGAGTGAAATTACTGTATGTAATGGATGATCCATTATAAAACTGAATGATTGGGACTACATCAAAATAAAAAGTTGTAATGTGGTGTATCATGACTGATATGCAAATAGTGAACCACCCTTGCAGCCGGGGAATAAATCCCACTTGATCCTGGTAAATGGTGCTTTTAATGTACTGCTGGACTCATTTTCCTAGTATTTTATTGAGAGTTTTTACATCAGTGTTCATTATGGATATTTCCTGCACTTGTCTTTTTTTAGTGGGGTCTTTATCTGGTTTTGGTATCAGGGTAATGCAGGCCTCATAGAATGAATTTGGAAGTTTTCCTTCCTTTTTAATTTTGGAATAGTTTGAGAAGAATCAGTATTAACTCCTTTTTAACAAATATCTGGACCAGGACATTTGTTTGCTTGAATATTTTTTTTATTACTACATTAAAATGAAAGGATAAGAACCACATGATGCTTTCATTAAATGCATTGAAAGCATTTGACAAAGTGCAACTTCCATTCATGATAAAAGCCCTCTACAAAGTAGGATTAGAAGGAACATACCTCAACATAATAAAGTCCATATTATGAAAAACCTACAGATAATATCCTCAGTGGTGAAAAACAGATCTTTTCTTCTGCAGTCAGAACAACACAGGATGTCCACTCTCACCACTGCTATTTCACATTGTACTGGAGTCATAGCCTCAGCAATCAGACAACACAAAGAAATAAAGTGCATCCACAAATTGGTGCAGCCACTCTGGAAAGCAGTGTGGAGGTTCCTCAGAAAATTAAAAATAGACCTACCCTATGACCCAGCAATAGCACTGCTAGGAATTTACCCAAGGGATACAGGAGTACGGATGCATAGGGGCACTTGTACCCCAATGTTTATAGCAGCACTCTCAACAATAGCCAAATTGTGGAAAGAGCCTAAATGTCCATCAACTGATGAATGGATAAAGACATTGTGGTTTATATACACAATGGAGTACTACATGGCAATGAGAAAGAACGAAATATGGCCCTTTGTAGCAACGTTGTTGGAACTGGAGAGTGTGATGCTAAGTGAAATAAGCCATACAGAGAAAGACAGATACCATATGTTTTCACTCTTATGTGGATCCTGAGAAACTTAACAGAAACCCATGGAGGAGGGGAAGGAAAAAAAAAAAAAAAAGAGGTTAGAGTGGGAGAGAGCCAAAGCATAAGAGACTCTTAAAAACTGAGAACAAACTGAGGGTTGATGGGGGGTGGGAGGGAGGGGAGGGTGGGTGATGGGTATTGAGGAGGACACCTTTTGGGATGAGTACTGGGTGTTGTATGGAAACCAATTTGACAATAAATTTCATATATTAAAAAAAAAGAAAAGAAATAAAGTGCATCCAAATCGGAAAGGAAAACATCAAACTTTTGTTTTTTCAGATGACATGATACTGTATATAGAAAAGCAAAAAAACCAAAACAAAACAAAACAAAAAAAAACTCCACAAAAAAATTGCTAGAACCTATACACGAATTCTGTAGTCACATGATATAAAATCAACATGCAGTAATCTGTTGCATTTCTATACAACAATAATGAAGCAGGGGCACATAGGTGGTTGAGCTACTTACTCTTGGTTTTGGCTCAGGTCATGATCCCAGGGTAGTGGGATCGAGAGCCACATCAGGTTCTGCACAGAGCATGGAACCTGCTTGAGATTTTCTCTCTCTCCCTCGGCCCCTCTCCCCCATTCACACTATCTCCCTCACTAAAAATAAATGAATGAATAAACAAATAAATAAAAACTAAATAATTACATAAAACAATAATGAATCATCAGATAGAGAAATTAAGGAATCAAATCACTTCCATTTACAATTGCAACAAAAACAATAAGATGCCAAGAAAAAAAAATTAACAAAAGAGGTGAAAGACCTATACTCTGAAAACTATAAAACACTGATGAAAGTAATTGAAGATAATACACAGAAATGGAAAAACATTCCATGCTCATGGATTGGAAGAACAAAAATTGTTAAAATGCCTATATTACCCAAAGAAATCTAAATATTTAAAGCAATCCCTATCAAAATACCCAGCATTTTTCACAGAGCTACAACAAACAACCGCAGATTGGTATGGAACCACAAAAGACTCTGAATAAAAAAGAATTTTGATAAAGAAAAACAAAACTGGAGGCATTACAATTCTGGACTTCCAGTTATATTCCAAAGCTGTTAATGATCCAGACAGTATGGTACTGGCACAAAAATAGACACATTGATAAATAGAACAGAATAGAAAACCCAGAAATTAACCCACAGCTATATGATTAACTAATTTTTGACAAAGCAGTAAAAAATACCCAGTGGGAAAAAGACAAAAAAGACAGTTTTTTCAATAAATGGTGTTGGGAACCTGGACAACAACATGCAAAAGGATGAAACTGGACCACTTTCTTAAAACATAGATATAAATAAGTTTAAAATGGATGAAAGACCTAAATGTGAGACCTAAAACCATACAAATACTTGAAAATAACACAGGCAGCAACCTCTTTTATCTTGGACACAGCAACTTCTTACTAGACATGTCTCCTGAAGCAAGGGAAATGTAAGAAAAATAAACTATTTGGACTTCATCAAAATAAGAAGCTTCTGCATAGAGAAGAAAATAATCAACAAAACTAAAAGGAGAACTTTGGAATAGGATAAGATACTTATAAATGATATGTCTCTTAAAAAATTAGTATCCAAAACGTATAAAGAAATTATCAAACTGAACACCCAAAAAACAAATAATTCAATTAAAAATTGGAAAAAGACATAGACATTTTTCCAAAGAAGATATACAGATGGCTAACATACGCATGAAAAGATGCTTAAAATAACTCATCATCAGGGAAGTACAAATCAAAAATACAGTTAGATATCACCTCACACCTATCAGAATGGCTAAACTTAACAACACAGTAAACAACAGGTGTTGGCAAGGATATGGAGAAAGGGGAACCCTCTTATGCTGTTCGTGGGAATGTAAACTGCTAGAGCCACTCTGGAAAACAGTATGGAGTTTCCACAAAAAGCTAAAAATAGAACTACTCAATGACCCATTAAATGCACTACTAGGTATTTACCCAAAAGTTACAAAAAAAATTGATTCAAAGGGGCACATGCACCACAATGGTTATACCAGAATTATAAACAATAGCCAAATTATGGAAAGAGCCCAAATGTGTATCAACTGATGAATGGATAAAGTTGGCATATATATATAATAATATTCCACATACAATTGTATTATAAATGGAATATATTTAGCCCTAAAAAGAATGAACTTTTGTGTGGGGAATAAGCTTAGGAATTCCCTGAACTTGCACCAATGGGTTAACAAGGCATAAAGGATTAGAAATCCATAAGATGCTCACACCCAAGTTCGGGTAAACAAGTTTAGGTAAATAGGTATAGGTAAGGTGGGGCAAAGGCCCCAGTATAGGACAAAGGTATATGAGGTAAACAAGATTAGCTATTTAGGGCAGGAATGCCTCCACCCCCAACTTAGTACTATAGCAGAAAGCTGCTTTCACAAGGAGGAAGGACCAAATTAGGTAAACAGATAAACAGGGTTTATAGACTGCTGTGGGGCAAAGTTGCCCAGAGAGGAGCTAATTAGCAGAAGAAAGGTGCCTTGTTGACCCTGAGGTAGCATGCTCTGTCTTTCTTGTCCCCTAGACCAGTTTAGGTAAGCAGAGGTGGTGCCTCACATCTTCTGTAAACAACTTCCCGCCTGGTGCCAAGATTTTGTTTTGTATTAACCCAAACCCCTAAACCCGCATATCGTCAAAACCCTCTTTCCCTCATGCCCATGAGTTAATGTTCACTGTTAATTGTCTCTTTGTGCACGTTCATCACCATGTTTGTAAGCCTTCTGATCCTAATAAAAACTGAGCAAGGACACTTAACTGGGGCTTTTGTCTTCTCCTGGACATTAGCCATCTCTTGCATTTTAATTCAGCATCCTGCTTTCCTGCTGGACAAGAAAGAACTCCAAACCCAGAGTCTACAACACTCTTGCCATTTCAAGGACATGGATGGAGCTAGATAATATTATGCTAAGCAAAACCAGTCAATCAGAGAAAGACAAACACTGTATGATTGCACTCATATGTGGAATTTAAGAAACAGAACAAGTGAACACAGGGCCAATAAAAAACAGAGAAACCAGTAAGGGACTCTTAACTATAGAGGACAAACTGATGGCAACCGTAAGGGAGGTGAGTGGAGGGATTGTGTTAAATAGATGATGAGTATTAAGGAGAGCACTTGTGATGAGCACTAGCTGTTGTATGTAGTGATGAATCACTAAATTCTAACCCTGAAACTCATATTACACTGTATGTTAACTAACTGGAATTTAAATAAAAACTTAAAAAAAAGACATATCAGGAAAGCAGTTATATGGCTTATGGCCTGAACCTGAATCTCTATGGCCTAGCTGCATTTATATTCTGCCTTTGCTACTTCCTAACTGTGAATCTGAAGGTAAACTACTTAACTTCCCTGTCTTTCAGTTTACTCCTATATAAAATGGTGGTGGTGATGGTGATGATGATGATTGTAATAAATACATTTGCACTATAGGATTAGTGGGAAAGTCGACGTGTTAATATGTGTGAAATATTTAGAATGATATCTAGAACAAAATAATCCTTCCATTAATGATATTTGTTATTTCAAAATATATTTGCTTGTCTTATTTTTATAATTTGTTCCATTAACAATTAAATATAGATGATATATAAATAGATATAGATAGATTTAAAGATCTATATATCTGGAAATATAGATACTAGAATTGAGGAGATTCTAACATGTCCAGTGTAACCAAAGCCTGAGTTAGTGTGCATGAGAATGAAAAGGTAAGGTTGGGTTCAGGTCATAAAGGACATTATATTTATGTCACAAAAAAGTGTTTATATTTTACCCTATAGGAAATGGGGAGTCATGGGTGGATCTTAAGTAGAAAAGTGACATGATCAGATTTGTGTACTCAGAATACTCTGATTCCAGTGTGGAGTATGGACTGGAAGGGAGAGACTGAAGACAGGCGACCAGGTAGGAAGCTGTTGAAGAGATACAGGATAGAAATTACAATACCTAACCTCAGGCAGTGGTAGAGTATCAATGAGGGTATAGATTTATGAAGTTATCACACTCCACAAGTCTTGATTTTTGATTGATCGTGCATAAATGGGGTTGGTGAAGAGTGAAAGAAGAGTAGAAGAACTCAGAAATGGAAATCTCTTGACTCTTCCAATGCTCTTATCATTTCTCTAAGCTATTTACATAACTTTTCCTTGCTGCTGCCATTAGCTTGTGCTAGACCTGGAAGCATGGAAGCATGGCACAGGGACTTGTTCTCTCAGTGAAATATCCTGAGTATTCTGTTTGTCTCTATTATTATATTGTGGGATTCTAAGCTTGAAGGGAAACTTCTCTCTTTTCTCTATATCCAGGGATGCTCATTTATAGAAGCATTCCTGGATGTTGGCCTTCCCTTACCCAGGAGCACCCGTGGCCCTTGACACAGTCACAAGGATTGAGGAAGGTGCTGAGAGCTCTCTGTTGCTTAATGTTAAAGTTCTATGGGACTCCTTTCTGTGTCTTCATGGGAAGTCTCTGCAAATACTGTGTGATCCCAGCCATCCTGGGGCTTTGTCCAGAGAATGCTCTTGGCTGAGCCTGTATGCCGTCCATTTCTAAACTTTGTATATTTCGAGGGAAATCTGATCTGGCCTCTTCTGATTCATTTACACTTAAATCATCCAAAGACTGTTGTAAGAGTGTACTCAGCTCCAAAAATGTCTCATAAGCTTTGGTTATAAAACTTCCTAAGATTTTGTGGGCTAGAATTCTTATACTCCCTTTTTCTTTGAAACAAGATGTTGTGATTTTGCCAAGAGTAAATGGATTTCCAACCTCAAATAGGTTGTGTTTGGTTCAAGAGTCAGAAATCATGAAGCTCAAAGATTAAAATACATCCTTCAGGAACTGGCAATAATTAACCCCAGGGGGATGGGATAAAATGATAAATCTAAGAGTCTCTGGAAAAAGAGAAGACAAGAGGAATGCATTCTACACTTTTGACTCAGTGTCCAAAAGCTTCAGAACTTTTGTCCTATAACTGGAGAAATGGGCCATGAGACAGCACATTCCTATAAGGTACAAGCAAAATTAGGCAGAAAAATAACTTTCATTTTGAACAAGTGCCTGCCAGTTTACAGATTTATTTTCACGGTTTTTCCTCTCATTTAATCTTCTGATATTCCCTTTGGAACAGAGGAACAGAATGAGGTTCAGAGGAAGTGAAGTGACACAGAACTGATCTACATCCCAATCAGGAATTCTCTTTAATTAACTTCATACTGCAATAGACTAAGGAGAAATAAGATGTAGCCACTTAGATTGAGAGCTGACAGTCAAGAAGGCAACTATGAAATTTCCTAAACAAAATGGGGCATATGAAGTAGAAATACCTTGTAATAAAAATTACTTAGAACACTAGTTAAATATGCAGATAACTATACCTCTTCTTTGAAAATTCTGATTTACTAGTTCTGAGTTGCGATTCAGGAATGTGTATTTTAACAAGTTCACCAGATGATTCTCATTATCAGAGAAGTTTGGGAAACACTGGACTAAAGAAGCCCCAACTTCAACTTAACTGAGTTCACTTTTTTCCTGTCTCCAACTCAGTGAAGACTTGAGATAGTGGCTGAGAGGAGGCTACAAGTTTAAAAATGACAATACAAGGCTTTCTAATGTACATAGTTCCTCATGACAGAGATTACTGGTACTATTGCTACTCATGAATATCCATATTTTTATCTTTTTTTTTCTGGGTATAAATTTCCCAACTTCCTTTGCCTTTGGGTGCAGCCATATGACTGATTTTAGTCAATATGAGAAGTAATGCATATCATTTTGAAGTTTAATCCTAACAAACTTCCCTGTGCAATCCTCTTTCACGTTTCCTACCTGACACCTGAATGAAGAGTACTCCAAGTACCAAGAAGAGTGTAAATCTACAAGATTGAATGTGTCTGCACCCCTGATGACTATGTAGAGCACAGGTCCCACGAAACTGAATTAGATTGTAAAATAAGTGGGGGGGGGGGAAGTATTTTGTTTTAAGCAACACATTTTAAAAAATATTTATTTATTTTAAGAAAAAAAGAGAGTGCTAATTGGGGGAGAAGGGCAGAGAGAGAGGGAGAGAGAATCTTAAGCAGGCTCCATGCTCAGCACAGTACTTGATTTGGGGCTCAATCCTCCAACTTTGAGATCATGATTTAAGCCAAAATCAAGAGTTGGTCACTTAACTAACTGAGCCACCTAGTGCTTCTTAGGCAACACATTTTTAAGGTTATTGTAGTTTCTTATCACAGCAATTAATCTACCTGGGTTAATACAACATCCATCATCTCAAATGAAAATCCATTATCTCAGCTGAGATTCACTGCAGTCTTGTGACATAGAGATATCATTCCTATTTTGTAGACAAGAAAACTGAGTCTCAGGGAAGAGGTTTTTGCTTACCAAAGTGCTTAGATAAAAATAATAAAACTGGGATTAAAAAACAGTTTACCTAGGGGTGCGTGGGTGACTCAGTCGGTTGATCATTTGACTCTTGATTGCAGGTCAGGTTATGATTTCATGGTTTGTGGCAAAGAGCCTCGAGTTGGGCTCTGTGCTGACAGTATGGAACGTATTTGGGATATTCTCTCTCTCTCTCTCTCTCTCTCTCTCCTTCTGCCCTTCTCCCCTGATGGTTCTCTGTCTGTCTCTTAAAACAAATAAATAACATTTAAAACTAAAGGTACACCTGCCATATGTTTGGTATTTTAAGGAATGTCATTCAATTCAAACTTATCCCAAATGGGCTAGGGTAAGTGATGAAAACAAGAAAGGCTACTGAAATCCTATATTTTCTTTAGAGCAATGGTCCAATGAGATCTCCACCAATACCTACTACTAAGAGTTGTCTTTTGCTTCATTGAAGTCCCATGTGAAATTTGTTCATGCATCTCTTAGAGCATGTTTTTTTTTATTCTTTCTCCAATTTTTTATTTAAATTCCAGTTAGTTATCATACAGTGTAATATTAGTTTCAGATCTAGAATTTAGTGATTCATCACTTACATATAACACCCAGTGCTCATTACAAGTTCCCTCCTTTAACACCCATCACCTTTTTAACCCATCCCCCAGCTCACCTCCTCTCCAGGAACCTCTTACAGCACATTTAATATTTTGTTTGTTTTACAGTCGTGTATTTATCCTGTAACAATTATACTCATTATTTTCCATACTTTACCAGAATTTGAACATCTCAAAAGTTAAAATATATCTTACTCATTTTTCTGTACAATTTTCAGCTTAGTGTCAGGCACAAAAGAATCGTCTTCCAATATGTGTAGAGTGTGAATACTTAAGCATGCACAGGCATGAATATGTGTGTATGTTGGCATGTGTTGTGTGTGTGAGAGAATGTATGCATTTTAGAGGTATATAGGTCTTGATGGGAGTAAACGTGCATCTGTATGTGTTAGAACACTGTGGAGTAAAGTGTATGTATGCATGTCAGTGTGTGTATTGAGAATATGTAAACCTGTATGTGAGCTTAGGGGTGAGGCCTGGATAATTTCTGCCTTGGGCCTGGATAGGAAGGAGACTTTGTGCTTGCTGAGATAATTCTTTGACTAAACCAGAGGATTTTATGGCTGCTGTTCAGCACTGAAGGTGCCAAAAACCAGCTCTAAAGACACTTCCAAAGTCTTTGGTGGTGTTCTTCCACAGAGAAATGTATCACAAAGCAAGAGATCAACAAAAATGAAGTCAGAAAGTTCACAATGAAGCCCTTACTTTCCTTTTATGTGACATTTTCTTTGCCCCTCTTTCTACACCCAACCCCTAAGGCCCTCAAGTTGAAGCAGATCTCCTGGAAATAAGGAAGATGTCTACTAAGTATGGATGGGCAGATAGACACCCAAGAGACTTGCTTCCAAAACTAAAGATTCTCATGTTCTCTTTGGCTATTTCTAATTTCTTGATACTACCACTAATATGCTCCAGGAGCATCTAGAATTTTTTAAAAACCTCTGACCTCTGAGGTATAGAGCAGTTGGGCTGGGAGGATAAAAGCAATCTGACAAGAACTCCCTTCTTTTTGCTTCACAAAATCTATAAATCTATTTATAACTAGACCTATTTTTCCATGACTCTTTCTGTTACAATGGAGGAAGTGTTTCTTATATTATCTAAAGCTATTTTTTCTACTTGTATTTTGGGTCCTAGACCTTCCAACATTACCAAAGATTCCACATAGTCAGTTTTTACCCATGCACCAGTATCTACCCATATGCTCAAGCAAAAATATTAAAAGCCATCTTTACTCTCTTTTTCTCATCTCTTAAATCCAGCCCATTAGCAGTAAGTTCTGCCAATTATCCCTCCAGATATAGAGTTCAAATGAGTCAGTCAGTTTTTCTTTATATTTATTAGGATCATCATCTCTCATCTGGAATACTGCAATGGTTTTCTTCCTGGTTTTATTCTTTCCCACCACCCCAACCAAATCTATTCTCAACAGAACAGCTGTAATGAAAATGTCATTCTCTTACTTAACACACTTCAAAAGCATATCATTGTGTTCAAAATAAAGGTCAAATTCTTACCAAGGCATATAGAGACCTTCTATGACTGTGGCCCTGTTCTACTTCTCAAATTCCTTCTTATCCCACCCTTTATTTCATTCATTATGCTCCAAACTGCTCTCCTGATATTTTAAACTATTTTCTCCACCAAACTTTTATCCTTGATGACTTCTATGCTTGGAGTCCTCTTCCTCCACAGTTTAGCATGGCTAACTTATTTTTACCCTATAATCTCAGCTTATACCTACCACCTCAGAGTAAGGCTACCCTGGAAAACCTATTTAAAGTGTCTGTCTCAGGTCACATAAGTAGCTCAGTTGATTAAGTATCCAACTCTTGATTTCGTCGCAGGTCATGATTTCACTGTTTGTGAGTTCAAGCCCTGCATCAGGCTCTGCGTTGACAGCACAGAGCCTGCTTTGGATTCTCTCTTCTCTCTCTCTCTCTCTCAAAATAAATAAATAAACTTAAAGAAATAAAGTGTCAGTCTCAAATCTCCACCAGTACTGTGTCTCACATCCTTGTTTATTTTCTTCACACACTTGTGACCTGTGAATTTGTTATTTTGATTATTTATTTGTTTAATATCCAATTTCTTTTACTAGGCCGTATGTTTCATATGAGCAGGGACTTTATCTGTCCTATTCATTGTTGTATAGCTAGCATCTAATACAATGTTTTAGTGCATAGTAAACACTCAATAATTATATTTGAATAATATTATAGGTGTTATTTTCAAAATATCTGAATTCTTAACAAAAAAAAAAGTTAGATAATAGGAGTTTCTTCTCCATAGCAGCTAGGTTACTAACCATTTCTTGTTACCTCAAATGACTTAAATGAATAGAGTATTTATTCCACATGTATAGAAAGAAATTCTGGCAAATGAAATTATCTTAAGTTCCTTATGTTTTGAAGTTTCACTGCAATATATTTAGAATATTTCAAGGTCTTGCTTTTGACATGACACAAGCTCATGACCTTCCCAATGACAATCTACCTTATTCTCCCATTCACAGATACGTCCTTGAAGAAGAATCTGTTTTTCTTGGAAAGATAGCACCCCATTAATGATCTCTACACTCTTTTTTTTTTTTTAATTTTTTTTTCAACGTTTTTTTATTTTTGGGACAGAGAGAGACACAGCATGAACGGGGGAGGGGCAGAGAGAGAGGGAGACACAGAATCGGAAACAGGCTCCAGGCTCTGAGCCATCAGCCCAGAGCCCGACGCGGGGCTTGAACTCACAGACCGCGAGATTGTGACCTGGCTGAAGTCGGACGCTTAACCGACTGCGCCACCCAGGCGCCCCAACACTCTTTATGTTCTTACATCTTCCCTAATGATACAAGCCCTAAAACACTTATTTCCAAACTAACCCTGCTTTCTGGGAAGTTACAATGATTACCAAACTCCAAGCCATAATAGATGTCACAATTTTGTCCTTTTTGTTTTCTGACTCCATATCTTCACCTGTAATATTATCCAGAGATGATCATTTCTGATGTTGGTCTCACTGATGCATCAGCAAAGGGACAATGGATGATGGAATGAAGTATTCAGTGGGAAGCACAAATATGACTACTTGCACCCCAAGCCCACTGTGCCACAGGCCACATGGTCCTTACACTTGTATTTAATTTAAAAAGGAATCTATAACTCAGAACCAAGCAACCAATTACCACACAAAATTGTCTTTGTTTTTAGAGGTTTTTAAAATTTTTTAACATTTATTTATATGATTTATTTATTTGTTAATATTATTTTTACATTTTATTTATTTTATGTTATTTATTTATTATTTGTTTAATAGAGCACAAGTAGGGGGAGTGGCAGAGAGAGAGGGAGACAGAGAATCTGAAGCAGGCTCCAGGCTCTGGACTGTCAGCACACAACTTGATGAAGTACTTGAACTCATGGACTGTGAGATCATGACCTGAGCTGAAGTTGGATGCTTAACCGACTAAGCCCCCCGGGGCCCATTTTTAGAGCTTTAATATTTGTCATTCCCAAAGATTTCTTCCTTTGTAGTGCATTTCTCTCATCCTTCCTTCACCTCTACTCCTTACTCTACCTGCATCCTCACATAACTATTAAGGTGCTTTCCTCATAAATTAGTTGGCATTTTCTAAATTTTATATCAATGGCATCATTGTAATTTTTAATTTTTGGTCTGGAATCTTTCAATCAATGAAATTATTCTGATAATTTTAAGTGGTAGCGTGGATCTAAAGTTCACTTCTTTTAATTGTTGAGTAGTGTTCCATTGTATGGATGTACTACATTTCCCCCACACTGGACAGTTCAACCAGTTTTTTTTTTCTTTTTAATTCAAGTTAGTTAACATACAGTGTAGTATTATTTTCAGGTGTACAATACAGTGATACAACAGCAGGTGTTCATCACAAGAGCATTCCTCAATCCCCATCACCTGTTTAACCAATCTCCCCACCAATCACCCTTCTAGTATCCATAAGGTTGTTCTCAATAGTTAAATGTCTGTTTATTGGTTTCCCTTTATTCATTTGTTTCTTAAATTCGACATATGAGTGAATTCATATGGCATTTGTCTTTCTCTGACTGACCTATTTTACTTAGCATAATACTCCCTACCTCCATCCACTTCTTTGCAGAAGGCAAGAAGATATATATATATATATATATATATATATATATATATATATATCACATCTTCTTTATCCATTCTTTATCCATTCATCAGTTGATTGACACTTGGACTGATTCCATAATTTGATAAAGTTTGGTATTCAAAATATATAAATACAAACAAAAACTAAAGGACTTCATGATCACTAAACCAGCCCTGCAAGAAATTTTAAGGGGGATGCTCTGAGTGGAGAAAAAATAAAAATAAAAAACGAAGCAGCAAAGACCAAAAAGGATCAGAGAACATAACCAGAAACACCAAATCTACGGATAACACAATGGTAGTAAACTCATATCTTTCAATAATCACTCTGAAAGTAAATGGACTAAATGCTCCAGTCAAAAGACACAGGGTATCACAGTGGCTAAAAAACCGAAGATTCATCTATATTCTGCCTACAAAGGACTAGTTTTAGTTCTAAGGATACCTGCAGATTGAAAGTGAAGTGATAGAGAACCATCTATCATGTTAATGGAGGTCAAAAGAAAGCTGGGGTTAGCTATACTTATATCAGACAAACTAGATTTTAAAACAAAGACTGCAACAAGATATGCAAAAGGTAATTATATCATAATTAAGGGGTCTACATATCAGGAAGATCTAACAGTTGTAAATATATCTATATCTATATCTATATCTATATCTATATCTATATCTATTTCTATATCTATACCAATTAATCACAAACATAAAAAAATCTCATTGATAATAGTAGCATAATAGTATGAAACTTTAATACCCCACTTACAACAATGGACACATAACCTAAGCAGAAAATCAACAAGGAAGCAATGGGTTTGAACGGCACACTGGACCAGATGGACTTCCCAGATATATTTAGAACATTGCTTCCTAAAGCAGCATAAGACACATTTTTCTCAAATGCACATTTAATATTCTCCAGAATAGATCCCATAGTGGGTCACAAATCAGCCCTCAACAAGTACAAAAAGATTGAGATCATTACATGCATATTTTCAGATCACAACACTATGGAACTTGAAATCTACAACAAGAAAAATTTTGAAAAGCACTCAAATACATGGAGGTTAAAGAACATCCCAGTAAAGAATGAATGGGTCAATCAGGCAATTAAAGAAGAAATAAAAAGGTACATGGAAGCAAATGAAAATGAAAACAAGTGTACAAACACTTTGGGGTACAGCAAAGGTGGTCCTAAGAGGAATGTACATTGCAATTCAGGCCTATCTCAAGAAGCAGGAAACGTCCCAAATACAACCTAACCTTATACCTAAAGGGGCTAGAAAAGAGCAGCAAATAAAGCCCAAAGTCAGCAGAAGAATGGAAATAATAAAAAATAGAGTGGAAATATACAATATAGAAACAACAATAAAATAACAAAACAGTAGAAAAGATTAAAGAAAGTAAAAATTGGATTTTTTAAAAGACTAAACAAAGTTGATAAACCCCTAGCCAGATTTATCAAAATGAAAAAAAAGAGGACCCAAATAGATAAATTCATGAATGAAAGAGGAGAGATCACAACCAACACCACAGAAATACAAAAAATAAATAAAAATTACAACAGACTACTATGAAAAATTATATGCTAACAAACTGGAAAATCTGAAAGAAATGGAAAAATTCCTAGAAACTCACACACTATCAAATCTCAGATAGGAAGAAATAGAAAATTTGAACATGCCCATAATCAGCAAGGAAATTGAATCAGTTATCAAAAATTTTCCAACAAATAAGAGTCTTGGGCCAGATGGCTTTCCAGGGAATTCTACCAGACATTTAAAGAAGAGATAATACCTATCCTTCTCAAATTGTTCCAAAAAATAGAAATGTAAAGAAAACTTCCAAACTCATTCTATGAAGCCATCATTACTCTACTTCCAAAACTAGACAAATAACCTATTAAAGAGGATAATTTCAGGCCAGTATCCCTGATAAATTTGGATGCAAAAATTCTCAACAAGATACTAGCAAATTGAACTCAACAGTACATTAAAATAATTATTCGTCATGAACAAGTGGGATTTATTCCTGGACTGCAGAGCTGGTTCAATATTCTCAAGTCAATAAATGTGATATACCAAATTTATAAAAGAAAGAATAATAACAATATTCAATAGATGCAGAAAAAGCATTTGACAAAATACAGCATCCTTTATTGATAAAAAAAAAAGCCTCAAGAAAGTAGGGATAGAAGGAATATTCCTCAACATCAAAAAATATACAAAGAACTTATAAAACTCAATACCCACAAAATGAATAATCCAATTAAAACCGGGAAAAATACATGAATAGACATTTTTACAAAGAAGCCATACAGACTGCCAACAAACACATGAAAAGATGCTCAATATCACTGATCATCAGATAAATGCATATCAAAACTATAATGAGATATCAAACACCTTTCAGAATGGCTAAAATCAACAACACAAGAAAAAACAGATGTTGGCGAGGATGTAGAACATGGGGTACCTTCTTGTTATGATGGTGGGAATTTTTTTCCAGGCCCTCTGTAAAACAGTATGGAGGCTCCTAAAAAACTGAAAAATTGAACATCTCTATGATGCCACAATTGAACTACTAGGTATTTACCTGAGAAATACAAAATTACTAATTCAAAGGGATACATGTCTCCATATAAGTTTTGACTTCTTTAATTTCATGTTTGACCCTCTCATTGTTTAGTAGCATATGTTCAACTTCCACATATTTGTGGTATTTCTAATTTTTTTGTGGTTGACTTATAGTTCATAGTGTTCTGGTCAGAAAAGATGCATGGTGTGATTTCAATCTGTTTGTATTTTTTGAGGTCTCTTTTGTGCTATAATGTGTGATCTATTCTGGAGAATGCTCCATGTACACTTGAAAAGAGTGTGTATTCTATGTTTTAGAATGGAATATTCTGAATATATTTGTCAAGGCCATCTTGTCTGGTGTGCCATTGAAAGCCATTGTTTCCTTGTTCATTTTCTGTTTAGATGATCTGTTCATTGATGTAAGTTGAATGTTCCTTAATATGGGGAAATAAATAGACATCTGGGGGTGCCTGGGTGACTCAGTTGTTTAAGCGTCCGACTTCAGCTCAGGTCATGATCTCACTGTCCATGAGTTTGAGCCCCGTGTCAGGATCTGTGCTGACAGTTCAGAGCCTGGAGCCTGCTTCAGATTCTGTGTCTCCCTCTCTGCCCCTCCCCTGCTCATGCTCTGTCTCTCTTTGTCTCAAAAATAAATAAAAATATTATAGAAAAAAGAAATGGACATCTGGGTCAGGAAGCAGAGAACTCTCATCAAAATCAACAAAAGAAGGCCAACACCAGGAATGTTGTAATTAAATTTGCCAAACTATAGTGATAAAGAAAAAAAAAGCCATGAAACTAAAAAGACAAAAGAAATTCTTAACTTATAGGGGACAACCTATAGGGCTAGCTGGAGATTTCTCAACAAAAACTTGGCAAGCCAGGAGGGAGTGGCATAATATATTCAACAGGCTGAACAGAAAAACGTGTGCAGCCAAGAGTAATGTTTATTTTTTTCTAAATGTTTTTTTTTTTTTATTTTTGATAAAGAGACAGAGTGTGAGTCGGGATGGGCAGAGAGAAAGGGAAACACAGAATCTGAAACATGCTCTAGGGTCTGAGCTGTTAGCACAGAGCCTGATGAGGGGCTTGAACTCACAAACTGTGAGATCATGACCTGAGGTGAAGTCATATGCTTAACATACACCACCCAGGCACCCAAGACTATCATTCTGAATAGAAGGAATAGAAGGAATAGAAGGAATAGAAAGAAAGATCTTTCCCAAACACAAATTAAAGCAGTTTGTAACTACTAAATCAGCCCTGCAAGAAATATTAAAGGGGACTCTTTGAATGCAAAGGAGAGAGCAAAAGTGACAAAGAAAGCATTAGTGGAAATCTCTCCAGAAATAATGACAAACAAGAAATAAAATGACAATAAATACACATCTGATAATTACTTTGTAAATGGATTTAACATTCTAATCAAAAGGTATATGCTGTCAGAATGGATAAAATAATTTTGAAAAAGGAAGACCCATCTATATGCTGCCTACAAGAGACTAATTTTAGACCTAAAGACACCTACAGATTGAAAGACGGGGCAGAGAAACATTTATCACACAGATATCAAAAGAAAGCCAGAGTAGCAATACTTACATTGGACAAACTAGACTGTAAAATAAAGACTGTGAAAAGAGACTAATAAGGTTATTATACAATCATAAAAGGGGCAATCTAACAAGAAGATGTAACAATTGCAAATATTTATGTACCCATTATGGAGGAAACCAAATATATAAAATATTTATTAACAAACATAAAGGAACTAATTGATAATAACACAATAACAGTAAAGGACTTTACCACATTTTTAAAAATCCATTCACCTTTATATAGACATGTTTCATGTTTATGGCTGCTACAAATAAGGCTGCTATGAATATCCATGTACAAGTGATTGTATGGGAATTTCTCTTGGTTAAGTGTGTAGGAGTTAATGACTTTGTTGCTATGTTATGCAGATGTTCACCTTTTAAAAACCTGCTAAATTATTTTTTTCCTCTTCATTTCTTAAAAATTTCCACTTCTGTTGTTGTGATGAACGCCGGATATTGTATGTAAGTGCTGAATAACTAAATTGTACACCTGAAACTAACATAACACTATGTTATCTAACTGGAATTTAAATAAAAACTTAAAACATAATTCAATTAAAAAAAACTCCACTATGTATATTTTCAAAAACAACCATCCAATATAGAAAAATTAGTATAATCTTTGCCACAATGCATATACACATAAACCCATGGGATCCAGAGTTCCAATGCCAATTGCACTGACAATTATCAATATTTTATTAACCTCGTTTCATATATTTCCCTATTTTTTTAATATTTTAAAACTAATGACAAATATAATGTCCTTTCATTTATAAATTCGAGTGCCTTTTTAGAGGATTTTTTAAAAAATTATATATTTATAAATAAAAATTACATATATTTAAGGCATACAACATGATGCTTTGATATTCACAGTGAATGGTTACTATAGTCAAGCTGATTAACATAATCATCTCCAAAGTTAACTTTTTGGTGTCTGATGAGTGCATCTGAAATCTACTTTCAGCATATTTCTGGTATTCAATACAGTATTATTAACTATTGTCATCATGCCTGTACATGGGATCCCTAGGCGTATTCACCTACTTAATTGCAACTTCATACCCTTTGACCAACATCTCCTCATTTCTCTCATCTCCATATCTTCAGCCTCTTGTAACTACAACTGTACTCTCTGCTTGTATGTGTGAGATCATACAGTATTTGTCTTCTTCTGTCTGTTTGTTTTATTTAGCATAAATATTCTCCAGGTTTATCTACGTAATCACAAGTAACAAGATTTCCTTCTTTCTCATGATTGAATAATATTCCATTGTTTATATATACCACATCTTTATCCATTCATCCACTGATGAAATTTTGGGCAGTTACCTAATCTTTTATATTGTGTATAATACTGCAGTGAACACAGGAGTGCATTTCTCCTATTTCCTGATTTAAATTCTTTTGGAAATAGTCTTATAAGTGGGATTGAAGTGGGATTGAGGGATTATATGGTAGTTCTATTTTTTTTTTAATTTTTGAGGAAACTTCATAATGTTTTTTTATAATGGCTATATCAGTTTACATTACCACCAACAGTGGACAAGAGTTTCCTTTTCTTCACATTCTTGCCAACACTTGTTATATCTTGTCTTTTTGACGTCAGCAATTCTGACTGGTATGAAGTGATATCTCAAGGTGATTTTGATTTGTATTTCCATGATGATTAGTGACATTGAGGACTTTTTGATATACCTGTTCACTACTTGTATGTTTTCTTGTGAGAAGTGCCTATTCAGATTCTGCTCATTTCTTAATCATGTTGTGCACTTCACAATGCGTTGTTTGAGTTCCTTATATATTTTGGATATTGACCTCTTATCAAATGTATGTTGTGCATTATTTCCTCCCATTCCATAAGTTTTCTTTTCTGTTTATTGATTCCTTTGCTTTTTAGTTTCATGCAATCCTATTTGTCTATATGTGCTTATATTGCCTACAATTTTGAGGTCATATAAAAAGAATCGTTGTGAAAGCAATATCAAGAAGTGGTTTCCTTTGGGGTACCTGGGTGTCTCATTCAGTTAAGCATTCAACTCTTGGTTTTAGCTCAGATCATGATCTCACGGTTCATGAGATCGAGCCTCATGTCAGGCTCTGTGCTGACAGTGCAGAGCCTGCTTGGGAATCTCTCTCACCCTCTTTCTCTGCCCCTCCCCCCACCTCTCAATAAATAAATAAATAAATAAATAAATAAATAAAGGAGTGTTTTTCTTCAATTTTTCTTCCAGTAGTTTTATAGTTTCAGGTCTTACATTTAAGTACATTATCCATTTTGAGTTAATTGTTGTATATGGAGTGAGATTATTGTCCAATTTCATTTTCTTGCACGTGGAAAAACAGTGTCCCCATCACCATTTATTGAAGAGACCATCCTTTTCCCATTGTTTGTTCTTGGCACTTTTCACAAAGATCAATTGACCATAAATGTGTGTATTTATTTCTGTAATCTGTATTCTGTTCCATAATTCTATAAGTATGTTTTAACTCCAGAGCCATGCTGCTTTAATTATAACTATGTAGTATATTTTGAAATCAGTTAGTGTGATATCTCAAACTTTGTTATTTTTGCTGAAGATTGCTTTGGCTACTTGTGGTCTTTGTGGTTACATAAGAATTTTAAGATTGTTTTTTCTATTTATGTGAAAAATGCCATTAGAATTATGATAGGTATTGTATTGAATCTGTAGATTGCCTTGAGTAGTACAGACATTTTTGCAATATTAATTCTTCCAATCTATGAATACTGGGTATCTTTCCATTTGCGTCTTCTTCAATTTCTTTCATCAATGTTTTATAGTTTTCAGTGTAAAGATATTTCACCTGATGTTAAAATGATTTATAAATATTGTTTTACTTCTACTTTTTAAAAACTGAAGTATAATTAACACACAATGTAGCATTAGTTGCAGGTGCACAACATAGTGATTTCAGCAGTCAATATGTTACACTATGCTCACCAAAATTGTAGCTACCTGTATCTCCCACTAACCTTTACTAATTCACCACCTCTCTCTCACCAGTAACCATTAGTTTGTTCTCTCTATATATGGGTCTGTTTCTGCTTTTTGTTTATTTCTTTGCTTTAGATCCCACATAAAAATGAAATCATATGGTAATTTCCTATACATACATACATACATACATACCACTATTCTTTATCAATTAATCTATTGATGGACACTTGGGTAGCTTCCATACCTTGGCTATTGTAAATAATTCTGCAGTAAACTGTGGGATGCATATACATTTTCAAATTACTGTTTAAGGTTTCTTTGATTACATGCCCAATAGTGGAATTATGGGATCATAAGGTATTTCTACTTCTAAATTTTGAGGTTCCTCCATACAGTTTTCTAGTGTTTGCACCAATTACATTCTAAGTGCATGAGAGTTCATTTTTCTCCATATCCTTGCCAACATGTGTTTTTTCTTGTGTTTTTTATTCTAGCCATTTGTTTATTATTTATTTATTTATTTATTTATTTATTTATTTATTTATTTTATAGAGAAAAAGCATGGACAGGAGAGAGGGGGAGGAGAGAAAGAGAATCTCAAGCAGGCTCCACACTCAGGTCTATTTGGGGTCATCTCATTATTTAATAGTGTGTGTGTGTGTGTGTGTGTGTGTTGAGTTGTATAAGTTTTTTAGATATTTTGGATATTATCCCCTTACCAAATATATCATTTGCAAATATCTTCTCCCATTCATTAGGTTTCCTTTTTGTTTTGCTGTGCCCAGTCTTTTTATTTTGGTATAGTCTCAATAATTTCTTTTTGCTTTCATCTCACTTGCCTTAGAAAACATGTGAACGATAATACTGTCTACATTTTCTTGTAGAGGTTTCATTGTCTCAGGTCTTACATATAGTTCTTTAATCCATTTTGAATATATTTTTTTGTATGGTGTAAAAAAGTGGTCCAGTTTTTTTTTCTTTTTTGCTGGATGTAGCTGTTCAGTTTTTCCAATACCATTTACTGAAAAGACTGTTTTCTCCCCCATTGTACATTCCTGCCTCCTTTGTTGTAGACTAATTGATCATATAACTGTGGGCATATTTCTAGGCTTTCTATCCTGTTCTACTGATCTTTGTATCTATTTTTGTGCCAGTACTATACTGTTTTGATTACTATAGGTTTGTAATTTAATTGAAATCTAGATTTTGAGACCTCTAGCTTTGTTCTTTATTCTCAATATTGCTTTGGTTATTCAAGTCCTTTTTTCATTCCATACAAATTTTAAGATTATTTTCTTTAGTTCTGTGAAATATGCTATTGATATTTTGAAAGGAATTGCATTGAATCTGTAGATTGTTTGGGGGTAGTATGGACATTTTAACAATGTTAACTGTTAGAAACCAAAATCATGGTATATGCTTCCATTTGTTTGTGTCATCTTCAATTTCTTTCATCAAAGTTTTATAGTTTTCAGAGTACAGGTCATTCACCTCTTCAGTTAAGTTTATCCTGGGTATTTTATTATTTTTGGTGCAATTGTTAATGTAATTGCTTTCTTAATTTCTCTTTACGCTATTTAATTATTGGTGTATAGAAATGCGATGGATTTCTGTACATTGATCTTGTATCCTGCAACCTTACTGAATTCATTTATCAGTTGTAGTAGTTTTTTGTTGAATCTTTAGGGTTTTCCATAGAGTATGATGTCATCTGCAAGTAGTGGAAGTTTTGCTTCTTTCTGACTAATTTGGATGCCTTTTATTCCTTTTTCTTTTCTGCTGTGACTAGGACTTCAAATTTTGAATAAAATTGGTGAGAGTGGACATCCTTGCCTTGTTACTGATCTTAGGGATAAAGCTCTGCTTTCACCATTGAGTACGATGTTAGCTGTGTATTTTTCATATATGGCATTTATTATGTTGAGGTATGTTCCCTGAAACCTAGTTTGTTGAGAGTTTTTATCATGAAATGGCATTGTAATTTTTCAAATCCTTTTTCTGCATCTGTTGGAATGATTATATGGTTTTTATCCTTCCTCTTGCTAATGTGGTGTATCACATCGATTAAATTGTGAATATTAAACCACTCTTTCATCAGTGGACTAAGTCCCACTTAATCGTGGTGAATGACCTATTTATTGTATTGTTTAATTTGATTTGCTAATATTTTGTTAAGGTTTTTTCATATATGATTATCAGGGATGATTCCCTGCACTTCTTTTGTAGTGTCTTTATCTGGTTTTGATACTGTGATAATTCTGACCTCAGATTGAATGTGGAAGTTTATCCTTCTATTCTATTTTTGAAACAGTTTGAGAAGCATAGGTACTAACTCTTTTTAAATGTTTGGTAGAATAACCTGTGAAGCCATCTGGTCCTGGACGTTGGTTTATTGGGAGTTTTTTTTATTACAATTTCAATTGCATTACTAGTAATCAGTCAGTTTAAAATTTCTATTTCTTCCTGATTCAGTTTTTGGTAGATTGTGCTTCTAGAACTTTATCCATATTGTCTAGGTAGTCCAATTTTATGGCAAAACAATTTCCATTGTATTGTCTAACAGTTCTCTGTATTTCTGTAGTGTTTGTTGCTATTTCGCCTTCATTTCTGATTTTATTTATTTGAATTTTCTCTCTTATTTCCTGATGACTCTAGCTAAATGCTTACCAATTTTATTTTTTGTAAAAAAATTTCTTGTTTTTTGGGGGTAGTGTTTCATACATTCTTTACATATTTTAGATATTTACTCTTTATCAGATGTGTCATTAGCAAATATTTCCTCCCATTGCATAGGCTGCCTTTAATTTTCTTTTTTAAATTTTTTTTGATGTTTATTTATTTTAGAGACAGAGAGACAGAGCACAAGTGGGGGAGGGGCAGAGAGAGCAGGAGACAGAATCCGAAGCAGGTTGCAGTCTCTGAGCTGTCAGCACAGAGCCTGACATAGAGTTCAAACCCACGAACCATGAGATCATGACCTGAGCCAAAGTCGGACACTCAACCGATTGAGTCACCCAGGCACCTCTGCCTTTAAATTTCTTAATTGTATACTTTGCTGTGCAGCTTCTTTTTTATGAAGTCCAAATAGATTATTTTTATTTTTGTTTCCCTTGCCTCAGGAGACATATCTAGTAAGAAGTTGCTACAGCCAATGTCAAAGAGGTTACTGCTAGTTAAAACAATGGGCATAAGACATAAATAGACATTTTTCCAAAGAAGACAAATAGATGGCTGACACATGAAAAAATGTTCTAAATCACTCATCATCAGGAAAATACATATTAAAACTATAACAATATATCACCTCTTTTTCTGTCTTTTTTTCTTTGTTTTTTTTCCCTTTGCTCATTTGTTTTGTTTCTTAAATTCCACGTATGAGTAAAATCACATGGTATTTGTCTTTCTCCGACTGCCTTATTTTGCTTAGCATAATACTCTATAGCTGTCTGTCATTGCAAATGGCAAGATTTAATTCTGTTTCATAACTAAGTAATAGTCCATTATATATATATGTATATATATTATATATTATATATATATATACATATATATATCACATCTTCTTTATTCATTTATCAGTTAATGGACACTTGGGATTTTTCATAATTTGACTATTGTAGATAATGCTGTTAAACATTGAGGTTCATGTATCTTTTTGAACCAGTAATTTTGTATTCTTTGTAAAACAACATGGAGGTTACTCAAAAATAAAACTACAATTCATTAATTGCACTTCAAGGTATTTAACTGTTGATTTACTTTTTCAAGTTGAACCAAACTTGAGCACCAAGAATGCATCTCATTTGTTTACATTGTTGGATGTTGGCTGCTAATATTTGTTGTGCACTTTTTTTTTATATGAAATTTATTGTCCAAATTGGTTTCCATAAAACACCCAGTGCTCATCCCAAAAGGTGCCCTCCTCAATACCCATCACCCACCCTCTCCTCCCTCCCACCCCCCATCAACCCTCAGTTTGCTCTCAGTTTTTAACAGTCTCTTATGCTTTGGCTCTCTCCCACTCTAACCTCTTTTTTTTTTTTTTTTCTTTTTTCCTCCCCCTCCCCCATGGGTTCCTGTTACGTTTCTCAGGATCCACATAAGAGTGAAACCATATGGTATCTGTCTTTCTCTGTATGGCTTATTTCACTTAGCAACACACTCTCCACTTCCATCCACGTTGCTACAAAAAGCCATATTTCATTTTTTCTCATTGCCACGTAGTATTCCATTGTGTATATAAACCACAATTTCTTTATCCATTCATCAGTTGATGGACATTTAGGCTCTTTCCATAATTTGACTATTGTTGAGAGTGCTGCTATGAACATTGGGGTACAAGTGCCCCTATGCATCAGTACTCCTGTATCCCTTGGATAAATTCCTAGCAGTGCTATTGCTGGGTCATAGGGTAGGTCTATTTTTAATTTTCTGAGGAACCTCCACACTGCTTTCCAGAGCGGCTGCACCAATTTGCATTCCCACCAACAGTGCAAGAGGGTTCCCGTTTCTCCACATCCTCGCCAGCATCTATAGTCTCCTGATTTGTTCATTTTGGCCACTCTGACTGGCGTGAGGTGATACCTGAGTGTGGTTTTGATTTGTATTTCCCTGATAAGAAGCGACGCTGAACATCTTTTCATGTGCCTGTTGGCCATCCGGATGTCTTCCTTAGAGAAGTGTCTATTCATGTTTTCTGCCCATTTCTTCACTG
Organism: Leopardus geoffroyi; assembly: GCF_018350155.1. Classification (NCBI taxonomy): domain Eukaryota; kingdom Metazoa; phylum Chordata; class Mammalia; order Carnivora; family Felidae; genus Leopardus; species Leopardus geoffroyi. The sequence goes on from NC_059343.1 coordinate 54,157,641, forward strand.
GGTTATTTGTTTTTCGGGTGTGGAGTTTGGTGAGCTCTTTATAGATTTTGGATACTAGCCCTTTGTCCGATATGTCATTTGCAAAAATCTTTTCCCATTCCGTTGGTTGCCTTTTAGTTTTGTTGGTTGTTTCCTTTGCTGTGCAGAAGCTTTTTATCTTCATAAGGTCCCAGTAATTCACTTTTGCTTTTAATTCCCTTGCCTTTGGGGATGTGTCGAGTAAGAGATTGCTACGGCTGAGGTCAGAGAGGTCTTTTCCTGCTTTCTCCTCTAAGGTTTTGATGGTTTCCTGTCTCACATTCAGGGCCTTTATCCATTTTGAGTTTATTTTTGTGAATGGTGTGAGAAAGTGGTCTAGTTTCAACCTTCTGCATGTTGCTGTCCAGTTCTCCCAGCACCATTTGTTAAAGAGACTGTCTTTTTTCCATTGGATGTTCTTTCCTGCTTTGTCAAAGATGAGTTGACCATACGTTTGTGGGTCTAGTTCTGGGGTTTCTATTCTATTCCATTGGTCTATGTGTCTGTTTTTGTGCCAATACCATGCTGTCTTGATAATGACAGCTTTGTAGTAGAGGCTAAAGTCTGGGATTGTGATGCCTCCTGCTTTGGTCTTCTTCTTCAAAATTCCTTTGGCTATTCGGGGCCTTTTGTGGTTCCATATGAATTTTAGGATTGCTTGTTCTAGTTTCGAGAAGAATGCTGGTGCAATTTTGATTGGGATTGCATTGAATGTGTAGACAGCTTTGGGTAGTATTGACATTTTGACAATATTTATTTTTCCAATCCATGAGCAGGGAATGTCTTTCCATTTCTTTAAATCTTCTTCAATTACCTTCATAAGCTTTCTATACTTTTCAGCATACAGATCCTTTACATCTTTGGTTAGATTTATTCCTAGGTATTTTATGCTTCTTGGTGCAATTGTGAATGGGATCAGTTTCTTTATTTGTCTTTCTGTTGCTTCATTGTTAGTGTATAAGAATGCAACTGATTTCTGTACATTGATTTTGTATCCTGCGACTTTGCTGAATTCATGTATCAATTCTAGCAGACTTTTGGTGGAGTCTATCGGATTTTCCATGTATAATATCATGTCATCTGCAAAAAGCGAAAGCTTGACTTCATCTTTGCCAATTTTGATGCCTTTGATTTCCTTTTGTTGTCTGATTGCTGATGCTAGAACTTCCAGCACTATGTTAAACAACAGCGGTGAGAGTGGGCATCCCTGTCGTGTTCCTGATCTCAGGGAAAAAGCTCTCAGTTTTTCCCGTTTGAGGATGATGTTAGCTGTGGGCTTTTCATAAATGGCTTTTATGATCTTTAAGTATGTTCCTTCTATCCCGACTTTCTCAAGGGTTTTTATTAAGAAAGGGTGCTGGATTTTGTCAAAGGCCTTTTCTGCATCGATTGACAGGATCATATGGTTCTTCTCTTTTTTTTTGTTAATGTGATGTATCACGTTGATTGATTTGCGAATGTTGAACCAGCCCTGCATCCCAGGAATGAATCCCACTTGATCATGGTGAATAATTCTTTTTATATGCCGTTGAATTCGATTTGCTAGTATCTTATTGAGAATTTTTGCATCCATATTCATCAGTGATATTGGCCGGTAGTTCTCTTTCTTTACTGGGTCTCTGTCTGGTTTAGGAATCAAAGTAATACTGGCTTCATAGAATGAGTCTGGAAGTTTTCCTTCCCTTTCTATTTCTTGGAATAGCTTGAGAAGGATAGGTATTATCTCTGCTTTAAACGTCTGGTAGAACTCCCCTGGGAAGCCATCTGGTCCTGGACTCTTATTTGTTGGGAGATTTTTGATAACCGATTCAATTTCTTCACTGGTTATGGGTCTGTTCAAGCTTTCTATTTCCTCCTGATTGAGTTTTGGAAGAGTGTGGGTGTTCAGGAATTTGTCCATTTCTTCCAGGTTGTCCAATTTGTTGGCATATAATTTTTCATAGTATTCCCTGATAATTGTTTGTATCTCTGAGGGATTGGTTGTAATAATTCCATTTTCATTCATGATTTTATCTATTTGGGTCATCTCCCTTTTCTTTTTGAGAAGCCTGGGTAGAGGTTTGTCAATTTTGTTTATTTTTTCAAAAAACCAACTCTTGGTTTCGTTGATCTGCTCTACAGTTTTTTTAGATTCTATATTGTTTATTTCTGCTCTGATCTTTATTATTTCTCTTCTTCTGCTGGGTTTAGGCTGCATTTGCTGTTCTGCTTCTATTTCCTTTAGGTGTGCTGTTAGATTTTGTATTTGGGATTTTTCTTGTTTCTGGAGATAGGCCTGGATTGCAATGTATTTTCCTCTCAAGACTGCCTTCGCTGCGTCCCAAAGCGTTTGGATTGTTGTATTTTCATTTTCGTTTGTTTCCATATATTTTTTAATTTCTTCTCTAATTGCCTGGTTGACCCACTCATTCGTTAGTAGGGTGTTCCTTAACCTCCATGCTTTTGGAGGTTTTCCAGACTTTTTTCTGTGGTTGATTTCAAGCTTCATAGCATTGTGGTCTGAAAGTATGCATGGTATAATTTCGATTCTGGTAAACTTATGAAGGGCTGTTTTGTGACCCAGTATATGATCTATCTTGGAGAATGTTCCATGTGCACTCGAGAAGAAAGTATATTCTGTTGCTTTGGGATGCAGAGTTCTAAATAGATCTGTCAAGTCCATCTGATCCAATGTCTCATTCAGGGCCCTTGTTTCTTTATTGATCGTGTGTCTAGATGATCTATCCATTTCTGTAAGTGGGGTGTTAAAGTCCCCTGCAATTAACACATTCTTATCAATAAGGTTGCTTATGTTTATGAGTAGTTGTTTTATATATTTGGGGGCTCCGGTATTTGGCGCATAGACATTTATAATTGTTAGCTCTTCCTGATGGATAGACCCTGTAACTATTATATAATGTCCTTCTTCATCTCTTGTTACAGCCTTTAATTTAAAGTCTAGTTTGTCTGATATAAGTATGGCTACTCCAGCTTTCTTTTTGCTTCCAGTAGCATGATAGATAGTTCTCCATCCCCTCACTCTCAATCTAAAGGTGTCCTCAGGTCTAAAATGAGTCTCTTGTAGACAGCAAATAGATGGGTCTTGTTTTTTTATCCATTCTGATACCCTATGTCTTTTGGTTGGCGCATTTAGTCCATTTACATTCAGTGTTATTATAGAAAGATATGGGTTTAGGGTCATTGTGATATCTGTATGTTTTATGCTTGTAGTGATGTCTCTGGTATTTTGTCTCACAGGGTCCCCCTTAGTATCTCTTGTAGGGCTGGTTTAGTGGTGACAAATTCCTTCAGTTTTGGTTTGTTTGGGAAGACCTTTATCTCTCCTTCTATTCTAAATGACAGACTTGCTGGATAAAGGATTCTCGGCTGCATATTTTTTCTGTCTAGCACACTGAAAATCTCGTGCCAATTCTTTCTGGCCTGCCAAGTTTCAAAAGAGAGATCAGTCACGAGTCTTATTGGTCTCCCTTTATATGTGAGGGCACGTTTACCCCTTGCTGCTTTCAGAATTTTCTCTTTATCCTTGTATTTTGCCAGTTTCATTATGATATGTCATGCAGAAGATCGATTCAAGTTCCGTCTGAAGGGAGTTCTCTGTGCCTCTTGGATTTCAATGCCTTTTTCCTTCCCCAGTTCAGGGAAGTTCTCAGCTATTATTTCTTCAAGTACCCCTTCAGCACCTTTCCCTCTCTCTTCCTCCTCTGGGATACCAATTATGCGTATATTATTTCTTTTTAGTGTATCACTTAGTTCTCTAATTTTCCCCTCATACTCCTGGATTTTTTTATCTCTCTTTCTCTCAGCTTCCTCTTTTTCCATAACTTTATCTTCTAGTTCAACTATTCTCTCCTCTGCCTCTTCATTCCGAGCTGTGGTGGTTTCCATTTTGTTTTGCATTTCATTTAAAGCGTTTTTCAGCTCCTCGTGACTGTTCCTTAGTCCCTTGATCTCTGTAGCAAGGGATTCTCTGCTGTCCTGTATACTGTTTTCAAGCCCGGCGATTAATTTTATGACTATTATTCTAAATTCACTTTCTGTTATATTATTTAAATCCTTTTTGATCAGCTCATTAGCTGTTGTTATTTCCTGGAGATTCTTCTGAGGAGAATTCTTCCGCTTGGTCATTTTGGATAGTCCCTGGAGTGGTAAGGACCTGCAGGGCACTTCCCCTGTGCTGTGGTGTATAACTGGAGTTGGTGGGCGGGGCCGCAGTCCGACCTGATGTCTGCCCCCAGCCCACCACTGGGGCCACAGTCAGACTGGTGTGTGCCTTCTCTTCCCCTCTCCTAGGGGCGGGATTCACTGTGGGGTGGCATGGCCCGTCTGGGCTACTTGCACACTGCCAGGCTTGTGATGCTGGGGATCTGGCGTATTAGCTGGGGTGGGTAGGCAAGGTGCACAGGGGCAGGAGGGGCAGGCTTAGCTTGCTTCTCCTTAGGTGATCCGCTTCAGGAGGGGCCCTGTGGCAGTGGGAGGGATTCAGATCCGCTGCCGGAGGTTTGGCTCCGCAGAAGCAGAGTTTGGTGTTTGCGTGGAGCGAGCAAGTTCCCTGGCAGGAACTGGTTCCCTTTGGGATTTTGGCTGGGGGATGGGCGGGGGAGATGGCGCTGGCGAGCGCCTTTGTTCCCCACCAAACTGAGCTCTGTCGTCCGGGGGCTCAGCAGCTCTCCCTCCCTTTGTCCTCCAGCCTTCCCGCTTTCCGAGCAGAGCTGTTAACTTATGACCTCCCAGACGCTAAGTCGCGCTTGCTGTCGGAACACAGTCGGTCAGGCCCCTCCGCTTTTGCAAGCCAGACTCCAGAGCTCTGCTTGGCCGGCGAGCCGCCCCTCCGCCCCGGCTCCCTCCCACCAGTCCGTGGAGCGCGCACCGCCTTGCTGCCCTTCCTACCCTCTTCCGTGGGCCTCTCGTCTGCGCTTGGCTCCGGCGACTCCGTTCTGCTAATCCTCTGGCGGTTTTCTGGGTTATTTAGGCAGGTGTAGGTGGAATCTAATTGATCAGCAGGACGCGCGGTGAGCCCAGCGTCCTCCTACGCCTCCATCTTCCCCTGTTGTGCACTTTTTGATAGATGTTCATGAAAGATGTTGGTATTTTTATATATTCTGTGTCTGATTTTGGTATCATGGTAATACTTGTTTCATAAAATAAATTGGAAGTGGTCTGTTATTTTCTGGAAGAAAATATGAAAAATTGTTGCTAGTTCTTTTTCAATGTTTGGTAATAATTATACAGTGAAACTATATAGGTCAGGAGACCTCTTTCTTGGAGATTTTAAATTGTAACTCATGTTTCTTTAATGGTTATAAAACTATTGAGAATACCTATTTCATCCTTATTTTAATTTAAATCCAAGTTAGTTAACATATAGTGTAATAATGGTTTGAGGAGTAGAATTTAGTGATTCATCACTTACATATAACACCCAGTGTTCATCCCAACAAATGCCCTGATTAATGCCCATCTACCATTAGTCCATCCCCCCCACCCAAAACCCCTCTAGCAACCCTCAGTTTGCTCTCTGTATTTAAGAATCTCTTATGGTTTTCCTCACTCACTGTTTTTATCTTATTTTTCCTTCCTTTTCCCTATGTTCATCTGTTTTGTTTCTTAAATTCCACATATGAGTGAAATCATGACATGTATCTTTGTCTGACCAACTTGTTTCACTTAGCATAATATATTCTATTTCCATCTGCATTGTTGCAAATGGCAAGATTTCATTCTTTTTGATCACCAAGTAATATTCCATTGTGTGTGTGTGTGTGTGTTTGTGTATTTCTTTATACATTTGTGAGTCACAAAGAAATGGAAAAACATTCTATGCTCATCGATCAGAAGAAAAATATTGTTAAAATGTCTATACTACCCAAAGCAATCTACACATTCGATGCAATCCCTATCAAAATAACACCAGCATTTTTTACAGAGCTAAAACAAACAATTCTAAAATTTGTATGGAACCAGAAAAAAGCCTAAATAGCCAAAGCAATCCTGAAAAAGAAAACCAAAGCTGGAGGCATCACAATTCGGGACTTCAGGCTGTATTACAAAGCTGTAATCATCAAGGTAGTGTGGAACTGGCATAAAAACAGACACATAGATCAATGGAACAGAAGAAAGAACCCAGAAATGGATCCACATATGTATGGCCAAATAATCTCTGACAATGCAAGAAAGAATATATAAAAGGAAAAAAGTCTCTTCAGCAAACGGTGTTGGGAAAACTGGACAGCAACATGCAGAAAAATGAACCTGGACCACTTTCCTACACCATACATAAAAATAAACTCAAATGGATGAAAGATCTAAATGTAATACAGGAAGTCATCAAAATTCTAGAGGAGAAAACAGGAAACAACTTATTTGACCTTGGCTGCAGCAACTTTTTATTAGACATGTCTCCTGAGGCTATGGAAACAAAACCAAAAATTAACTATTGGGAGCTCATTAACATAAAAAGCTTCTGCACAATGAAGGAATCAATCGACAAAACTAAAAGGCACCCAATGGAATAGGAAAAGATATTTGGAAATGCAATATCAGATAAGGATCAGTATTCAAAATCTATAAAGAACTTATCAAACTCAACACCCAAGAAACAAATAATGCAGTGAAGAAATGGGCAAAAGACATGAACAGACACTTTTCCAAAGAAGACATCTGGATGGTTTTGAAGAGATGTTCCACATCACTCATCATCAGTGAAATACAAATAAAAACCCCAATGAGAAACCACCTCACAACCTGTCAAGATGGCTAAAATTAACAACTCAGGCAACAGCAGATGCCTCAATTCTGCCAGTCTGTCTTTTGATTGTCTATTTAGACTATTTGCATTCAAGGTAATTATTGATATATTTGAACATAAGAATACCTTGTTTAAAAAAAATAATGTTTATTTACTTTTGAGACAGAAACAGAGTGCGAGCAGGGAAGGAACAAAGAGAGAGGGAGACACCAAATCTGAAGCACGCTCCAGGCTGTGAGCTATCAGCACATAGCCTGACACAGGGCCCAAATTCACAAGTCCTGAGATCTTGAGTTGAGCTGAAGTCACAGGTTAAACCAAAACAGCCACCCAGGCACCCCAACACTGTGTATTACTTTAAATCATATCAGACTTCTGATATTATCAAATATTAACATTTTACCACTATGAGTAATGTGTATAAAGCTTCACTGTTATTCATTACCATTGTGTTAAGTGTCAGATGGTTTTGTAATTTTTGTTCAAATCATCAATTATTTTAAAAACTCATGAGGCAAAGAATAATCTATTGTCTATACTCAAATTTATGTTCTTTCTTTGTTGTTTTTTCTTTCCCAATATTATAGAATTCCCTTTTTAAAGTCTTTATTGTCTATACTCAAATTTATGTCCCTTCTTTGTGGTTTTTTCTTTCCCAATATTATAGAATTCCTTTTTTTTTAAAGGAATTTCCTTTATGTTTCAAGATATTTCTTTAGCCAGTCTTTAAGAGTAGGTATGTTAGTGTCAAAGTCTTCTCATTTTTATTTTTCTGATTATGTCTTTATTTATCTTTTATTCCTGAATGACAGTTTTACTTTATATAGAATTTACAATTCACAGTTCTTTTCTTTCATCACTTTAAAATGCTATTTATTTCTTTCTAGTCTCCACTATTTCAGATGATAAATCCACTATTCTTAATATTGGTTTTTCTTTATAAGTAGTGACTCATTTCTGTCTAGGTGTTTTTAAGTTGTTTTTCTTTTGCTTTAATTTTCAGGGTTTTTTTAAAATTTTTTTAGCATTTATTTATTTTTGGGACAGAGAGAGACAGAGCATGAACGGGGGAGGTGCAGAGAGAGAGGGAGACACAGAATCAGAAGCAGGCTGCAGGCTCTGGGCCATCAGCCCAGAGCCTGATGCGGGGCTCGAACTCATGAACTGCAAGATCGTGACCTGAGCTGAAGTCGGATGCTCAACCGACTGAGCCACCCAGGCGCCCCTTAATTTTCAGGAGTTTAATTACAATATGCCTTTTGATGGATTTCCTTCTGTTTCTTTTTTTTTTTTTTTTTTTTTAGCATCACATAGGGTTTTTTTTTTATTTTTTTTAAAATTTACATCCAAATTAGTTAGCATATAGTGCAACAATGATTTTGGAAGTAGATTCCTTAGTGCCCCTTACCCATTTATCCCATTCCTCCTCCCATAACCCTCAGTTTGTTCTCCATATTTATGAGTCTATTCTGTTTTGTCCCCCTCCCTGTTTTTATATTAGTTTTAATTTCCCTTCCCTTATGTTCATGTTTTGTCTCTTAAAGTCCTCATATGAGTGAGGTCATATGATTTTTGTCTTTCTCTGACTGACTAATTTCACGTAGCATAATACCCTCCAGTTCCATCCACGTAGTTGCAAATTGCAAGATTTCATTCTTTTTGATTACTGAGTAATACTCCATTGTGTGTGTGTGTGTGTGTGTGTGTGTGTATGTATATATACCACATCTTCTTTATACATTCATCCATTGATGGACATTTAGGCTCTTTCCATACTTTGGCTATTGTTGATAGTGTTGCTATAAACATGGGAGTGCATATGTCCCTTCAAAACAGCACACCTGTATCCCATGGATAAATGCCTAGTAGTGCAATTGCTGGGTCATAGGGTAGTTCTATTTTTAGTTTTTTTAGGAACCTCCATACTTTTTTCCAGGCTGTACCAGTCCTTCTGTTTCTTATGTTTGGGTTCCCTAGTCATCTTGCATCTGTAAGTTTGTGTCAGTCAAATTTGGGAAAATTTCATTCATTATTTCTTTCAATACTCTTTTTCATCACACTTTCTTCCTTGCTCCCCACTTTTTGGGAATGCAATGATACAAACTATGTTTTGTTATTGTCCCACAGGTTGCTGCGGATCTGTTCATTTTTTTTTTTACTTTTATATATTTATTTTTTCTTTTCAAGTTTTTATTTAAATTCGAGTTATCCAACATACGGTGCAATATTGGTTTCAGGAGTAGAATTCAGTGATTCATCATGCAACATCCAGTGCTCATCATAACAAGTGCTCTCCTTAATATCTGTATCATATCTACCTGATCCCCCACTCAACTCCCTTCATAAACCCTCAATTTGTTCTCTATCTTTAAAAATCTCCTGGGACGCCTGAGCGTCTCAATTGATTGAGTGTTTAACTCTTCTTTTTCAGCTCAGGTCATGATCCCAGGGTTGTGGGATTAAGCCTTGCACTGAACTTTGTACTGAGCATGAAGCCTGCTTAAGATTCTCTCTCTCTTTCTCTCTCTCTCTCCTCATATGCCCTTCTCCTCTGCTTGCATTCTCTCTCTCTCTCTCCTTCCCCCTCTCTCACTCTAACAAAAAAGGCTCCTATGGTTTGTTTTCCTCACTGTCTTTTCCCCACTCCCTTATGTTTATATGTTTTGCTTCTTAAATTCCACATAAGTGTAAAATCATATGGTGTTTGTTTTTCTCTGATTTACTTATTTCACTTAGTATAATACACCCTAGGTCTGTCCATGTCATTGTAAATGGCAAGATTTCATTCTTTTTGATGGCTGAGTAATATTCCATCATATATACATATATATATATATATATATATATATATATATAAACACACACACATATTTTTTTTTATCCATTCATAAGTCCTTGGACATTTAGGCTCTCCTACAGTCAGAAAGAAGACAAGGATGTCTCCTCTCACCATTAGTATTTAACATAGTACTGGAAGTACTAACATCAGCAATAAGACAATAAAAAAAGAAATAAAAAGAAATAAAAGGCATACAAATCACCAAGGAAGAACTTAAACTGTCACTACTTCCAGAAGACATTCTACTCTATATAGGACACCCAAAAGACTCCACTAAAAAATTTCTTGTACTACTATGTGAATTCAACAGAGTCACAGGATATAAAATCAATATACAGAAATATGTTCTTTTTTTCCTATTTTCTCTATGTTATTAGGATTGGGTATTTTCAATTGATCTTTCCTAAATTCACAAATTTCATCCTCGACCATTTTCACTCTACTGTTTAGCTTATCTAGCAAGGTTTTTATTTCCATATATTTTTCATGTCTATAATTTCCATTTGATTATTGAACATGTAATTTTCCATTTCTTCTCTCTTTCCTATTTTTTATTGAGATTTTCTTTTTTTTCATTTTTAAAGAGAATTATTAATTCTCCTTTATGATGGCTTCTTTAAAATCCTTATAAAATAATTTTAATATGTGATTCACCTTTGTGTTGGCATCAGTTACTTGTATTTTCTCATTCAAATTGTTATTTTTTGGTTGTTATTTTTTCTACAAGTTTTTATTTAAATTCTATCTAGTTAAAATACAGTGCAATATTATTTTCAGGTGTAGAAAGTGATTCGTCACTTACCTACAAGACATGGTATTCATCACAAGTGTCCTCCTTAATACCCATCACCTGTTTAACCCATCGCCCCCCACTTCTTCTCTGGTAGCCATCAGTTTGTTCTATATAATTAAGAGAATATTTCTTGGTTTGCTTCTTTTTTTCACCCTCTATTTTTTTATTTTTTTAATAATATTTTAATATTTTTTTCTCCTAGAGGAGAAAGCAGGAAAAATCCTCTTTGACCTCAGCCGCAGCAACTTCTTGACACATCCCCAAGGGCAAGGGAATTAAAAGCAAAAATAAACTATTGGGACCTCATCAAGATAAAAAGCTTCTGCACTGCAAAGGAAACAATAAAACTAAAAGGCAACCAATGGAATGGGAAAAGATATTTGCAAATGACGTATCAGACAAAGGGCTAGTATCCAAAATCTATAAAGAACTCACCAAACTCCACACCTGAAAAACAAATAATCCAGTGAAAAAATGGGCAGAAGACATAAAGAAGACATCCAGATGTCCAACAGGCACACGAAAAGATGCTCGTCGCTCCTCATCAGGGAAATACAAATCAAAACCTGACTGAGATACTACCTCATGCCAATCAGAGTGGCTAAAATGAACAAATCAGACTATAGATCCTGGAGAGGATGTGGAGAAATGGGAACCCTCTTGCACTGTTGGTGGGAACGCAAATTGGTGCAGCCGCTCTGGAAAGCAGTGTGGAGGTTCCTCAGAAAATTAAAAACAGACCTACCCTATGACCCAGCAATAGCACTGCTAGGAATTTATCCAAGGGATACAGGAGTACTGATGCATAGGGGCACTTGTACCCCAATGTTCATAGCAGCACTCTCAACAATAGCCAAATTATGGAAAGAGCCTAAATGTCCATCAACTGATGAATGGATAAAGAAATTGTGGTTTATATACACAATGGAATACTACGTGGCAATGAGAAAAAATGAAATATGGCTTTTTGTAGCAACGTGGATGGAACTGGAGAGTGTGATGCTAAGTGAAATAAGCCATACAGAGAAAGACAGATACCAAATGGTTTCACTCTTATGTGGATCCTGAGAAACTTAACAGGAACCCATGGGGGAGGGGGAGGAAAAAAGAAAAAAAAAAAGGAAAAAAAAAAAAAAAGAGGTTAGAGTGGGAGAGAGCCAAAGCATAAGAGACTGTTAAAAACTGAGAACAAACTGAGGGTTGATGGGGGGTGGGAGGGAGGAGAGGGTGGGTGATGGGTATTGAGGAGGGCACCTTTTGGGATGAGCACTGGGTGTTGTATGGAAACCAATTTGACAATAAATTTCATATAATAAAAATAAATAAATAAATAAATAAATAAATAAATAAATTTGAAAAATATAGTGATAAAGAAAAAAAATCCTAAAAGCAGCAAGACAAAGGAAATCCTTACCTTACAAGGGAAACCCATAAGGCTATCTGTAGATTTCTCAACAGAAACTTGAAGAGCTAGAAGGGAAAGGCATAATATATTCAAAGTTCTGAATGGGAATAATCTGTGGCCAAGAATACTTTATCCACTGATCTGTTTTACTGGTTTTTTTTTTATTGTATATTGTTTATTTTTGCTCTAATTTTTATTCTTTTCCTTCTTCTGCTTGCTTTGGGCTTTATTTGCTACTCCTTTTCTACCTCGCTTAGATGTAAGGTTAGGTTGTGTATTTGGGGCCTTTCTTGTTTCTTGAGATAGGACTGAATTGCAATGTATTTTCCTTTTAAGACTGCCTTTGCTTCATCCCAAAGGGTTTTGACAATCGTATTTTTATTTTCATTTGCTTCCATGTATCTTTTTCATTTCTTCATTAATTTCCTGGTTGACCCATTCATTCTTTAGTAGGATGTTCTTTAATCTCCATGTATTTGAGGGCTTTCCAATTTTTTTCTTGCGATTGATTTCAAATTTCACAACATTGTGATCTGAAAATATGTGTGGTATGATCTCAATCTTTTTGTACCTGTTCAGGGCTGATTTCTGAACCAATATTAATCTATTCTGGAGAATGTGCACTCAAGAAGAATGTGTATTTTTCTATTTTAGAATGAAATGTTCTGAATATATTTAAGTCCTTATTGTTCAATGTGTCATTCAGAGCCATTGTTTCCTTGTTGATTTTCTTAGATGACCTGTCCATTTCTATAAGTGAAGTATTAAATTTCCTACAATTATGGTATTATTATTAATAAGTTTGCTTTTGTTTTTAATTAGTTGATTTATATATTTGTGTTCTTTCATGTTGGGGGGATAAATATTTACAATTGATAGTCTTCTTCTTGATGGATACATGCCTTAATTTTGATATAATGCCCTTCTTCATCTCTTGTTATAGTCTTTGTTTTAAAATCTAGTTTGCCTGATATAAGTGTGACTACTCCAGATTTCTTTTGACTTCCAGTAGCATGATAGTTCTCCACCCCCTCACTTTCAATCTGCATGTGTCCTCATGTCTAAAAAGAGTCTCTTGTAAGCAGCGTATAGATGGACATTGTTCTTTTATCCATTCTGATACATTATGTCTTTTGGTTGGGGCATTTAGTCCTTTTACATTCAGAGTGATTATTGAAAGGTATGAATTAAAAAAGAATACTTTATCCAGCAAAGCTATTATTCAGAATATAAAGAAAGATAGAGTTTTCCAAACAACTAAAGGAGTTTGTAGTCACTAAGCCAGCCCTACAAGAAATGTAAAGGGGACTTTTTGAATGGAAAGGAGAAACAAAAAGTGAAAAGAATAGAAATGATTAGAGAAAATATCCCAAAACCATAAAACAAGCAATAAAATGGCACTAAAAATGCATCTATCAATAATCACTTTGAACGTAAATGGACCATGATATCATGACCTGAGCCCAAATCAAGAGTCAGAAGCTTAACCAACTGAGCCACCCAGGCACTCCCACTCTTTCCTTTTTAAATTTTTTTTTTAAATTTATTTATTTTCAAGAGACAGAGAGGGACAGAGTGAGAGTGGGGGAAGGGCAGAGACATAGGGAAACGCAGAATCCAAAGCAGGCTCCAGGCTCTGAGCTGTCAAGGCAGAGCCCAACCCGGGGCTTAAACCCACTAACTGTATGATCATGACCTGATCCGAAGTCAGATGCCCAACTGACTGAGCCACCCAGGCGCCCCATCCTACTCTTTCACTTTTAATGGAAACACGGTATTCCTTTGCATGAGGTTGGAGAAGGTGATCAGAAACTCTAAGAAATGATTATTGGGCTTGAAAGAGTTTGAAAATGACTGTTCTAACACACTTATGACAAAAATGAAGAAATTGAGTCTTGTTTATGGGATAGGTCTGGCCTGAAGTTACATAGAGTTTCGGTGGCAGAACTCAGATTAGAGTGGGTATCTTCTCAAAATTCTGCAAGGGCTCCTTTCCCATTTAGAATACAAATCAAAATCCCATCGTATGGGATTTATCATATGCCTTTTTCTGGCTTTACTTCTTTGACTTATTCTTCTACTATTATCTCCATCACTCTTGCCACTCCAACCACAGTGGTCCACTTGCTGTTTCTTGTACATAATAAGCATGCTCCTAATTTACCTGGAAAGCTCTTTCTGTCTGAATTGCTCTTCTCCCAGGCAGTTTTATTGCTAGCTCCTTCCCTTCCATCAAATATTTATTCAAATGAAATCTACTAAGACCAGACAACTGTATTTAATACTGTAAACTGCCTCCATATCTAGCACTTCTGATGCCCTTTACCTTGTTTTAACATTTTATTTTTCCAAATAATTTATCTTCAAGTGTAAAATATAATTTATCTATTTATTAGTTTTACTTCTTATTGTCTTTTCTTCTTCAATGCCATGAAGGCTCCAAAAAGCAGATATTTGTGTATTTTGTTCTCTTCCATGTCCCAAGTATCTAAAACATTGTTTGACAAATATTAGGTGCTCAATAAATGAAGATCTATTCATTCTGTCTAAGTTAACTCCTAGGGTATCCTCCTAGCCTGTGTTTCTGTCTCCCTTGCTTAATGCATCCTCATTCCTTGGCATTTACTCTGAGATTTGAAAACTTCAGAACACATAGTATTCAGCTATACTAACAAGCCCTTAAGTCCTCCTGTCATTTGGGCTTTAGTAACTGTGGCCATATCATATGGCTTTGATGCAAGGTTGCAAATAAATTAAAATGACTTGGATATGAAGACAGTCATGGCTTTCCTGCCTAAAGCCAATCAAAAGAACTCCCTTATTTTCTCTAGCAGGCAAAGAGAGAGACTTGACTAAACAAATAAGCAGAAGTAATTGATATCTCTCTTCAGAGTTACCTTTCCCACACAAATTAGCCATTAAAGGTAAATAATGCAATGGAATCCTTTTATTAATTTTGTAGACCCTAAGATTTAATCAGGAAAAAGAAACCCAAGGTTCTGATACATAATAATAGAGAACTACTAATTTAAAGTGAAAGACTGGCTCCATGTTCTTTATTCCTCAATCTGGGTTTGGAGCACATTACATCAGATAAAATTAAATGTATATCTAGGAATGGAGGAAGTAAGATGGCAGTGCAGTATGAGGACAGGAGGCTTGCCTCATTTCTTAAACACAGATAGATAAATATAAAATTAGTCTGAACACCCAAGATATTGACCTGAGAACTGATAGAACAAACTGCACAAGTATAGGGAGACAAGAAACCACCTCAAGAAAAATAAGAAGTGTAGAGATATGGTTTGAGGGAGAACTTGAAAATTAGTGCTCTGGAGGGGAGGGAGCGTGGTCACAGAGAAAGTCAAGAGAGACTGGAACACACAGGGCAATGCACAAGGAGACCACTTCCCCAAAGCCATTGGCTGGGAAAATGAGAGCAGTTGAATTTGTGAGTTTTTGCAACCAACATGGCACAAAGATGAGTTTTAGAGATCTGAGAGCTTGGCTGGGATAGAGCCCTGAAGGCTCTGTCCTACTCTTGGAGAGAATTCACGCAAGCAAACTCAGGGCAGAAGGCACAATAAAAGGAGCACCTAAGGTGCTCAGGGAGAGATTATTCACTCTTCTTGCATCTGTGAGAGGCGGTTTTCACAGAGAAGCTTCTTGGAAAACAAAGGAGATACTGGGTGCCTTTTCCTTCTGCCACTCCTCAGCATAAGCACAGCATAAGCCCTCTGTTGAGGGCGGCTCATCCAGACACTGGCTTGTTAACCTGCTTTGAACCAAAACTCATGCCCCTGTGCTTTGGCACAACTGCCCTTCTAGATCAAACCTGCATAAATCCCAGTATGGTGAGACCGTTGTCCCCCAGAAGACCAGTGCAGATCACCGCCAAACCAGTTCTCTAAGTTTGGAGTTTTAAAAGTCAGAAGGCTTGGCTGTGATAGGGCACTACACTGCTCCAGGCAGGAAAGGCAACCTAGAGACAGTGAAAAAACAGCAATATGGGAAATGCCTAGTATAAATTATTCACTCTTCTGGGAGGAATTCCGTGAGAAAAACCATGGACTCTCCCCTCTGGGGACAAAGGAGCTGGCCGGTGCCAATTCACTCCCCTGCCCCTCAGCATAAACCAACTTCATTAAATATCCCAGTATCAATGCTGACTGCCCAACCTACTTACACATTCCACTCTACTGTGCTCTTCTGGTACTGCTTCTGTCAGGCAAGTGAGTCTAAGGCAAGTGCAATGGGTGCCTCCTCTAGAACACCAGCATAAACACCTGCACACACCACATCTACAGACCATAATTTCTTCAAAGATTCAGCTCTAGTTGAAATAGCATCAGATCTTTTTTTAACAAGCAGGCCAGAGCACACCTAGTTAAAACTCACCACACTCTGGCCAAGGTCCAAATACTCCCTGCTGCACACAAGGAGAACCTCTGCAGACAATGAACCTGAGGGGTAGAGTACCAAAACACAGCAACAGAATGCATGCAGCACACACCAGAAACACTCCCTGAAGTGCCAGGCCTTGGACATTATATGACTTCTTCATAAGGCCAATACTCTCAGGAGCAGAAAATACAACAGGCTTTCCTAACACAGAGAAGAATGCAAAGACATACAAAATGCCAAAACAAAGGAATTCAACCCAGAAGAAAGAACAAGAAAAGGTCACGACCAGTGATCTAATAAAAACAGATAAAAGTAATATGCCTGATCCAGAATTTAAAGCAGCAATCATAACAATACTATCTAGACTCTAGAAAAGCATGGAAGACATAGGATAAATCTCTACTGCAGAGATAAAAGAGCTAGAAAATAGTCATGCTGAAATGAAAAATGCAATAACGGAGATTCTTAAAAGACTGCATGTAATGAACACAAGAATGGAAGGAGCAGAGGAACGAATAGGTGATATAAAAGACAAAATTATGGAAAATAATGAAGCTGAACAAAAAAGAGAAAGAACAATGATGGATCACAAGAATAGACTTACTGAACTCAGTGACTCCATCAAACATAATAATATTCATATCAAAGGAATCCCAGAAGAAGAAGAGAGAGAAAAGGAGACGTAGGCTTATTTGAGGAAATAATAGCTGAAAACTTCCCTAATCTAGGTAAAAAAACAGACATCCAAATCCAGGAGGCATAGAGAACTCCCATCAAAATCTACAAAAGCAGGGCAACATGAAGACATATTGCAGTTAAATTTGCAAAATATAGTGATAGAGAAAAAATCCTAAAAGCAACAAGACAAAAGAAATTCCTGACCTACAAGGGAAAACCCATAAGGATAGCAGCAGATCTCTCCATAGAAATTTGGCAAGTCAGAAAAGAGTGGGGTTTATTCAATGTGCTGAATGGGAAAAATCTACAACCAGGAATATTCTATAAATAAAGGTTATCATTCAGAATAGGAGAGAAAAAGATTTTCCCAGACAAACAAATCTAAAGTAGTTCATGACCACTAAACCAGCCTTTCAAGAAATATTAAAGGGGACTCTATGAGTGAGAAGGAAAGACCAAAAGTGACAAAGAATAGAAAGGAATAGAGAATATCTCCAGAAACAATGATTAAACAAGTAGTATGATGGAACTAAATGCATATCTATCAATAATTATTCTGAATGTAAATGGACTAAAGGCTCCAATGAATAGACATGGGGTGTCAAAATGGATTAAAAAAAAACAAGACTCATTTATATGCTGCCTACAAGAGACTCATGTCACACCTAGATCCACCTGCAGAATGAAAGTAAGGGGATGGAGAAGCATTTATCATGCAAATGGATGTTAAAAGAAAGCAGGAGTAGGAATACTTGTATCAAACTTGAATTTTAAGCAAGACTGTAATAAGAGATTATATATCCTAATAAAGAGAAATATCAAACAAGAATATCTAACAATTGTAAATATTTATGCCCCCAACTTGAAACAACAGAATATATAAACAATTAATAGCAAACATAAAGGAATGCATTGATAATTATACAATAATAATGGGGGACAACATTATCACCCCACTTACATCAATGAACAGATCATCTGAGGAATAAATCAACAAGGAAACAATGGCTTTGAATGACACATTCAACCAGATGCACTTGACAGATATATTCAGCAGCAGAGTACACATTCTTTTCAAGCGCACATAGGAAATAATCCAGAATAGATCACATAACAGGTCACAAATCAGGCCTCAACATGTAAAAAAGGTTGAGATCATACCATGCACCTTTTCTCATTACAATGCTACATAACATGATATCAACCACAAGAAAAAATTTGGAGATACCACAAATACATGGAGGTTAAAGAATATTCAATTAAAGAATGAGTGAGTTAACCAGGAAGTCAAAGAATAAATAACATAGATGACAACAAATGAAGAGAATTCGAGGATTCAAAACCTGTGGGATGCAGCAAAAGCAGTCCTAGGAAGGAAGTATATAGCAATACAGGCCTACATAAAGAAGCATAAAATCTACAATAAAAGACCTAAGCTTATACTTAAAGGAGCTGGAAATTTATGACAAAAGAAGAATAAAACCAACAGAAGAGAAATAATAAAGATTAGAGCAAAAATAAGTGATATTGAAACTAAAAAAAATAAATAAATAACAGTAGAACAGATCAATGAAACCAGGAGCAGGTTCTTTGAATAAATTATCAAAATTGATAAACCCTATGCCTGACTTCTCAAAAAGAAAAGAAAAAGGACTCAAATACATAAAATTACAAATGAGAGAAGACAACTAACAGCCACACCACAAAAATACAAACAATTATAAGAGAATATTATGAAAAATAATATGCCACCAAATTGGACAATCGGGAAGAAATGGATACATCCTAGAAACATATAATCTACCAAAATCGAAACAGGAAGAATTAGAAAGCATGAATGGACTGATAATCAACAAAGAAATTGAATCATGAATCAAAAATCTCTCAACAAACAAAAGTACATGGCCAGAAGGCCTCAGAGGGGAATTCTACCAGACCTTTAAAGAAGAGTTAATGCCTATTCTTCTCAAACTATTCCAAAAAGAAGAAATGGAAGGAAAGCTACCAAACTTATTCTATGAGGTTAGCATTTCCCTGATTCTAAAATAAGAGAAAAACTCCACTAAAACAAAGTGAAACTACAGCCTGATATCCCTGATGAACATGGATGCAAAAAATCCTCTACAAAAATTAGCAAACAGCATTCAGCAATACATTAGAAGAATCATCCACCACAATCAAGTGAAATTTATTCCTGGCCTGTATGGGGGTTCAATATTTGCAAATCAGTTAATGTGATACACCACATTCATAAAAGAAAGGGTAAGAAACATGACTTTCTCAATAGGTGCAGAAAAAACATTTGACAAAGTACAGTATCCACTCAGGTTAAAAATTCTCAACAAAGTGGGTTTAGAAGGAACATACCTCAAAATAATTAAGGCCATATATAAAAACCCCACAGCTAATATCCTCGAAGGTGGAAATTTTAGAACTTTTCCTACTCTTCCTACTGTCAGGAACAAATGGGATGTCCACTCTTAACACTATTATTTAACATATTACTGGAAGTCCTAGCTATAGCAAGCAGACAACAAAAACAAATAAAAGGCATCCAAGTCAGCAAGGAAGATGTCAAATATTCACTATTTGCAGAAGACATGATGCTCTATATAGAAAATCCAAAATAATTCAACAAAAAACTACTAGAACTAATACATGAATTCACCAAAGATGTGGGATATAAAATCAATGTACATAAATCTGTTTCATTTCTATACACCAATAATAAAGCAGCAGAAAGAGAAATGAAGGAATTTATCCCTTTTACAATTGTACCAAAACCCATAAAAAAACTTATGAAAAAATCTAATCAAAGAGGTAAAGGATCGGTACTCTGAAAAGTATAAAACATTGATGAAAGAAATTGAAGATAACACAAAAAAGATTAAAAGACATTCCATTCTCATGGATTGGAAAAACAAATATTGTTAAAATATCTATACTACCCACAGCAATTTATACATTTAATGCAAACCCTATTAAAATACCAACATTTTTCACAGAGTTAGAGCTAGCAATCCAAAAATTTGTATGGAACCACAAAAGACCTCACCCCAAACAGCCAAAGCAGAGTTGAAAAAGAAAAGCAAAGCTGGTGGCATCACAGTTCCAGACTTCAAATTATATTACAAAGCTGTAGTGACCAAGACATTATGGTGCTGGCACAAAAACAGACAAATAGGTCAATAGAACAGAATAAAAAATTGTTACAAGGATTATGGCTGGAGTCGCAAAAGATGAGTCCGTAAAGTGCAGTTAAGTGAAGGTCCTCATATTCGAGTCATAATGAGGCTCAGACTCTAGAATGAAGCTTCTTTTTATTAGGATAATTGCTAAAGACTACGCGCATAAAGTCAACTAAGGAAGTGTGTTAATCTAATGGTTCAGCTTTTCAAGGTTGAATTTAGAGTTAATTGGTTTCTATAACACTAGGAAGGGTCAGATGTGAAGGAAGATCTGGCCCTGAACAATGTTAAAGGCTCTAGGCGTTCCTTATAAGCCTCAGCCTCGTTCAGCTGTGTCCTAAGGCCTTGCACCTTCTCCAGCCCTTCCTTTTTGAAGTCTTTCCCTTTGATGCTTCTCTCCTGCATCTCCCACATCTCCCCCTTTTTTCTTTCATTTGGCAAAGCTGGAGGGCAAACAGAGGCTAGTAAGGCATATTCTCGTCTTTGTTGCCGTCCTCTTCTCCAGACTAGGTATATGCAAAGTAACAAGACAAAGATTAATATAAAAATACCAATCACAGAAAAGCTTAAAGATTTTATATAATTCATTGGATTCAATTCCGAGATTCGATTAGTTATCTCAGATAGATAAGGAGCACCAGAAATCATCTCATTTATTTTTCAGTGTTTCATAAATGTCCTTTTGTAATTGAGCTATATCAGCAGAGGTGTTACCTTGATTAAGAAGGTGTCGATGCACCAGGTCCCATGATATCTTAGATTTATTATATACATGGGGGGTGGCATAAAAAGTGGTTATGTTCCAATCACATTGAAGCTTTATCTGTTGTTGTAAACTAATCAGTTGATCTCCTAGAAAAAGAGCAGCTTGTTGCAAGTCAGATAATTGGCTATTTGGCTATCAATCAGCCATTGGCTGTTCCATAGCCTTTCTGAATTTTGATGCCAGTCTTGTACAAAGTGGGTGGTTTGTACAGTCTGATGCAGTGCAAAACCGGCTGTTGCTGCTGTAGCTGTAATAGCTACAATCCCAAGTACAGCAGTTACCAGTAAAGCTACAAACCTGTCTGGTGCAGTGTAAGACATGTTTCAATATTTCATCTATGAGATACATTTCAGGGGAGTGTTGCCAAGACTGATCCATGATTACAGGCATCCAACCCCCATTATGTGCCTTAAGGATATATAAGCTTTGTTTTTCCTGGTTAAAATAAATAGTAGAATTAAGACAAGTATAAAAAGAACAATTATGGCAAGTCCCAATGAGGCAAACCTAACATAAACAGAAAAGGAAGTCTGACACATGCTTGAATTTTATGAGTCTCATTTAATCTAAAAGAGATGGAGAATTTATTTGAAGTATTCATTAAGTGGCCTTTCCAAGTGGCCATGCCTAATAATCCAGTGCCAATTTTCCAAAGTTCTGAATGAACTGGCCCATCAGGTAAACGTGGTCTGGGGAGGTCATCCTTCCCTCATGCCATACAATAGGTTCAGATGTTACATCTGAAATTATGTCATCTTGATATCAACACCATCGGAGTATTGGAGTTTGTTTTGGAGTATTGGTCCGAGCAGAGCCTACAGAGGCCCAATTAATGACACTTCCTTTGGAAGTATTAAGAACTCTATGAACTTCTCCTCTATAGAGCTCCCAATTAACCCATTCCTCAGGATTTATAATCTTCCTTAATTGACATCGAGGCAATTTAGGAGGGTGGTTGTATGTAATACTTTTACTTCTCATGGAGACTCCCTGTAATAAGTACAATATAGAGACATTAGTTCCATTGGGCATTTTTGCTATCCATG
The DNA here is from genome assembly GCF_018350155.1 of Leopardus geoffroyi. Taxonomy (NCBI): domain Eukaryota; kingdom Metazoa; phylum Chordata; class Mammalia; order Carnivora; family Felidae; genus Leopardus; species Leopardus geoffroyi. The sequence goes on from NC_059343.1 coordinate 54,179,523, forward strand.
CCTGTAAACGAAATCTAACACAGTGTTCGCCTGTTCCAAAGTATATAGGTGGCCCATCTGCACCTACAGAATACTTAGGAATTACTTTTCCTTCTTCTTCTGGTTTAAATGGGCCTCTGTTATCATAAGGTCCAGGCAACCAGACTGAATAATTTACATAAACTGGGAAAGAGGGATCATCTATTAAGAGGTGGATTTGGAATATAAGCCCAATATGTGTGATTCTCTTTAGTACTCACGGTTAAAGTAAAAACCGACATCATGGCAATAAACAGAGTAGAAGTCTTAGGTGTTCCTGTTTTTTGAAGGATCTGTGCTGCTTCTAGAGTCATCTTCTTCATCTGTCCCCATGTCAGAGGTTTGGCTTTTGTTGTTTTTTTTTCAGTTCTTCTTTTTATCTCTTGTTCCAGGCTTAATTCTTCCATATCTTTCTCCAGTGGTCGAAAATTGTCGACTCGTTTTCTCTTCACCCATCTGTTCATATCGTGGTGTTAATTGCCAGGCTGGAGCCAGATATCCCCGTTATCTGTGGACACAAGAGCAAATCCTCGACCCCACAATTTAACATACCCAGGGTATCATTGGTTTTTATCATTTTTCCAAAATATTGGTTGTGAAAGGGGTCTGGTATCAGAGAATGTGTGATGTTTTTCAGCTGTAGTGAGCTCTTGTTCACCTCTTAAATCCAAAAAATTAAGTGTAAATAATGCTTTCATTAATTGATTCTTTGGATTCAAGGCCATATCCCCCTGTTTTTTTTTGTTTTTGTTTTTGTAACATGGTCTTTAATGTATGATTAGCACGTTCAATAATAACTTCACCTTGTGGATTATAAGGAATGCCTGTAGTATGATGAATGCCCCATTTTTGGCAAAATATAAGAAAAGTGTGAGAAGTATAAGCCGGGCCATTGTCAGTTTTAAAATTCCGGGGGAGTCCCATCTTGGCAAATGCTTCTAAAAGGTGCTGAATAACACGGGACGTTTTTTTCTCTTGATAAAGGCGTAGCCTATATAAAACCAGAATATGTATCTACTGATATACGTACATATGCAAGGGACCAAATTGCAGAACATGAGTAACATTCATTTACCATAAATAATTAGGTTGTTGACCTCTGGGATTAACCCCCTGAGAGTATGGAAGAATGACAATAGGCCCACAAGTGGGGCAGTGTGTGATAATTTCTCTAGTTTGTTTAAGGGAAATAGAAAAGTGTTTACTTAACCCTTTAGCATTAAAATGAGTCAGATTGTGAAAATCTTGTGCTGTAATAACAGGAGTTGCCAATAAGGAATGCGTTGTAGCATTTCCTTCTGCCAAGGGGCCAGGGAGGCCAGAATGAGATCGTATGTGAGTAATGTATATAGGATGGGATCGGTGTTGGAGACAATGTTGGATTTGAAAAAAATAAGTCAGACAATTCTGAGCCACCTGAATAAATATTAATGGTTTCCAAATTTTCAGTCACTTGTTTAGAATAGGCTGAATCTGTTAAGATATTGATGGAGAAGGAAACTTAGGACTCCTTAAGTCCTAAAAATATGGCAAAGGGTTCAGCCGTTTGTATTGAAACATATGGGGATTTTACATATTTAGAAGTAGGACCATAATATGCAGAATAACCAGATTTGTTGCCATCTATAAAATAATTAGGTCCATTTACAGATACTTATTGTATAATTTGAGGCATTATAAAGGAGGTGGTTTTGATAAATTCAATTAATTTGGATTTAGGATAATGGTTGTCTATGTGACTTATATAATCTGCAACTCCAAGTTGCCATGAAATGCATTGCCGATATGCCATGGATATTTGTGCATGAGACAGAAGTACTATAATTGTCTCAGGGTCTTGGGCTGTTATTTCCTTAAGTCTCTCCCGACCCTTAAAAATTAACATTCCTATTTGTCTAAATATGTAGATAATTTTTTAAAGGCTTTGTTGGAAAGAAATATCCATTCTATGATTCCATTAGTCTGCCAAAGTACTCCTGTAGGAGAATGAGGTGATGGTAAAATTAACAAGGAAACAGGTAGCGAGGGGTCAACTTGAGTAAGCTGACTGGAAGCAATTTTTTATTCATCCCATTGTAATTCTTGGGATGCTTCCGGAGTTAATTTTCTAGAGCTATTTAAATTGGAATTCTCTTTAAGTACACCAAAAACATGAGTCAGTTGATAAGTAGGTATACCTAGAGTAGGACGTAACCAGTTAATGTCTCAATAACTTCTGGAAATCATTCAAAGTATGCAAGCGATCTCTAAGAATTTGAACATTTTGAGGCATTATTGAATTTTGTACTAATTTTTGACCTAAATAGAACAAGGGATCTTCAAATTGAATTTTGTCTTCTGCAGTAATGAGGCCATATTCTGAGAGGGTTGCCTGAGCTGCTAAAAAGACTACATGTAAATCATGTCGTTTGTGTAAAGCTAATAGGATGTCATCCATGTAATGGATGATCTTAGCATGAGGAAACTGAGATCATAAATATTGGAGAGGTTCTGCAACAAAAAGTTGACAAAAAGTAGGACTATTTAACATTCCTTGAGGTAAAACTTTCCATTGAAATCTGTTTATGGGCTCCTCATGATTAATTATAGGAACAGAGAACACAAATCTCTCTGAATCTTTAGGGTTTAAGGGAATGGAGAAAAAACAATCCTTAATATAAATAATTATAATTTTCCAATCTCGAGGGATAACAGCAGGTGTCGGAAGGCCAGGCTGTAGAGCCCCCCCATAGGTTGCATGATTTTATTTATGGTTCGGAGATCAGTCAGCATTCTCTGTTTTCCAGATTTCTTTTTTTTTAATGTTTATTTATTTTTGAGACAGAGACAGAGCATGAGCAGGGAAGGGGCAGAGAGAGAGGGAGACACAGGATGTGAAGCAGGCTCCAGGCTCTGAGCTGTCAGCACAGAGCCCGACGTGGGGTTTGAACTCACGGACTGTGAGATCATGACCTGAGCTGAAGTTGGACGCTTAACCGACTGAGCCACCCAGGCGCCCCTCCAGATTTCTTTTTTATTATAAAAACCGGAGAATTCCAGGGACTAGTTGAAGGTTCAATATGTCCCGCTTTTAATTGTTCAGAAAGTAAAGAGTTTAAAGCTGCCAGTTTTGCTTGAGAAAGCGGCCACTGCTCTATCCATATGGGCTCATCAATAAGCCATTTTAAAGGCAGCACATATTTTTGTTCTTTGGCAGTGGCCACTAGGATAAATTTGGATATCCTAGCCTTGTGGCTTTATGTTTGGGGAAAATATCGAGGGGTGTTTTAAAACCTTGTTGATTTTTATCTAATCCCTTCAGTGGGTCATATCCCATGGCACACATTATATTTTTATTTTGAGTAGATTCAGATGGGATATTAATATATGCACCTCATTTTTGAATCTCTACCCCACAGATTAATGGCAATGTTAGCCACATAGGGTTTAAGAGTTGCTATCTGATCCTTGGGTCCTTCACATCTCATAATTTGTTGACTTCTTTTTATTTCCCCTAAGGATTCAAGTCCTATAAAAATTACATGTACGTTTTCTTTTTTTTTTTTTTTTAATTTTTTTTCAACGTTTATTTATTTTTGGGACAGAGAGAGACAGAGCATGAACGGGGGAGGGGCAGAGAGAGAGGGAGACACAGAATCGGAAACAGGCTCCAGGCTCCGAGCCATCAGCCCAGAGCCCGACGTGGGGCTCGAACTCACGGACCGCGAGATCGTGACCTGGCTGAAGTCGGACGCTTAACCGACTGCGCCACCCAGGCGCCCCCACATGTACGTTTTCAACAGGCCAAGATGAAGGCCAAAACCTTTCAGATACGATGGTAATGTCAGCTCCAGTGTCTCCTAATCCAATAAAAAATTTATTATTAATTTTAAGACGTATTTTGGGGTGAGGATCTTTCAAAAAAGTTTTCCAATATAATTGTTTTCCAGTACTGCCAAAACCTCCAGTTCTGATAACAGGATTGTTTTGGCCCTCTATATAAGGAAGAGTAAGTAATTGAGCAATTTTATCTCCTGGTTGAATAGTATAAGTGTTATCGGCCGATATCATAACTTGAATTTCATTTTCATAATCACAGTCAATAACACCAGGATGCACATGAATATCTTTAAGTGTAAGCGTACTCAGTCCAAAAATAAGACCTATTATGCCTTTTTCCAAAGGCCCATAAATTCCTGTTCTAACTTTAACGACACCCAAAGAATGCTGTAAAACAACTGGGTCTATAGCAGGGAGATCTAAGGCAGCACTCCCAGTTGTTGCATGATGGAGGTCTGTGACCATCGATGCTGTGGTGTTGAGACCAATTGCTGGCTGGATAAAAGCTCATTTTATTTGTTGGGCCCTGAGCTAGGCCCTGTGAGAAGTTTCCCTGATTTTGATCAATATTAGATGGAAGAGGATGCCCATCTTTGTGATATTTGAAATGACACTGATTAGCCCAATGATATCCTTTTTTACAATGAAGGCATAAAGCAGTGGGAGACATTAACTTAGAATAGATGATTAATACTGATATTATTAACATTATGCTTGTCTTTTTTAAATTTGTCCTTTATTTTTCGACAGTCTTTTTTCATATAGCCAATGTTTCCATAACCAAAGCATTTGATGTTAGATTTAAAAGGACTCTTTTAGTGCCCTTTTTAGTACCCTCTTATAGTGGCAGCAAAGAAGTTCATATTGTAAAGTGGGATACCAGTATCAGCACATGCTTTCACATAGTCAGCCATGGACCCAGCAGCCGCTCTTATAGGATGAAGAGTTCACGGGCATTCTGAATTAGCATTATCATAAACCACAATAGGAAGCAACAAATCCCTTAGGCCTGCCTGAGGAATTGTTTTAGCCAAAACATCTCTTAATCTTGCTACAAAGCCAACATAAGCTTCAGTATTTCCCTGGTTAACATTTACAAATAAGGGGATAACCTCCCCTGGGACTCCCCTGTACATTGCCAAGCCATCTTACAGCAATTTTGTACTTGTTGTATTGCTTGATCACTCATACCACATTGATCTCTTAGTTGAGAGTATTCTCTTTGTCCAGAAAATTGCTCCTTGTCAGTAGGAATGTTATCATGAATGTTTCTTTCCCTTTGAATCTTAGCTTGATCTTCCCACCAAGTCACAAATTGTAAATATTTAGCATGGGATAAAACATTTCTAGCCAACATTCCCCAGTCTTTAGGAATCAAGCGTTCAGTGCCAGCAAACACTGAAAGTATGCCCTGCGTGTAAGGAGAGTTAGTGCCGTATTGGACACAAGCCATTTTAAGATCTTACAAAATTTTTACAGGGATCTGAGAGTATTCAGCATTATAGCCTCCATTAGGATATTGTACATTTGGTGGAAAAGCATTCAGAGTCACTGGAAATATTTCTGATACCGGTTGTATCAATTCTAAATCTCCTTCCTCCTTGGCCTTTATCAATCCTAGCATCAGAGGTGTAATGATAGGGCCCTCATGTTCCTTGGAAGGAACAATTATGTGAGGGTGGCCATTAGAAAAAGGATAGGAAGTGACTGGATAGGCAGCCTTTCGTTTAACATGAGTAGGAATTTTTGTATTTTCAGGTAAAGGAGCAGGGGGGGTATAATTTATTATAGGAGCAGGCAGTAGCCTCCAAGTTATCATTTGTGAGGGGCGGGGGAGGCCATTCTGGTAAAGTATCTTCCTCAGGCGCTATAACCTTGATTTCTTTAGAGGAAGACTCATCCTCAAAACTATCAGATGTAAAATCTGACTCATCTTCTTCTTTTGATGAGTTTTTAGTTTAGGTGAACTTATATTTTGTTCTGAGTCAGACTGTAAAGGCTGAAAAGCCATCTCAAGAGCATAAAAACCAAACTATTAAATAAATGATATCTCCATTTTTTTAAATTTTTTTTAACATTTATTTATTTTTGAGACAGAGAGAGATAGAGCATGAATGGGGGAGGGGCAGAGAGAGAGGGAGACACAGAATCGGAAGCAGGCTCCAGGCTCTGAGCCATCAGCCCACAGCCTGACGTGGGGCTCGAACTCATGGACCGCGAGATCGTGACCTGAGCTGAAGTCGGACGCTCAACCGACTGAGCCACCCAGGCGCCCCAATGATATCTCCATTTTGATGAGCACGTCTAAGCATTTTCATAATTAATCTCCATTGTTTAAGGTTTAAAAGATTTTTTCTAGAAGACTAAACCAATAGCAATGTTTTTTAACCAAGTTCCAGAGCTCATCAAAAATTCCCCTTTTCACTTTCATTCCTGAACTGTTCAATAAAGTAAGAAGTAATTTAGAGTAAGCTTCATGATCATGAGACTGGGAGTTTCTCATACTTCACTATTCCAAAGTCGGGACTTACCTGTCCTAACGCTCCACTTTGGTCCTCTGAGACTGTAAACTGAAGTAGTCTCGAAGACTGTTTGCTGCACCATATCCTGCCAACATCGCCAATTGTTGCAAGGAGTATGGCCAGAGTCCCAAAAGATGAGTCCACAAAGTGCAGTTAAGTGAAGGTTCTCATACTCGAGTCAGAATGAGGCCCCGACTCCAGAATGAAGCTTCTTTTTATTACAATAATTGCTAAAGACTACGTGCATAAAGTCGGCTAAGCAAACGTATTAATCAGTCTAATGGTTTAGCTTTTCAAGGTTGGATTTCGAGTTAATTGGTTTCTATAACACTAGAAAGGGTCAGGTGTGAAGGGGGATCTGGCCCTGGACAATGTTAATGGCTTTAGGCGTTCCTTAGGAGCCGCAGCCGCGTTCAGTTATGTAAACATGTCCTAAGGCCTTGCACCTTCTCCAGTCCTTCTCTTTTGAAGTCTTTTCATTTGATGCTTCTCTCCTGCATCTCCCACAAAAAATCCCAGAAATGTACCCACAACTATATGGAAAAAGCAGGAAGAATATCCAATACAGAAAAAACAGTGTCTTCAACAAATGGTGTTGGGAAAATTGGACAGCAACAAGCAAAAGAGTGAAACTGGACCACTTTCTTACACCAAACACAAAAACAATTTCAAAATGGATGAAAAACCTACATGTGAGACAGGAAATCATCAAAATCCTAGAGGAAAACACAGGCAGTACCCTCTTTGACATTGGCTGTAGCAACTTCTTTCTAGCTATGTTTCCTTAGGCAAGGGAAAAAATTAAAAAAAAAATATTGGAACTTCTTCAAGACATCTTGCCAATTTTGATGCCTTTTATTTCATTTTGTTGTTTAATTGCTGTTTATAGGGCTTCCAACACTATGTTAAATAACAGTGATGATAGTGGACATCCCTGTTGTTTTCCTGATCTCAGGGGGAAAGCTCTCAGTTCCCCCCCCCCCCATTGAGGATGATTAGCTGTGGGCTTTTAATAAATGGCTTTTATGATGTTTAAGTATATTCCTTCTATCCTTTCTTGAGGGTTTTTATTAAGAAAGGATGCTGTATTTTGTCAAATGCTTTTTTTCTGCATCTATTGATAGAAACATATGGTTCCTATCCTTTTCTTTATTAATGTGATGTATCACATTCATTGATTTGTGAATATTGAACCAGCCCTGCAGCCCAGGAATGAATCCTACATGATTATAGTGAATAATTCTTTTTATATGTTGTTGAATTCAATTTGCTAGAATCTTGTTGAGCATTTTTGCATCCATTTTCATGAGGGATATTGGCCTGTAGTTTTCCTTTTTTGGGGGTCTCTGTCTGTTTTGGAAATTAAAGTAATGCTGGCTTCATAGAATGAGTCTGGAAGTTTTCCTTCCCTTTCTATTTTTTGCAACGGCTTGAGAAGGATACGTATTATTTCTTCTTTAAATGTCTGGTAGAATTCCCCAGGGAAGCCATCTGGTCCTGGACTTTTATTTGTTGGGAGATTTTTGATAACTGTTTCAATTTCTTCACTCATTCTGGGTCTGTTCAAATTTTCTATTTCTTCCTTGTTTGAGTTTTAGGAGTGTGTGGATGTTTAGGAATTTATCCATTTCTTCCAGGTTGTCCAGTTTGTTGGCATGTAAGTTTTCATAGTATTCCTTGATAATTGCTTGTATTTCTGAGGGATTGGTTGTAATAAATCCATTTTCATTTATGATTTTATCTATTTGGGTCTTCTTTCCTTTCTTTTTGAGAAGACTGGCTACAGGTTTATCAAATTTGTTTATTTTTCCAAAAAACCAACTCTTGCTTTCATTGATGTGTTCTCCGGTTTTCTTTTGGATTCTATATTGTTTATTTATGTCTGATCTTTATTATTTCTCTTCTGCCGAGTTTGGGGTTTCTTTGCTGCTCTGCTTCTAGCTCCTTTAGGCATACTGTTAGAATTTGTATTTGGGATTCTTCTTGTTTCTTGAGATAGTCCTGGATTGCAATCTATTTTCCTCTTAGGACTGCCTTTGCTGCATCCTAAAGGGTTTGGATTGTTGTGTTTTCATTTTCATTTGTTTCCATATATTTTTAAATTTTTTCTTCAATTTCCTGGTTTACCCATTCGTTCTTTAGTAGAATGTTCTTTGCTATTCACGCATTTGGAAGTTTCCTAACTTTTTCCTGTGGTTTATTTCAAGTTTCATAGCATTGTGATCTGGAAGTGTGCATGGTACCATCTCAGTTATTTTATATTTATTCAGTGCTGTTTTGTGACCCAGTGTGTGATCCATCCTTGAGAATGTTCCCGGTTCACATGAGAAGAAAGTATATTCTGCTGCTTTAGGATGAAAAGTTCTAAATATATCTGTCAGGTCAATCTCATCCAGTGTGTCATTCAGGACCATTGTTTCTTTATTTATTTTCTACCTAGATGATCTGTCCTTTGTTGTAAGCAGAGTATTAAAGTCCCCTGCAATTATCAAGTTTTTACCAATAAGATTGTTTATGTTTCTAATTGTTTTATATATTTCACTCCTTTCAAATTTGGTGCATAAACATTTATAATTGCTAGCCTTCCTGATGGATGTACCCTATAATTATTATATAATGTTATTCTTCATCTCTTGTGACAGCCTTTAATTTAGAATCTAGTTTCGGGGCTCCTGGGTGGCTCAGTCGGTTGAGCGTCCGACTTCAGCTCAGGTCACGATCTCATGGTTCATGAGTTCGAGCCCCACGTCAGGCTCTGGGCTGATGGCTCAGAGCCTGGACCCTGCTTCCGATTCTGTGTCTCCCTCTCTCTCTGCCCCTCCTCCATTCATACTCTGTCTCTCTCTGTCTCAAAAATAAATAAACACTTAAAAAAATTAAAAAAATAAAATAAAAAAAGAATCTAGTTTCTCTGATATAAGTATGGCTGCTCCAGCTTTCTTTTATCTTCCAGTAGCATGATATATGGTTTTCCATCCTCTCACATCCAATCTCAAGGTGCCCTCATGTCTTTACTGAGTCTCTTATAGACAGCAAATAGATAGGTCGTTTTTGTTTTTTGTTTTGTTTTGTTTTGTTTTTATCCATTCTTATGCCCTATGTCTGTTGATTGGAACATTTTGTCCATTTACATTTAGTGTTATTATTGAAAGATATGGGTTTAAAGTCATTGTGTTATCTGTAGATTTCTTGCTGGTAGTGATGTCTCTGGTACTTTGTGCTTCTTGCAACATTTCACTCACAGTGTCCCCCTTAGGATCTCTTGTAGAGCTGGTTTAGTGATCACGAAATGCTTCAGTTTTTGTTTGGGGAAACCTTTATCTCTCTTTCTATTGTGAATGGCAGGCCTGCTGGATAAAGGATGCAAGACTTTATTGGCTGCATGTTGTTCCTGTTCATCATATTGAAGATTTCTTGCCATTCCTTTCTGGCCTGCCAAGTTTCAGTAGATAGGTCTGCTACTTCCCTTATGTGTCTATCTTTGTATATTAAGGCCCATTTATCCCCAGCTGCTTTCAGAATTCTCTCTTTATCCTTGCATTTTGCCAGTTTCACTATGATATGTCATGCAGAAGATTGAATCAAGTTATGTCTGAAGGGAGTTCTCTGTGCCTCGTGGATTTCAATGTCTGTCTCATTCCCAAGATTGGGGAAGCTATTAGCTATGATTTGTTCAAGTACACCTTCAGCCCCTTTCTCTCTCTTCTTCTCCTTCTGGAACTCCTATTATATGAATATTGTTCCATTTCATTGAATCAATTAGTTCTTTAATTCTGTCCTTGAGATCCAAGATTTGTTTATCTCTTCTTCTCAGCTTCCTCTTTTTCCCATAATTTTATCTTCTAATTCACTTATTCTCCCCTCTGTCTTCAATCCACGCTATGACTGCATCCGTTTTATTTTGCACCTCATTGATAACATGTTAAATTCATCATTACTCTTTTTTAGTTCCTTGATCTCTGCAGCAATATATTCTCTGCTTTCTTCAATGTTTTTTTCAAGGCCAGCAATTAATCTTATGAGTATTATTCTAAATTCCTGTTCAGTTTTATTGCTTATATCTGTTTTGATCAATTCTTTAGCTGTCACTTCCTTGAATTTCTTTTGAGAATTCTTCCCTTTTGTCATTTTGGCTAGTTTTCTTTCTGTTATGTTGTTTAAAAGCTTGTTATGTGCTCTGCACCTGAAAATGCTGCTATATCAAAAGGGGGGGGGCTCATACACTGTCCAGGGACTGGCCCTTCAGGAGGTATTTTTTTGGAGAGTGTTACTTGCTCTCTGTTGTTGTGACTTTGGTTATTTCATTTCCCTACTTGTAGTGATGTTTTGGACCCTCCGCCACTTGTGCTTTGATTTGTTCCTTGAAGTAGCCCTGGAATGGAAAACAAACAAACAGAAAACAAAAACATGCAAACAAATAAATAAAAAAGGAAAAAAAAAACAAAATAAAAAAACAGAAACGCCAGCTACAAGTAAAGAACAGGGTGGAGGTGGTGCTGATGGAACAGCACATACAAAGACAGAAATGACAGTAGTGGGGGAAAAAGACAAAAAAAATAAACATTGACCAGGCAGAAAGACTAAACAGATTAATCCAGACAGAGAGAAAGGAAAATAAAGAAGGAGGCGGGGAAAATGAAAAGAAGATTAAGTTGCCCAGACACAGAAACTATACAGCTTAATTATTTCAGAGAGAAGGAAAGGAAAGGAAAGAAGGAGATATAGAACATGTATCAAGAGAATGGATTAAATATGTCTGCTTAAAGAAACCAACAACCAGAGTAACCACACTAGAGGAGGGAAGAGATAAGGAGAAAAGGAAGGAATAATATATCTATATAACAAGAATTGTCCGAGAATTAATCCAGGCAATGCAGAAAGTCTGGTCTGGAGAAGGGGGCCATCTTGTTCCTCAAGGTCTATCCCATCTATCCTGTTCCTGTAGATACACAGCTACCAGGCATGGAGGGATGTGGTTTGGTGCAGGCAGTCTTGCCTCCACTATGGGCCCTGTGGTCTGATCCCTGAGGCCCCACCTTGGTGGTGGTGGGGAGAAAAATGGTGAACCCCAGTCTCTCCTCTATGGACCTGGTGTCTGAAATCACTCTGTTTAAGCCACCCTCACTGTGCCACAGGCACAGATGAAGCAGTCTCTCTCACGCTAACAACTTCTGTGCCCTATTGCTTGGCTGGGATTCAAACTCTTGCTCCATGTGCCCCAGTACTGGGTAAGCACAGCCCCACACCTTCCGATATGTGGTCCCTGGACAGGCTTTGTCCTGTCCTGTGGCACTCCAGGGAGGGGATCACTTTCTCTTACAGTGAACTGCACCCTTGACCTAGCCACTGAGCCCAGGGATGGCTCCCTTTCTCCCCAGGTGCACGAACAGGGCAACCAGTCCCAGTCCAAAGAAAGCCCCACATTTAGAGACTGGATTTTTCTCCATCCCGGTCTGAGGTTTCTCTCTTGTCAAGATAAAGTCTTATGCTTCCCAAGCCTCTCTTTCTCTTCCCTTTGTCTCTCCACAGAAGGGAATCCCTCCCCTCTGTTTGTTTAATCTCTCCAAGTTCGCAATCACACACCTATGGCCTGTCAGGTTTTCCTGGTGTATCCCTGGTAGCGACTCAGTCTCATTTCCTCCCACTCTTGGGGTTCAAAGTCTTTTGGCTTCAACACTTCTTCACTTGAGAGATGCAGTAAGTTTGGGTCCATCTACTTCTCCACCATGTTGGCCCCCTCTTGGGATTTCATCAAGATAAAAGCCTTCTGCACAGCAAAGGAAACAATCAACAAAACTAAATGCACCTTTGGAATGACTGAGAAGATATTTACAAATGACATATCTGTTAAAGGTTTAGTATCCAAGAGGTATAAGAAACTTATCAAATTCAACACCCTCCAAAAAATGATCTAGTTAAAAATTGGCAAAAGACATGAATAAACATTTTTCCAAAGAAAACATCCACATGGCTAACAGACACATGAAAAGATGCTCAACATCACTCATGATCAGGGACATACAAATCAAAACTGCAATGAGATATCACTTCACACCTATAAGAATGGCAAAAATTAACAACAGAAGAAACAACAGGTGCTGTCAAGGATGTGGAGAAAGGGGAACCCTGTTGCATTGTTGGTGGGAATCCAAACTGGTGCAGCCACTGTGCAAAATAGAGATTCCTCAAAATGTTAAAAAAAAAAAAAAGAACTACTATATGATCCAGTGATTGAGCTACTAAGTGTTTGCCCAAAGGAAAGAAAAATACTGATTCAAAGGGATGCATGTTTATGGCAGAATTATCAACAACAGCCAAATTATGGAAAGAGCCCTAATGTCCATCAACTGACGAATGGATAAAGAAGATTAAAGAAAATGTTATATATATATTTATATATATACATATATTATTCAGCCCTAAAAAAAAGAACGAAATCTTGCCATTTGCAATAATGTGGGTGGAGCTAGAGTATTAATCTAAGAGAATTAAGTCAGTAAAAGAAAAACAAATACCATATGATTTCACTCATATGTGGAATTTAAAAAACAAAACAGATGATCATAGGGGAAAAATAAAAGGGAGAGGCAAACTAGAAAACAGAGTCTTAACCATATATAACACACTGAGCGTTCCTAGAAGGGAGGTAGGTGAGATATGGGTTAAATTTGTGATGGGTATAAAGAGGGCACTTTTATGTTGAGCACTGTAGACTCTCTAAATCCTACACGTGAAACTAATATTACACTGTATGTTATCTAGCTGGAATTTAAAGCAAAACTTGAAAAAAAAAAGATTTTTGAATCCCTTTCCTTCTTCCTTCTTTATGTGAGATTCATGAAAAACTGTGGTCTCCAGGAGCCACAGAAACAGAACCTGCCACAGTGAGTATCAATAAATAGTCACTGAATGCATAAAATAAAAATAATGGTAACTAACACTTATTGAACATTTACTATGTACTAGCCTAAAGCTGTAATTCTCGTCTGAGAGTCTTGGAGAACAAGGCCCTATCTAATTCATGTTTAGGCCTTTGAAGTTGTCATACTGGTCATTCAAAAAGTAATTAACAGAGCCAAGATTCAAACTAGGTTGGTTGGCTCCAATATCCATGGTCTTAAATGATTACACTGATGCAATAGTTCACAAAGGGCCGCTACTCAGTAGATGCTTCATAAATACTTGCAGAACTAAACAGACTTGTCTTGGTAAGTAGGGTAAGCCATTTTGTGCCTTGGCTATGTTAGGACCTCATTAAGTGAGGCAATGATTTTATGTCACCTCAATAAAACAGAAGCCAGGGAAACCTGGGTGGCTCAGTTGGTCGAGCATCTGACTTCCACTCAGGTGATGATCTTGCAGTTCATGAGTTCAAGCCCCACATGGGGCTGCTGCTGTCAGTGTGGAGCCATTTGGATCCTCTGTCCCTCTCTCTCTGCCCTCCCCTGCTTGTGCTCTCTTCCTCAAAAATAAATAAAAACCATTTAAAAAGTAAATAAATAAAAGCAGAAGCCATAAGGGTAGAAGAAATGACTTTAAGTTCAGGTTTGGAGTACACTAGCTTTTTAAGTCTTAGATAAGAATTCACTCTGTCTAACTTCCATTTTGCTCATTTATCTAGTAGGGTGAGTAATTACAAACTCACAGGGTTTTGGTGCACAAAGTGAAAAAGCAATAGTGAAAGTCTGTAGCACTGTGCTTGACAGATCAGGAGCCTAATACAGAACTGTGAGTTTTATTTTGCTTCTGTGATTAGAAAGGTAAGTCCCTGAGAAAGTGAGAGGCAGCTTGCATAAATGGGGAGGGGACAACGGGTTAGGGCAAAGCAAGAAAGCTAAGGAAATGGGTTTGGTACTTGTTGGGTGGATAGAGAAATGAAGGGGAAGTATTGCTTCCAGTATTGTACCCCCTGATTTTCCCAGACTCAGAGCATGTCAAACAGCTCATTTATTAGCTTTTCTTAAAACCTTTGTGTTCCATGGATTATTCAAGTAGCCAAATGACACAAAAGCCACAACTTTGTCCCTCTTGTTTGAAATATCTGTGTTGGCATCAAATAAAACCAGAGATTCCATACATTTCCACCTGGGAAGGATTGCAAGAAGCCAAAGCTCTGCCTTTGGGGAAGAAGGTTTGGTCCTGGATTAAATTTTGCTCACCAGTACAATGCCTGACACATAAGTTCTCAATCATTGTTTGTTAAATAAATCAAAGTATTACTTGTTTTTTGTTTTTGTTTTTGTTTTTTCAGAAAGGGCAACTTGCCAAAGCAAAGATTATCTTTCTTTCAACTGGTTTGGCTGGTATTACATTGCTAAAGCTACCATCCTTGCCTTCTAGAAGCCAGCAAAAGAAGGCAGACAGATTGCCAAAGGAAAAACAGATACATGGATGAACAATGAGTAAATGGACATATTAAAGGCTCTCTGCAAGGCAAGGAATCAGTGTCTATGTTTTTTTTTTTTTTTATTCTTTACTCTGTATCTCTTTGGGTACTTAGTACAGAGAGGCTGGAATTTTATAATCTAGATTCCCGGCAGCATTTTCTATGAGTCCACTTACACAGAGAAAGGCAAATTAATTTAGTGAAGATGCAGCCATTGATTCACAGGCTCGTGGAACATAAAACCTGTAAGGTCTTTTGACTTCACCTCTTTCATTATGCTGAACAAGGACACTGGGGCAAAGATAGAAGAGAGTAATTGTTCAAGGTCACAGAGTCAGAAACTAAGCTGGGACTCAAACCTAGGGCTCCCATGACCAGTGCAGTTCCTTTTCTATCCCATTGCCCATTAATATGTAAACTACTGACGTGGGGAGTATCTAATCCACAGCCAAGTATTAAGGCAGAACCACAGAGACCTTGATATGCTATTAATTTATTAACCGGGTTTGTTAATTGGGCATATCCAACTGCTATCTTGACAATATCCTATATAAACAGAGTTCTTTCTCATTTCTATGAGTTCTATATATGTACTCTCTAACATCATACTCACTAGCCACATGTGGCTTTTGTGGCCACATGAAACGTCTAGTAGAACTTTCAATGAGTTCTATATCTGCAGTATCCAATATGGTAAGTCATTAGCAATATGTGGTTTCTGATCATTTGAAATATAACTAGTATGGCTGTGGAACTAAATTTTAAATTATATTTAATTTCAAGTTATTTAAATGTAAATAGCCATATGTGGATACTACAAACCATATTGAGAAGCACAGCTGTAAAATGGGAATAAGTACCCCCGTCTTGTCTTCCTTCCATGACTGTCCATTTAAAATGGGGGAAAGTTTTTGTGCCAATACCATGCTGTCTTGATGATGACAGCTTTGTAGTAGAGGCTAAAGTCTGGGATTGTGATGCCTCCTGCTTTGGTCTTCTTCTTCAAAATTCCTTTGGCTATTCGGAGCCTTTTGTGGTTCCATATGAATTTTAGAATTGCTTGTTCTAGTTTCGAGAAGAATGCTGGTGCAATTTTGATTGGGATTGCATTGAATGTGTAGAGAGCTTTGGGTAATATTGACATTTTGACAATATTTATTTTTCCAATCCATGAGCAGGGAATGTCTTTCCATTTCTTTAAATCTTCTTCAATTACCTTCATAAGCTTTCTATAGTTTTCAGCATACAGATCCTTTACATCTTTGGTTAGATTTATTCCTAGGTATTTTATGCTTCTTGGTGCAATTGTGAATGGGATCAGTTTCTTTATTTGTCTTTCTGTTGCTTCATTGTTAGTGTATAAGAATGCAACTGATTTCTGTACATTGATTTTGTATACTGCAACTTTGCTGAATTCATGTATCAGTTCTAGCAGACTTTTGGTGGAGTCTATCGGATTTTCCATGTATAATATCATGTCATCTGCAAAAAGCGAAAGCTTGATTTCATCTTTGCCAATTTTGATGCCTTTGATTTCCTTTTGTTGTCTGATTGCTGATGCTAGAACTTCCAGCACTATGTTAAACAACAGCGGTGAGAGTGGGCATCCCTGTCGTGTTCCTGATCTCAGGGAAAAAGCTCTCAGTTTTTCGCCGTTGAGGATGATGTTAGCTGTGGGCTTTTCATAAATGGCTTTTATGATGCTTAAGTATGTTCCTTCTATCCCGACTTTCTCAAGGGTTTTTATTAAGAAAGGGTGCTGGATTTTGTCAAAGGCCTTTTCTGCATCGATTGACAGGATCATATGGTTCTTCTCTTTTTTTTTTTGTTAATGTGATGTATCACGTTGATTGATTTGTGAATGTTGAACCAGCCCTGCATCCCAAGAATGAATCCCACTTGATCATGGTGAATAATTCTTTTTATATGCCATTGAATTCGATTTGCTAGTATCTTATTGAGAATCTTTGCATCCATATTCATCACATAGACCAATGGAATAGAATAGAAACCCCAGAACTAGACCCACAAACGTATGGCCAACTCATCTTTGACAAAGCAGGAAAGAACATCCAACGGAAAAAAGAGTCTCTTTAACAAATGGTGCTGGGAGAACTGGACAGCAACATGCAGAAGGTTGAAACTAGACCACTTTCTCACACCATTCACAAAAATAAACTCAAAATGGATAAAGGACCTGAATGTGAGACAGGAAACCATCAAAACCTTAGAGGAGAAAGCAGGAAAAGACCTCTCTGACCTCAGCCGTAGCAATCTCTTACTCGACACATCCCCAAAGGCAAGGGAATTAAAAGCAAAAGTGAATTACTGGGACCTTATGAAGATCAACAGCTTCTGCACAGCAAAGGAAACAACCAACAAAATAAAAGGCAACCAAAGGAATGGGAAAAGATATTTGCAAATGACATATCGGACAAAGGGCTAGTATCCAAAATCTATAAAGAGCTCACCAAACTCCACACCCGAAAAACAGATAACCCAGTGAAGAAATGGGCAGAAAACATGAATAGACACTTCTCTAAAGAAGACATCCGGATGGCCAACAGGCACATGAAAAGATGTTCAGTGTCGTTCCTTATCAGGGAAATACAAATCAAAACCACACTCAGGTATCAACTCACGCCAGTCAGAGTGGCCAAAATGAACAAATCAGGAGACTGTAGATGCTGGAGAGGATGTGGAGAAACGGGAACCTTCTTGCACTGTTGGTGGGAATGCAAATTGGTGCAGCTGCTCTGGAAAGCAGTGTGGAGGTTCCTCAGAAAATTAAAAATAGACCTACCCTATGACCCAGCAATAGCACTGCTAGGAATTTACCCAAGGGATACAGGAGTACTGATGCATAGGGGCACTTGTACCCCAATGTTCATAGCAGCACTCTCAACAATAGCCAAATTATGGAAAGAGCCTAAATGTCCATCAACTGATGAATGGATAAAGAAATTGTGGTTTATATACACAATGGAATACTACGTGGCAATGAGAAAAAATGAATATGGCCCTTTGTAGCAACGTGGATGGAACTGGAGAGTGTGATGCTAAGTGAAATAAGCCATACAGAGAAAGACAGATACCATATGGTTTCACTCTTATGTGGATCCTGAGAAACTTAACAGGAACCCATGGGGGAAGGGGAGGAAAAAAGAAAAAAAAAGAGGTTAGAGTGGGAGAGAGCCAAAGCATAAGAGACTGTTAAAAACTGAGAACAAACTGAGGGTTGATGGGGGGTGGGAGGGAGGAGAGGGTGGGTGATGGGTATTGGGGAGGGCACCTTTTGGGATGAGCATTGGGTGTTGTATGGAAACCAATTTGACAATAAATTTCATATAATAAAAAATAAATAAATAAATAAATAAACGTTTAAAAAATAAAAAAAAAAATAAATAAATAAAATGGGGGAAAGAGCTTCAGGATCAGAATTGAGTTCAAACCTTGACTGTATTACTCAGTATTTATTTTCCCTTAATTCAGTCCATTTATAACTTGAAAACTTTGTTTCTTCCTCTGTAAAATGACAGTAGTCCCTAACCTCACATGTATTTGAGGCAGAAGCATAAGAGATTGTCTAGTGTAGGGTGTGTTGTGGGATTGTGCTCAGGAGCTATGAGTTGTGTTGTTGTTGTTGTTGTTAACAAGGACACCAGTGTTCCAGGGCAGGGAATACTGGTAGCTGCAAGAGTAGCCATGAAAAGTAAACACTACCCGGGGAACAAAAGTGCATATGGTTACAGGTGGGGTGGAGACAAAGGATTAGAAGTGGAGACCCAGCCAGCAAAGCAAGATTCCAGACAGATCTGCATCACAGAAGGGCCTCACAACAAAGGGCTTCCAAGGATTGAGGAAAGTGAGAATTTGAGATTAAGAATCCAGAGTCCTGAGTTATAGACCCCACTCTGAGACTCATCATCTATAAAATGGGGTGGGAGAGTGTGGTGGTAGTATAGAGGTAGTGATTAAACTTTCCAACTAACCTAATATATTGCACCAAAGATCAGCAGTCCCCTTGACTTTTAGGGTTGAACCCTACCATCAGGGTTCAGAGTGGGCCTTACCAGCCCTAGCTTACTGCCCCATGAGCAGACTCCTTTTTGTTTAGTTTTTTAGTCCTCATAAAGCCCATCTCCCAATTTCTTTTTGTTCAAATACTCTTTACTTTTTTTAGACCTTAAAAGACACCTCCTTCATGAATCCTTGCCTGATCCACTAGGGAAAATTGATAACTTTTCTATTATTATTATCTCTTTTTTTAAGGAAGACAATTGAGTATAGCAGGTCCATCGAACTTAGAGTTAGATAAACCAAGACTTTAGGTAAATTGCTCCATCTCCCAGGGCCTGTTTTATCAATGGTAAGATAAGACAGTAGCACCTATACCTATTTTCCAAGGCTGTTATGACAAATAAATGAAAGAATAGATATGCCAGCACTTGGTAATCTGTGAAAAAGAGTACACACCGGAGAAACTAGGAAATGTTTTTTTTTTTTTTTTGCTTATACCTCTAGGGAACAATTACTTGACTGTCATGTTTCAGAGTCAGATATTGACTTGTCTCTCTCTCCAGATTTTGCCCTCCTGAAGTGACGAGACTGTATTTTAATTATGTCAGTATCTTCATCCCCTAGGGTAGTGTCTGCTACAGAGCAGACATAAAGTCAGCCTGTGACAGTACATTTAACCTATACAGAGTTGAATCTCAAAAACAATGATGTATTTTTTCATTTTATTATTCAGTCCTAGAAAAACTTTGTTTCTTTAAAAAAAAAAAAAAACATTTTTTATAGCAACATTTTCAACAATAGCCAAATTAAGGAAAGAGCCTAAATGCCCATCAACTGATAAATTGCGGTTTATATACACAATGGAATACTATACTTGGCAGTGAGAAAGAATGAAATCTGGCCTTTTGTAACAACGTGATGGAACTGGAGAGTGTTATGCTAAGTGAAATAAATCATACAGATAAGACAGATACCATATGTTTTCACTCTTATGTGGATCCTGAGAAACTTAACAGAAGATCATGGGGGAGGGGAAGGAAAAAAAAAAAAGAGAGGGAGGGAGCCAAACCATAAGAGACTCTTAAAAACTGAGAATAAACTGAGGGTTGATGGGGGTGGGAGGGAGGGGAAAGTGGGTGATGGCATTGAGGAGGGCACCTTTTGGGATGAGCACTGGGTGTTGTATGGAAACCAAGTTGACAATAAATTTTACATAAAAAATAAAAAAAATTAAAAAAGAAACATTTGTTTAATTAATTTGTTGCTTTACATTCCTATTTTTTGGTCATGAATTAAAGAAAAGTTGGAGAATGTGAAACAAGCTCTATTGATATTTTACAGGTGTCTGCTTCATAAATGATAAATTCTTCTTTTGGTGCTAAAAATATGTTAAGAAACACAGAAATTAAAAAATTTCCATCCATGCAAACAATTGTTTCTCCATGACTCATTCTTCATTCTTTTTTTAAAAATGTACTTATTTAAATTTAAGTTAGTTACTATTAATACTGCTAATTTTGTCTCGGCTGCTAGGAAATTCAATATATAACAATTAATTATATTTACCACAATAGCCTGGCTCATCCTCTCCTTGGTCTTCATTTTCTTTTTCTATTCATGACACACCATAAACAGCAGGTGTTCTTGTGTGTAAGGTGCAACACTTTGTGGAGCTGTACAATGACTATGTATATAGGCTTGAGATTCAGACATATTTGGATTCAAATCATGGCTCTATTTCCCGACTGGCTGTCTTTGGACAAACTACTTCATTATTTTGAGTTTCATTTTCTCCTACCATAAAAGGGAGACAATAATTTGTTGCTGAAAGAAATGTTAGAAAATTTAATGAGGTAATTCACACCATAAGGATTCAGGAATCAGTTGACATATAACATAGACACATGTATGGCTTTTCTGTTTATCTTTTTCCCACGAGGTAGGTAAAAGTGAAGATACACATCAATAATAAAATTCTACTCTTTTGCTGCTTTTCACTTCTGGAACTAGAGCCAAGGCCAGTGGCCATTCAACAGTTAAGAAGGAAACACAGCAAGTCAGATAATATGTCTCATTCAAAGAATTAAATTAGGGATAGGCAAAATAAAGCCCTTGGGCCAAGTTTGTAAGCCAAGAATGGTTGTTAAATCTTTTAAAAAGAAGGAGGAGGGTAAAAAGAAGGAGAATAAGGAGAAGAAGAAGTCACTGTTGCATCAAAACCTTAAAATATTTTCCATCTGACCCTTTATAGAAAAAAAAATTGCCCTAGAGTGGCACTGACCTAGAGGAAGAGCCATGGCCACTCTTGCCCAAGACAGAGAAAAGCATAGTGTAGTACTAGAATGAGGCTCTAGAGTTAAAATGCTTTGATTCTTGCTTTGCAGCAGTTACATCTGCTCTGCAGCCCAGAGTC
The DNA here is from genome assembly GCF_018350155.1 of Leopardus geoffroyi. Classification (NCBI taxonomy): domain Eukaryota; kingdom Metazoa; phylum Chordata; class Mammalia; order Carnivora; family Felidae; genus Leopardus; species Leopardus geoffroyi. The sequence goes on from NC_059343.1 coordinate 54,200,701, forward strand.
ATTGTCAGGGCCAAATAGGATAACATATCTGGCACTCAGTGTAGGTGTAGCTTTCCTTCCCTCCTTATTTGTTTATGTAAATGGTTAAATGCTTATAAATCGTAGGTTCATAATTCTGAAGATGCCTAGTTTTACTCTTCTTTTTTAAACCATTTCTCTTCAATTGGGCTATCCAGTGCTATGTTATCTTTTTACCAGCGGAACAGCCCATGAAGCCCCCAGTGAGAACTCAATACATACTTTCTTATTGCTTTAAAAGTGAAGAAATGCCAGGAACATCTCCAAAAAGAAGTCTTATTTCTGTTTAGGCATCTATTTCCCTTGGTTATATTCATGAGACTACAAAATGGCTTTAAAATCCTAAAAAAAAAAAAATCATGATTTTGGCTTTAGTTAGATGCTATCCTTACTTTCTCTCTGATTCCCAGACAACTCTGTAACACAAGCAATAGTCTCCCTTATTTAAATGTTGCCCCTCAAACTCTGGGATGTTATACCACAATAACTGATTCAAGTCCAATTTTGTCTCTGTCTCCATTTCTTACTTATGTTGTCCTTCAATAACTAGTTAGGATAGGAAAGTCTTCTTGGGGAATTAAGGCTGGGGGAAGAGGAACGATAGACCCAAAGTTCTATTACCTTCATTCTAAAGGTTTATTTGAACTGGGGAATTTGGGGATGTCAGGCCAAGGAGGGGATAGCCTTTTTGCACTGACAGTGTGGAGTCTGCTTGGGATTTTTTCCCTACGTGTCTCTTCCCCTTCCCTGTTTGTGCACTCCCTCCCTCTCTCAAAGTAAATAAAATAAAAAACTTAAACAAAGAAGCTTTATTTAAAAAGAATACAAAATCCCTTCTATATTATTTTAATAATAATCTCTGCTTTGTTTTCTTTGAAAAGCTATGTTGAGCCTTAAAATTTGAAAATGGATGTGAAAAGTGAATTGTAAGATGTAAAGGGCTATATTAATGCTAGTATCTTACTCTTATATTCAGGGGGATGGCTTGGCTTTGGATTATACAATAAATCCATACTAAGCTATGTCTGATTCCCCACCTCCCTGCCTGTGAACATAACACTCCTAATAGTGTCTCCACAGCAAAATCCACAACTAATAAATTTGGAATGTTGGGTGAGAGAGGAAATAAGGTGCAGGTGACTTGAGCAAGTAGCATAAGCACATTATCCCCTTTCCAAAGGAAGACCATCAGCCCAGTAAGCATATTCGTGTGTTCTCCTTATTTCTCTGCTATGGAATTCTGCCTCACATAATTAACCTGGGCAGAAGCATTGCTGAGGAGGTGAAAGAACAGGATAAAAAAAAACACTCACAAGAGAAGGAAGCTTCCATACCATAGCTGATAATCCATGGCAATCATTGAAGTCAATTTGTCAAACACCCTTAGTCACCTGTGTTCAGACTCTGGGTAACATTCCAGAATTGAATGTTAGTTGGCTCTATCCTCAGAGAGCTTCCAGTCTTGTGGGCATACCTTCTAGGTTCACCTGCAGTTTTCTTATAGCACAGACTATCTAAATGTAGTGAAGGCAGTGTAATGGGACTGGAGATAGAGAAACCTACAAGCACAACTGCCCCTCCCCAATGCCAGGCCTATTCTGACTAAGACCCACCTAGCTTGAGGGGCTTATTCCCATAAGTAGGTCTGGAAGCCATCATGGTAATGATAATAATAATGACAATAATAATAATAATAAATAACTTTGTGCCAGTCACTGGTCAAGTATTTTTCATATATTAGCTTATTTACTCCCCTCCCCGGCATTTCTGTATAAAAGATTTGCATGTTATGTATGTTATTACACCAATTTTTAAAAAAAGGAAACTAAAACATAAAGTGATCCTCAAGAGCCTGCAAAGCAACTAAGTCATCTTGATTCTATAAACATTGAGCACTCTGTGCTAGTGCTGAAATACATAAGACCATGGGAACACATGATGTCAGTCATGTGGGAGAGTAGAAAAGTAAATAGACAAGCAGTCAGCAGTTATATATATTGTGCCTATTATATGCCGGGCACTATGCTAAGCACTAATATTAGACAATAAACAAGGCAGATAGGGCGTTGCAGCACAAAGTGACAAATGTCATGCAGAGGTAAGCATGGAGGCTATGAGATCTTAGCCTAGGAAGTGGCAGGATGTGACACAAAGGGCTTCCTGGAGAAAGTGATCTTTGGGCAATTGCTGTCCTTCAGATATTTACAACAGACCAGCCCAGACTCCTATTTCCTAACTAAACAACCAGATCTCTCACCTCCATCTCTCTGGACTCAGGAAGCTCCCAGCTATTTTTTTTTTCCTAGGGTTAGGTCAAGTTTTAGGGATCTTCTCTGTACATGCAGGTCAGAGCATTCAGCTCCAGGAACCTCTCTCTTAATTCTCCTCTCCCTGGAAATAGGTGCAATCTGTCTATCTGGTTTGCCTTAAAAACATCCTACAAGATGTCTAAATAAAAAGGAAAGACTGGCATCTGACTGCAGTGCCTGGCTCACTATCTCCATGAGGAGAACCTTCAGACAGCTCTTTCCCAGAAGTTTTGTCTACAGCATTTTTCTATCCTTTCATTATATTCACATTTATTACAAGGGTATAGGCAGCATCTGAGAGCCTATCTGCTTAGCAAAGCAATGAGATTTTTAAAATATATATATTCAGGACAATTTAAAAAAATACTCTCTTAACAAAAATGTGTGTCTAAGTATATATACATGGGTATATGTGTGTGTGTGGGGATTTTGTACATTACTAAATGCAGGAAACTGTATGATTATAATCATTTCTTTGTGTGTGCACACACACGTGTGTGTGTGTGTGTGTGTGTGTGTGTGTGTGAACATGGGCTGATATAGGTGGCTGCAAGACTTTCTGCAAATTTCCTGAAGGCCTAAGCTACACAAAATTGTCTTTCCTTTGCCTCATGGATAAAAACGTCATGAGAGATTGTTGCTAACTGACATAATTGTCTCCAAAGATACTGTTTTCTGACAAGTGGAATGATGATGATGATGATGCTTATTATAGTAATAATAATAACCCCTGATATTAATTGAACCTTATACTCTGGAAAAATCTTTACATATGTTACCTCATTTCATTCTCAGAATAATCCTGTAAAGGAGACATTATATCACCTTATTTTTATAGACGAGAAAGCTGAGGGACAGAGATTAAGTTATTTGTTCAAGGTTTTACAGCACATAAGTAACAGAACTAGGATTCCAGTGAGACTCTGATATCTGGGATCCCATTCATAATAATTACACTCTTTTAGATTAAAACAATGTCACTTTTCAATGTTAAGTGTAGCTAGAGCATCTTATTGAAGAAGTCAAAGACCAGAATGTGGAGATTATAATTAATATGGAAGACATTGGGAGTCACTGATATTTCTCGAGCAGCAGTGTAGAAAGTGGTGCTTTTGGAAGATGGATTTCTAAAAAGATGAGGCAGAACCTTTAGACCAATAATCTATGTTTACTTCCATGGTTTATGTGATCTAACAAAGATAACAGGAAGCAAGTTGGGCTTTCTTGGGGCTCATGACCTTTCTTGAGGTCATGGTAACTAGTCTTGGAAAATGCTGATATGGGAGGAGGACAAAGAGTTACAACTTTTAGGTAAAATCCCAGATGAACTTGCTGCAGTTTCCTGGAGGCTTACTGATAAATTGGTTGTCCTTTAGAAGCTTCAAGGAAAGGTTTTCCCTATTTTATTTGTATGTCTTATCTTATTTCCCTACTTTATTTAAGTATGTTTAGGTCTCATCCTAGCTCTGTTTATTGGATGTGTTATTTAACTTCTCTGAGTTTCTGGAAACTAGTGTTCCTTTTAAGTTCTCTAGTCTGAACCCCCTCCCCATACATACACAGAGCTCAGGGCTAAGAGATCAAAAGAAGTATACAGGGATAGGGTGTCATTTATTTATTTTTTAATAACAAGTTATTTCGTAGCAAGTCATAAACACAGAGACATATACCAAAGAAAGTTAATTTCCTCCAAGTTCCTTGCTACCCAGTTTTTAGTATATGACTGATATTATCAGTTTGGCATAATTCCTTCCACATATTTCTCCATGCTATTACAAACTTATTTAAATAAATATACACATATGTAGAGTTGTGATTTTTCCTAGACAAAAGGGATCATATTGTGCATATATTTTTGATAAACATCATCTTATTTCACCCCCAGCTAGGAAAAAACAATTTATTTTATCTGTTTCACATTTAAAAGACCATGGATTTACTATAGGTCAGTAAACACTTAACTAAGACTGATAGACTCAAGTACATGAAAACAAAAATCTTATGAGTTGAAAAAAATGAGTCTAATAAGGACACTAACTCTTAAACTGCCAATATTTCCCCAGTTTGTTCTTTGTCCTATGACATTGATTTGTCTGTCTTCTGTCAGAAAATATTTTCATAATCTTGGAGTGAAGGAGACCTTCTTAAACAAAACAGAAGATTCAAATGTTACAAGTGAAAAAAATGCATGTTTGACTACATTGAATAAAAAAGTTAAAACTTATGTTTTAAAGTTTATTTATTTATTTATTTATTTAGAGAATCCCAAGCAGGCTCCACGCTGTCAGCACAGAGCCCGATACAGGGCTCAAACGCACGAACCTGTGAGATCATGACCTGAGCCAAAATCAAGAGTCAGATAATTAACCAACTGAGCCACCCAGGTGCCCCATAATTTAAAACTTTTTAAAATTTTTTTTTCAACGTTTATTTATTTTTGGGACAGAGAGAGATAGAGCATGAACAGGGGAGGGTCAGAGAGAGAGGGAGACACAGAATCGGAAACAGGCTCCAGGCTCTGAGCCATCAGCCCAGAGCCTGACACGGGGCTCGAACTCAAGGACCGCGAGATCATGACCCGGCTGAAGTCGGACGCTTAACCGACTGCACCACCCAGGTGCCCCAAGTTAAAACTTTTAAAGTGTCTCTCCTCAGGGAAGAGGAATGGGTTAGGCATAGGAGCATGTTGAAGAAAGGCAGAATCCAGATGAAGAATCAACATATCAGATTAGCCTTCAAGTAGCTACCAGGAGGGCAGTTTAACCTGAAGCTGGCACCTGTACCTAGACCTATCTGGGGGAACAGTAGTGATAAAGAGTGATTTCTTATGGAAGTGAGAGTACAGGGCTGAAAAATGACCTTCCTCGGAGAAACCCAAATCTTCATCTAATAAAGTATTGACAGTGGTGGGAGAAATATAGGGGGAATCCAGACAACCGAATGGTCTTAAGACCACAACCCTCCCAGATATATCTTATTAGCAAAATCTGAGGGTTTCTTCTAACTGTGGTCGGAAGCTTTTTACAACTTTAAGTGCCTCATGGAATCAATCAAAGCCCTCCACCCTCACTCTCCATCTCAGGATTCTGGATCAGATGCCTCTGAACCAGGTGATTTTTATTATAACATTTGTAGTAGAATGAGCAGCTTTTGGACCCTTACAGTGAGGTCATGCAGTAAGTGCCTGGAACTGACTGTGTGACCTTAGGCAAGCCATTGTTTTCTTCTGAGTTTCAGTTTTCTCATTTGAAAATAAAAAGTTAATACTGCCTTTAAAGTTTTTCCAGGAAAAAGAAATCTGATAACTGGTATGTGTGAAAGGGTGTGTGTGTGTGTGTGTGTGTGTGTGTGTGTATGTCACAGAATATAAATGCCAATAAAAAACATAGGTGATTCCTATGATGCCGGCTTAGGCAGATAGATAACATGAAGTAAGAGGCACAACAAACAGTAGTTTTCCCTTACCCTTGGCATCTGCAGAGCATTTTGGTTGGGAGAAGTGAGGCTGTGTGTATGTGGCTGCTTGGATTCAGAGAAGATTCTGAAGCTTCCAGAGCCCACATATTGCTAGTATCATCATAGCCCTCCATCCATGCAAATCATGAGGTGGATTCCACAATATGATGAGAAGTGAGGTTATGTTTAGTAGTTATTCAGCACTATTAGACAATTATTAAGGTCAGAAAGTCAAGCAGAAAGTGTGTCATGAGATCATTACCAATACTGAGAAAGAGACCAAACCCTGGAGCTCCAAGAGGTCCAGAGAGATAAAAAGGTCTGAGGGCCAGATGGACAGCCAACCTCATGTGGAACAAGACGACATAAACATATGGTCTCAGAATTGGCTTAGAGTGTGGGTATAAGTGGCCTTGATGGTGATACAACAATGAGATTATTAGTCCTCACCTCTGTATGGACACCTAAATTCTCTGATAGGAACCCAGGCTCTGCTACTTAATTTCTGTGAGATGTTGGACAAGTTACTTAATCTCTGTGTGCATCAGTAATAGTAATTATCTTACTATCTTATTTTTTAAGGATTTAATTAGTTAATATGTGTAAAGTGCTTAGAATAGTGGTTAGTGCATAGTAAGTGCTATATCAATGCTGTTTAAAAATAATTATTATTAAACAAATAATCTATTTCCTTAGTATGATGCTTAAGTTTTTTTTTTCTTAATCAGGCCCCTATTTATTTCTCTATCCTCATTTATTTTTTTAAATCTTTTTCATGTTCATTTATTTATTGAGAGAGAGAATGAGTGGGGGAGGGGCAGAGAGAGAGAAGGAGAGAGAATCCCAAACAGGCTCCTAGCTGTCAGCACAGAGCCCAACACAGGGCTCAGTCTTACAAACCATGAGATAATGACCTGAGCTTAAATCAAGAGTCAGACACTTAACCAACTGAGCTACCCAAGCACCCCTCTATTCTCATTTCATACTGCTTCCCCTTAAAATTGCATCCCCAAAGAATGAAATACATGCATCATTGTCCAATGCCCTTCCTTCTTATTTAGCTCATGAAGAGAATTCCTTTTCTCTTTTCAAAACCTATTTCAGATTGTCACCTCCTTCATGAAGCCTTTCCTGACTACTACATCCCTCCCTTGACCTAGGAATTCACTATTTTTACAACATCTAGACCTTGTACACACTTCTATAGTGATGACTCACATTTTGTACTTAAATGATTTTTTCATGGGACTCTTTGCCTCAGAACAAGAGATCTTGAATAGTAAGACTATAATCTTACTAATTGATTTCTTCCCAGCCCTGAGCCCATAGTTTAGTACACAGAGGGAGCTTCAAGAATGTCAGCTGGCAAAACTTGAATACAAACAATTTTCTTTTTTAATTTTTATTTATTTACTTTTGAGAAAGAGAGACAGATAGAGAGGGAGACAGAGAATCCCAAGCAGGCTCCACACTGTCAGCGCAGATCTCACTAACTGCGAGATCTTGGCCTGAGCCAAAATCAAGAATGTTTGACCGACTGAGCTACCCAGGTGTCCTGAAACATTTTCTTTTTTAAAATTGTTTCTAATGTTTATTTATTTTTGAGAGAGAGAGAAACAGAGTGAGAGTGGGGAAGGGACAGAGAGACATGGAGACACAGAATACAAAGGAGGCTCCATGCTCCGAGCTGTCCTCACAGAGCCCAATGCTGGACTCAAACCCACAAACCATGAGATCATGACCCCAGCTGAAGTTGGATGCCTAACTGACTGAGCCACCCAAGTGTCCCTGCCCTGGAACATTTTCAATAACTACTAATCTTGTGCTGTTCTTGCAACAACCTGGTGTAATAGACACTAATATTGTCCGCATTTTATGAATGAGGACTTGAAGTTGAGAGAGGCTAAGGGTACAACAAAGTCTAAACCAGATAATAAGTAACAAAGATGGGATTTAATGTCAAGGCTTTTTAGACACAGTGCTCTTTCCATGGCAATGCTTTTGCTCTTTGCCTGATTTAATTGTTAGTAATAATGGCTAACATTTATTGATTACTTGCTATGTTCAAAGCACTAGGCTGAGCCCATAACACAGATTATTTCATTTAATTTGTTCAATAACCATACAAGGCTTATTCCATTATGATACTCATTTATAAATGAGTAAATTGAGGCATAGGGAGGTGAAGCAACTTGCCCAAACCCACATAGAATTTGAACCCAGTATAAATTTATAACAGAAGCTTTTAACTGTAATCCTGTACTAATTCTCAACTGAGACTTAGAGAAAAGTCACTTCCTCAAGATTCTACTATTAGTAAATGTGATTTTGAACCCAGATGCTAACACCTCTGAAGATACTCTCTTTCCATTACAACATGTGGCTGCATTAGTGGCCAGAAAATAAAGAAATTTCTCTGTTGGGAGGGTGTGGGTTACTTCTGGGTGTTTGAGAGCTAAGGTACTCAGCTTGGGATATGGGGAATATGGCTCCTCATGGTGTGGGTTTTTGAAGGGATGTAAGAGAGGAGAGGTAGACTGAAGTTTATGCCCTGTCTTCTGTCCTCAGGCATTTCTGATGAACACATGTTACCTACTCTGATGAAAAAGCAGAGGCAGACACAAAGGCCAATGAGTTTGGGGAGAAATCAGTTATTCAAATGAGACCCCAGTCAAGCAAGATTTCAACAAGATAATGTTTTAATCTTCTGTTTACTCAGCGATATAATCTCCATAGGCAACTATTTATTTAACAGAAAAGGACAAGAGAGTTCATCTTTATTTTATTTTATTTATTTGCTGCAGTCATTGGAAGTTGCCTGTCATTGAATCATCAGTGATAATAAAGTTGTGTCATCTGATCTCCCAGATTTATGAGCAAGGATGTACCAATCGCAATCGCCTCTGGGTATCTAAGAATGATTTACAGGAAGGGAGCAAGATGAAGAACAGAATGTAAAAACCTCCTGATTAGGAAAGAACTTGTGAAGTAATTGAAGGGACCACTTTGATAAAAGCTTGTAGTGGAGTGAACATACCAGAGCCAACCAGCTCCAGTGATTCAAGGCATCACTAAATTATTAAAAAGGCTCCCATGATCCTAAGTCTCCATACCTCTCCCAGACAAGTTCATCTATCTCATTGGGAGATAAGGGAATAGTTTGAAATAATCAGGATCAAGGACATTGTAACCTTGGGTTAACTTAGCAGGCTAGGGAGATAGATGCATGCCTCTTGGCCTGAGAACATGAGCTATTCAGGAAAGCTCTCCAGGGTGCCCTATTTACAGATTGGGAAACTGAGGCTTTGACAGATCTGACTAGAATCCAGGGCTTTTGACTTCAAGTCCATTGTCCCTACCACTTCACATTAGTTAAATCTATGTAATAATCATCTCTGTGGGTAAAGGAAGAGAGAATTTATATATTTCACTGGATAGTACACAGATAATTGAAGGTGGCTTTTAGCGTTTGAACCCTAGAACAAAGGGTTCAGAAAAGGAAATGGATTTACAGTCAGAAGCCCCAAGTTTCACTCACAGCTATGCCATTACTTAGGTGATTTGGACTAGTTGCTTTACTTTTCTAAATCTTAGATTTTTCATCTGTAAAATGAGAATAATGAACTCTGTTTAAGGGTCTTATTGGCAGAGGGGTTGTGCAGATAGTCTGAGGTATGGGAAAGTTCCAGAGTGATGGTAGTTACAGTGGTTCACAGACCCCTCCCTGAAGCTTTCCCCCAACTTTCATTGGCCAACAAAGGATTTTCTTTTTTTAATGGCTTTCATTCTGTGTCCACAAACATTTCTTGAACATTTACTATGTGTAGAATATCATGCTAGGTGCTATGAGAGATGGAGATATGGGTCTTGCCTAGCAATAAGAAAAGGCAAAGAATGATGACTAGAATAACAAACACTGAGCTGAGGAGCAATGGTAAGTGGGCCTCTGTCTCCAAGGCGAACTTTGAGTTGACCTCACCTGGATCACTCTTTAAGTCCTCCTTTGAGTGCTACTTCTTTCAGTGTCCCCTTACCTTTACTACCAACGCTGTACACGATCAGATGGCACATCAATTCCAAATTCCTCTGCTTGGTACTCTAGGTCTCCCCTCCCTGGCTTTAGTGAGTCTCTCTCTCACTCGTCCCCAGTATCAATTACCCTTGATTCTCAGTCGTAGTTCCTTACAAAGTCCTTTCTCCTCTTATATTTCCAGTACTATACTTAATCCAATATTTGCCTCTTTTAACCGGTCTCTATTTTCTTTCCTGTAGTCAGCCTACATTCTCATCTTGTTTTTTAAAGTTTGTTTATTTTGAGAGGGAAAAAGGGAGAAGAGGCAGAGAAAGAATTCCAAGCAAACTCTGCTCTGTCAATGTAGAGCCCAACGTGGGGCTCAATCCCATGAAACATGAGATCATGACCTGAGCTAACATCAAAAGTCAGATGGTTAACCAACTGAGCAATCCATGCATCCCCAACTTTCTCATCTTTTAGATGTCAACTAATATTCCACTTGTCCCTCAGGGTCTATCTCCTCTGAGTTCCTAAAATCTGAGCCACATGGTTTTGCTCTAAACTGTTAAAGGCTCAGGTGATTCCAAGATGTTTGCCGGCCTTCTTAATATGAGCCTCATCTCAGGAGGAAGATGGTGGCATAGGAGGACACTGGGCTCACCTCGCCTCCTGCTGATCACTTAGGTTCCACCTACACCTGCCTAAATAACCCAGAAAACCACCAGAAGACTAGCAGAACGGAGTCTCCGGAGCCAAGTGCAGACGAGAGGCCCACGGAAGAGGGTAGGAAGGGCAGAGAGGCAGTGCACGCTGCACGGACTGGCTGGAGGGAGCTGGGGCAGAGGGGCAGCATGCCGGCCAAGCAGAGCCCCCGAGTCTAGCTTGCAAAAGCTGAGGGGCCGGACGGAGTGTGTTCCCACAGCAAGCGCGACTTAGCATCTGTGAGGTCATAAGTTAACAGCTCTGCTCGGAAAGCAGGAAGGCTGGAGGACAAAGGGAGGGAGAGTTGCTGAGCCTGGGAGGACAGAGCTGTTTGGTGGGGAACAAAGGCGCTGGCCAGCAACATCTCCTACGCCCACCCCCCCAGCCAAAATCCCAAAGGGAACCAGTTCCTGCCAGGGAACTTGGTTGCTCCGCGCAAACACCCAACGCTGTGCTTCTGCGGAGCCACCCCTCCGGCAGTGGGTCTGACTCCCTCCCGCTACCACAGGGCCCCTCCTGAAGTGGATCACCTAAGGAGAAGTGAGCTAAGCCTGCCCCTCCTGCCCCCGTGCACCTTGCCTACCCACCCCAGCTAATATGCCAGATCCCCAGCACCACAAGCCTGGCAGTGTACAAGTAGCCCAGACAAGCCACACCACCCCACAGTGAATCCCGCCCCTAGGAGAGGGGAACAGAAGGCACACACCAGTCTGACTGTGGCCCCAGCAGTGGGCTGGGGGCAGACATCAGGTCTGATTGCAGCCCTGCCCACCAACTCCAGTTATACACCACAGCAAAGGGGAAGTGCCCTGCAGGTCCACACCACTCCAGGGACTATCCAAAATGACCACACGGAAGAATTCCCTTCAGAAGAATCTCCAGGAAATAACAACAGCTAATGAACTGATCAAAAAGGATTTAAACCATACAACATAAAGTGAATTTAGAATAATAGTCATAAAATTAATCACTGGGCTTAAAAACAGTATAGAGGACAGCAGAGAATCTCTTGCTACAGAGATCAAGGGACTAAGGAACAGTCAGGAGGAGCTGAAAAACGCTTTAAACGAAATGCAAAACAAAATGGAAACGACGACGGCTCGGACTGAAGAGGCAGAGGAGAGAATAGGTGAACTAAAAGATAAAGTTATGGAAAAAGAGGAAGCTGAGAAAAAGAGAGATAAAAAAATCCAGGAGTATGAGGGGAAAATTAGAGAACTAAGTGATACACTGAAAAGAAATAATATACGCATAATTGGTGTCCCAGAGGAGGAAGAGAGAGGGAAAGGTGCTGAAAGGGTACTTGAAGAAATAATAGCTGAGAACTTCCGTGAACTGGGGAAGGAAAAAGGCATTGAAATCCAAGAGGCACAGAGAACTCCCTTCAGACGTAACTTGAATCGATCTTCTGCACGACATATAGTGAAACGGGCAAAATACAAGGATAAAGAGAATATTCTGAAAGCAGCAAGGGATAAATGTGCCCTAACATATAAAGGGAGGCCTATAAGACTCGTGACTGATCTCTCTTTTGAAACTTGGCAGGCCAGAAAGAATTGGCAGGAGATCTTCAATGTGATGAACAGAAAAAAATATGCAGCCGAGAATCTTTTATCCAGCAAGTATGTCATTTAGAATAGAAGGAGAGATAAAGGTCTTCCCAAACAAACAACAACTGAAGGAATTCGTCAACACTAAACCAGCCCTATAAGAGATCCTAAGGGGGATCCTGTGAGACAAAGTACCAGAGACATCACTACAAGCATAAAACATACAGACATCACAATGACTCTAAACCCGTATCTTTCTATAACACTGAATGTAAATGGATTAAATGCTCCAAAAGACATAGGGTATCAGAATGGATAAAAAAACAAGACCCATCTATTTGCTGTCTACAAGAGACTCATTTTAGACCTGAGGACACCTTCAGATTGAGAGTGAGGGGATGGAGAACTATTTATCATGCCACTGGAAGCCAAAAGAAAGCTGGAGTAACCATGCTTATATCAGACAAACTAGAATTTAAATTAAAGGCTGTAACAAGAGATGAAGAAGGGCATTATATAATAATTACAGGGTCTATCCACCAGGAAGAGATAACAATTATAAATGTCTATGCGCCGAATACCGGAACCCCCAAATATATAAAACAATTACTCATAAACATAAGCAACCTTATTCATAAGAATGTGGTAATTGCAGGGGACTTTAACACTCCACTTACAGAAATGGATAGATCATCTAGACACACGGTCAATAAAGAAACAAGGGACCTGAATGATATATTGGATCAGATGGACTTGACAGATCTATTTAGAACTTTGCATCCCAAAGCAACAGAATATACTTTCTTCTCGAGTGCACATGGAACATTCTCCAAGATAGATCTTATACTGGGTCACAAAACAGCCCTTCATAAGTTTACAAGAATTGAAATTATACCATGCATACTTACAGACCACAATGCTATGAGGCTTGAAATCAACCACAGGAGAAAGTCTGGAAAACCTCCAAAAGCATGGAGGTTAAAGAACACCCTACTAAAGAATGAGTGGGTCAACCAGGCAATTAGAGAAGAAATTAAAAAATATATGGAAACAAACGAAAATGAAAATACAACAATCCAGATGCTTTGGGATGCAGCGAAGGCAGTCCTAAGAGGAAAATACATCGCAATCCAGGCTTATCTCAAGAAACAAGAAAAATCCCAAATACAAAATCTAACAGCACACCTAAAGGAAATAGAAGCAGAACAGCAAAGGCAGCCTAAACCCAAAAGAAGAAGAGAAATAATAAAGATCAGAGCAGAAATAAACAATATAGAATCTTAAAAAACTGTAGAGCAGATCAACGAAACCAAGAGTTGGTTTTTTGAAAAAATAAACAAAACTGACAAACCTCTAGCCAGGCTTCTCAAAAAGAAAAGGGAGAGGACCCAAATAGATAAAATCATGAATGAAAATGGAATTATTACAACTAATCCCTCAGAGATAAAAGCAATTATCAGGGAATACTGTAAAAAATTACATGCCATCAAACTGGACAACCTGGAAGAAATGGACAAATTCCTGAACACCCACACTCTTCCAAAACTCAATCAGGAGGAAATAGAAAGCTTGAACAGACCCATAACCAGCGAAGAAATTGAGTCGGTTATCAAAAATCTCCCAACAAATAAGAGTCCAGGACCAGATGGCTTCCCAGGGGAGTTCTACCAGACGTTTAAAGCAGAGATAATACCTATCCTTCTCAAGCTATTCCAAGAAATAGAAAGGGAAGGAAAACTTCCAGACTCATTCTATGAAGCCAGTATTACTTTGATTCCTAAACCAGACAGAGACCCAGTAAAAAAAGAGAACTACAGGCCCATATCCCTGATGAATATGGATGCAAAAATTCTCAATAAGATACTAGCAAATCGAATTCAACAGCATATAAAAATAATGATTCACCATGATCAAGTGGGATTCATTCCTGGGATGCAGGGCTGGTTCAACATTCGCAAATCAATCAATGTGTTACATCACATTAATAAAAGAAAAGAGAAGAACCATATGATCCTGTCAATCGATGCAGAAAAGGCCTTTGACAAAATCCAGCACATTTTCTTAATAAAAACCCTCGAGAAAGTCGGGATAGAAGGAACATACTTACACATCATCAAAGCCATTTATGAAAAGCCCACAGCTAACATCATCGTCAATGGGGAAAAACTGAGATCTTTTTCCCTCAGATCAGGAACATGACAGGGATGCCCACTCTCACCGCTGGTGTTTAACATAGTGTTGGAAGTGCTAGCATCAGCAATCAGACAACAAAAGGAAATCAAAGGCATCAAAATTGGCAAAGATGAAGTCAAGCTTTCGCTTTTTGCAGATGACATGATATTATATATGGAAAATCCAATAGACTCCACCAAAAGTCTGCTAGAACTGATACATGAATTCAGCAAAGTTGCAGTATACAAAATCAATGTACAGAAATCAATTGTATTCTTATACACTAACAATGAAGCAACAGAAAGACAAATAAAGAAACTGATCCCATTCACAATTGCACCAAGAAGCATAAAATACCTGGGAATAAATCTAACCAAAGATGTAAAAGATCTGTATGCTGAAAACTAGAGAAAATTTATGAAGGTAATTGAAGAGGATATAAAGAAATGGAAAGACATTCCCTGCTCATGGATTGGAAGAATAAATATTGTCAAAATGTCAATACTACCCAAAGCTATCGACACATTCAATGCAATCCCAATCAAAATTGCACCAGCATTCTTCTCGAAACTAGAACAAGCAATTCTAAAATTCATATGGAACCACAAAAGGCCCCGAATAACCAAAGTAATTTTGAAGAAGAAGACCAAAGCAGGAGGCATCACAATCCCAGACTTTAACCTCTACTACAAAGCTGTAATCATCAAGACAGCATGGGATTGGCACAAAAACAGACACATAGACCAATGGAATAGAATAGAAGCCCCAGAACTAGACCCACAAACGTATGGCCAACTAATCTTTGACAAAGCAGGAAAGAACATCCAATGGAAAAAAGACAGTCTCTTTAACAAATGGTGCTGGGAGAACTGGACAGCAACATGCAGAAGATTGAAACTAGACCACTTTCTCACTCCATTCACAAAAATAAACTCAAAAATAAACTCACACCATTCACAAAAATAAACTCAAAGGACCTGAATGTGAGACAGGAAACAATGAAAACCCTAGAGGAGAAAGGAGGAAAAGACCTCTCTGACCTGAGCCGTAGCAATCTCTTAGTCAACACATCCCCAAAGGCAAGGGAATTAAAAGCAATAATGAATTACTGGGACCTTATGAAGATAAAAAGCTTCTGCACAGCAATGGAAACAACCAACAAAACTAAAAGGAAACCAACGGAATGGGAAAAGATATTTGCAAATGACATATCGGACAAAGGGCTAGTATCCAAAATCTGTAAAGAGCTCACCAAACTCCACACCCGAAAAACAAATAACCCAGTGAAGAAATGGGCAGAAAACATGAATAGACACTTCTCTAAAGAAGACATCCAGATGGCCAACAGGCACATGAAAAGATGCTCAACGTGGTTCCTTATCAGGGAAATACAAATCAAAACCACACTCAGATATCACCTCACGCCAGTCAGAGTGGCCAAAATGAACAAATCAGGAGACTATAGATGCCGGAGAGGATGTGGAGAAAGAGGAACCCTCTTGCAATGTTGGTGGGAATGCAAACTGGTGCAGCCACTCTGGAAAGCAGTGTGGAGGTTCCTCAAAAAATTCAAAATAGACCTACCCTATGACCCAACAATAGCACTGCTAGGAATTTACCCAAGGGATACAGGAGTACTGATGCATAGGGGCACTTGTACCCCAATGTTTATAGCAACACTCTCAACAATAACCAAATTATGGAAAGAGCCTAAATTTCCATCAACTGATGAATGCATAAAGAAATTGTGGTTTATATACACAATGGAGTACTACATGGCAATGAGAAAGAACGAAATATGGCCCTTTATAGCAACGTGGTTGGAACTGGAGAGTGTGATGCTAAGTGAAATAAGCCATACAGAGAAAGACAGATACCATATGGTTTCACTCTTATGTGGATCCTGAGAAACTTAACAGAAACCCATGGAGGAGGGGAAGGAAAAAAAAAAAAGAGGTTAGAGTGGGAGAGAGCCAAAGCATAAGAGACTCTTAAAAACTGAGATCAAACTGAAGGTTGTTGGGGGGTGGGAGGGAGGGGTGGGTGGGTGATGGGTATTGAGGAGGGCACCTTTTGGGATGAGCACTGGGTGTTGTATGGAAACCAATTTGACAATAAATTTCATATATTTAAAAAAAAATTAAATTAAATTAAATTTAAAAAGTAATAAAAAAAGTATATGAGCCTCATCTCCTTGAAGGAAGGAATCAAATCTTCATGTGTTATGTTTTTTGTTTGTTTTTGTTGTGTTGTGTTGTATTTTTGTTTTCACCTCAAATAGACCTGCAGTCTGACACTTTTTGAAGTACAAGAAATGTCCTTTGGTTGTCAATATATTGACATTTCTGAACTACTGAAATAATTTCAGCAGTTTACTATAAGGATTACCAACTTGGTTTTAACAATAGAACTTTTTACCATGAGTAAAATTCAATAGGGACCCATGGTGTAGAAAAGAGATAAAAATGGAGCTGTTCTGGGTGAAGTGGGGAACCATCCCCTTTCAGGTAATTCCTTGGACACCTCCATAGAATACTTTATGGCTCATGAGATACAGTTTTAAAATAACTGTTTCAAAAGGTCAATGGGGCATAATATGTAAAAATTAAGATACATACTTAGTGAATTATGATTTAACTGTTAAGTGCTATAACTCAGAGACCCATGGGTCTAAAGGGGGACTGTGGGACCATGGAAGACCTGTTAAATGTTTGCCTTATAATAGGGGGGTAAAAGTTATAATAAACACTGAAAGAGATAAATAGGGAAAGCTTCAAAGGGCTTTGGTGAGGCCATAGAAATGGAGTAACCAGATAGTGAATCCCCAAGTGCCTGCCTAGGAAAGGCCAGAGTACCAGGCCCTGCCTTCAGCAATTCTCCCACTACTCTGTTTAAGTCTCTCCACTGCCAAGGGTAACAAATCCTCTTGTCTGAGAATCTGCTTCTCTAGGAGCCCATTTCCCACTATCCAAAACTATTTCCAATAATTATTTTACTGTGTTTTTCTCTCTGGTGTCAGTAGAGTTAGGCATTTACCTGAGAGAAGTTAGTGTTTTTAAGAAAATATAAGCACATATTTCAATGCCCATATAAGACACTACTACAACTCTTTCAGGAGCTCATACAAGGCCTAAAATCTATATCAACATCAGGACAGTATGGGTAATTTTTTTTTTTCCTGAAAAGTTCTCAGTTTGTCACACATCCCATTTCCAGCAATCCAGATATAGACCAACTTTACAATGACTTGTGGGTTGTGAACTATGTTTTCTACATTGGTGGTCCACAGATGTGTCTAAGGAGGAAGCTGTGCTCCATGAGTTCTCAGTTTTAACAATAATAGTTAACTAGCACTGTTCCAAGAGCTTTGCCTATATTAACGCATTAAATTCTCACAACAGCCCTATGAGATGGGTGCTATTTTTATCTTCATTTTTACATGATATTGAAGCAAAGAAAGCCCAAGATCAGACAAGTAGATAGTCACAGCACTAGGATTCAACTCTAGTCATTTTTAAACCAGAACCCAAGTTATTATCCATTCATTACACTTTGTCATCTTCTTACAGATGAAAAAGCCGAGGCCTTGATCAGCAAAACCACTAATCCATATAAGTAAGGTGCTCCTTCCACCACCAGGAAACAGTATTCAACCCCTCCTTGACTCTCTCCTGCCTTCTAGTGTCTGAGCCAAAAGTAGCCAGATGGAGGAATGCTAAATTGTCCCGGAAGCCAGAGGTTTGGATTCAAGGCATTTCTTTGTTTTAAGTCTTTGTGACTCTGGTGAAGAAGACTCTTCTCCCTTTCTTTGGATATGTTTTCCCAATTGCAATATAATGATTTAAAAGACTGTATTTCAGACTTTTCAAATCCAAGTCAGAGTACACATTCTTTGTAGATTTTTAAAAATTATTTAAAAATTTATTTTGAGAGAGAGGAAGAGAGAGAGCATGAGGAAGCAGAAGGAAGGGCAGAGAAAGAGAGGAGAGAGAAAATCCCAAGCAGGCTCCACCCTGTCAGTACAGAGCCCGATGTGGGCTCGATCTCACAGTTCATGCGATTATGACCTGAGCCATTATTGAGAGTCGGACACTTAGCTAACTGAGCCACCCATGTTCCCAAGATTTGTTTTAACTTAAAAAGTTCATGTGTATTTTTTGCATTATATTCCATAACAAATATGTACTTATTTTATTTTATTTATTTTTTTTTTAAATTTTTTTTTTCAACGTTTATTTATTTTTGGGACAGAGAGAGACAGAGCATGAACGGGGAGGGGCAGAGAGAGAGGGAGACACAGAATCGGAAACAGGCTCCAGGCTCTGAGCCATCAGCCCAGAGCCCGACGCGGGGCTCGAACTCACGGACCGCGAGATCGTGACCTGGCTGAAGTCGGACGCCTAACCGACTGCGCCACCCAGGCGCCCCTGTACTTATTTTAATATAATTCTTTGTAAAGTCAATTCTCCAGGGAAGAGTGGCCCTATAGCCCATGTACCTCCAGTGCACTAGGAAGAACATTTTAGTATATGCATTTCAGTTTCAGAACCAGTTATCTAGAAGATATGTCCAAAGGCCCTCTCTGCTTTGACATTTTAGTCTTAAAATCATTCTTCAATGTAACAAAGTAAGTGTTCTGTCCTACTTGCTGCTTAATCCCATGGTGCTAGGTAAAGGAAAAGGGAAAGGAAATAAAAGGGCAAATGAGGGGGTGTGTTCTTTAAACTCCCTAGGACTCTTTATCCATTTGTTAAAAAGAAAATTCAAGGATTGGTCCAGCAGGATGTCAGGTCTTGTTCCACTACAAACAAGTTGTGTGACCTTCAAATCAGATTGTAAGATTATCTTGCCCAATCACCACATTGAGCATATGAAGAAATTGAGGCACAGATGGGAAAACATTTACCTGAATTCACACAGCAAGTCATTAGTGAAGTTTGGACTATAACCATGGCACCCCGTTAAACCTAAAGAGTCATATCTGTTACATCAAGTTTCTAGATTTCTGTGTACTCATTTCTAAAATACAAATAAAAGTCATTGGCCTATCACTGAGTTATGCTGATCTGATAAGACAACAAATGTGAGAGGTCTTTGGATTGATCAGTTCCTGCCATCAGAAAAGTGGATGAGAAAGTACAAGGGTACTGGCAACCTGAAGAGGAGTGTGGTGCATGATGGGGAGTGGGGCATTGAAGTATAACCAGACAAGGGTAAAGCTTCAGAAAAGAGAGTTGAGGATCTCTAAGAATGTCTTCCTCTTGCTACTGGCTGGCCTGGGCTTTGCTTATAACTAAGTAAAAATCTTGTTTTGTTTTACAAATACTTATACAGTATTTACTTTGTGACAATCACCGTTCCAAGTCCTTTATAAATATAAACTCAGTTTATGTTTCTGACAACCTTAAGAGATGGGTAATATTATCATCCCTATTTTATAGATAAGGGAATAGAAGTGCATAGAGGTAAAGTAACTCACTCAGGGTAACATAGCTCATAAACGGCAGAGAATAAATTTGAAACAAGTTCATTTGCTTTGAGAACCCATGATCCTAACTACTAGATATCACCCATTCTGGTTAAATTAGTTGTGTACAGGGTGGTGTCACAGAAAAGCACAGATTATAGTCTAAGCTTTCTCACTGAAAAAGGTTAGTAATCTTGGATAAGTCATTCTCTTCTATGCACCTCCATATCTATATTAAGAGATTTACCTTTCTTTTGCCCATCTCTGGTCCTCTAAAAGTCCAGAATTCTTTTCTTCATTTCAGAAACATTTTCTCAAACAACAGCTTTGGTTTTATTCCCTTGGCCCTATTCCCATCCCAACCTGACTTACCACATCCAGGAAATAATGTTTTTTCAGCATAAAGATTGCAGTGGAGCAGATAATCTTTACTTTTAGAGTTTCTAGATGCCTCAGCATCCAAAGAACTTCACTTTGTTGTTGTTCATTTAGATTTAATAAGATAATTACTATCTGTTACTTAAATATTATTGGGTTATTAAAATCATTAACAATTTCTTTCTTTTCATCCTGTTTGTTTACTGTCTATTCAGAAACAGAGTGTCATTAAGCAAGCATGATTAAACACATTTTTTTTTCTTTGTGGTATAAATGTTAATGTAATTTTGAGAGGCAGCTCAGGATACTGCCAGCATTTGCTTATGTGACCCTGGGCACATCCTTTAACCTTGATAACCCTGGGTAACCAACCAGATAGGAGGCAGCTCCCTTGATCACTTGAGCACAGGCTTTGCCTTTTTATAAAAGTGGAGTGTTGTGGAGCTGAAATAGACCTCCTATGCATTCCAGCTGTCACCCATTTTACCAATGAGGAAACTGAGGGCAGAGAGAAGGGAATTTCCCATGGGTCCACTTTGAGTGGTCAATCCAGAAGTATAACTATTGTATTGAAAGTCTGTGAGGGCAAGCACTAGATATAATTTGTTTTCCACAGTCTTTTCAATACAAAACATAATGCTAGGCCCAAAAATGGCAGTTTAATAATATTGTAACCCGCTTGATTGCAATAACCCCTATCTCCTAATTTCTATATGATAAGTCTTATCAGTAAACCATAATTATAAATAAAGCAGGCTTGAAAGAAATTAGGCTGTGAATTAGACAATTTTTTTTCAACTAAAGAACACCAGAATCTCCTAATTACTACCCTATTTACACTTTTGCCGTTACTATTCAAGCTCCAGCCTCTTATAATCCCAAATGTGTTATTGCTCCCAACATATTAGCTAGGTTTTGGGAGTGAGGACCAGGGAGGGAGGTATGGAAGTTGAAGCAGTTAAGCCAATGTGTTATAGGCCATTTTGTGTTCTTGGTTTTGTTAGTTATCTATTGCTGCATGACAAATTATCTCAAAATTTAGCTTCTTAAAACGATGCACAGTTGTTATTTTATTGTGGGTCAGGAAACCAGGCATGCTTTAGGTGGATGCCTCTGCTTCAGTCTCTCACAAAATGCAGTCAAAGGGTCAGCTGGGTTTGTAGTCATCTTAGAAGTCAACTCGGGGGGCGCCTGGGTGGCGCAGTCCGTTGGGCGTCCAACTTCAGCCAGGTCACGATCTCGCGGTCCGTGAGTTCGAGCCCCGCGTCAGGCTCTGGGCTGATGGCTCAGAGCCTGGAGCCTGTTTCTGATTCTGTGTCTCCCTCTCTCTCTGCCCCTCCCCCGTTCATGCTCTGTCTCTCTCTGTCCCAAAAATAAATAAACGTTGAAAAAAAATTAAAAAAAAAAAAAAAGTCAACTCGGGGAGGATCAGCTTCTAAGGTTACTAATGTAGCTATTGGCATAATTTTCTTGTGAACAGTTCACCCAAGGACCTCAGTTCCTTCTTCGCTATTGAACAGAGGCATCCTTCAGTTCCTTGCCACAGGAGGCTGTTTTTATCAGAGGGAGTAAGTGAGAGGGCAAGAGAGGAAAATATGCCATAACCTAACATTGGAAGTAACATCCTATCACTTTTACCACAATCTATTCTATTCTATTCTATTCTATTCTATTCTATTCCAGATTCAGACCATAGTCAAGGGGAGGGTATTAAGGAATGGTAAGAATACCAGGAAGTGGGGCGCCTGGATGGCTCAGTCGGTTGAGCAACTGACTTCGGCTTAGGTCATGATCTCACGGTTTGTGAGTTCGAGCCCCGCGTCAGGCTCTGTTCTGACAGCTCAGAGCCTGGAGCCTGCTTCTGATTCTGTGCCTCACTCTCTTTCTGCCCCTCCCCCATTCATGCTCTGTCTCTCTCTGTCTCAGAAATAAACATTAAAAAATTAAAAAACAAAACAATACCAGGAAGTAAGGATCATTGTATGTCATGTAAGAAACTGTCTACCACAGTGGTGTTATCAAGCCCTAGTACCAGCCCTAACTTTTTACAAGGTAAACATATCATGTGCCTTGGGGCAGCAAATGACAGTGGTTAGAACACTGGAGAGTTTGGTTGTAGTTCATGCTTTCTCACTCCATGGTCTTTGATAATTTAGCTTACCTTTCTGCGCTTCACTGTTCTCACAAGCAAAATAGATAGTAAATGCTTTCTTCAACAAAGTGGTTGTAGGAATGTAATCAATTGTGAATTCCAAAGAGCTGATAATCTAGCCAGGGGGAGGAGTACATGCATTATTTCACAAAGTGCATCCATGTCTTTTAGTAGAGTCTCAAAGAACAGTTGACTACTTAAAATGGAGTGAAATTTACTGAGTGCCTACTATGTTCTAATACTGTCTTAGGCAGTAGAGATACAGAAGTAGGAAAATGAGAAAATAATCCCTGGCATTTGTATCCTAGTGATAAAGGCAGAAACAAGGAGAATTAGCAAGATACATAATATGTTTGCTAGTGACAAGTGTTAAGCAGGAGAAAAATAAAGCATGGCAGATGGATAAGAAATATTGGGAGGGGAGGTGTAAATTTAGATAGGATGGCAAAGGAAAGTCTTCCTGAGAAGGTGAGATTTGAATACACATCAGAAGTTGGTGAGAGTGATCTATTTGAATATATGAGGGAAGAGGGAGGGAATGACAAATGTGAAGATCATAGTGTATCTGAAGAGCTCAAAAATAGCAAAAGAAGCCAGTGAAGCTGGAGTGAGTGAGGTGAATAGTAGTGGGAGATGAGACCAGAGAGGTAGTGGAGGAGATTATAAATGGCCTTGTAGATCATTGCATGAGTTACTAATGCCGTTATTACTGCTGTTCTTTAAACTACCTCTGGCTTCCACCATCCTATTCTGAGTGCCTTTTCAAGTTGCCTTAGTTCTCTCCCCCAGTGCCCTGCTTCAGTCATTTCCCTCCTAGGTCAATTAGGGCTGTTTTTGCTTCTCTGTTCTCATAATCTATTCTTGAACTCTCTTCCCATCCTGATTCTCTCAAGGAACCCCTATAAAGCAAGGCCCACACATTATGAAGTACAGAAGCCCCAATATCTAGCCCAATGATAACAAAATGTAAGACTTGAGAGGAGGTATTTGGCTAAAGTTTGCTGAAGGAAGTGATTTTGCCATCTCAAGTGATATGCTATCCTTTTCAGTGCAGGTCATTGTGTTTTCCTGACAATTAGAGTCACAAATTCAGAAATTGTTCCAATAGGAAGATCATCCACCCGATTACTTTTTTAGCTACTATTTATTATATCCCTATTAAATGCAAAGTATGGTGCTAAGTAATCTGATTTAGCCTTTACTGCAACTACTTTTACAAGTGTAAATCTGAGACCCAGGAAGTGAAAGGATTTGTATAATATCACACAATGGATCAATGGAAAAGCACTGGGGATTGATGTTGTGGGCCCACATCAGTGGAAATGGATTCCTCTCTCATCCCAACCCAGCATCAACTCCCATGCTCAATAGCACACCACATTTAAAATGGTCTCAGGTTAAGAGATGGAGCCTCTGGCCATTACCTAGGTTCAAGTAAAACTTGCTGCTTCAAACAACAGAAAGCTGTTCCCTTTAGAGGCAGATATTCTTGGGACTAAATCCTAGCTCTTTCACTTATAGTCACATGAGCTTGAGCAGATTTCTTCTAGTCTTCATTTTTCTCTCTGTGAAATAGGAGTATAATACCCACCTTGGATAGGGACATGGAAGGGATGGTCAGTGGGTTGTGAGGATTAAGTAACATAAATGTATATGAAATAATTTAACACCATATCTAGCGCATAGTTTAGATACTGAAGGAATGACAGTTTTCTTAATTATCAGTCTGGTTGACCCAACTCCATTCCTGTTGGAGCTGATGGCCCTTGATGATTTCATTTTTTCATTCTCTACTCTTGCACAGTCTTTTCAGCATGCCTATAAGCAGCAAGCCAGTCTTGATGACAAAAGCCCAACTCTGGGCTTCCTCAAGTCTTCATATTACTCTCCCATCAGGAACTTTGACAGTTGGGTACACATATGTGCACACATATACACAGAGATCTGAACATAAATAAATCTAAGCCAAAAGAGAGGCTTGCCAAAAGGATAGGTTTGGAAAAATAACACACCCCCTCTTGAAAGGCTTCTAATAATATCCATCAGCCTTTCAAAAGCACCTCAAATATACATACTGTATATAAAATCAATGTACTTATCCAGAAAACTGTGTCCCTCCCTCTTTATATGAAGATTCTGAAACCATCACCATCAGGGAAGAGTGGGCAGGTCTCAAAGCTTCCCATCTCTTTTCCTCTCTTTCACTACACTTGGCACTCTGACACTATCCACTGACTCTAACATTGTCCTTAACAGACAGTTTCTAGGTAAACTCAGATCACTAGCTGCAGAGAGACTCAGACTGGAAGCTGTGAGCCTATTCTGCAATAACAAGGGTAAAAGGAGCAGCTCTGGCTGTGAGCAGAGTATATAAGGTCTCTATGAAGATTAAGGACCTGCGGTCACCAGGACCAATGTTTCTAGGGATTCAGGCAGGAACAATAAGAGTTACCATAGGGGCTATGTATGTATATCCCATACTCAGGTGCCAGTTACACAAGGGGTGGAGCACTGATGGGCATGGAATTGTGGGAAAACAGCTAATCTGGACTTGAGAGCTGCATGTTAGACTTAGATTAGATCTAGAAAGGTGACACAAAGCTTTTAATGTCCAGTTTTCAAGTATAGAGAGACTGATCCTAGGAGAAAAGCATTTCTGAGCTTTCTCCCCCTTTTTGACATTTTGTGCACCTTCTTACCTTGGACTGCAATCCCATTCCTGGAATTTATCACATAGCTAATTGGTCACACCTTACCTGGAAAGTTATATCAAACTCTTGGCCTCACATTTTAATGGGGGAAACGTAAAATCAGGAACTTGTTCAGAGAAGTGTAGTCAGATGAAAGAGGTAAAACCCAAGACTTTTGAGTGAAAATTGAAGAAAATGTGGATGTTTGCCTGGAAAAAGAGAAGACTTTTGATGATATAGTATCTGAATCATTTCCAAAGGGCTTCACAAAAAGAAAAGAGAACATCTAGAGTCGGGGGAGTCCAGGGGATAGAGAAAAGACCTGTGGATGGAATTTACAGGAAGCCAAATTTTAGTTCAATACAAAAAATAATTAGCTCTTATGGCAGTCCAGGGGAAAAATGTGTCATGTTCATAGGCAGAGATCTCTCCATCACTGTAAGTTTTTGAGCAAAGGATAGTAGCATGCCTTTTTAGGCATACAGCAACCCAGAGATTCTGTTAGATTTCATAAAGTTACTAAGAGATGGATCTAGGGCTTAGAATCCACAAATCATGATATCTATTGTTGTACTTTTGATTTCAGATCCTGCTTTTTGACTAGGGTTGGAACAGAGTCTGGCCTCAAGCTCTGGGAAATATAACAATAGTGACTAAAGATGGTTGTGTCCCCATTTCCCCAAATCTCATTCTCTCAACTGAGAAACATTTGCTACCACATTTACATGTTATCACTGTTCCAGGGTTCCTAGGAATACTCAAAAGAAGGGGTCCTATGAGGATGAATTTTTAGGCTTTCCTTTAGGCCCTGTGCCTGCTTTGTTTTCAGCCTGCCTGATTTCCATTGAAAAGTAGCCACTACAGAGTGTGTGTGTCTGTGGGCTGTGGTATAGTGGTGAAAGGAAGTAATTTCCCTGATGTGAGATGGCCTGTAGGCAAGCCGAGCACCTACATTGTTCCTCAGAGAAGAGTAACGTCACGTGCACCTACTGCCTAAGGAGCTTCAGTTTCCAGTCATTTTACTCAACATTTAATTTTCTTGATTTTGACAGGAAAGAAAAATTGGAGGAGAAGGATAAAAAGAAAAGAAAAAAGAAAACAACATAGAAAGGGCTGAAGAGGAGGAGTGGTGGGGCACTGAAATCACTACTATGTAACCAGTCAACAGTGATCCTGCATGTTTATGGGCTTTGGTTGCCATGGAGATGGTTATGTAACTCCAACTGGTGGTGAAATTTCATACTGCTTGTGGTGGCGCGCAATATTTCATCCACTTAGGCTACTTTTAAAGGGAACAAATAAAGTAGCTGAGGGGCTCTTTGTCTTTCAGTCTACAGCCTGCACCAAATTTCAGTCCCACATGCCAGTCATTTTCCAGTTTTTTGTGTGTAGCAAAATGTTCCCAATTACTCTCTGAGTAGAGGTGGGCACTTAGTCCTCTCCTTGGCCCAAAATGGCTAGGCATGCAGCTCAAAGGAAAGAGAAAAAAATAAAAAATAAAAGGCCCCCTTTTGGGGTGGAGTGCCTGTGTGGAAAATTTCAGCTTAGAAAGCTTGTTTTCTTTGAAAAGTTATGAGTCAAAGAGAGGGCATCTGTTCAATAGTAGAGTCCAAAGGCTAGATATGCTGTCTCTCAATCTCTCAGCCTCTCTCAATCTCTCTCTCTCTCTCTCTCTCTCTCTCTCTCTCTCTCTCTCTCTCACACACACACACACACACACACATACTCGAACTCACATGCTTGAACTCATTCCATCCTTCCTTCCAAACACTTACATTAATGTGCATGCTCATCTAGATTCACATTCACATGTGGTCTACAAAAACTTTACACGTTAGATTGCACACACAATTCATTTAATAAAAAAATACATATTTTCTTGAACATACACATTAACTAACTTACAAATATGAATTTTGCCTAGTTCATGCACAATTTACTGATACATCCCCAAATACATATGCAATCTTACATACTTACATAGTAGGCTGAATCGTGTGAAATTCTTAATTTTAAACCATAATGAACCTAAAAAAATGGCAATTTCATATGGCTCAACCTAAACATTCACATTCACATATATATGCACACCACAATCCACATTCACTCTCTCACAAGCTCAAAGGATCTCACAAACTCACAAGTGTTCATATTTCCTTGCTCACATTCTCTCTCATGTGTTTCCAATAAAACATATTAGCTATAATACAAATACCCACATACATTTACTTTTTAGTTATTCTTTCATACATATCCTCTCACACATTCCTATTATTCCTTCCTCTA
The DNA here is from genome assembly GCF_018350155.1 of Leopardus geoffroyi. Taxonomy (NCBI): domain Eukaryota; kingdom Metazoa; phylum Chordata; class Mammalia; order Carnivora; family Felidae; genus Leopardus; species Leopardus geoffroyi. The sequence continues at coordinate 54,227,896 of NC_059343.1, forward strand.
CTTTCTCACACCCTATCATAAATATTCAGTTACACACACTAACATGCTGAAAGTCTCTCACTCATGCACACTATATCACTCGCCCACTCATATACTCACTATGGAAGCACCTGGACCCAACATTTTACAGTGTACAAACTGCTGATTTTCCAAACATGATCTCACTGGGTCCTCAGAAACAACCCTGGGAAAGGAAGCATGAAGGGGACCATTATCCCTATCAGATGAACTAAAGACCATAGAGAAAAAAAGTGGCCCAAGTTCACACAATGAGTAATAAGAAAAGGCTTGAACCCAGATGTTTTGATAAAAAAATTCAGTGCTATTGTCACTGTAACACCTACCTGCCATGGGTAGGGTGGATACATTTTGGGTGAAAGCACTCTGCATGAGAGATTAAGACTAAACACTTCTGTCTCTAGAGATTAATCTAGGATGCAGAGGCTAAGCTTCAGATGTTGTTTCTGGACCCTTTTCTATATCAACTAGCAATGTGGTAGAGGTCATTCCATTTAGCCAGATTAGCATTTTCCTTCCACTTGGTCGCCCTTCTGCCTCCTTAATCCTCAAATCATCTTCCACCCTGCCTTGCTGGTCTGGCTAGTAAGCAGCGTGAGCCTGTGATTTATGAAACTCATCTTTTATTATTTATAGTAACAATGGCTTGCCTATATTGTTCACAGAGGAGAAAGAGACCCAATTCTTGTCCTAAAGCTGAAGCAATTAAGCCATGCTGCTTATACTCCAGCTAAATTGATAGGTAAAGGGAACTTTAGAATCAATTGGGTTCTCAGAACAAAGATTCCTAAAAGGTTTTTGGAGCAGTGGAATTATGGAATCAAAGATGTTAGGAAATTTCTGATACTAGAACCTCCTGAGACTAGAATGCTCTAGACTGGATGCTGGAGGTAGAAGTCTTTGGAATCAGAGAATTTTGATCTGAAAGGATGTCTGAATGGAGATAATAAGAGAGTCTGAATAGATTTTAGGTAGGGGAAAATGGTTTGGGGAGCAGCATTGATCATCCAAATTGTGCTGGCTAACTTCCTTTTTCCTCTCCAGATCCATTATACTCTTCTCCAATCTGCTCCCTGGCCCAAGAGACTGACTTGTACCTCGACAAGCTCCAGTGCCCTTTGGCTTCCAGTTGGTTTTGGTCATGTGGAACCCTAGCTGAAGATTTGAGGGAAGGAGAAGAATGGTGTCAGGGTCTTTATTCTCCTAGCTCCCTCACTGCATTGTCACTTTGAATTGGCTATACCTGTCAAAGATCTCAGCTCCTCTTCTGACAGTCCTTTCCATAAGAACCTTGCCCTCCTAATTTCAGTAACTGCATCCATTAACCTCTTCAAGCTTAAGAGTGATGACAATCCCCATTGTGAGCACTGAACTATGCCTTGTAGTTTCCTTATATCCCACTCATACCTTTGTAGTCTCTTTATTAAACCCTCCCTGTATTCTCCTAATTTGTGCTTACTATTTCCTTCTGGGACCAAAGTGCAAGGAAAATCTGTGGAAAACAGTTCTGTTACAGTCTTCTGTAAATTCTGTATAGTCTTCTGTTACTGAGCTTCAGACACACATTAGCAAGAAGAAGAACCTGGTTTTATTTTCATGTGTTTCCCAAGGTACCCTAAAATGTTCTGTCTTTTTTTACTCTGTGGATCCTATCACAGTGGGCCCTTAGGCAGTACTCAAGATGTTTGTCTAAGTGCCTTTCTAAGCTAAAAAGCACATTTCAAGAGGGCAGAGTCCCACCCATTTTAGAATTCCTTTCCATTATTTCAATTTGTTTCTTACTTCATGTCTTACATGAACAGGGCCTAAGGCCTGGATCCTAAATTGGAAGGAAACATATTTTTTTTTCTACTGGTCCTGGGAAGAGTCCAGAAAAAAATTGATGACATTTTACAGGACTTCTTAAGGGAGGAAAGACGCTAAGGGATTAAAAAATGGGGCATGGCATAAAGACAAAGGAAATATTTCCTTCTCCAACAGCCAACATTTCCATCAGAGCTGCCTAAGCCTACCCATGTTGGTTGGTATTGTCCTTCTAGTATCAGAAAGGCAAAAAAAAAAAAAAATGCCCAGAGAAGGAGGGAGATTTACCTGACAAAGGTGGCACAGCAAGTCAGGGCTGAAACCAGATGAGGACTCAGGAACTCTTGGTACCTACCACTGGATATATCATTTCCAGATTGAATTCATGCCTTGTTGTAACTCTGGGTCTGTAGTTCTTAAAGTCCACCAAGAAAGCGGGACACGGGACTAAAATGTGAGAAATGGCTAATGTCTGGGAGAAGACAAGAGCCCTGATTAAGTGTTCTTGCTCTGTTTTTATTAGGATCAGAAGGCTTACAAACATGGTGATGGACATTCACAAAGAGACAATGAAAATGTGAACATTAACTCATGGGCGTGAGGGAAAGTGGGTTTTAAAGATTTGCAGTGTTAGGGGTTTGGGTTAATACAAAACAAAATCCTGGCAACCTGTGGAAGATTGTTTGTAGCAGACATGAGGCACCACATCTGTTTGCCCATACTGGTCTAGGGGATGAGAAAGACAGAGCATGCTACCTCAGGTCAACAAGACACCTTTCTTTTGCTAATTAGCTCCTCTCTGGACAACTTTGTCCCACAGAGGTCTGTAGTCCTATTTACCTGTTTACATAATTTGGTCCTTCCTTCCTGTGAAAGTAACTTTCTGTTATAGTACTCAATTGGAGGGTGCTTCCACACTGAATACCTAATCTTGTTTACCTCATATACCTTTGTTCTATACTGGGGACTTTGCTCTACTTTACCTATTCTTATTTATCTAATCTTGTTTACCCAAACTTGGGTATGTACATCCTATGGCTTTCTAATTCTTTATGCCTTATTAACCCATAGTGTAGGCTCAGGGAATTCCTAAGCTCATTCCCCGCAATGTCTCTTCCAACTCCTGTCTCTCATTCTTATCCTTAGGAGCAGGGGTTGTGGTGAGGAAAGCCACTTTCTCAACCTCACTCACCACCTAGCAACCCACCAATGTTCCTGGATTATTTTTTTTCTTTGAAATATTGAGAAGTGTTGTTTTAGCATTATCTGGGCATTTTCCTATTCCCTATACCCAGGTACCCCATTTTCCTTAGTGTCCTCACCTGTAAGAAGATCCCATTTTGGTGGTGACCTGAAGACTAAATCAGAAGTCTTCATACTGTATCCCCCAAAGGTACTTCAGGAGCTACCATGTGGGTGTGAAGGTGAGTATAAACAGGTAGGGCTCCAAGGCATAATTTCTTTTCTTCAAATGCTGTCCCTGTCATTCTTGTCATTCCCAATCCACAAGAGCAACTATCCTGCTTTTCTGTTTTACATATCAGTATTTGATTAAGTTAAAACTATTTTAAGATAATATGCATTTTTAAAAAGTAATTTCTGCTTAAAATAATTAGAAAACCACCAATTTATTCTAACTCCTTTATGACACTGTTGGGGAAATAGAGTCTCAGAGACAAAAAATCATTTGTTCAAGATCACACAGTTAAATCAGTCAGTAGCACACTCAGGCCAGAGCTTCATGACCTCAACTCAATTATTATTTGGCATCAACCTCACAGCTTTCACTGCCAGCTGCCCTATGGTGAATAGGGGCAAGAAACAACACATTATCCCTAGAGGATATATCTATAAAAGGGGAGCTACTCTCTGGATGCTCTTGGTACCTGCAGACAGGAGACCCTTTCCCCCTCACCCAGCTAGTTTTTTGGTATACCTATGATTATATTGTACAAAGCTACCATCTTTGGCCTGGAAGCACACACCTCTGCATCCAAATTTCTTAGTCCACTAAAAATGTCTTCACCCAATCAACGCATGGTCAAGTTGGAACACAAGCTTTAACCTTCCTAGCTGACTACAGAGTGACAGGTAGAGAAAGAGTGCTGACTGTCTTCCCTGAGGCCAGGGAAGTAGTTTGGCTGCTGCAGTAGCAAAGTGGTGACAGCAACAATGTTTGGGGCAAAGTACATTTGAGGAATTCTTACATATCATGCTCCCCTGCCAAAGAATTATAATGCTGCTCTCTTCACAGGCCTAAGTCATTGAACACAAAGGTGAAAGGGAAAATTTGCCACACTGGGTAGTTGCAGTCCATAGATAGGATGGCTCTGACCTCTGCTTCTCTGTACAGGCCTTAAAGAGAAAAAAAATGGGGGTTTTGAGTTGGCATTTCCTCCACTCAAGCTAAGTCTAGCTTTACCAGACATCTGATGCAGCAACTAAAAAGAAAGACTCTCTAAATTAGACTGCTTTGGCTGAAATTCTCACACTATAACTAGCTGTATACCTTTGGCAAATTACTGAACCTTCTTATACTTCAGTTGTTCTATGTGTAAAATGAAGATAATAATCTATATCATAGGGTAGTTGTGAGGATTAAATTAAATGAGGAATGTAAAACACTTGGCTCAGTGTCTAAGACTATAGTAAGCTAACTCTATGTATGAGTTAACTATTATCATTACTATTTCCCCATCCCTTGGAAACAACCTGAAGTCTTGTAGGCCAGGACCCAGCCAGGTTATGACTATTCAGGAAGTAGATGTTACAGAAATAATTCCTGGAAGGGAGTCAAAGACAAAAATAAGTAAATTATTTTTCTTGTCCCTGCTCCATGGCAGATATCTTGTTCTTACATAAAAGTTATATTGCTGAATTCTCAAAAAAGCTTTGCAAGCTATGTATTATATCTCCTTTTTTTTTAATATGTGGAAACTGTGGCTGAGAGAAGTTTAATGTTTTGCAAATGTTTTTGCAGGATTGGGAGTCAAACTCACACATCTGTGCACTGAGTACATGCACATTATTTCCACTTATGGCTAGGTGGAGCTGATGGGAAACTCAGACAAAAAAGTTACCATTGAAAATATTAAAGCAATGAATTAGAATCAGTACCATTTTGCCTGTGCCTCAAACAAACTGGAAAAACCTTAAAATAAAAGGAAGATTGTGGGAATTCCTTGCCTCCTATTTTCGCATCTCAACTATTCTGGCCTTCTCCCCATGGAATCTGATGACCATGTTCATTTCCTTCTTTTCTGTCTTTTCTGTGTTCAGGATGGAAGATTCTGGGGCAGTCTATCATTTATGACATCTCTGAAGAGTGCTTGTGTGAAATGGGCTTAGGACATTCTCAAGTGCCAAAGCCAATTCCTTTGAAGCTTAACTGGCAATTGAATGCCACACAAAACCCCTAAACAGTGACCAAAGTAAAACCATAAAAATGTTGGTGAATGTGATCTGAAACCACCAGAGCTAAGGTAGTGGCAGAATAAAGTCCACAGTTCCCTCTGTCCCTTGCCCATTCATTCCACCCTGAAGCACTACTTCTGGACATAGGAAAACCCAGGACTAGTTAAAAGCTTTACCTGTAACCTAAATATGTATTTCGCTTCTAGGAGTAAATACATAGGGTCAAGACAAGTAGAAACACTATTCTTTGTTTTTGTTTTTGTTTTTTAAACACTACACTTTGTATGTCAGTGTCAGCTCATGGGCTAGGAGGGGAAATTGTGAACTGAGCTGGTGAAGGCAATTGTGCAATTGGGAAGCAGTAGTTTAGTCTGGGAAAGGGCAGATAGAGACATGGATAATGAGCATGTTATTATACAAGTAGGAATTTTAGCCAACTCACCAAAGAGTTAAATTAAACTTACAATAGGCACCAACACATACACTTAAAATAGCAAAAATCACCACACATTGAGACAGTAGGAAAGAATAAGAAAGGACAGAATTTCAGCTGGCTGAGAAAACAATTGCAACAAACTTCCTTTATCAAACATGGTAATAGTAGAGTTTGGGGAGATGACTAGGTGTACGTACACGGTATTTATGATCTTTAGAAGAGAAAAAGGTCCAGATAAAAAAAGGATGGCACTGGGATCAAGCTATATCTCCTTTATCATTTCCTAAGTTTCCCAAGTGCCTTAGAGTACCCAGTCTGCTATTGGCATTCAGCATAGGATACTTTTTATTATGCTCATAGTATAAGACAGGCAGGAGTCATGAATCTTGGCAGGAAAACAAGGCTAAAAGATTTGCTTTGACTAAGTCATATAACTTGAAAGGTTTATTGCTGAACTGATTATGTAATGTAGCTTCCAAAGAGCTGTATTTAAGATAAAGATATGAAGCCCTTAGGCAGGTTTGGAAAGAAAGTTATGGAAAAGACTGAATGCATTAATATACCATTTAAGAACTGTCTGCTTTTTAAACCTAGTTTCATACTGTAAAAAAGGAAGGCAGTGGGACAGGATAAAAGGCACTAACTTGGAGTCACTAGATCTGGGGTCATCCAATAACTCACTGTGACATCAGGCAATTCCTTTCCCTTCTCTGTTTATATGTGCCTCATACACACTAGGTGAAGAAGGTGGCGGATGTGTGTGTGCAGAAGTTAGACTTAAGAATTACCAAGGGCTCTTTTAGATATGAAATCTTAGGCTTCAGAATAACCCTACTTACCACACCCAGGTATTTGACTCCCTACGACCTTAAGAGCTCACTTAAGAGCCAACTGGATCAATCTTCCAGGTGGGCATTCCTCCCTCAGTCCCTTCTTTCTTGGCCATATATTGTTCCTTTAGGCCTAGCCCAGTAGTTTTCCACTCTGTCAGTCCATTACACTTACACAGGAAACTTTTAAAATGCCAAGGCTTAGGCCCCACTCGCAGAGATTGTGAATTAAAAACTCCCCTGATATGGGTGCCTGGGTGGCTCAGTTGAGTGTTGGACTTCAGCCCAGGTCATGATCTCATGGTTTGTGAGTTCAAGCCCCACGTCGGGCTTTGTGCTGACAGTTCAGAGCCTGGAGCCTGCTTTGGATTCTGTGTCTCCCTCTCTCTCTGCCCCTTTCCCGCTTGTGCTCTGTCTCTCTCTCTCTCAAAAATAAACATTTAAAAAATTAAAAAAAAAAGCTCCCCTGATGATTCCTGCATACAGCTTGGGTGAAGAACCACTAGCTTCGACACTCTCCGATGGACTTGATGTAAATAGCCCAACTTCCTCTATCTTGATTTCTTGCCTTATTTGTTATTATTTTCATATTTTTTCAATGGCCTTTTGATCACTCACAAACTATAGACTTTTTCAAGTTTTTTAAATTTGTATTTCAGTTAGTTAAAATACAGGTGCAATATTGGTTTCAGGAGTAGAATTCAGTGATTCATTACTTACACACAATACACAGGGCTCATCATAACAAATTCCCTCTTCAATGCCCATTCCCCATCGAGCCCATCTCTCACCCACATTCCTCCATCAACCTTAAGTTTGTTCTCTATTGTTAAGAGTCTCTTGTACTGCAAAATTCAAACCATATACTTCTAATGCATTTTGTATTCATGAGCTTATGATTTAACACTGCTTAGTTCTTGAAACTATGTCTTCTACTCCAACCAGGTTCAAAGTCATCTTTAGGACTCTTATTTCTGGACACATTAATAATTAGTGTTAAATTCATCTGTATGCATTGATTCATAGCTTATAGGTAATAGATAATAAAATATCTATTCATGCAAATCACATTAATTCAGATTTTATGCTATTTGGTTGAACTTATGTTCATCTCTAATTATCTACATTCATTCAATTATTAATTAATTCCTTCTTCTTTACACAGTTTTATAGAAATAATACCTTATGATTTACCCATTAAAGTGTACAATTCAGTGGTTTTGGATATATTCACAGAAATGTACAGCCATCATCACAGTTAATTTTAGAACATCTCTGTCATCTCAAAAAGAAATCCTGGTATGCTTTACCTTTTGCCTACTTAGCTGCTACATCCCCAACCCACAACCCTAACCCTATTTTCTGTCTCTATATATTTCTTTATTCTGGAATTTCATAAGAATGGAATCATATAGTGTAAGACTTGTGACTGACTTCTTCCATTTAGCATGTTTTCAGGACTTACTCATAGTATAGAATGTACTATTACTCCAGTCATTTTATGGCTGAATAATATTCCATCACATGGATATAACACATTTTTAATCCATTTATCTGATAATGGGCATCAAGATTGTTTCCTGTAGGGTCTTCTGAATAATGCTGCTATAACAAGTGTCTGTCTGAACATATTTTCATTTTTCTTGACTGTATTACTCTAGGAGTGAAATTACTGAGTCATATGGTATCTCTATGTTTAATCATTTGAAAAACTTTCAGATTGTTACACAAAAATGTAAAAGAGTTCCTATTCCTACATAACCTTGCCAATATTTATTATCTGAGTTTTGATTATTCTATCCAACCTAGTGGATGTGAAGTGGTATCATATTATAGTTTTGATTTGTATTTCCCAGGTGATTAATGATGTTGAGTATTTGTGCGTTTATTGGCTATATATATATATATATATACGCATATATATGAAGAAATGTCTACTCAAATCATTTGTTTATTTTTAAATGAGGCTATTTATATTTTTATTGTCGTTTTGTAAGTGTTTATTCTTGTCGTGTAAGCCCCTGGCAATTAGCTTTTTTGATTTTAACATAATTGCCTGACATTAAGTTTTTTATTTGTTAAGGTATTCATTTCAAAGACATGCATCGTGAATAAACACACTGCCAGCTACTCAATTAGATAAATAACCCATGAAGTTCCTTTTTCCCCCATAAATCTCTGATTGACCTAGATAACTGATTGTTTAACTCATAACTCATTGTTATGTTTTAAATTAATCAATTAAAAGTGAACCCTTGAAACTTTGGCATCTCAATCTCAACCCTAATAAAGGTAGAACTCCAGGTCCACTCTCTCTCTCTACCCATGACCTTGCTATGTGGCCCCAGATGTGCTGTGTAACCTCCAGGACTTGTAATAAATCCTGTTTTTCTTTCAAAGTTTCCTGATAGTTGTTGTTGAAGTGTGTCTTGTAATGATAATAAGAAGCAAAGGCACTGGTCCAGCTACAATATTGGCTCTGAAAAAAAAAATATCTGTAGGGCTAGACACAAATATTTTAAGCCCAGGTGAGTGCTCCCAGGCATTTGTATCCAATAGCATCACTACTGATACACTGAAACTAACCCAAAATACTTATATATCTATCTGTTTAATTAAAAAAAATTTTTTTTTGAGACAGAGTGTGTGTGCCCATGCCAATGGGGGAGAGGCAGAGGGAGAGGAAGAAAGAATCTCAAGTCAGCTCCATGCCCAGAATGAAGCCTGTTGTGGGGTTATATCTCAAGACCCTGAGATCATGACATGAGCTGAAATCAAGAGTCAGGCTGCTTGACCAACTAACTCACCCAAAATGCCCCATAATATTTTCTAAATACAAGTCTCTTAGATATATGGTTTGAAAATATTTTCTTACATTTTTTGGGTTGTCTTTTCATTTTCTTGATGGTGTCTTTTGTAACACAAAAGTTTTTAATTTTAATATATTTCAATTTATCATTTTTTTTTCCTTTTGTGACTTGTGCTTTGGTGTCATACCTAACCATCCGTTAAAAAATCCAAAGTCATGAATATTTACCTTTATGTGTTTTTTTCTAAGAGTTTTATAAGGTTTTCTCTCTTTATTTTTTATTGATTTTTTTTGAGACAGAGAGCATAAGAGAGGGAAGGGCAGAGAGAAAGGGGGACAAAAGATTCAAAGTGGGCTCTATGCTGAGAGCAGAGAGCCCAAACTCAGGAACCGTGAGATCACTATGAGATCATGACTGGAGCCAAAGTCAGATGGTTAATGAACTGAGCCACCCAGGTATCCTTATAGGTTTTTCTCTTATATTCAGGACTTTGACCAATTTTGAGTTACGATGTCATCCTTTTGCATGTGACTATACATTTGTGCCATCACCATTTGTGAAAAGATTCCTTCCCCATCAAAAGGTCTTAGCACCCTTGTTGAAAATAAGATGACCATAGATGCATTGTGTTATTTCTAGACTATCAATTCTGTTCCATTTGATCCATATTTCTATTCATCTGCAGTCATTTATCTAAAATTAGAGATATCTTTAGTTCTTATTTTCCAATTTAGATGCCCTTTGCTTCCTTTTTTTTTGCTTAATTGCCCTAGATAGAATCCCTGTACACTGTTGAAATGAAGTAGTAAGAGTAAACATCCTTACCTTAGAAAGAACACCTTCAGTTTTTTATCATTAGGTATGATGTCTGTGAGTTTTTGAGTTTTTGAGTCCTTTATCAGCTTCAGGAAGCTTCCTTCTCTTCCTAACTTGTCCAGTGTTTTTATAAAGAAAGGATATTGGATTTTGCCAATGGCATTTCTGTCTATTGAGATGATCATATGATTGTTTAAATTCTATTGATATTATTTCACTGATTTTCAAATTTTAAACAAACCTTGCATTCCTGAGATAAATACCAATTGACTGTGGTGTATAATTCCGTTCATGTGTTGGTAGATGCAGATGAATAGTACTTTGTTGATGATTTCTAATTCTATCTTCATAATAGGTACTGACCTAAAGTTTTCTTGTGATGTCATTATCTGCTTTTTGTATCAAAGTAAAAATGACTACATAAAATTAGCTGAGAAGTAACATCTCATTATATATATAATATATAATACATATTATATTATATATGTATGTTAACTCCTCTTTGTTTGGTAGAATTCAGAGGTGAAGATAACTGGGTCTTTTCTTTTGTGGGCAGTTTTAAAAAAATACTGATATATATCAGCAATTATATATATATATATGTGTGTGTGTGTATATATATATATATATATATATATACACATATATATCAAAACAAAAGAAAAAGAAAAAAAGAGACCAAAAAAACAGACTCTTTAATATAGAGAACAAACTGCTGGTTGCCAGAGGGGTAGTGGGTGGGGGAATGGGTGAAACAGATGAATGGAATTAAGAGTACACTTGTGATGAGCACTAAGTAATATATAGAATTGTTAAATTAGGAGGTCAGCTGAGAAGATGGCAGAGTAGGATCCTAGGTCCGCCTCATCCCACTGATACAACAAGATAACATTCCACTCATATTAGCATAAATAACCCAGAAAATGACACAAAGACTGTCATAACAAACTCCACAAACTAAAATGATAGAGAAGAGGTACATCAAAGAAGGCAGGAAGTGTGAAGACACAGTCTGGAAGCAAAACTGACCAAGGCTGTCTGCAGTGGGAAGGGAGACAGTGGCACAGAGAAGGAAAAAAAAAAACAGATTTTTCATATCTATTTTCATGGGAAAACAAATCTCGATAGTGTTTGCCTTTGAACACAAGAGGGGCTTAATTTTGTGATTTATTTCAATCTGCTGGATTTAAAGCCTGGAACTTTATTTACTTTTTAAATGTTTATTTTTGAGAGAGAAAGAGAATGGGCAGGGGAGGGGCAGAGAGAGAAGGTAACAGAATATCTGAAGTGAGCTCTGCGCTGGCAGCAGCGAGCCTGATGTGGGGCTGGAGATCATGACCTGAGCCAAAGTTGGACATTCAACCAACTGAGCCACCCAGGCGCCCCAAAAGCCAGGAATTTTAAAAGTCAGTGGGCTTGGCTATGGAAGAGCCTCAAGGACTTTAAGTGGATTCCCTGACCTTAAAGAGACAACATGACAAACATCTCATGAATATACAGCACAGAACAAGCACTTTGAAAAACAATGGGGGCAGAAGGGAGGGAAAGAGATTTGCTTATCACAGGATGCCTCAGAGAGAAAAGCATCATAGGGAGACCTCTCCAGGAACAAAGGAGTTGGCAAGTGCCATTTTCCTCTTCCACCTCCCAGCATAAGTGATGGTTACCTGCTGGAACCAGCTAAGTCCCTACACTCCTTTCCTAATGTGCTTCCACCAAGCCCACACCCCTATGCTTCTGTATATCCATCCTTCACAGCCGCTCTGCCTGACTCCAGGCACTATGGGACCTTACCCATAAGACCAGTGCAAACCCTGCTAACACCACATCTCCTGAGACATGAACTTTGTGGGACATCCATTATGGAGATGGTGGGAGCAGACTACCACATACTTTGTTAAAAATGTGCCCCACCCCTTCTGGGGAGCAAAAACTTCCCAAAATAGGCAAAGAGAGCCTCTGAAAACCACTAGGCTGAGGGAAAAAGAGGACAATCTTAACAGCAGAGCGCACATGAACCACATAAGAGACACTCCCTGAAGCACCAGACCTTGAGGAATGGGGTATACTGCATTTCTCAGCATTAGAGGACCTCTTCTCCATAAGGCTAATATTGTTAAGAGCAAGAGAAGTAACTGAATTTCCTAACAAACAGAAACAGACACAGAAAGTGAAACAAGGGGCACCTGAGTGGCTCAGTCAGTTAACCTCTGACTCTTGGTTTCAGCTCAGGTCATGATCTTGTGGTTTGTGAGATCGAGCCACAAAGCAGCCTCTGTGCTGGCAGCATGCAGCCTGCTTGGGATTCTCTCTCTCTCCCCCTAGTCTGCTCTCTCTCTTTCTCTTGTTCCCTTTCTCAACAATAAATAAATAAATATTTAAAAAAAAAAGAAAGATAAAATAAAGAGACAGAGAAATATCTTCCAAATGAAAGAACAGGATCATACCACAGTAAGAGACTAAAAAAAATGGATGTAAGTAATATGCCTGATAGAGAACTTAAAGTATGATCATAAAGATACTCACAGGACTTGAGAAAAGAATGGAGGGCATCAGCAATACTTTTATTAAGAGAACCAACCAGGGATGAAGAACACACTAAACAAATACACTTGATAGAATAAATAGTAGGCTAGATAAAGCAAGACAACTAATTAATGACCTGGAAGATAGAGTAATGGAAAGTAACCACGCTGAACAAAGGAAAGGAAAGACAATTATGCAAATTGAAAATAGTCTTAGGGAAGTCAGTAACTCCACAAAATATAATAACATTTTCATTATAAGGATCAAAGAAGAAGAGGAAGAGGAAGAGGAAGGGGAAGAGGAAGAGGAAGAAGGAAAGGAGAAAGAGAAGAAGAAGAAGAAGAAGAAGAAGAAGAAGAAGAAGAAAGGAAGAAGAAGAAGAAGAAGAAGAAGAAGAAGAAGAAGAAGAAAGGAAGAAGAAGAAAAGAAGAAGAAGAAGAAGAAGAAGAAGAAGAAGAAGGAGAAGGAGGAGGAGGAGGGAGAAAAGAGGGAAGAAAATTTATTTGAAGAAATAATAGCTGAAAACTTTCCTAATCTGGGGAAACAAATATATCCTGTTCTGAATATAAAGAAACCTCTCCAAGTCAACCCAAAAATGTCCACAGCAAGAAATATAGTAATTAAAATAGCAAAGTAATGAATTAAAAAAATGTTAAAGCAGCAAGAGGAGACAGTTACATGAAAGGGAAACCCCAAAAGTATCAGTGGATTTTTCAGTATAAACTTTGCAGGCCAGAAGAGAATGGAAAAGGAAAGACTTGCAACCAAAAATACTCTACCCATCAGGACTATAATTCAGAATAGAAATACAGATACATAGTTTCTCAGACAAACAAACCCTAAAGGAATTCATGTACACTAAGCTATCTCTACAAGAAGTATTAAAGGGAACCCTGAGTGGAAAGGGAAATGCATAAGTGAGAGTATGGAAAGTAAAATGCATAAAAGTAGTAAAAAATATTTCTGTAAAAATCAGTCAAGGAATTCACAAAATAAAAAGAGGTAAAATATTACATCTTACAGCTAAAATGTGAGAGGAAACTGAAAATCAACCACAAGAAAAAAATATGGAAAAAGCACAAATATATGGAGGTAAATAACATTGTACTGAACAACAAATGGGTCAACCAATAAATCAAAGAATAAATCAAAAAATACATGAAAATAAATGACTATTAAAGCACAATGGTCCAACATCATTGAGATCCAGCAACAGCGGATCTCAAAGTTTATAGCCATAAAAGCCTGTCCAATGAACCAAGAAAACCTTCAACTAAGCAACTTAACCTTAAACCTAAAGGAGCTAGAAAAAGAACAGAAAACAAAACTCCATATCAGCAGATGGAAGGTAATAATAAAGATTAAACCAGAAATAAGTTATATAGAAACTAAAAAAAGAGGGCCACTGGGTAGTTCAGTCAGTTAGGCTTCCAACTCCTTGATTTCATCTCTGGTCATGATATCATGGTTTGTGAGATGGAGCCTGAATCAGGCTCTGCACTGATAGTGCAGGGGCTGCTTGGGATTCTCTCTCTCCCTCTCTCCCCCTGTTTCTCCACTGCTCATGCTATCTCTCTTTCTCTCTCTCAAATAATAAATAAATAAACAAACTAACTAAAAAAAAAGATCAATGAAACAAGAAACTGGTTTTTGAAAAAGGTCAACAAAATTGATGAACTTCTATCCAGATGAAGGAAAGAAAGAAAGAAAGAAAGAAAGAACCCAAATTCACTAATGAAAAAAGAGAAATAACCAACACTACAGAGAAACAAACAATTGTAAGAAAATAATATGAAAACGTATATGCTAACAAATTGGACAACAAACAAAAGTTCATGACAAGATAGCTTCACAGGAAATTTCTACCAAATATTTAAAGACTGTGGTTGATTTCCAGTTTCCAGTGTTGTGTTCAGAAATGTTGTATGGTATGACTTCAAGTTTTAAAAATTTGTTGAAACTTGTTTTGGGCCTGTTATGTGATCCATTCTGGAAAACGTTCCATGTGCACTAGAAAATAATGTGTATTTTGCTGTTTTAGGATGGGATGTTTTGTATGTCTTTTAAATCAATCTGGTCCAGCATGTCATTCAAAGCCACTGTTTACTTCTTGATTTTCTCTTTAGATCATCTGTACATTGATGTGAGTGTAGTGGTAAAGTCCCTTCCCATTATTGTATACTACCAATTATTTCCTTTATACTTGTTATTAACACTTTTATGTATCTAGGTGCTCTCATGTTGATATATATCATCTATATCTATATCTATATCTATATCTATATCTATATCTATATCATCTATTTGCAATTGTTACAAATAAATCAGGGCACCTGGTTGGCTCATTCAGAGGAGCAAGCAGCTTTTGATGTCAGGGTCATAGGTGTATGCCCCACATTGGATGTAGAGATTACAGAAATAAATATAACTTAAATGTGTATACATATTTACAGGGGCATCTGGGCAATGCAGTCGGTTAAGCATCTGACTTTGCCTCAGGTCATGACCTCACCTTCAGTGAGTTTGAGCCTCACATCGGGCTCTGTGCTGACAAGTTATGGCCTGGAGTCTGCTTCAGATTCTGTGTCTCCCTCTCTTTGCCCCACCCCCATCATACTCTGTCTCTGTCTCTCTCTCAAAAATAAACATTAAAACATTTTTAATCACACTGGGTTTAAAGATGGTGATGTAGGAGGACGCT
Source organism: Leopardus geoffroyi (assembly GCF_018350155.1). Lineage (NCBI taxonomy): Eukaryota > Metazoa > Chordata > Mammalia > Carnivora > Felidae > Leopardus > Leopardus geoffroyi. The sequence continues at coordinate 54,243,250 of NC_059343.1, forward strand.
GGGCTCACCGCATCTGGCTGATCACTTAGATTCCACCCACAGCAGCCTAAATAACCCACAACACTGCAAGAAGACTAGCAGAATGGAATCTCCAGAGCCAAGCATAGACAAGAGGCTCACAGAAGAGGAGAGGAGGAGAGGCGGTGCATGCTACATGGACTGGCGGGAGGGAGCCAGGGTGGTGGGGGGTCAGCCCGCTCAGCAAGGCAGAGCCCCTGAAGTCTGGCTTGCAAAACCGGAGGAGCAAAACTGCATGAGTTCTGACAGTCAGCGGGACTTAACAACTGGAATGTTAAAAGCTCTGCTCAGAGAGCAGGAAGGCAAGAGGACACCGGGAGTGAGAGTTGTTGAGCCCTGGAAGACAGAGCTCAGCTCGGCAGGGAACAAAGGCACTGACAAGCACCATGTCCCTCTCCCATCCACCAGCCAAAATCCCAAAGGGAAGCAGTTCCCATCACAGAACTTTCTTAAACCACACAAACAACCAACACTGTGCTCCTGTGTATCCATCCCTCCAATGGGTCTGCCTCCCTCACGGTATTGCAGGGGCCCCTCCTGCATGGGACCACCAATAGTAAAACAAGTTAAGCCTGCCCCTCCTGCCCTTGTGCACCATGTGGATCAACCCTGGCTAAAACGCCATATCCCACTGAAGCAGCACCACAAGCCTGGCAGTGAGCAAGTAGCCCAGACAGGGCTGCACCACTCCTCAGTGAGTCCTGCTCCTGTGAGAGGGAAAGATAAGGTACACACCAGTCTGACTGTGACCCCAGCGGTGGGCTGGGGAAAGACATTGGGTCTGACAGTGGCCCTGCCCACCAACACAAGTTACTCTGGACAGACAGGAGAAGTGCCCTACAGTTTGGAGCCACCACAGGGACTACCCAAAATGATGAAATGGAAGAACTCTCTTCAAAAGAAACTCCAGGAAGTAGCTACAGCTAACGAATTGACCAAAAAAAAAAAAAAAAATTAAGCAATATAATGGGACAAGAATTTAGAATAATAGTCATAAAATTAATCGCTGGCCTTGAAAAAACCATAGAGGACAGCAGAGAATCTATTAATACAGAGATCAAGGAACTAAGAAATAGTCATGAGGAGCTAAAAAATGCTATAAATGAAGTGGGGGAAAAAATGGAGGTGGCCATAGCACGGATTGAAGAGGCAGAGGAGAAAATAGGTAAATTAGAAGATACAATTATGGAAAAAGAGGAAGCTAAGAAAAAGAGAGATAAAAAAAATTCAGGAATATGAGAGGAGAATTAGAGAACTAAGTGACACAATCAAACAGAAAAATATCCCTGTAATAGGAATACCAGAAGAGGAAGAGAGACAGAAAGGGGTTGAAGGAGTACTTGAACAAATCATAGCTGAGAACTTCCCTGATCTGGGAAAGAAAAAAGGCATTAAAATCCAAAAGGCACAGAGGATTCCCTTCAGACGTAACTTGAATCGATCTTCCCCATGATATATCATAGTGAAACTGGCAAAATACAAGGATAAAGAGAAAATTCTAAAAGCATGTAGGGAAAAACAGGCTCTAACATACAAAGGGAGATGCATAAGACTAGTGGCAGACCTATCTACTGAAACTTGGAAGGCCAGAAAGGAATACCAGGAAATCTTCAATGTGATGAACAGAAATCTATGCAGCCGGGAATCCGTTATCCAGCAAGTCTGTCATTTACAATAGAAGAAGAGATAAAGGTCTTCCCAAACAAACAAAAACTGAGGGAATTCATCACCACTAAACGGATCCTACAAGAAATCTTAAGGGGGATTCTGTGAGTGAAATGATGCAAGGTCCACAAAGTACCAGAGACATCACTGCAAGCATGAAACCTACAGACATCACGATGTGTCTAAACACATACCTTTCAATAATAACACTGAATGTAAATGGACTAAATGCTCCAACCAAAAGACATAGGGTATCAGAATAGGTAAAAAAACAAGACCCATCTATTTGCTGTCTACACGAGAGTCATTTTAGACCTGAGGACACCTTCAGACTGAAAGTGAGGGGATGAAGAGATATCTGTCATGCTGCTGGAAGTCAAAAGAAAGCTGGAGTAGCCATACTTATATTAGACAAACTAGACTTTAAATTAAAGGCTACAACAAGAGATGAAGAAGGGCATTATATAATAATCACAGGGTCTATCCATCAGGAAGAGCTAACAATTATAAATGTCTATGTGCCAAATACAGGAGCCCCCAAATATAGAAAACAATTAATCACAAACATAAGCAACCTCATTGATAAGAATGTGGTAATTGCAGGGGACTTTAATACAGAACTTACAACAATGGATAGATCATCTACACATAGGATCAATAAAGAAACAAGGGCCCTGAATGATACATTGGGTAGAATGGACTTGACAGATATATTTAGAACTCTGCATCGTGAAGCAACAGAATATACTTTCTTCTCAAGTGCACATGGAACCTTCTCCAAGGTAGAACACATACTGACTGGGTCACAAAACAGCCCTTCATAAATATAAAAGAACTGAGATCATACCATGAATACTTTCAGACCACAATGCTATGAAGCTTGATATCAACCACAGGAGAAAGTCTGGAAAACCTCCAAAAACATGGAGGTTAAAGAACACCCTACTAAAGAATGAGTGGGTCAACCAGGCAATTAGAGAAGAAATTAAAAAATATATGGAAACAAACGAAAATGAAAATACAACAATCCAAATGCTTTGGGATGGAGCGAAGGCAGTCCTAGGAGGAAAATACATTGCAATTCAGGCCTATCTCCAGAAACAAGAAAAATCCCAAATACAAAATCTAACAGCACACCTAAAGGAATTAGAAGCAGAACAGCAAAGACACCCCAAACCCAGCAGAAGAAGAGAAATAATAAAGATCACAGCAGAAATAAACAATATAGAATCTAAAAAACCTGTAGAGCAGATCAACGAAAACAAGAGTTGTTTTTTTGAAAAAATAAACAAATTGATAAATCTCTAGCCAGGCTTCTCAAAAAGAAAAGGGAGATGACCCAAATAGATAAAATCATGAATGAAAATGGAATGATTACAATCAATACCTCAGAAATACAAGCAATGATCAGGGAATACTATGAAAAGTTATATGCCAACAAACTGGACAACCTGGAAGAAATGGACAAATTCCTAAACACCCACACTCTTTCAAACTCAAACAGGAAGAAATAGAAAGTTTGAACAGACCCATAACCAGCAGAGAAATTGAAACAGTTATCAAACATCTCCCAACAATAAGAGTCCAAGACCAGATGGCTTCCCAGGGGAATTCTACCAGATATTTAAAGCAGAGATAATACCTATCCTTCTCAGGCTATTAAAAAAAAAAATAGAAAGGGAAGGAAAACGTCCAGACTCATTCTATGAAGGCAGCATTACTTTCATTCCTAAAGCAGAGAGAGACCCAGTAAAAAAAGAGAACTAAAGGCCAATATCCCTGATGAATATGGATGCAAAAATTCTCAATTAGATACTAGCAAATCGAATTCAACAGCATATAAAAAGAACTATTCACCATGCTCAAGTGGGATTCATTCCTGGGATGCAGGGCTGGTTCAACATTTGCAAATCAATCAACGTGATACATCACATTAATAAAAGAAAAGATATGAACCATACAATCCTGTCAATCGATGCAGAAAAGCCCTTTGACAAAATTCAGCAACGTTTCTTAAAAAAAAACCCTCGAGACAGTAGGGATAGAAGGAACATACTTAAAGATCATAAAAGCCATTTATGAAAAACCCACAGCTAACATCATCCTCAATGGGGAAAAACTGAGAGCTTTTTCCCTGAGATCAGGAACATGACAGGGATGCCCACTCTCACCGCTGGTGTTTAACATAGTGTTGGAAGTTCTATCATCAGCAATCAGACAACAAAAGGATATCAAAGGCATCAAAATTGGCAAAGATGAAGTCAAGCTTTCACTTTTTGCAGATGACATGATATTATACATGGAAAATCCAATAGACACCACCAGAAGTCTGCTAGAACTGATACATGAATTTAGCAAAGTTGAAGGATACAAAATCAATGTACAGAAATCAGTTTCATTCTTATACACTAATAACGAAGGAACAGAAAGACAAATAAAGAAACTGATCCCATTCACAATTGCACCAAGAAGCATAAAATACCTAGGAATAAATCTAACCAAAGATGTACAAGATCTGTATGCTGAAAACTATAGAAAGCTTATGAAGGAAACTGAAGAAGATATAAAGAAATGGAAAAACATTCCGTGCTCATGGATTGGAAGAATAAATATTGTCAAAATGTCAATACTACCCAAAGCTATCTACACATTCTATGCAATCCCAATCAAAATTGCACCAGCATTCTTCTCGAAACTAGAACAAGCAATCCTAAAATTTGTATGGAATCACAAAAGGCCCTGAACAGCCAAAGTAATTTTGAAGAAGAAGACCAAAGCAGGAGGCATCACAATCCCAGACTTTAGCCTCTACTATAAAGCTGTAGTCATCAAGAGAGCATGGTATTGGCACAAAAACAGACACATAGACCAATGGAATAGAATAGAAACCCCAGAACTAGACCCACAAACATATGCCCAACTAATCTTTGACAAAGCAGGAAAGAACATCCAATGGAAAAAAGACAGCCTCTTTAACAAATGGTGCTGGGAGAACTGGACAGCAACATGCAGAAGCTTGAAACTAGACCACTTTCTCACACCATTCACAAAAGTAAACTCAAAATGGATAAAGTACCTGAATGTGAGACAGGAAACCATCAAAACCCTAGAGGAGAAAGCAGGAAAAGACCTCTCTGAACTCAGCCGTAGCAATTTCTTACTTGACACATCCCCAAAGGCATGGGAATTAAAAGCAAAAATGAACTATTGGGACCTTATGAAGATCAAAAGCTTCTGCACAGCAAAGGAAACAACCACCAAAACTAAAGGCAACCAACAGAATGGGAAAAGATATTTGCAAATGACATATCAGACAAAAGGCTAGTATCCAAAATCTATAAAGAGCTCACCAAATTCCACACCCGAAAAACAAATAACCCAGTGAAGAAATGGGCTGAAAACATGAATAGACACTTCTCTAAAGAAGACATCCGGATGGCCAACAGGCACATGAAAAGATGCTCAATGTCGCTCCTCATCAGGGAAATACAAATCAAAACCACACTCAGATATCACCTCACGCCAGTCAGAGTGGCCAAAATGAACAAATCAGGAGAGCATAGATGCTGGCGAGGATGTGGAGAAACGGGAACCCTCTTGCACTGTTGGTGGGAATACAAACTGTTGCAGCCACTCTGAAAAACAGTGTGGAGGTTCCTCAGAAAACTAAAAATAGACCTACCCTATGACCCAGCAATAGCACTGCTAGGAATTTACCCAAGGGATACAGGAGTACTGATGCATAGGGGCACTTGTACCCCAATGTTTATAGCAGCGCTCTCAACAATAGCCAAATTATGGAAAGAGCCTAAATGTCCATCAACTGATGAATGGATAAAGAAATTGTGGTTTATATACACAATGGAGTACTGTGTGGTAATGAGAAAGAATGAAATATGGCCCTTTGTAGCAATGTGGATGGAAATGGAGAGTGTTATGCTATGTGAAATAAGCCATACAGAGAAAGACAGATACCATATGGTTTCACTCTTATGTGAATCCTGAGGAACTTAACAGAAACCTATGGGGGAGGGGAAGGAAAAAAAAAAAAGAGGTTAGAGTGGAAGAGAGCCAAAGCATAAGAGACTCTTAAAAACTGAGAACAGGGGCGCCTGGGTGGCGCAGTCGGTTAAGCGTCCGACTTCAGCCAGGTCACGATCTCGCGGTCCGTGAGTTCGAGCCCCGCGTCGGGCTCTGGGCTGATGGCTCAGAGCCTGGAGCCTGTTTCCGATTCTGTGTCTCCCTCTCTCTCTGCCCCTCCCCCGTTCATGCTCTGTCTCTCTCTGTCCCAAAAATAAATAAACGTTGAAAAAAAAAAAAAAACAAAACTGAGAACACACTGAGGGTTGATGGGGGGGGTGGGAGGGAGGGGAGGGTGGGTGATGGGTATTGAGGAGGGCACCTTTTGGGATGAGCACTGGGTGTTGTATGGAAACCAATTTGACAATAAACTTCATATATTGAAAAAAAAAGAATGAATGGGTCAAACAGGCAATTAGAGAAGAAATTAAAAAAATATATGGAAACAAATGAAAATGAAAAGACAACAATCCAAATGTTTTGGGATGGAGTGAAGGCAGTCCTGATAGGAAAATACTTTGCAATCCTGGCCTATCTCATGAAACAAGAAAAATCCCAAATACAAAATCTAACAGCACACCTAAAGGAAATAGAAGTAGAACAGCAAAGACACCCCAATCCCAGCAGAAGAAGAGAAGTAATAGAGATCTTAGAAGAAATAAACAGCATAGAACCTAAAAAAACTTGTAGACCCGATCAATGAAACCAAGAGTTGTTTTTTTCAAAAAATACACAAAAAATGATAAACCTCTAGCCAGGCTTCTCAAAAAGATAAGGGAAATGACCCAAATAGATAAAATCATGAATGAAAATGGAATTATTGCAACCAATCCCTCAGAAATACAAGCAATTATCAGGGAATACCGTAAAAAAATATACACCAAAAACTGAACAACCTGGAAGAAATGGACCAATTCCTCAGCACCCACAGACTTTCAAAACTCAAACAGGAAGAAATGGAAAACTTAAACAGACCCATAACCAGTGAAGAAATTGAATCATTTATCAAAAATCTCCCAACGAATAAGAGTCCAGGACCAGATGGCTTCCCAGGGGAATTCTACCAGACATTTAAAGCAGAGATAATACCTATCCTTCTCAAGCTATTCCAAAAAATAGAAAGGGAATGAAAACTTCCAGACTCATTCTATGAAGCCAGCATTACTTTGATTCCCAAACCAGAGACACAGAAAAAAAGACAACTACAGGCCAATATCCCTGATGAATATAGATGCAAAAATTCTCAATAAGATACTAGTAAATCGAATTCAACAGCTAATATAAAAAGAATTATACACCATGATCAAGTGGGATTAATTCCAGGGATGCAGGGCTAGGTTCAACATTCACTAATAAATCAGTGTGCTACATCACATTAATAAAAGAAAAGATAAGAACCATATGATCCTGTCAATAGATGCAGAAAAGGCATTTGACAAAATTCAACATCCTTTCTTAATAAATACCCTGGAGAAAGTCGGGATAGAAGGAACATACTTAAACATCATAAAAGCCATTTATGAAAAGCCCACAGCTAACATCATCCTCAATGGGGAAGAACTGAAAGTTTTCTCCCTGAGATCAGGAACACGACAGAGATGCCCACTCTCACCGCTGTTAACATAGTGTTGGAAGTGCTAGCATCAGCAATCAGACAACAAAAGGAAATCAAAGGCATCAAAATTGGCAAAGATGAAGTCAAGCTTTCACTTTTTGCAGATGACATGATACTATGCATGGAAAATCTGATAGACTCCACCAAAAGTCTGCTAGAACTCATACATGAATTCAGCAAAGTCACAGGAAACAAAATCAACGTACAGAAATCAGTGGCATTCTTATATAGTAATAATGAAGCAACAGAAAGACAAATAAAGAAAATGATCCCATTCACAACTGCACACAGAAGCATAAAATACCTAGGAATAAACCTAACCAAAGATGTAAAAGATCTGTATGCTGAAAACTATAGAAAGCTGATGAAGGAAATTGAAGAAGATATAAAGAAATTGAAAAAAAAAAATTCCGTGCTCATGGATTGGAAGAATAAACATTGTTAAAATGTCAATACTCCCCAAAGCTATCTACACATCCAATGCAATCCCAATCAAAATGGCACCAGCATTCTTCTCAAAGCTAGAACAAGCAATCCCAAAATTTGTATGGAACCACAAAAGACCCCGAATAGCTAAAGTAATTTTGATGAAGAAGACCAAAGCAGGAGGCCTCACAAACCCAGCCTTTAGCCTCTACCAGAAAGCTCTAATCTTCAAGACAGCATGGTATTGGCACAGAAACAGACACATAGACCAATGGAATAGAATAGAAACCCCAGAACTAGACCCACAAATGTATGGCCAACTAAGCTTTGACAAAGTAGGAAAGAATATCCAATGGAAAGAAGACCGTCTCTTTAACAAATGGTGCTGGGAGAACTGGACCGCAACATGCAGAAGGATGAAACTAGACCACTTTCTTACACTATTCTCAGAAACAAACTCAAAATGGATAAAGGACCTGAATGTGAGACAGGAAACCATCAAAACCCTAGGGGAGAAAGCAGGAAAAACCCTCTCTGACCTCAGCCGCAGCAATTTCTTACTTGACACATGCCCAAAGGCAAGGGAATTAAAAGCAAAAATGAACTATTTGGACCTCATGAAGATAAAAAGCTTCTGCACTGTCAAGGAAACAATCACCAAAGGTAAAAGTCAACCAACGGAATGGGAAAAGAATTTACAAATGGCATATCGGATAAAGGGCTAGTATCCAAAATCTATGAAGAGCTCACCAAACTCCACACCAAAAAAAAAAAAAAAAAAAAAAAATCCAATGAAGAAATGGGCAGAAAACATGAATAGACACTTCTCTAAAGAAGACATCCAGATGGCCAACAGGCACATGAGAAGTTGCTCAACATCGCTTCTCATCAGAGAAATACAAATCAAAACCACACTCAGACACATCTCACTCCAGTCAGAGTGGCTAAAATGAACAAATCAGGAGAATATAGATGCTGGCGAGGATGTGGAGAAATGGGAACCCTCTTGCACTGTTGATGGGAATGCAAAGTGGTGCAGCCGCTATAGAAGACAGTGTGGAGGTTCCTCAAAAAATTAAAACTAGGTCTACCCTATGACCCAGCAATAGCACTGCTAAGAATTTACCCAAGGGATATGGGAGTGCTGATGCATAGGGGCACTTGTACCCCAATGTTTATAGCAGCACTTTCAACAATACCCAAATTATGGAAAGAGCCTAAATGTCCATCAACTGATGAATGGATAAAGAAATTGTGGTTTATATACACAATGGAATACTACTTGGCAATGAGAAAGAATGAAATATGGCCTTTTGTAGCAATGTGGATGGAAGTGGAGAGTGTTATCCTAAGTGAAATAAGTCATACAGAGAAAGACAGATACCATGTTTTCACTCTTATTTGGATCCTGAGAAACTGAACAGAAGACCATGGGGGAGGGGAAGGGAAAAAAAAGAGGCTAGAGAGGGAGGGAGCCAAAACATGAGACTTAAAAACTGAGAACAAACTTAGGGTTGATGGGGAGTGGGAGTGAGCGGAAGGTGGGTGATGGTTATTGGGGGGGGCAGCTGTTGGGATGAGCACTGGGTGTTGTATGGAAACCCATTTGACAATAAATTTTATATTAAAAAACATCGCTTTACTGGATAGAGTATTGTTGGCTGCAGATCTTTCCTTTTCATCACTTTGAATTTACCGTCCACTTCCTTCTGGCCTGCAAAGTTTCTGCTGAGGAATCTTCTGATAGCCTTATGGGCTTTCCTGTTTCCTGTAACTGTCTTGTGTCTTGCTGTTTTTAATTATTTTCTTTATCATTAATTTTTGCCATTTTAATTATTATGTATCTTAGTGTGGATCTCCTTGGGTTTATTTTGTTGGGGCATCTCTGAGTCTCCTCAGTCTGGATATCTGTTTCCCTCTCCAGATTAGAGGAGTTTTCACTTTCTTTAAATAATATTAAAAAAAAATATTGAAGTAAATTTTACGCCTCTTTTTCTCTCTCTTCTTCTTCTTCTTCTTCTTCTTCTTCTTCTTCTTCTTCTGGGATTCTTATAATGCAAATGTTTATTACACTTGATGGAGGTAGAGATCCCTAAATGTATTCTCAATTTGCGTAATTATTTTTTCCTCTCACTTGCTCAGCAGGTTATTTTCCATTACTCTTCCAGGTTATTAATTAATTCCTTTGTTTTCTTTAGTCTCCTATTTATTCCTTCATGAGTATTTTTAATTTCATTTATTGTGTTTTTCATGTGATTGATTTCATCTCTGATTCTTTTTACCTCTTTTTTAAAGGTCCTCAAGTCTTTTCTCAAGTCTAGTGAGTATTTTTATGACCATTACTTTAAATTCTCAATCAGACCTATTACTTACAACAATTTCAGTTTTTTATCTTGCTATGGTTTTTGTCCTTTCTTTCATTTGGTACACATTCCTCTATCTCCTCACTTTGACTAAAATTCTGTCTTTTTCTATGTGTTAGGAAAGTAAGCTACATCTCTTTTTCTTGAAGGTAATGATGTTATGAAGAAGAGATCCTGTAATACCTTGCAGTGCAGTGTCCCATCTTCTCTAGTTCCTAGTGCTTCACGGAATTTCCCTTATGTGTGTTGCCTATGACCTGTTGTTTCCTGGCCTCTTTGTCTCTCAGCCTGGTCATCTGCTGAGGCTCTCTTTACCTGTTGTGGGCAGTGTTTGGTCTTGGCCTGTGTGGGAAGTGTTTTAAGAAGGTGCTCACTGGTCTTCTTGTGAAATGAGACCTGCCGTTGCTGCTGCCAAACCTGAGGTCCTACAAAATGCATGGGCCAGAGATGTGATATTCCCAGGGTTTGTGCTGGTCTGTGGTAGGGTGCTTACAGCACTGGGACTGAGGAAAGCATGACTGGGAAGGGAAAATCCAGAGAAGCATGATGGTCAAGGGTTGGTGTGAGCAAATTAGGTAGTGAGTGTCAGTGCTGAGATTGTTTTGCATTTGGCCTTGTGTTTATCCTTGGGGGGAGAAGGGGTATGTCACCTGCCATCTTTTGTAGGTTCAAGGATGTGTCTCCTTATGATCTTTGCCTCTCCAGGACATACTCTGAGATGAGTAAATAACTCTCCCTCCCCTATATCCAAGATTTTTTATTTTTTAAACATATGGTGCAATATTGGTTTCAGGAGTAAAATTCAGTGATTCATCACTTACATACAACACCCAGTGCTCATCACAATAAGTGCCCTCCTTAATACCTATCACCCACTTAACCCATCTCCCACCCACCTCTCTCCATCAACCCTCAGGTTGTTCTCTATCATTAAGAGTCTCGTGGTTTGTTTCTCCCTCTTCTCTTTCCCCAGTTTCCCTATGTTCATCTCTTGTTTCTTAGTTTCCAGACATGAGTGAAATCATATGGTATTTGTCTTTCTCTGATTGACCTATTTTGCTTAGCATAATACATTACAGCTCCATTCATGTCATTGCAAATGGCAAGATTTCATTCTTTCTGATGGCTGAGTAATATTCCATTATGCGCGCCTGCACACACACACACACACACACACACACACACACACATGCCACATCTTCTGTATCCATTCATCAGTTGATGGGAATTTGGGCTCTCTCCATAGTTTGGCTATTGTTGATAATGGTGCTATAATCATTGGGGTGAATATATTCCTTCAAGTCTGTATTTTTGTATTCTTTGGGTAAATACCTAATAGTGTAACTGCTGGATCATAGGGGAACCCTCTTGTACTGTCGGTGGGAATGCAAACTGGTGTAACCATTCTGGAGAACAATATGTGGGTTCCTCAAAAACTAAAAATAGGTGCGCCTGGGTGGGTGGCTCAGTCGGTTAAGCTCCGACTTTGGCTCTGGTCATGATCTCAGTTTGTGAGTTCAAACCCTGCGTCAGGCTTTATACTGACAGCTCAGAGCCTGGAGCCTGCTTCAGATTCTGTGTCTCCTGTCTCTGCACCTCCCATGCTCATGATCCTTCCTTCTCTGTCTCTCAATAATAAATAAACATTAAAAAATTTAAAAAAACCTGAAAATAGAATTACCCTAGGATCCAAGATATTTTTAATACTGCTGCTTCTATGCTGTATCTCTGCAGGCTGTTTGTCCTGCTGTTTGTTTGGAGGTTCAGACTCAGCTTCCTGATGTGCTCCAGGTTCTCTCCTGAGCCAGCTCCACTGATTTTTATAATTTTAAGCTTTAATTTAATTTAATTTAATTTAATTTAATTTAAATTCCCACTGGTTGTAAGAACTCACAAAACAGCCCCTCTCACTTTTGAAGCTAAATCTTATGGGAATTTATCTTCTCCATGTAAGCTTTCTGGTGTGATAGTCTGTTTTTCACCCTTTTCTAGTCCTCTGAATTCAACCTGGCTACAAATGGCCACAATCTTTTTTACTCCAAAGCCACATCTCTGCCCTTCCTTCATTCTTTGATGTGGCCTCTTCTCAGTTTTAATTTTGAAGTTTATTCTATAGTGTTTGGGTTGTTTTATGGGTTTTTTATTCTGATGTGAATGTTATCTAGTTGCATTTGAGGTACCAGTGAAGGTTAGGAAACTTCTACTCTACCATCTTTCCCTGAGTCCCAGAAATTTTAATTTTAATTGTGATTTTGTCCAGAATTATTGTTATGTTCTTAATATATATTAAGTTCTTAGAAGTTGTATCGTTATAAGTTAAATTGTGTCCCCCATAAATTATATTGAAGTCCTAATCCTAGGGACCACAGAATGCGATTTTGTTTGGAAATAGGTTTATTGCAGATAAGTTGGTTGAAGTCTTACTGGACTACAATGGACTCTATTCTAAAATATGAGTTTCCCTATAAGAAGATAAGTGAGACAGAAACAGAAACACAGGAAGAACTCTGCTGAAGGAGGCAGAGATTGGAATGATGCATCTACAAGTCAAGAAATATCAAAGATTTCCAAAACCACCAGAAACTAAGAAAAAAATTGTGAAACAGTCTACCCTAGTACCTTCAGAGAGAGCACGGTCCTGTCAACACCTTAACTGGGGAATTTTAGCCTCCACAACTGTGAGAGAATAAATTTATGTTTCTTTAAAGCCAGCCAGTTCATGGTACCTTGTTACGGCAAATGTAAGATAGTGATGCACAGGGCAGCTAATGGTTACAGGGGCAAGTAATTCAAGAGACAGTAAGTTCAATCTTCCAGTTTCTTAAGGACTGGGACCAGGTACTTGTAAAGTGTCCACTTCCAACATATTATATTTATCACATTAGTAACAAATCTTCCTCCCAGATTCAAGGAAAGGATACAGACTCAATCTCTTCATACAAGAAGTATTGTTGTTTAAAAAATATATAGTATATGATTGTTGAATTTACATTTTTTGATGTTATCTTTGTGTTTTATTATATCCACAATTTACAAACATTCAGTTATATTGGACATATAGGACTCTTAGAGTGCAATCTGCTAACAACCCAATTCTTACATTCCTCTGCCCATTTGAACCTATTGTGTCAAGGTAGTTCCTTCCCTGGTATTGGAAGAAATTTTGGGCACACTCCATAGCTTATCTGCTTATTTTAGATAATAAAAAGCCTTGTTCACTTTCAGTCACAAGAATAATCTTATTTAATAATTAATATGCTCTTCCCAGTACAAAAATTGAAAGCTCTGACTTCATTGAAAATTAAAGTTCTTTCCCTCAGCTTTTGTCTGCTTTAAGTTGGCTGTCTATAGTGAGGAAAGACAGGCATGGTTGTCATCTCTAGGTACCTATCATGCTTTTATAGTGCATCTTTCCTCTTACTAGACTACCTCCAGGTAGTTTATTCAGGATAGAGGGAGAATACAAACTTCCAACTTGACTAGTGCAAACTGATCTAACTTTTGTTTTCCCTACTCAGGGGTAATATTTATGGTCGACTCTCTTAGGATGGTAACTATAGTCACTATGCCATGCATTACATTCTCAGAACTTATTCATCTTATAGCTGCAAATCTTTACCCTTGACCAGCATCCCACTCTTTCTCCTATCCCCATCCCCTTCCCATGGCAACCACCAGCCTACTGTTTCTTTGAATTTATTTATTTATTTATTTTTTATTTTTTTTAAATTTTTTTTTCAACGTTTATTTATTTTTGGGACAGAGAGAGACAGAGCATGAACGGGGGAGGGGCAGAGAGAGAGGGAGACACAGAATCATCGGAAACAGGCTCCAGGCTCTGAGCCATCAGCCCAGAGCCCGACGCGGGGCTCGAACTCACGGACCGCGAGATCGTGACCTGGCTGAAGTCGGACACTTAACCGACTGCGCCACCCAGGCGCCCCTCTTTGAATTTATTTTTTGAATCCCACACAAAAGTAAGGTCACACGCTTTTTATCTTTCTCTTTCTGACTTATTTCATGTAGCATATTGACAACAAGGTTTATCCATGTTGTTGTAAAACCAGGATTTCATTATTTTATATGGTTTAATACATACATATATATGTATATACATACATGTATATGCATATATAAACATATATGTACAAATACATGTATATATACATATAATTTATATGTGTACAAATACATACATGCATATATTCATATGTACATACATGTATGTATATGTATATATAGAATATACATGTATACATATACATGTATATATACATTCTTTACCATTAATTTAATTTTATCCTCTAACCTACTACAGACACGTAAGTTATTTCCATGTCCTGACAATTGTAAATGATACTTTAATGAACATGGGATGCAGATATACCTTTGAGACAGTGATTTCATCTCTTTTGGTTACATACCCAGAAGTGGAATTGGTGGATCATGTGGTAGTCTTGTTTTTAATTTTTTGATGAACATCCATACAGTTGTATTTGTTTGTTTTTGCTAGTTTTAATTTTGTTAAAGTTATTATTTTAATTCTGGTTAGTTAACAAACAATGTCATATTAGTTTTGGGTGTATGATATAATGATTCGACATTTCATACATCACCCAGTGCTTATCATGATAAGTGCAATCTTTACTTCCCATCACCTATTTAACCCATCCCCCTGCTTCCTCCCCTCCAGTAACCATCAATTTGTTCTCTATAATTAAGAATCTGTTTCTTGCTCTCTCTCTCTCTCTCTCTCTCTTCCCCTTTTTTTTGTATTTTTTTCTTAAAGTCCATTTATAAGTGATATGGTACAGTATTTTTATATCTCTGATTGAGTTATTTTGCTTAGCATTATACTTTCTAGTTCCATCTATGTTGGTGCAGATGGAAATATTTCATTATTTTTTTTATAGTTGAATAATACCCTAAAGACTCCACCAAAAATCTTTCAAAACTGATAAATAATTCAGTAAAGTTTCAGGATACGAAATAAATGTAGAGAAATCTATTCTATTTCTATACATCAATAATGAAACAGCAGAAAGAGAAATTAAGAAAATATCCACATTTTCAATTGTGTGAAATATAATAATACATATGGGAATAAACTTAATGAAGGAGGTGAAAGATCTGTATCATGAAAACTATAAAATATGAAAGAAATTAAAAATGACACAAATGGAAATATGTTCACATTATGGAATGAAAGAAAAAACATTGCTAAAATATCCATATTATCCAACGTAATCTATAGATTTAATGCAATCCCTATCAAAATGCCAACAGCATTTTTAGCAGAACTAGAACAAACAATCCTAAAATTTGTATGGGACTACAAAAGACCTCAAATAGCCAAAGTAAAAATGAAAAGAAAATCAAAACTAGAGGTAACACAAATCCAGATTTCAAGTTATATTACAAAGCTGTAGTAACAGTATGGTACTACCACAGTATGGTACTGGCACAAAAATAGACCTGCAGATCAATAGAACAGAATAGAAAGTGCAGAAATAAATGGACAATTATATGGTGATTTAATCTTCAACAAAGGAGGCAAGAATATGCAACAAGCAAAAGACAGTCTCTTCAACAAATGGTATTGGGAAAACTGGATAGCTACATGCAAAAGAATGAAACTGGGCCACTTTCTTATAACATACACAGAAATAAATTCACAATGGATTAAGGACCTAAATGTAAGACCTGAAACCATAGAAATCCTAGAAGAGAGCAGAGGCAATAATGTCTCTGACTTGAGCCATAGCAATAGTGTTCTAGATGTTTCTTGAGGCAAGGGAAATAGAAGTGAAAATAAACTATTGGGACTATCAGTATAAAAAAGTTTCTGCACAGCATATGAGATTTGTCTTAAAGCTCTGTCTGAATTTTTGCGGGTTGTATGGGAAGTGGACTGATAGACATTAAAGATACTAACTCACCCAATTCCCATCGTCAGTCATGTCTTAATCTTCCTCTTAAAAGAAGTTGCAATTGCTGAAATCATTCATTCTGAAAACAAGAAAAATAAACTGAAAGACATCAAATTGTCTTCTGGGACAGACCTGTGGTTACTATTATTAAAATCTCTTAATAGGTATGGATTTGATAGAACCTTTGTAACATTATTTCAATGACATGAGGATATATGCAGTACATTTTGAAAATTCATATTCTACTATGTAATAAGCATTATCACAGCTTGACCCATGGATTGTTATAATTCTTGAGCTCGCATAAGATAGCTGTAGTACAATTGCTATTTATTCAGACAATTTTGATATAGATTTAACATAATTATATAAAAATAATTTTAATATATCCTTAGCAGTTTTTTATTGTGCTGTTATGTTTTTTTAAATATGAAATTTATTGTCAAATTGGTTTCCATACAACACCCAGCGCTCATCACAAAAGGTGCCCTCCTCAACACATCACCCACCTTCACTCCCCCCCGCTCCCATCAACCCTCAGTTTGTTCTCAGTTTTTATGAGTCTCTTATGCTTTGGCTCTCTCCCTCTCTAACCTCTTTTTTTTTTCTTCTTCCCCTCCCCCATGAGCTTCTATTAAGTTTCTCAGGATCCACATAAGAGTGAAAACATATGGTATCTGTCTTTCTCTCTATGACTTATTTCACTTAGCATAAAACTCCCCAGTACCATCCACGTTGCTACAAAAGGTCATATTTCATTCTTTCTCATTGCCACGTAGCATTCCATTGTATATATACACCACAGTTTCTTTATCCATTCACCAGTTGATGGACATTTAGGCTCTTTACATAATTTGGGTATTGTTGAAAGTGCTGCTATAAATATTGGGGTACAAGTGCCCTTATGCATCAGCACTACTGTATCCCTCGGGTAAATTCCTAGCAGTACTATTGCTGGGTAATAGGGTAGATCTATTTTTAATTTTTTGAGGAACGTCCACACTGTTTTCCAGAGTGGCTGCACCATTTTGCATTCCCACCAACAGTGCAAGAGGGTTCCCATTTGTCTACATCCTCTCCAGCATCAATATACTCCTGATGTGTTCATTTTAGCCACTCTGACTGGCGTGAGATGGTATCTGAGTGTGCTTTTGATTTGTATTTCCCTGATGAGGAGCGACGTTGAGCATCTTTTCATGTGCCTGTTGGCCATCTGGATGTCTTCTGTAGAGAAGTGTCTATTCACGTCTTCTTCACATTTCTTCACTGGATTATTTGTTTTCTGGTTGTGGAGTTTGGTGAGCTCTTTATAGATTTTGGATACTAGCCCTTTGTCCAATATGTCATTTGCAAATATCTTTTCCCATTCCGTTGGTTGCCTTTTAGTTTTGTTGGTTGTTTCCTTTGCTGTGCAGAAGCTTTTTATCTTCATGAGGTCCCAATAGTTCATATTTGCTTTTAATTCCCTTGCCTTTGGGGATGTGTCAAGTAAGAAATTGCTGCGGCTGAGGTCAGAGAGGGTTTTTCCTGCTTTCTCCCCTAGGGTTTTGATGGTTTCCTGTCTCACATTCAGGTCCTTTATCCATTTTGAGTTTGCTTTTCTGAATGGTGTAAGAAAGTGGTCTAGTTTCATCCTTCTGCATGTTGCTGTCCAGGTCTCCCAGCACCATTTGTTAAACAGACTGCCTTTTTTCCATTAGGTAGTCTTTCCTACTTTGTCAAATATTAGTTGGACATACTTTTGTGGGCCTAGTTCTGAGGTTTCTGTTCTATTCCATTGGTGTATGTGTCTGTTTCTGTGCCAATACCATGCTCTCTTGATGATTACAGCTTTGTAGTAGAGACTAAAGGCTGGAATTGTGATGCCTCCTGCTTTGGTCTTCTTCAAAATTCCTTTGGCTATTCAGGGTCTTTTGTGGTTACATACAAATTTTAGGATTGCTTGTTCTAGCTTTGAGAAGAATGCTGGTGCCATTTTGATTGGGATTGCATTGAATGTGTTGATAGCTTTGGGTAGTATTGACATTTTGACAATATTTATTCTTCCAATCCATGAGCATGGAATGTTTTTCCATTACTTTATATCTTCTTCAATTTCCTTCATCAGCTTTCTATAGTTTTCAGCATACAGATCTTTTACATCTTTGGTTAGGTTTATTCCTAGGTATTTTATGCTTCTGTGTGCAATTGTGAATGGGATCATTTTCTTTATTTGTCTTTCTGTTGCTTCATTATTACTATATAAGAATGCCACTGATTTCTGTACGTTGATTTTGTTTCCTGTGACTTTGCTGAATTCATGTATCAGTTCTAGCAGACTTTTGGCAGAGTCTATCGGATTTTCCATGTACAATATCATGTGATCTGCAAAAAATGAAAGCTTAAATTCATCTTGGCCAATTTTGATGTCTTTGATTTCCTTTTGTTGTTTGATTGCTGATGCTAGAATTTCCAACACTGTGTAAAACAACAGCAGTGAGAGCAGACATCCCTGTCATGATCCTGATTTCAGGGAGAAAGCTCTCAGTTTTTCCCCATTGAGGATGATATTAGCTGTGGGCTTTTCATAAATGGCTTTTATGATCTTTAAGTATGTTCCTTCTATCCCTACTTTCTTGAGGGTTTATATTAAGAAAGGATGCTGAATTTTGTCAAATGCTTTTTCTGCATCGATTGACAGGATCATATGGTTCTTATCTTTTCTTTCATTAATGTGATGTAGCACATTGATTGATTTGCGAATGTTGAACCAACCCTGCAGCCCAGGAATGAATCCCACTTGATCATGGTGAACCATTCTTTTTATATGCTGTTGAATTCGATTTGCTAGTATCTTATTGAGAATTTTTGCATCCATATTCATCAGGGATATTGGCCTGTAGTTCTCTTTTCTTACTGGGTCCCTCTCTGCTTTAGGAATCAAAGTAATACTGGCTTCATAGAATGAGTCTGGACGTTTTCCTTCCCTTTCTATTTTTTTTTTAATAGCTTGAGAAGGATTGGTATTATCTGTGCTTTAAATGTCTGGTAGAATTCCCCTGGGAAGCCGTCTGGTCTTGGACTCTTATTTGTTGGGAGATTGTTGATAACTGTTTCCATTTCTTTGCTGGTTATGGGTCTGTTCAAGCTTTCTATTTCTTCTTGTTTGAGTTTGGAAGTGTGTGGGTGTTTAGGAATTTGTTCATTTCTTCCAGGTTGTCCAGTTTGTTGGCATATAACTTTTCATAGTATTCCCTGATCATTGCTTGTATTTCTGAGGTATTGGTTGTAATCATTCCATTTTCATTCATGATTTTATCTTTTTGGGTCATCTCCCTTTTCTTTTTGAGAAGCCTGGCTAGAGGTTTATCCATTTTTTTTCAAAAAAACAGCTCTTGGTTTCATTGATCTACTCTACAGGGTTTTTTAGAGACTATAGAGTTTATTTATGCTCTGATCTGTATTATTTCTCTTTTTCTGCTGGGTTTGGGGTGTCTTTGCTGTTCTGCTTCTATTTCCTTTAGGTGTGTTGTTACATTTTGTATTTGGGATTTTTCTTGTTTCTTGAAATAGTCCTGGATTGCAATGTATTTTCCTCTCAGGACTGCCTTTGCTTCATCCCAAAGCATTTGGATTTTTGTCTTTTCATTTTCATTTGTTTCCATATATTTCTTAATTTAGTCTCCAATTGCCTGGTTGACCCATTCATTCTTTAGTAGGGTGTTCTTTAACCTCCATGCTTTTGGAGGTTTCCCAGAGTTTTTCCTGTGGTTGATATCAAGCTTCATAGCATTGTGGTCTGAAAGTATGCATGGTATGATCTCAGTTCTTTTAAATTTATGAAGGGCTGTTTTGTGACCCAGTCAGTATGTGATCTATCTTGGAGAAGGTTCCATGTGCACTCGCAAAGAAAGTATATTCTCTTGCTTCAGGATGCAGAGTTCTAAATATATCTGTTAAGTCCATTCTATCCAATGTATCATTCAGGGCCGTTGTTTCTTTACTGATCCTGTGCCCAGATGATCTATCCATTGTTGTAAGTTCTGTATTAAATTCCCCTGCAATTACGACATTCTTATCAATAAGGTTGCTTATGTTTGTGATTAATTGTTTTCTATATTTGGGGCTCCCGTATTCAGTACATAGACATTTATAATTGTTAGCTCTTCCTGATGGATAGACCCTGTAATTATTATATAATGCCCTTCTTCATCTCTTGTTGCAGCCTTTAATTTAAAGTCTGATATGAGTATGGCTACTCCAGTTTTCTTTTGACTTCCAGTAGCATGATAGATAGTTCTCCATCCCCTCACTTTCAATCTGAAGGTGTCCTCAAGTCTAAAATGAGTCACTTGTAGACAGCAAATAGATGGGTCTTGGGTCACCTGTATGGCTCAGTCGGTTAAGCGTCCGACTTCGGCTCAGATCATGATCTCGTGGTCCATGAGTTTGAAGCCCGTATCGGGCTCTGTGCTGACAGCTCAGAACCTGGAGCCTGTTTCAGATTCTGTGTCTCCCTCTCTCTCTGACCCTCTCCCATTCATGCTCTGTCTCTCTCTGTCTCAAAAAAAAAAAAGTTGAAAAAAATAGATGGGTCTTGTATTTTATCCATTCTGAGGCCCTATGTCTTTCGTTTGGAGCATTTAGTTCATTTACATTCATTGTTATTATTGAAAAATACGGGTTTAGAGTCATTGCGATGTCTGTAGGTTTCATGCTTGTAGTGATGTCTCTGGTACTTTGTCTCACAGGATCCTCCTTAGGATTTCTTGTAGGGCTGGTTTAGTGGTGATGAATTCCTTCAGTTTTTGTTTGTTTCGGAAGACCTTTATCTCTCCTTCTATTCTAAATGAGAGACTTGCTGGATAAAGGATTCTTGGCTGCATTTTTTTTTCTGTTCATCACATTGAAAATTTCCTGCCATTCCTTTCTGGCCTGCCAAGTTTCAGTAGACAGATCCGTCTGGAATCTTATTCGTGTCCCTTTATATGTTAGAGCATGTTTTTCCCTACCTGCTTTCAGAATTTTCTCTTTATCTTTGTATTTTGCCAGTTTCACTATGATATGTCATGCAGAATATCGATTCAAGTTATGTCTGGAGGGAATTCTCTGTGCCTCTTGGATTTCAGTGCCTTTTTCCTTCCCCAGTTCACGGAACTTCTCAGTTATGATTTCTTCAAGTACACCACCACCTTTCCCTCTCTCTTCCTCCTTTGGAATCCCAATTATGCATAGATTATTTTGGTTAATTATTTCACTTCGTTCTCTAAGTCTCCCCTTATACTCCTGGATTTTTTTTATCTCTCTTTTTCACAGCTTCTTCTTTTTCCATAATTTTATCTTCTAATTCACCTATACTCTCCTATGCCTCTTCATTCCGAGCTGTGGTCGCCTCCATTTTATTTTGCAGCTCATTTATAGCAATTTTTAGCTCTTCCTGACTGTTTCTTTTTCCTTTGATCTCTGTAGTAATAGATTATTTGTTGTTGTCTATAATTTTTTCAAGCCCAGTGGTTAATTTATTACCTTCGGTGGTCCACTTTGGGAGTGGCCCTTTTTCACCAGGAGGGAGGCAGACCCTTCGGAGGGACTGATCCACAGAAGCACAGCGTTGGGTGTTTGTATAGTGCAAGCAAGTTTGATGGAAACTGATTCCCTTTGGGATTTTGGCTGGGGGATGGGCAAGGGAGATGGTGCTTCCCAGCACCTTTGTTCCCTGCCAAAGCTGAGCTCTGTCCTCCAGGGCTCAACTACTCTCCCTCCCATTGTCCTTTAGCCCTCCTGCTCTCTGAGCAGAGCTGTTGACTTATAACATTCCAGATGTTAAGTCCCACTGGCTGTCAGAACACACTCCACCATGCCCCTCCACTTTTGCAAGCTGGACTCAGGGGCTCTGCCATGCCTGGTGGACTGGCTGTCCCTCCACCACCCCAGTTCCTTCCCTCCAGTCTGTGTAGAGTGCATCACTTCTCCGCCCTTCCTAACCTCTTCCGTGGGCCTCTCGTCTATGCTTCTGGACTTTAGAGAACACTGGAGGGCCTCAGTGAGATTGTCAACAAAGACAATAAAAAAGAACCAATCAGAGATGAAAAACACAATAAATGAAATAAAAAATACAGTATATGGAACAAACAGGAGGCTACAAGATGAAGAAGAATGAAGGACAGAGTAATGGAAAGGAATCAAGCTAAACAAATGAGAGAAAAAGTTACGCAAATGAGAATAGACTTAGGGAATCCACCAACACCATCAACTGTAAAAACATTTGCATTATAGGGATCCCAGAAGGATATGAGAGAGAAAATGGGGGCTGAACACTTATTTCAAGAAATAATAGCTGAAAAGCTAACTCATCTGGGTAAGTAAATAGAAATCCAGATCGAGTAAGCACAGATATTCTGCAACAAAATCAAACCAAGGAGGTCCACACTAAGAAATATAGTACTTAAAATGTGAAAAAGTAGTGACAGATAATTTTAAAAGTAGCAAGAGTAAAGAAAGCTGTTGTATACATGGAAACCCAACCAGGCTATCAGCTGATTTCTCAGCAAAAACTTTGCAGGTCATAAGGGAGTGTCATGATTTTTCAAAGCGTTGAAAGGGAAAAAAAATCTGCAGCTAAGAATGCTCTATCCAGCAAGGATATCATTCAGAATGGAAGGAGAGATAGGAGAGATAAAGAGTTTCCCAGACATGACAGAATGTATTAAAAAAAAAAAAGAAGACCCATCCATATGCTACCTATAAGAGACCCATTTTAAACCTAAAGACACGTGCAGATTGAAAATAAGAAGATGGAGAAACATCAATAATGTAAATGGATGTCAAAAGAAAGACAGAGTAGTGATACTTATATCAGAGAAGTTAGATTGTACAGCAAAGAATGTACCAAGAGACAAAGAAGGACACTATCTAATAATAAAGGGGAAAATCCAAGAAGAAGATATAACAATTACAAATATTCATGCACCCAACACAAAGCACCCAAATACATAAACCAGCTAATAAAAAATAAGAAACAAAATACAATAAAAGTGGGCGGCTTAAACCACCCACTTACATCAATGGACAGAAGATCTAAACAGAAAATAAAGAAGGAGAAAATGACTTTGAATGACACGTTAGAACAGTTAGACTCAACATATATATTCAGAATATTGCACCCTAAAACTTTAGAATATGCACTATTTTCCAGTTCACATGGAAACAAAACAAAATTCAACAAGTTCAAGAAGATTAAAATCATACCATGCATCTTTTCTGACCATAATTCTGTGAAATTTGAGGTCAAACACAAGAAATAAAAACTGAGAAAGATTACAAAACATGGAGATAAAATAACATGCTACTAAAAATGAATGGGTAAACGAAGAAATCAGAGAATATCACGAAGTACATGGGAATAAATAAAAATGAAAATACAATGATCCAAAATATCTGGGATGCAGCAAAAATGGTTCTAAAAGGAAAGTTTATAGTAATACAGGCGTATTGAAGCAGCAGTAAAAATCTCAAGTAAACAATCTAATCTTACACCTAAAGGAGTGAGAAAAAGAACAACAAATGACACTTAAAACCAGCAGAATGAATGAAATAATAAATATTAAAGAATAAATAAGTGTTGTACAAACAAACAAACAAAAAACTCAATGAAACCAGGAGCTGGTTCAATGTAAAACTTAATAAAATTGATACACTTATAGGTACATTTACTAGGACAAAAAGAGAAAGGATTCAAGTAAATAAAATCACAAATGAGAGAGAAGAAATTATATACACCACAGAAATACAATCATAAGTGGATATTATGAAAATGTATTTGTCAACAAATTGGACAACCTGGAAGTAAAGGATAAATTCCTAGAAACATACAGACTACCAAAGCTGAATAAGGAAGAAATAGGAAATTTGAAAAAACTGATAACCAGCAAAGAAAGTGAGTCAGCAATCAAAAAACCTGAAACAAAAGTCCAGGACCAGATGGCTTCACAGGCGATTTCTACCAAGTATTTAAAGAAGAATAAATACATATTCTTCTTATTCTATTTCCAAAAATGTAAAAGGAAGGAAAACTTTCAAATTCATTCTGAGGCCAGCATTACCCGGATACCAAAATCATATAAATAAAACACTAAAAAGAGAACTACAGGCTAATATTTCCAATGAACATAGATACAAAAATTCCAAGAAAATACTAGCAAACTGAATTCAGCAATACATTATAAAAATTATTCATCATGATCAAGTGGGTCTTATTGTGGGTTGCAGGAGTGGTTCAATATTCACAAATCAATCAGTGTGATCACATCAATAAGAGAAAGAATAAGAACCATATGATTATTTTAATAGATGCAGGAAAGCATTTGAAAAAGTACAATATCCATTTATGATTTAAAAAAAATCCTCAACAAAGTAGTTTTATAGGGAACACATCTCAAAAAAAAAGGCCATATATGAAAACCCCACAGCTCTCAACATCCATAATGGGGAAAAACTGAAAGCTTTTCCGCTAAGGTCAGGAACAAGACATGGGTGTCCATTCTCACTACTTTTCTTCAACATAATACTGGAAGTCCTAGCCACAGAAATAAGAGAACAAAAAGAAATAAAAGGCATCCAAATTAGCAAGGAATAAGTAAAACTTTCACTATTTGCAGATGACATGAGAATATATATAGAAAACATGAAAGACTTCATAAAAAAACTGCTAGAACTGATAAATTAATTCAGTCAAGTTGCATGATACAAATCAATGTACAAAAACCAGTTGCATTTCCATACATGAATAATTAAGCAGCAGAAAGAGGAATTAGGAAAACAAACCCATTTATAAATGTACCCCAAATTATAAGATACCTGGGAATAATCCTGACCAAAGAGTTCAAAGACATGTACTCTAAAAGCTATAAAACACACATGAAAGAAATTAAAGACAACACAATGAAATGGAAAGACATTCCATGCTCATGGACTTAAAGAACAAAAATATTAAAATTTGTATTAACCAAAGCAATTTACACATTTAATGAAACCCTGAATAAAATACTAACAGCATTTTTCAAAGAACCAGAACAAACCATCCTACAATTTGTATGGAACCACAAAAGACCACAAATAGCTGAAGCAGCTTTGAAAAAGAAAAGCACAGCTGGAGGCATCACAACTCCAGACTTCAAGTTATATTACAAAGCAGTAGTAATGAAAACAGTATGGTACTGGCATAAAAATAGACACATAGAACAATAGAAGGGAATAGAAAACCAAGAAATAAACCCACAATTACATGGTCAATTAATCTTCAACAAAGCAGAATATCCAATGGGAAAAAGGTCTCTTCAACAAATGGTGTTGTGAAAACTGGACAGCTACATGCAAAACAATGAATCAGGACCACTTTCTTAACACCATACACAATAATGAATTCCAAGTGGATTAAAAACCTAAATGTGAGATATTAAACCATAAAAATATTAGAGGAGAACACAAGCAGTAACCTCTTTGACATTGACTATAGCACCTTCTTTCTAGGTATGTCTCCTGAGGCAAGGGAAACAAAGGTAAAAGTAAACTATTGGGACTACATCCAGATAAAAAGCTTCTGCACATCAAAAGAAACAAGCCACAAAGCTAAAAGACATTCTACTGAATGGAAGAAAATATTTGAAAATGACATATCTGATAAAGGATGAGTATCCAAAATATATAAAAACTTATAAAACTCACCACCCAAAACCACACATATTATCCAATTAAAATTGGGTAGAAGACATGAACAGACATTTCTCCAAAGAAGATATATAGAAGGCCAACAGACACATTAAAAGATGTTTGATAGCACTCACTATCTTGGAAATGTAAATCAAACCTTCAATGAAATATTACTTCACAGCTGTCAGAATGGCTAATTATCAAAAACTCAAGAAACAACAAGTGTATGTGAGGATGTGGAAAAAAAGGAATGCTCTTGAACTGTTTGCAGGAATGCAAACAAGTACAGCCACTGTGGAAAACAGTATGGATTTTCTTCAAAAAGGTAAAAATAGAACTACCTTATGATCTAGTAATTCCACTACTGGGTATTTACCCAAAGAATGCAACAACACTAATTTGAAATGATATGTGCGTCCCTATGTTTATTGCAGCATTATTTACAATAGCCAAATTGTGGAAACAGCCCACGTATCCATGGATAGATAAATGGATAAGGAAGAAGTGGCATATATATATATATATATATATATATATATATATATATATATGGTATATATAATGTTCTATATACAATGGAATTTTATTCAGCTACAAAAAAGAGTGAAATTTTCCCATTTGCAACAACATGGATGGAGCTAGGGAGTATAATGCTAAGTGAAATATGTCAGAGAAAAATAAATACCATATGATTTCACTTATATTTTGAATATAAGAAACAAAACAAATGAGCAAAGGAAGAAAAATAAGAAAGACAAATCAAGAAACAAATTCTTAACTGTAGAGAACATCTGATAGTTATCAGATGGAGCTAAGTGGGGGGATGGGTGCAATAGGTGAGGGGGATTATTTTCATGAGTACTAAGTGATGTGTGGAACAGTATGGTACAATATCACTATATTGTATTTCTGAAACAAACATATAACACTGCATGCTAACTACTGGAATAAAAATAAAAAAATAAAATGTATATATAAATAATTACAATATGGCAATAAAAAGAGGTTTAATAAACATATGGAAAGAATGTCATTGGATCTGAAAGAAGGAAGCAATACATTTTGGATGGACCAGAGATACCTTAATGCACAAAGTGATATTTTATTCATCTTTCAACAAAGATTTATGGGGCACCTACCATATGCCTAGCCTGTGTTGGACATCAGTAACACAGCAGCAACTGTGACTGAGACTTAACATGAGAAATAGCTGAATATCAGAAAAGAAACATTTGCTTCCAGAACAGATGAAAGCGAGATAGAATCCAGGGCTCACTTGATTGCCAATACAAGCAGAGACTCTTTCCCATACACTTGAAAAGTCCAGCAAAAAGGACATTTGGCAGCCACTTGGAAGAGACAAGCACTGGAGACAGAAAACAAATTTCAAATAAGCTCAAATAGACTAAGTAATCTAAGATTGCTTCAGTCCCTGAAATGGAAAGGTGAGCCTGAAAGTACAGTCTGTTCTAATGGTCAGGTCATGTTGGAGCCAGCTTCTCAGATCCCAACGCACAGAAAACTGAATTTGTGGAGGACATTTGGAACACAGCTAAAAACAAAGGTTACAGCAGCATATTTCAAAATGGTGTGGCATTTGAAAGGGCATAAATATAAATCCTCCAGCTGCCCTTGAGTGACCGCATTTGCTTTCAAAATCTTTAATATCCGGGAATATTTGCTCTATAGCACAACCACTGTTATAAGTCACAATAGCAAAGGCAGGCATTAACTTGTGATGAAGCTGCTTCTCACATGGACAACTCTACATAGCATGCTGTAAAGTAAGGTGCTTCATGGATTTATAATAGAACAGGAAAGGTAGTCTGTACTTTGCTTCAAAGTTTAAAATTATCACAGTTAATATAATTAATAGTATAAATCCAAGAATAATTATTTTATTAGTTCTTATAAACTGTATTTAATTAGATTCTTGATGTCACTGGGCAGCACCAGTTAAGACAACTAGTAATAAATATATATGTCAGAAAGAACATACCTAAAATTTAGTGAAAGTACTTAAACTATCCATAATAGACTATCACAATCTAACATGTTATATATACTTCTTTTTTTTAGTAACTGTATTTCTTTTTTTATATGAAATTTATTGTCAAATTGATTTCCATACAACACCCAGTGCTCATCCCAAAAGGTGCCCTCCTCAATACCCATCACCCACCCTCCTCTTTCCTTTTTAAGAGTCTCTTATGCTTTGGCTCTCTCCATCTCTAACCTCTTTGTTTTGTTTTGTTTTGTTTTTTTTTATATTGCACAGCTATCATGTCCAAAGATGTGTATATACCAAACCAATAGGCCTGAACTTAGTTGTTCACTTGCGTGCATGAGCATGGGTTGAATTTAAAGCAAGACTAGGACAGAACTAGCACCTCCATTAACAATGACACACTTAAAGTAAGGTTAAATATAAAGTGCAGACCTGCCAAGAGCCTTATTTCAATGTCTGCATGAAAAACAAATTAACCATGCGTTCCAGGCTAATGCATAACTTGTTTCCAAAGAGCTTGAATTTAGTACATCACACATTTATATATATTGAGTATAAATTTTTACTGCATTTATTTATTTTTAAGTTTTAATTTAAATTCCAGTTAGTTAACATACAGTGTAATATTAGTATCAGGTATATAATATAAGGATTCAAAACTTCCCTACAATACCCAGTACTCATCACAACAAATGATATATAATCTCATATCTTTTTCATCCATTTATCAGCCAATGGCACTTGGGCTGTTTCCACAATTTGGCTATTGTAGATAATGCTGCTATACACATCAGGGTACACATATCCCTTTGAATTAGTATTTTTGCATTCTTTGGGTAAACACTTAGTAGTGCAATTGCTAGATTGTAGGGTAGTCCTATTTTTAAATTTTGAGGTACCTCTATATGGCTTTCCACAGTGGCTGAACCAGTTTGCATTCCCAACAACACCACAAGAGGGTTCCCCTTTCTCCATATTCTCACCTATACCTGTTGTTTCCTGTGTTGATTTTAGCCATTCTGTCAGATGTGAGGTAGTATCTCATTTTTTATTTGTATTCCCCTGATGATCAGTTATGTTCAACATCTTTTCATGTGTCTATCAGTTACCTGTATGTCTTCTTTAGAAAAATGTCTTTTTATGTCTTCTGCCCATTTTTTAATTGGATTATTCATTTTGGGGGTGTTGAGTTTTATAAGTTCCTTATATATTTTGGATTCTAATCCTTTATCACATATGTCATTTGCAAATATTTTATCCCATTCTGTAGGTTGTCTTTTAGTGTTGTTGATTGTTTCCTTCACTGTGCAGAAGCTTTTTATTTTGATGAGTCCCCCATTATTTTTGCTTTTGCTTCCCTTGCCTCAGGAGACATATCTAGAAAGAGGTTGTGACAGCTGATGTCTAAGGCATTACTGTGTCTAGGATTTTTATAGTTTTACGTCTCATATTTAGGTCTTTAATCCATTTTGAATTTTTGTGTACGGTTTAAGAAGATGTTCCAGTTTCATTCTTTTGTATGCTGCTCTCCAGTTTTCCCAGCACCCTTTGTTAAGAGACTGTCTTTTACCCATTGGATATTCCTTCCTGCTTTGTCAATGATTAATTGAGCATATAGTTGTGGATTCTTTCTGGATTTTCTATTCTATTGATCTATATGTCTATTTTTGTGCCATGACATACAGTTTTTATCACTATAACTTTGTTATATTGCCTGCAGTATGGAATTGTGATGGCTCTAGCTTTGTTTTTTTGTTTTTTTGTTTTTTTTTCCTTCAAGTTTGCTTTGGCTGTTCAGGGTCTTTTGTGGTTCCATTCAAATTTTAGGATTTTTTATCTAAATCTGTGGAAAATATTGTTGGTATTTTGATAAGGATGGCATTAAATGTGTAGAATCCTTTGGTTTATGGACATTTTAACAATATTTGTTCCTACACTCCATCTTTAAATATAATTTCAAAGATGACACTAAAATCAAATATTTGCAGGGGCGCCTGGGTGGCTCAGTCGGTTAAGCGGCCGACTTTGGCTCAGGTCATGATTTCGTGGTCCTTGAGTTCGAGCCCCATGTCGGGCTCTGTTCTGACAGCTCAGAGCCTGGAGCCTGTGTCAGATTCTGTGTCTCCCTCTCTCTGACCCTCCCCCGTTCATGCTCTGTCTCTCTCTGTCTCAAAAATAAATAAACGTTAAAAAAATTAAAATCAAATATTTGCATTTTCTGAAGCATTCCCATTATGTCAGTTAATAGCTACCTTTAAACACAAACAGTAATCAACAAGGATAGAGATTACCTAATTTCTTTAAGATCAGTGTTTCTCAAGCTGTGACTTATAACCCTTTAGGAAGTTGTGAAATTAGTTTAATTGGTGGACTTGTACAACAGTTTCATATCTATCTGTATTTTCAATTTATATGCATTAATGTATGTGTGTATATTCATTTTATATGTAAATATGCATGTATTAAATATATGTATCCACATATTCAATTTACTTCATACACACAAACAAACACACATGACGTCTGAGTGCATCTCATTGGTTCTTAATAATGATTGTTGTTGGGAAAATTTGGTTTCTGTCACACACACACACACACACACACACACACACACACACACACGTGTGAATGTACCAAACAGTGATGTACATTTTCAGAAATTTTTCTAAAATATTGCTTTAGACACCCCTTCTTTCATGCATCAGAGCTTACAAATGTCCCTATTTTTTTCTCAAGTCTAAATTCTCTCGCTAGCATCCAATACCCACTTCTATTTGGTCCCTCTTCACCAAAGTCATCTGTCTCTTTGGAGACTGACAGGGTTCCTTAATCTTGGTCTTCCCACCATACCACCCCACACATAAACTATAATCATTTCTGTCATTAGAACCATCTTTGACCATGCATTTCTAACTATTGACATTCCCATTTCTCCCCTGTCTTTCTGATTTGAACATGATACTTATCTTTTATGCCAGGCAGGCTAATACTTAATAAACAGCAAAGATATCAACATTGGAAGTGACCTGAAAGCTGTTTGGTTTAACTCTCTACTAAAGGCAAGGTAGTCCAGAAAAACCTGCATCCAAATCACTTGGTAAGTGTATTTAACATGCATATTCCTGGATCTTAATGACACTTCCTTGATCAGAATTTCTGGGATGGGGTTCAGGAACCTGCATGTGCATTGTTCTATGAGAGACTCTTATGCCCAATCAAGATTAAAAACTATGGGTCTAACTTGACCCAGTCCAGGGAATGTTGCTTTTCTTGTTTTCCGAGGAAAAGCCCAGGGTCACTGCATCCATTTGTGCTTCCTTCCCCTTTTCTGGCACTGCCCAGCTAAGCAGTAGGAAATTCCCATATTGCAGATTCATGGAGACTCAGAGCATAATTTTTCCACCAGATAGGAATAGAACGAAGAAAATGATGACATATTCCAGGAACACAGGAAGCTACACATTGCACTCCACTAGGACTTTGTGCCTATTCCTCTAGAATGGCCAGAATAATCTCTAGCTATTGCTATGTGTCATGAAGTTCAAAATTACCACATCAGTGATCAACAGACCATGGGCCCATAATCCTATTTTGTATTTATATTTATATCTCAACAGGCTAACTACTCTGAGCCTACGTTTCCTCATCTAGAAAACAAGGGTACTAATGGTACTGAATTCAAAAGGTTGATGTGAAAATTAAATAAGGCAATGCAGAAAACTGGCTGACATATAGGAAAGACCTGATAAATGATAGATGTTATTATTCCCATAATCTCTTTGGTTCCAAATGGCCCTCAAATCTTATTTTATCACCCAGTCTCAGGCAGACAATTCTAAGGTCCTTTGACTTTTTACTGGATTGTATGAAGTTTGAATATATTCAACCTCTGTACAGCCAGTCCTCAGCAACAAAATCTGATGAGGCGGCTGGAGTTAAAACTGGAGAAATAAGCAGAGGCTTATCGCCAATGGCTCTTGGTCTTCCCTGCATGGGAAGACATCTGATGTAGTGGAGTTCATAGAGGAGATTTGAGAGCAATTTGGTGAACTGAAGTTTAGACAAGAGGATCTGGGGGAGGCTTTCCAAAGCCCTGTTCAAAGCTATTTTCATGTACAGGAATGCACTGTGGAACTACAGGCTGGGTAATCAAATAAGCAGGGATCTTTAGGAGGACAGGCAGGCCCTAGGAAAGAGTGAGAGACCAGTGACCAGAACGTGAGGTAGTGGAGAAAACCTTACTCAGAAGCCTAATGGGGTACACTGTTCACGTGGTCTCAGAGTATGTAAGAGACGGCAGGGCTGGACACAGGTATCAGGTTAGAGACAAGTACAAGGACTCAGGCATGAGTGTCACAAAACCCAAAGGCACTCAGTCATCAGGGCTCAGGCATCTGGCAGACCCCAGAGTAATGACTTTCAAACACCATAGAGGAGCTTCTGGGGTTTTGGGTGGGGCATGGTAAGTGGACAAGACACTCCCTCTATTATATGCACATATATAGAGACACCAGAATGGCTCAATATTTGCTTCAATTATTGGGAGTTTGTATAAGATTTCGTTTGAGGAAAGAATGAATTTCCCTGAATTAAGGGGAAGATTTTAGAAGGACATTCACCATGGTACAGCCTGGGGACCCAAAGGGGAAGAGATTTGCAGAAGTTTCTCTGATGGTAAAAGGTTGGACAGGAGATGAGCCTGCCTGACTACAAGTCCAGTGCTCTTAACCCTCCTCAATGGCCTCAGGATGTATTAATCAATCAACCCCAAACACACTATTACCCAAAGTGGGATTAGAAATACTTAGGAGCATTTGTTAAAGATGCATGTCCATAGGCCCCATCCAAGACCTCTTGAATTGGAACATGAGGCCGGAAGCCAAAAATTCTGGATCTATATCTAGCTTCCCAGGTGATACTGATGCATTACACCATCAAGTTTGAGAACCATCATTATATTTAATGTAGAAATCTGGTTCCACACTAATACTAATACTAAAGCAACTTCTCTTTGTACAGATCTGCTGGCAAAAAAATTTACTACTCCCTGAAGTAGCCCACTCTGTCCAGGGACATTGTTGATTAGCTAAAAGTTATTTTTTTTTATTTTCTTAATGTTTTATTTTATATTTGAGCGACAGAGACAGAGCGTGAGCAGAGGAGGGGCAGACAGAGACATAATCTGAAGCAGGCTTCAGGCATTGAGCTGTCAGGAAAGAGCCTGACATGGGGCTCGAACCCAATAAACTGTGAGATCATGACCCGAACCAAAGTCGGATACTTAACCAACTGAGCCACACAGGAGCCCCTAAAAGTTATTTATTAAAATAAGATAAAATATCTTCTTGCTCTGAAGTGGCTAACAGGGTCTCTTAGATCCCATCTACTTCTGCCCTGTGAGAGTCATTTAAAGGTCTAAGAGTCGGTCCTTCTGAATCTTCTTCAGGCAGAACATCCCCATTTTCTTCAGCTGTCCCTAATGGGATCTTAGCTCCCAGTTTCTCTCCAGTCTCCCCACTACTCTCTGGACAATTTTCAATGTATTTTCAACATTATTAAAGTTATTAATATTTGAAGGCCCACGTTTTGCATGTATACTAAGTGAGAGTCTATTCAGTAGAAACAGACTCTGAATGCTGTCTGAAACTGAGATGCTTATCACAGAATCCCCTTAAACCTAGGTTATAGATGCTGCCTTCCTTTGTATGGTCAACCATGTACTTACACAGGGATTTAATAATCTTTCCACTAAATGTCACTTTGCTCCAACCTGCACAAATAAATGTGCAATTATTTAAAATCCTAATTTACCATCCTATCCAGCTTGATATCATCCATAAATTGGAAGAACAAATACTTTGATCTAAGTTACTGATACCAATATAAAGTAGGATACAGCTACTCTGATAGAGACTTCCACATTAATTATCCCCCATGAAAATCAGTTGCTTAGTTACTAACTCACCCAACAGTCCACAAGGATGTCACAACCTTGAGTAACTAGATTTTTATAAGGTGTTAGTCAACATCTGCCTGCATACTGTCAGTCTAGTAATCCTGTAAAGGAAAAAAAATAACACTAATATTGTGTCTTTTTTATTTTTTATTTTTTTTATTTATTTATTTTTTCAATATATGAAATTTATTGTCAGATTGGTTTCCATACAAAACCTAGTGCTCATCCCAAAAGGTGCCCTCCTCAATACCCATCTCCCACCCTCCCCTCCCTCCCACCCCCCAACAACCCTCAGTTTGTTCTCAGTTTTTAAGAGTCTCTTATGCTTTGGCTCTGTCCCACTCTAACCTCTTTTTTTTTTTCTTTTTCCTTCCCCTCCTCCATGGGTTTCTGTTAAGTTTCTCAGGATCCACATATGAGTGAAAACATATGGTATCTGTTTTTCTCTGCCTGACTTATTTCACTTAGCATAACACTCTCCAATTCCATCCACATTGCTACAAAAGGCCATATTTCTTTCTTTCTCATTGCCACGTAGTACTCCATTGTGTGTATAAACCACAATTTCTTTATCCATTCATCAGTTGATGGACATTTAGGCTCTTTCCATAATCTGGCTATTGTTGAGAGTGCTGCTATAAACATTGGGGTATAAGTGACCCTATGCATCAGTACTCCTGTATCCCTTGGGTAAATTCCTAGCAGTGCTATTGCTGGGTCATAGGGTAGGTCTATTTTTAATTTTCTGAGGAACCTCCACACTGCTTTCCAGAGTGGCTGCACCATTTTGCATTCCCACCAACAGTGCAAGAGGGTTCCTGTTTCTCCACATCTTCTCCAGCATCTATAGTCTCCTGATTTGTTCATTTTGGCCACTCGGACTGGCGTGAGGTGATACCTGAGTGTGGTTTTGATTTGTATTTCCCTGATAAGGAGCGACGCTGAACATCTTTTCATGTGCCTGTTGGCCATCCGGATGTCTTCTTTAGAGAAGTGTCTATTCATGTTTTCTGCCCATTTCTTCACTGGGTTATCTGTTTTTCGGGTGTGGAGTTTGGTGAGCTCTTTATAGATTTTGGATACTAGCCCTTTGTCCGATATGTCATTTGCAAATATCTTTTCCCATTCCTTTGGTTGCCTTTTAGTTTTGTTGGTTGTTTCCTTTGCTGTGCAGAAGCTTTTTATCTTCATGAGGTCCCAGTAATTCATTTTTGCTTTCATTTCCCTTGCCTTTGGGGATGTGTCGAGTAAGAGATTGTTACAGCTGAGGTCAGAGAGGTCTTTTCCTGCTTTCTCCTCTAGGGTTGTGATGTTTTCCTGTCTCACATTCAGGTCCTTTGTCCATTTTGAGTTTATTTTTGTGAATGGTGTGAGAAAGTGGTCTAGTTTCAATCTTCTGCATGTTGCTCTCCAGTTCTCCCAGCGCCATTTGTTAAAGAGACTGTCTTTTTTCCATTGGATGTTCTTTCCTGCTTTGTCAAAGATGAGTTGGTCATACGTTTGTGGGTCTAGTTCTGGGGTTTCTATTCTATTCCATTGGTCTATGTGTCTGTTTTTGTGCCAATAGCATGCTGTCTTGATGATTACAGCTTTGTAGTAGAGGTTAAAGTCTGGGACTGTGATGCCTCCTGCTTTGGTCTTCTTCAGAATTACTTTGGCTATTCTGGGCCTTTTGTGGTTCCACATGAATTTTAGGATTGCTTGTTCTAGTTTCGAGAAGAATGCTGGTGCAATTTTGATTGGGATTGCATTGAATGTGTAGATAGCTTTGGGTAGTATTGGCACTTTGACAATATTTATTATTCCAATCCATGAGCAGGGAATGTCTTTCCATTTCTTTATATCTTCTTCAATTTCCTTCATAAGCTTTCTATAGTTTTCAGCATACAGATCTTTTACATCTTCGGTTAGATTTATTCCTAGGTATTTTATGCTTCTTGGTGCAATTGTGAATGGGATCAGTTTCTTTATTTGTCTTTCTGTTGCTTCATTGTTAGTGTATAAGAATGCAACTGATTTCTGTACATTGATTTTGTATCCTGCAACTTTGCTGAATTCATGTATCAATTCTAGCAGACTTTTGGTGGAGTCTATCGGATTTTCCATGTATAATATCATGTCATCTGCAAAAAGCGAAAGCTTGACTTCATCTTTGCCAATTTTGATGCCTTTGATTTCCTTTTGTTGTCTGATTGCTGATGCTAGAACTTCCAACAATATATTAAACAACAGCGGTGAGAGTGGGCATCCGTGTCGTGTTCCTGATCTCAGGGAAAAAGCTCTCAGTTTTTCCCCATTGAGGATGATGTTAGCTGTGGGCTTTTCATAAATGCCTTTTAAGATCTTTAAGTATGTTCCTTCTATCCCGACTTTCTCAAGGGTTTTTATTAAGAAAGGGTGCTGGATTTTGTCAAAGGCCCTTTCTGCATCGAATCACAGGATCATATGGTTCTTCTCTTTTTTTTTATTAATGTTATGTATCACGTTGATTGATTTGCAAATGTTGAACCAGCCCTGCATCCCAGGAATGAATCCCACTTGATCATGGTGAATAATTCTTTTTATATGCTGTTGAATTCGATTTGCTAGTATCTTATTGAGAATTTTTGCATCCATATTCATCAGGGATATTGGCCTGTAGTTCTCTTTTTTTACTGGCTCTCTGTCTGCTTTAGGAATCAAAGTAATACTGGCTTCATAGAATGAGTCTGGAAGTTTTCTTCCCCTTTCTATTTCTTGGAATAGCTTGAGAAGGATAGGTATTATCTGCTTTAAAAGTCTGGTAGAACTCCCCTGGGAAGCCATCTGGTCCTGGACTATTATTTGTTGGGAGATTTTTGATAACTGATTCAATTTCTTCGCTGGTTATGGGTCTGTTCAAGCTTTCTATTTCCTCCTGATTGAATTTTGGAAGAATGTGGGTGTTTAGGAATTTGTCCATTTCTTCCAGGTTGTCCAATTTGTTGGCATATAATTTTTCATAGTATTCCCAGATAATTGTTTGTATCTCTGAAGGATTGGTTGTAATAATCCCATTTTCATTCATGATTTTATCTATTTGGGTCATCTCCCTTTTCTTTTTGAGAAGCCTGGCTAGAGGTTTGTCAATTTTGTTTATTTTTTCAAAAAAACAGCTCTTGGTTTCGTTGATCTGTTCTACAGTTTTTTTAGATTCTATATTGCTCATTTCTGCTCTGATCTTTATTATTTTTCCTGCTGGGTTTAGGCTGCCTTTGCTGTTCTGTTTCTATTTCCTTTACGTGTGCTGTTAGATTGTGTATCTGGAATTTTTCTTGTTTCTTGAGATAGGCCTGGATGGCAATGTATTTTCCTCTCAGGAATGCCTTCGCTGCGTCCCAAAGCGTTTGGATTGCTGTATTTTCATTTTCGTTTGTTTCCATATATTTTTTAATTTCTTCTCTAATTGCCTGGTTGACCCATTCATTCTTTAGTAGGGTGTTCTTTAACCTCCATGCTTTTGGACGTTTTCCAGACTCTTCCTGTGGTTGATTTCAAGCTTCATAGCATTGTGGTCTGAAATTATGCATGGTATGATTTAAATTCTTGTATACTTATGAAGGGCTGTTTTGTGACCCAGTATGTGATCTATCTTGGAGAATGTTCCATGTGCACTCGAGAAGAAAGTACATTAGGTTGCTTTGGGATGCAGAGTTCTAAATATATATGTTAAGTCCGTCTGATCCAATGTATGATTCAGGGCCCTTGTTTCTTTATTGACCGTGTGTCTAGATGATCTATCCATTTCTGTTAGAGGAGTGTTAAAGTCCCCTGCAATTACCACATTCTTATCAATAAGGTTGCTTATGTTTATGAGTAATTGTTTTATATATTTGGGAGCTCTGGTATTCGGTGCATAGACATTTATTATTGTTAGCTCTTCCTGATGGATGGATCCTGTAATTATTATATAATGCCCTTCTTCATCTCTTGTTACAGCCTTTAATTTAAAGTCTAGTTTGTCTGATATAAGTATGGCTACTCCAGCTTTCTTTTGGCTTCCAGTAGCATGATAAATAGTTCTCCATCCCCTCACTCTCAATCGAAAGGTGTCCTCAGGTCTAAAATGAGTCTCTTGTAGACAGCAAATAGATGGGTCTTATTTTTTTATCCATTCTGATACCCTATGTCTTTTGGTTGACGCATTTAACCCATTTACCTTCAGTGTTATTATAGAAAGATACGGGTTTAGAGTCATTGTGATGTCTGTATGTTTTATGCTTGTAGTGATGTCTCTGGTACTTTGTCTCACAGGATCCCCCTTAGGATCTCTTGTAGGGCTGGTTTAGTGGTGACAAATTCCTTCAGTTTTTTTTTGTTTGGGAAGACCTTTATCTCTCCTTCTATTCTAAATGACAGACTTGCTGGATAAAGGATTCTTGGCTGCATATTTTTTCTGTTTAGCACACTGAAGATATCGTGCCTATTCTTTCTGGCCTGCCAAGTTTCAAAAGAGAGATCAGTCACGAGTCTTATAGGTCTCCCTTTATATGTTAGGGCACGTTTATCCCTCTCTGCTTTCAGAATTTTCTCTTTATCCTTGTATTTTGTCAATTTCACTATGATATGTCCTGCAGAAGATCGATTCAAGTTACGTCTGAAGGGAGTTCTTTGTGCCTCTTGGATTTCAATGCCTTTTTCCTTCCCCAGTTCTGGGAAGTTCTCAGCTATTATTTCTTCAAGTACCCTTTCAGCACCTTTCCCTCTCTCTTCCTCCTCTGGGATACCAATTATGCGTATATTATTTCTCTTTAGTGTATCACTTATTTCTCTAATTTTCCCCTCATACTCCTGGATTTTTTTTATCTCTCTTTCTCTCAGCTTCCTCTTTTTCCATAACTTTATCTTCTAGTTCACCTATTCTCTCTTCTGCCTCTTCAATCCGAGCCGTCGTGGTTTCCATTTTGTTTTGCATTTCGTTTAAAGCGTTTTTCAGCTCCTCCTGACTGTTCCTTAGTCCCTTGATCTCTGTAGCAAGAGATTCTCTGCTGTCCTCTATACTGTTTTCAAGCCCAGCGATTAATTTTATGACTATTATTCTAAATTCACTTTCTGTTATATTATTTAAATCCTTTTTGATCAGTTCATTAGCTGTTGTTATTTCCTGGAGATTCTTCTGAGGGGAATTCTTCCGTTTGGTCATTTTGGATAGTCCCTGGAGTGGTGAGGACCTGCAGGGCACTTCCCCTGTGCTGTGGTGTATAACTGGAGTTGGTGGGCGGGGCTGCAGTCAGACCCGATGCCTGCCCCCAGCCCACCACTGAGGCCACAGTCAGACTGGTGTGTGCCTTCTCTTCCCCTCTCCTAGGGGCGGGATTCACTGTGGGGTGGCGTGGCCCATCTGGGCTCTCTTGCACACTGCCAGGCTTGTGGTGCTGGGGATCTGGCGTATTAGCTGGGGTGGGTAGGCAAGGTGCACAGGGGCAAGAGAGGCAGGCTTAGCTCGCTTCTCCTTAGGTGATCCACTTTGGGAGGGGCCCTGTGGCAGCGGGAGGGAGTCAGATCCGTTGCCGGAGGTTTGGCTCCGCAGAAGCACAGAGTTGGGTGTTTGTGTGGAGCGAGAAAGTTCCCTGGCAGGAACTGGTTCCCTTTGGGATTTTGGCTGGGGGATGGGCGAGGGAGATGGCGCTGGTGAGCGCCTTTGTTCCCCACCAAACTGCGCTCTGTCGTCTGGGGCCTCAGCAGCTCTCCCTCCCTTTGCCCTCCAGCCTTCCTGCTTCCCGAGCAGAGCTGTTCACTGATGACCTCCCAGAGGCTAAGTCGTGCTTGCTGTAGGAACACATTCCCTCAGGCCCCTCCGCTTTTGCCAGCCAGACTCGGGCTTTGCTTGGCCGGCAGGCCGCCTCTCCGCCCCGGCTCCCTCCTGCCAGTCTTTGGAGCGGGGACCGCCTCGCCGCCGCCCTTCCTACCCTCTTCCATGGGCCTCTTGTCTGCGCTTGGCTCTGGAGGCTCCGTTCTGCTAATCCTCTGGTGGTTTTCTGGGTTATTTAGGCAGGTGTAGGTGGAATCTACGTGATCAGCAGGACGCCCGGTGAGCCCAGCGTCCTCCTATGCCGCCATCTTCCGGGAATCCTTATTGTGTCTTTTTTATAACTATCACAGGAAATGTTATTTGCATTATTGACATAGATTTTTGAAAATATAAACTCTTGTCTGAACTGCAACTTTTCCACAGTAAAATGTTATATTTTACCTTTTCTAAATATTTATTTTGAAGAGGTATATAGTTCTGTGAACTGTCACCCATGCATCACTTAATGTAACCATCACCACAATCAGGATAAACCACAATTTTAATGACCCCAAATTATGCCCTTAAACTGCCCATCATAGTTAAATTCTTCCCAACCCCCAACCCCTGGTAACCACTGATCTGTCCTTTGTTCTTGAAGTTTTTCTTTTACTAAAATGTCATGTAAATAGAATAATATAGTAAGTAGCCTTTTTTTTTCAAGTATAATTAACATACAATGTTATATTAGTTTCAGGTGTATGATATAATGATTCAACAAATACATTATTCAGTGCTCATCACAATAAGTGTACTTTTAATCCTCTTCACCTATTTCACCCATCCACCCACCCACCTCCTAGCCTTTTGTCTCTGGCTTCTACCACTAAGCATAATGAACTTGCAAATTCATCCGTATTGTCACTTATATCAGCAGGTTTTGTGTTTTGTTTTGTTTTTGTTTGTTTGTTTTTTTGTATTCCTGAGTAGTATACCATGGTAGAAATGTATCAAAGTTCATTAATCCCTTCAACTGTTGATGGACATTTGGGTCACTTCCAGTTTTTGATGGTTTTGAATAGAGCTATTATAAACATTCATGTACAGATTTTGGGGTGAGCATAAGTTTTTAATTCTCTAGGTTGAATATCTAGAAGTTGGCCATAAAATGAGTATATTTTTTACCTTTTCAAGAAACTATCAAACTGTCCTCCAGAGTGGCCATAGCATTTTATACTCTTACTACATCATTTGAGTTTGGTGAATCAGTTTTGGGTTTGTCTTATTGCCTCTGTGGGTTAGAATACAGAAACTTCATCTTTATATGTCTCACAGTGTCTAGGTGAATACCAAATATAAAACAAGTGGTTGTTTGATATCACTTATGTCTATGTAGGGTTTTTTTCCACCTTTCACATATACTATTTTAAAATTAATTTTGTTTAATAGATTCCTTGCCCTTTTTAAAATAAAAACTAAATGCTTTAGGATCATATTCAAAGTGTTCCATAAGCTGGTTCTCACATTTGTTTCACAGCCTCATCAACACATATCATCATAGCCTATATTCCAACAACACCAAAAACTTCATTCTATTCCCTCTACCTGGAATTTCCCCCCCCCCATTTAATACTAATTCTACTATAAATAATGGCCCTACATTGACCAAGTATCCATTACAGGCCAATCTATGGTGCTTCATATCATATTTAATCCCCATGACATTTTATATTACCTTCACTTTACATATTTAGAATATTTAGAAATGAGAGTTTGGATAAAGTAACTTACCCAAAGTCAGTCAACTCTAAGTTCTAGAGCTGGAAATCAAACAAAAAACAAGATGGAGCCTCAAATCCTTGTCTTGACATTCAAGTATTTCCATAATCTTCTCCCAGACTTAATTGAAAGGTAATATAGAGGTTGTGAGCATAGATTTTGTCTGGTTACAAACTTCCCAGGTTTAAACCACAGTTCTGCTGCTTACAGGTTGTGGCCTTTGTCTAGTTACTTAATTTACCTAGGCTTCAGATTTTGAAATGTCAAATGGGGATGATAATAATATTTACCTCATAGAGTTTTTGTGAGGATTAAATAAGCTAATACATATTAAACTCTCAGCACTGTGCCTACACTATAGTAAGTGATCCACAAATATTATCAGTATTACTTTCTGTCCTTGTCTTCTCTCACTAGCGTCACTAAACACTGTATTTCTGCATTGTCCTGAGTCTGTGCATTTATCCATGCTGTTCCCTGCACCTCATCTGTATATAAATAAATCCAATTCATTCTCCCTGGCCCAGTTTGAATGCTACATCTTCTGTATATCCTTCTTGGATTCCTCTAGTTAGAAGACTACCCACCCCATTCAGCACTCTCAGAGTAATTCATTTGGACCTATCTCATTATAGTGTTTATCAGTTTCTGCCTTTGATTAATGTATGTAAGTGTGTGTTTCATTCATTTTTCCTTATTTTCAAGGCCAGAACTTATTCCTTTATTTGTCACTCACAGTGTGTAGCATAATACAGAGCACAAGGTCTAAGTGCAGTAAATTGCTGTTGAATTTCATTCATCTTTTTCTTGTTCCTTCCAGCAGTGACAGCCGCAGCTTGGAAAAAGCTGATGGAAGCTTCACTCTGAAGTTAAACCAGTCATGGTTTTCATATCCTCTTTTCAGGTGCTTTTATTTTGTGTTAATATTTTCCATGTTGTCATATCTTAACCAAAACCCTGCAGGTGGGGTTGGCAAGAATAGACCTGGCCCAGAAAAGCCACCCTACAGTTAGCAGCTGTTTATTTTGGGGTCTACTCTTCTAGGGGAGATGAGAGCAAGAATGAAATTAGAGGAACACCTCTAATTTCTTGACACTGATTCTATTCACAATAGATACCACCAAGAAATTGCAGAGAGCTGGAGATCTCCAGATTTTTGGCATCTGGAGTAGCTTCCAAGTTGGCCCTATTTGGTTTCAAATAGGCCTAAACAACATAATCCTAATGCTCAACTTTCTTCCTCTTGTGGGGATACAGACAGGTGTGTTCCAGGATGAACTAGGCTCTGATATCTATAGGGGGTGGGTGGGTTGGGGAGAGTTAGTGGAGAATAGGGATAAACAGAACTGGGAATGAAAGGGAATTTGGAATAACAAGAGAGAATTTGTAATCTTTTACCCCAAAATTATTGGGTGTGAACTCAGCAGGAAAGCTATGATATATTGGGCCAATACATCCGATATGCCCTGGATGACCTGAGAGTTCTGAGGGAAGTTCAAGATACCATCTGGGCTCAAAGGTTCTTTTACTTTCTTTTTAATTTTTTTTTTATATTTATTTATTTTTGAGAGACAGAGAGAGAGAGAGAGAGAGAGAGCACAAGGGGGGAGCGGCATAGAGAGAAGGAGACACAGAATCCAAGGCAGGCTCCAGGCTCTGAGCTGTCATCACAGAGCCCGACATGGGGCTTGAACCCACAAACCACAAGATCATGACCTAAGCAGAAGTCGGATGCTCAACCGACTGAGACACCTAGGTGCCCCACTTTTGTTTTCTTTTTTTAATATGAAACTTATTGTCAAATTGGCTTCCATACAACACCCAGTGCTCATCCCAACAGGTGCCCTCCTCAATACTCATCACCCACTTTCCCCACCCTCCCACTCCCCATCAACCCTCAGGTTACTCTGTTTTTAAGAGTCTTTGATGGTTAGCCTCCTTCCCTCTTGGTAACTTTTTTTCCCCTTCTCCTCCCCCATGGTTTTCTGTTAAGTTTCTCACAATCCACATAAGAGTGAAAACATGGTATCTGTCTTTCTCTGTATGACTTATTTCACTTAGCATAACACTCTCCAGTTCCATCCACGTTGCTACAAAAGGCCAGATTTCATTCTTTCTCATTTCCACCTAGTATTCCATTGTGTATATACACCACAATTTCTTTCTCCATTCATCAGTTGATGGACATTTAGGCTCTTTCCAAAATTTGGCTATTGTTGAAAGTGCTGCTATAAACATTGGGGTACAAGTGCCCCTATGCATCAGCACTCCTATATCCCTTAGGTAAATTCCTATCAGTGCTATTGCTGGGTCATAGGGTAGATCTATTTTTATTTTGGCAGGGCGGGGGGGGGGGGGATCTCCACAGTGTTTCCAGAGCGACTGCACCAGTTTGCTTTCCCACCAACAGTGAAAGAGGATTCCCATTTGTCCACATCCTCTCCAGCATCTAGTCTCCTGATTTGTTCATTTTAGCCACTCTGAACAGTGTGAGGTGATATCTCAGTGTAGTTTTGATTTGTATTTCCCTGATGAGGAGTGATGTTGAGATCTTTCCATGTGTCTGTTGGCCATCTGGATGACTTCTTTAGAAAAGTCTCTACTCATGTCTTCTGCCCATTTCTTCACTGGATTTTTTTGTCTTTCGGGTCTGGAGTTTGGTGAGCTCTTTATAGATTTTGGATACCAGCCTTTCGTCCAATATGTCATTTGCAAATATCTTTTCCCATTCCGTTGGTTGCCTTTTAATTTTGTTGATTGTTTCCTTGGCAGTGCAGAAGTTTTTATCTTCATGATGTCCCAATAGATCATTTTTACCTTTAATTCCCTTGCCTTTGGAGAGGTGTGCAGTAAGAAACTGCTGCAGCTGAGGTCAGAGAGGTTTTTTCCTGCTTTCTCCTCTAGGGTTTGATGGTTTCCTGTCTCAAATTCAAGTCCTTTATCCATTTTGAGTTTATTTTTGTGAGTGGTATAA
Organism: Leopardus geoffroyi; assembly: GCF_018350155.1. Classification (NCBI taxonomy): domain Eukaryota; kingdom Metazoa; phylum Chordata; class Mammalia; order Carnivora; family Felidae; genus Leopardus; species Leopardus geoffroyi. Next base: position 54,287,500 of record NC_059343.1, read on the forward strand.
GAAAGTGGTCTAGTTTCAACCTTCTGCATGTTGCTGTCCAGTTCTCCCAGCACCATTTGTTAAAGAGACTGTCTTTTTTCCATTGGATGTTCTTTCCTGCTTTGTCAAAGATTAGTTGGCCATACTTTTGTGGGTCTAATTCTGGGGTTTCTATTCTATTCCATTGGTGTATGTGTCTGTTTTTGTGCCAGTACCATGCTGTCTTGATGAGACAGCTTTGTAGTAGAGGCTAAAGTCTGGGATTGTGATGCCTCCTGCTTTGGTCTTCTTCTTCAAAATTACTTTGGCTATTCAGGGTCTTTTGTGGTTCTATACAAATTTTAGGATTGCTTGTTCTAGTTTTGAGAAGAATGCTGGTGCAATTTTGATTGGGATTGCATTGAATGTGGAGATAGCTTTGGGGAGTATTGACATTTTAACAAAATTTATTCTTCCAATCCATGAGCATGGAATGTTTTTCCATTTATTTGTATCTTCTTCAATTTCCTTCATAAGATTTCTATAATTTTCAGCATATTTATCTTTTACATATTTGGTTAGGTGTATTCCTAGGTATTTCATGATTCTTGATGCAAATACCACATTGTCTTTATCCATTTGTCAGTCGATGGATGGTCTCTTTCTATAATTTGGCTATTGTTGATAGCACTGTGATAAACATTGAGGTGCATGGGTCCCTTTGAAATAGGATTTTTTATCCTTTGGATAAAAACTTCGTAGTGCAATTCCTTGGCATAATGTTGCTATATTATTAATTTTTTGAGTCCCCTCCATAGTGTTTTTCAGAGTGGCTGCACCAATTTGCTGTCTCACCAGAAAATGTTCCCCTTTCTCTGCATCCTCACCAACATATGTCATTTGCTGAGTTGTCAATTTTAGCCATTGTGACATGTGTGAGGTGGTATCTCATTGTGGTTTTGATTTGTTATTTCCTGTTTATGAGTGATGTTGAGCATCTTTTCATAAGTCTGTTAACCATCTGAATGTCTTATTTCGAAAAGTGTCTATACATGTCTTCTGCCCATTTATTCACTGAGTTACTTGTTTTTTTGGGTGTTGAGTTTGAAAAGTTCTTTATAGATTTTGGATACTAACGTATTATCCAATATGCCATGTTTAATATCTTCTTTCATTCCGTTGGATGCCGTTTAGTTTTTATTTTTTATCATTTCTTTCTCTTTTCAGAAGCTTTTTATCTTGATGGTATCCAAATAGGTCATTTTTGCTTTTGTTTCCCTCACCTCCAGAGATATGTCTAGTAAGAAGTTGCTGTGGCTGAGGTCAAAGAGGTTGTTGCCTGTGTTCTCCCCTAAGGTTTTGATTATTTCCTGTCTCATGTTTAGGTCTTTCACCATTTTGAGTTTATTTTTGTGTATGGTGTAAGAAAGTGGTCTAGTTTCATTCTTCTGCATGTTGCTGTCCAGGTCTCCCAGAACCATTTTTAAGAGACTTTTTTCCATTGGATACTCTTTCCTGCATTGTCAAAGATTAGTTGGCCTTACATTTGTGGGTCCATTTCTGGGTTCTCCATTCTGTACCATTGATCTATGTGTATGTTTTTGTCCCAATAGCACACTTTCTTGATTATTACAGCTTTGTAATGCAGCTTAGTCCAGACTTGTGATGCCTCCAGCTTTGATTTATTCAACATTATTTTGGCTATTCATGGTCTTTTCTGGTTCCGTACAAATTTTAGAATTGTTTGTTCCAGCTCTGTGAAGAATGCTGGTGTTATTTTGATAGGGATTGCATTAAATGTGTAGATTGCTTTGGGTAGTATCAACATTTTAGCAATATTTGTTCTTCCAATCCATGAGCATGGAATATTTTTTTCCATTTCTTTGTGTTTTCTTTAATTTCTTTTATAAGCTTTCTGTAATTTTCAGAACACAGATCTTTTATCTCTTTGGCAAAGACCCCACTAAAAAGCAGAACTACAGACCAATTTGCCTGATGAATATGGATGAAAAATTCTCAACAAGATACTACCTAATTGAATCAAACAATATATTAGAAGAACTATTCACCTCAATCAAGTGGGATTTATTTCTGGGCTGCAGGACTGGTTCAATATCTGCAAATTAATCAGCATATTACATCACAGTAAAATACAAGAGAAGAACCATATGATCCTCTCAGTAGATGCAGACAAAGCATTTGGCGAAACACAGGATCCTTTATTGATAAAAATATCTCAAGAAAGTAGGGTTAGATGGAACATACCTCAAGATCAAAGGGCAACATATGAAATACCCACAGCCAATACCATCCTCAATGGGGAAAAACTGAGATCTTTCCCAAGGTCAGGAACATGACAGGTATATCTCCCCTCACTACTGTTGTTCAACGTACTGTTGGAAGTCCTAGCCTCAGCAAGGAGACAACATAAAGAAATAAAGGCATCTACATTGGCCAGGAAGAAGTCAAACTTTCACTCTTCACAGGTGATATAACTTGAAAAACCTGAAAGACTCTGCCAAAAACAGCTAAAACTGATCCTGAAAAACAGTGTTCTTTTAATGATTTAAACGCTACAAGCCTTAAATGAAAGGCAGCCAAAAAATTGATTATAAGTTTCATTTACTTATTTTGAGAGAGGAAGGGCAGAGAGAGAGAGGGAGAGAGAGAATCCCAAGCAGGCTCTGACTGTCAGTGCAGAGCCCAACGTGGGGCTTGAACCCATGAACTATTAAATCATGACCTGGCCAAAATCAAGAACTGGGCTCTCAACTAACTTAGCTACCCAGGCACCCAAAAACAAATTGATTATAATTCCTCAGTATTATTTGGACCCAAATACTACATTTTTAAATGTAATAGTGACTTTTAGTAATATGATTGAAAAGGACTGGTGGATTACTAGTGTCTGGTAAACCTAGGTCCTAAATACCTGGCTGCTCTTGATGAAAGCTGTGGCTATACCCAAGGCCTTCTATTTTGAGCAGCCTAATATAGCTGGGCACGTTATTCTTGCTAGAAACTTTCATTGCACTTATTTTCTATAATCAAAGAAGACAGACCTACCTTCCTTTTCTATAGTCTACGCAAGAAGAAGAAACTCTAATTCTTTTATTTTCCCTGGTCTAGACAAGAGGTGACCCTAAAACTCATCTTTATTTTATTCACTTCTGTGAGTCTGTGCTTTTTCTGTAAAGGTTCACTCATTTAGAAAGGGAAAAACTCTACTTTAATTCCACCTTTGGCACGAGACTATTGGTCATAATCATATAAGGACGGAAGTGAGAGAGGCAAGCTTAGAGAACAAATGGAACTGAGTCACACCAGGAGGCTCTTGGACCACCAGTGCAATGCATGGGAAGGGTCTGGGAGCCCATTCCACTGCCACAGTCAACAGATTTCTCCAAAATTCCATAAGATAGTCAGGAGAAATCACTCTAGCATCAGAATACTTGGATTTCAAATTCTAAACACTTCTTAGTTGTATGAAGTTGAGCAAGACACTTCTCTGAAGCTCAGATTCTCCATATGTAAATATGACACTATCTGTCCCATAAGGTTATAGTGAGTGTCAAATGAAAAGATGGTGTGGAAGCATTTGACTTTTTAGTCCATCCACAGCATCGGTAGGGGACTGGACAGGAAATTCCCTAATTAACAATGTATCCAGAGGCTGAAAGGTAGCAGAAGCAACAGGTGGGAGTTTTGAGCCTGGTATGGTACTCTGCCCTTAGTTCTAATCCTCTGTTGATAATATGAGGTACAGTATTTAGGAAACTCACTTAATCAGTATGAATCCTCAGGCTGAATCTGGTAGTTAGAAGAATGGATTTAGGACTCAGACTGACTGGGTTCAAATCCTGCTCTATCACTTATTAGCTATGTGACCTTATGCAAATGAATTAATTTTCAGGCTTCAGTTTCTAAAATTAAGGTAATAATGAATTAAATATATTTAAAACACTTAAAACAGTGGCACACACAAGATAGGTGCTACAGAAGTATTTACTTTTATTGCCATCATCCCAGTGTTATTCACAATGTACTGGCATCATCTGTTATTAGTTTGTGCCACTTCTCCCCCTACTTGACTGGGAACTCATCCAATGCAAATAATATATAGTTATTGTAAAAATTGAAACAATAGTAGTTGAGTAAAATAAATAATGAACCTCCTCTGTATCTTTTCCCAAGATACCACAGTTTTCTTGTGTGACTAATTTTTTGAAAATGTATATGGAATTATACTATACATGTTGTTCTATCACCTGCCCTTTTCATTTAATAAAAATCATGGCAGTCTTTTCTTACAAAGTCTCCTTTTTTTATTTTCAAAACTCTGAAGTTTCCTATAAGATCATTGTTAATATTTTAGTATAAGGTGATTGAGAAAAAAAGCATGCATATACTGAAAGCCACACTAACTCCATATCACAGCTATATCTACAAATCTTTTAAAACCTGTAGCCCCTTGATATTCAAGAAAGATAGTTTGTTTAACCTATAGATGTACCTATGGATTCAAGGAATTCTTATCATAACTCATAATTCATAACTCTAGGATCCCACAGTGATCCATGACCCACAGGATAGAAGCCTGTGATACTATCAAAGGAATCTTTTCAGATCTGACAGTCTATGGTTTTATGTAGGATGGTAGATATTGAAAGGTCCTGGTGGTTTCTCTTTTGCTAATAACCTCTTGAGCTGACCTTGAATGCCAGGTAAAATTGCCCTGTTTAGGAATCAAGCCTCTGTGTGAGCCAGGCAGTTGCAAGAGATAAAAAGGAGAATGAAAGGGAGGGAGGGGAAAATGCAGCTACATTTAAGTCCACCAGGAAAATCATCAAAGCAAACTTATTATCAAGGAGATGATAAGGAATTTAGTTATGAGGAAAAAACATTTGAGCTTTCAGAACTTTGAAGTTCCTATTGAGGCTTGAAAAGAACACTAATACAAGGCTGTGAAACTATTTTTTTCTTTTACATTACAAATGAAAAAAGTAGTAGAACAAAAAAGTCTCCCACTCCTCCTATAGCCTGGAAATCAAGATATGCTTAGAAGTCATAGACACTTGGGGAGCCTGGGTGGCTCAGTCAATTAAGCGTCTGGCTTTGGCTCAGGTCATGGTCTCCCAGTGCATGGGTTCGAGCCCTGCATTGAGCTCTGTGCTGCCAGCTCAGAGACTGAAGCCTGCTTCAGATTCTGTGTCTCCCTCTCTCTCTGCCCCTCCCCCACTTATGCTCTCTCTCTCTCTCTCCCTCTCTCACTCTCTCTCAAAAATAAATAAACATTATTTTTTAAAAAAAGAAGTCATAGATATTTGTAAAAGGCAGAACAATCTTTGATTCATACTTGAGTTTTCAGCTGCAAACAATTCAGCAGGAATAGGATAAGTGCGCCTGAGTGGCTCAGTCAAACACCTGACTCTTGATTTCAGCTCAGGTCATGATCCAGCGCAGCATCCAACTCCATACTGAGTGTGGCGTCTGCTTAGTATTCTCTCGCCCTCTCCCTCTGGCCCTCCCCTGTTCATACTCAATCTCTCTCTCTCTCCCCGTCAAAAAAAAAAAAAAAGTTCAGATAATAATGTGTATCTTAACTCTCTGCCTCAGAAAAACTTAAATCTGCAATCCTTGGAGAGGTGGGCAACCTTGCCCAGTGCTTTTTAGACTTGTGGATTTCATAGACTAACACATTTTCTTTTAGTGGGATCTTCATAAGGTTGTCAGCTCTTTGTTTTGCCATGAAAGGACATTACCATAATAAAACTACCAATTCCACCATTTCTTAAGGGATATTGCAACACCCAAAAAGTAGGTATGGTTAATCTCAGTAGAGCCAATTGTTTTTTAACTAGTAAAATGTAGCTTTATGCAAACTTACAGCATAGTTCTCATTTTTATCATTTACAATGCACCAGTGCAAATATAGCCACATAGCCCTTGGGCACCAGTATTTGTAAATATTAGGCTAAATTATGTTTTGAATAATCTTACCAATCGAGACTAAAATCATTTCATCATATCATTTTTCTGCCAAATACAATGTTCTTCTATTGCAATATCTTAACTTTATCCCTTCTTCTCTCTTCAACAGAGATAAAACACTTGGCCAGCACCATTCTTGGAGTTAATCTTCAGATTCTTTAAGAGTATCAAGTCACCCCTTCTGTCAGCTAAGGTCTTGACAGGAAATGGATGGCACAATCAATTGGGAATTTAAAGTGAGCTTAATAAGAAAAATAGCCTGTTTACAGAAGATACAGATAGGGTAGTGTAGTAGCTTGAGACTATAGCAGTATAGTATGCTTAACCGCCGCCACCACTACCCTAAAAAAGGAGAAACACCTGAAGATACAGCCATGGAAAAACCCCTCCCTCACGGGAGAAAACAGGGTCCATAAATACCTTAAATACCTCTCTCACTAATCTCCTTCCAGGCCACTCATTGAACAAACCCAACCAAAAACTCTACTTGGGCCAGTCTCCTAGTGAACAGAAGGAGGGACATAGATTTGAAGGGAAAAATAGAAGGTATCTATCTGGAGCGCCTGGGTGATTCAGTCGGTTAAATGTCTGACTTCGGCTCAGGTCATGATCTTGCTGCTCATGAGTTCAAGTTCCACATCTGGCTCTGTGCTGTCACCTCAGAGCCTGGAGCCTGCTTCGGATTCTGTGTCTCCCTCTCTCTCTCTTTACAGTTCGCACTCTGTCTGTTTGTCTGTCTGTCTGTCTCTCTGTCAAAAATAAATAAACATTTAAACATAAATAAAGAAAGCATCTAGCCTACCCCAGACAAAAATTATGTTTCTTAAATTCCAAGAATATTAGAGTTATAGAAGTCCTTTGTCATTAAGCTTTATCTGTGGAGAAACTAAGGCCTACAGAGGGAAAGTGGCCTTTTCAATGTTAAGCATAAATATGTGGTAGATCCAGAGAATTCTTTTATCTAATTTTACAGATCCCATTTCAATTATTTGGAATCACTTTTATGATTGATATATTTTTCAGCAGATGCACGCCCTTTCCAAATAATACACCAAAACACTAAGAAACAAAAACAGATGTTAAATGCATGCTTCATTTCATGAAGTGGATATTTTCCTGAGAAAAGAAAAACATTCTACCAAAAATTAAATATATATTTTTCTTAGTAATTAGTTTTAAAAAAATTAACATTTATTTATTTTTGAGAGACACAGAGAGAGCATGAGCAGGGGAGGGGCAGAAAGAGAGACACAGAATCCGAAGCAGGCTCCAGGCTCCGAGCTGTCAGCACAGAGCCCGACGGAGGCTCAAACTCACAAACCTCGAGTTCATGACCTGAGCTGAAGTCAGACGCTCAACCGACTGAGCCACCCAGGTGCCCCAATAATTAGTTTTTAGATGCCAACTTTGTAAATAACAATAATAAGTGAAGATGTAATAAGAGATACACAAAAATATAATTTTCAAAGGCTCAATAATAAACATAACAGTACCATAAATAAATACCATAAATAAATTAAAGGATCTATTAATAAAAAGCATAATATATAATAGACATAAATATTATGTTTAAAACAGTTAAATTAACTCATATTTCCCAAACAGAAAGCTTTTCCAAATCACATATTTAAGTGTTTTTTAACATTTATTTTTGAGAGACAGAGTGCGAGCAGGGGAGGAACAGAGAGAGATGGAAACACAGAATGTGAAACAAGCTCCAGGCTCTGGTTGTCAGCACAGAATCTGATGCAGGGTTCAAAGTAATGGGCCATGAGAACATGAGCTGAGTCCCCGAAGTCAGACGCTTAACTGACTGAGCCACCCATGTGCCCCACCCCCAAATCACATATTTAAGGGAAAATGTAAAATCTGAATTTAAGCACTGGTACACAAAATGTCACAAAGAACAAATACCAAACTGAAACTTAAAATATTATACTGGAAATTGAATTCCCAGAGAAAGAGAACCATGCAAATAAGTACTATGTGTGTCCACCGGACCTTTAAAGTTTATCAGTGACTTCCTCTCAATCCTTAGGCAAATACACTGTCTTAAATTAAAACCTCAAGCATTTGTTTGCTCCCTTTGAAGGGTTTTTCTTCTAGAAAATTCTTTAATTTCTGCCATTTCTCCTTTTAGATAAGCAGAGTTAATGATTCTCCACGTGTTGGGATAGTCTCTTTTGCAAAACTCAGTGATGACACTATCATAGTTCAATGTAGTTACCATTAAACAGATAATTTTCAGGGTAATTTGTACTTTTCTAGATCGTGCTGCTCTGGAATTTTAAGTAATCAGCTGCAATTCTCTAGTCCACCTTCTTGCCTACTATTTAAGGATTTCAAGCACCCTTCATGTTTTGTTTTGTTTTTTACTTCTTTCTTTAATGATTTTTTGCCATACAGTGGTTATATGTAAGGACTGTGTAGTTGGGAGAGACTTGAGTTAAATGCAAATTTCACCACCTACTGGCTTTTGACCTTGGAAAAGTTAATTTTAAATTGTATGTCCCTTAGTTTACTAATAGCTAACAAAAGAACTAACTTACACAGTTGATCTGAATATTTAATGAGAAAATACACATAAAAGGTTTTAATACAGTGTCTTGCGTATAGCAAGTGCTTGATAAATTTTAAAGAATAGTTAAGGAGCAAGATCCCTGAGGTTGTACTAGTTAGTGTGGTTTCTATACTGTGTTCTAGGATACACTAGGGTTATAGAAACCAAGATATATGTAAGCAGACAAGGAAAGAGTATCCCTTCACCCTTTGGTGTTATATTTTGTCACACTTTGTCACCTTGTTTATTTAGAAGTTTTCATGAAACCATCTATTCCATTTTTTATTCACAGTGTCCTCTGTGAAGGACTTAGAAATGAGGGCTTGAAGATCTGAACCATTGGAAAAATACAAATTACTTTTGCCATGTTGAATTTGGTATCATTTTTTTCTCTTTAATTGAACCGCGTTATTGGTCTAACCTTGTTTGTTGGTCCTCTGTTCTTTTAGGGTGAGTTTTTTTTTTTACTTTCAGGATACTTATTTGTCCTTTATATGCAAAAAAAAATCCCTGGTAAGTTAACCATCTCCAGTAATGGCTGAATATCAACAATGAACCCAAGTTATATAAAAACTGGGAACTGTACTGTTGAAGAGACTATCCCTTAGTATCCATTCTTTCCTCTTTTCTTTTAGTAATAGAATTGTCCCTAACTTCAGCTAAATACATGGGGCTCCATTTAGAGGCAAAATTTTCTAGCTTCCTTTGCAAATATGTGTGGCAATGCTATTGAGTTCTATCCAATAGGCTGCAAATGGACCATGATATATTCAATCTCCTGATGTATTCTTAAAGATGAATCTGTTGTCACAAAATTTCTTACTCACTCACCCCATGGGCTTGAAAGTATAGATGGTTGTGAATTAATGTAAGTCATTCAGATATATGAAACATCCCAAGAAATGGTGGAGTAACTAAAGGGAAGGCCCCAGCTGTTCTATTTCTAGAAAATGTCTCACAGAACAAGCTCATTTCATCTTTTTTATCTCTGGAGATTTCTCCTAAATAAACCCATAAATCTAAGAGGCTTTATAAGCCTGGACTACTCACCTTTGGACAGTTACAGGAGATAAAATCTTCTGTCTTAAATAACATACTAACAATTAAAGCTTAATAGTTTTAAGAATATCATTTTATTTTGATTATAAAATAAAATATCTTCTCATAAAAAAGCTAAAAATGCCGACATGAATGAAATATAACATGAATGTCTTCTGTAAACCTTATCATCACCCTAAAATAATAGTATTAACTGATATATATCTTTTCAGATCTTTTTAATAACATAAAATAACAGAAAAACATACACACTTTTTTCAAAAGTAGAACATTTTATATGTCAAGTTCTGTATAAGAACAACTAAACAAAACTCAAGCTTAATTTTTCACTTACCAGAGGCATGTAGGTACTTTTCCTTTGTGCATCACTAGTGCCTGGAATATAGTAAGAACTCCATAACCGTTAACAGGATAGATATTATAGAATGTTCCCAAATCAAAATAAGTAAAGGAAAAAGAAGTTTATAATAGTGATACATTTTGAAAGGAGCAGAACAAATATGGAAAGAGTCATGATCTAATATAATATTCTGATAAATACTTCTGAAGAAAGCATCACAGCCTATTTAAAGCAACTATTGATAGAGAGAGAGAAGATAAGTAAACAATATACTGAAAAGGATTAATAATAAACCTCAAACTTAATATGAAAAAGCAGAGGGGTTTGTGTAGGTACACTCCAAATCCCTTGAGAACAAACACCTTCTTTTTTTCCCCCCACAGCCTCAGTATCTAAGGAGACGCCTGCCATTTTCATTTCACCTATCCTAAAGGAAAGGTAGGGATGGCAAACAGAATTATCACAAACAATAATAGATAATTAATTCCAGTAATATTTGAGGATTTAGAAGCTCAAAAGAAAAAAGAGTAAATAGAAAAAGATTATTCAATGGAGTAGACAAGCCATGGAGAGGATTCACAAAGAAAATGACAGTTAAAGCCCCTCCAAACCTTTTGAATTAATAATGCCTAGGTCATAGCCCATGAGTTTTACATATATTTTCCATCACTTTTTGGAAGATAATAAACATAGTTGTTAGGGAGACAAGGGTGAGATGGAAGAAGTAAACAATATGATTGCCCCTGTTGGAGACTAAGTTACCAATGTTTCACCATAAATTAGGGACATGTATAGAGTGAAGTGGCAGCCTCCATATATAGGAATAGGATACACTTTAGCTAAGATGGAGTGAATTGTGCACAAGGTATATATCAAGATTACATAAAAGAAAGCCAAGTCCAGATTCTTGAATCATGATTGCAACACCAGCAATACCATTCCAGGCTACTTAAGCTCTCTAGTCACAGAAAGCAATGAAATTAGCAATACCTAGACCTTAAATGAAAATTCTGAGGAAAAACAGATCCACATAAACTGGAACAGAAGTCAAGGATTTACCTATATTATATCTGAGAAAATATAAGATATTGATTAGCCTACCAACTTTGAAAATATAAACAATTCAAAGAATTGGCTGATGTGCAAAAATATTACAACCATATAAGGAAAGAAAGAAGGAAAGAAAGAGTCAACACTAAGATATGAAGAACTCATTATTATCTACGCATAATTGGTATTCCAGAGGAGGGAGAGAGAGGGAAAGGTGCTGAAGGGGTACTTGAAGAAACAACAGCTGAGAACTTCCCGGATCTGGGCAAGGAAAAAGGCATTGAAATCCAAGAAAACAGAGATTTCCCTTCAGATGTAACTTGAATCGATCTTCTGCACAACATATCATAGTCAAACTGGCAAAATACAAGGATAAAGAGAAAATTCTGAAAGCAGCGAGGGATAAACGTGCTGTAACATATAAAGGGAGAACTATAAGACTCGTGACCAATCTCTATTCTGAAACTTGGCAGGCCAGAAAAGCATGGCAGGAGATCTTCTACGAGATGAACAGAAAAAATATGCAGCCAAGAATTTTTATACAGCGACTCCGTCATTTAGAATGGAAGGAGAGATAAAAGTCTTCCCAAAACAAACAAAAACTGAAGGAATTCGTCACCACTAAACCAGCCCTACAAGAGATCCTAAGGGGGATCCTGTGAGACAAAGTACCAGAGACATCGCTACAAGCATAAAACATACAGACATCACAATGACACTAAACCTATATTTTTCCATAATAACACTGAATGTAAATGGACTAAATGCACCAACCAAAAGACATAGGGTATCAGAATGGATAAAAAAACAAGACCCATCTATTTTCTGTCTACAAGAGACTCATTTTAGACCTGAGGACACCTTCAAATTGAGAGTGAGGGGATGGAGAACTATTTATCATGCTACTGGAAGCCAAAAGAAAGCTGGAGTAGCCATACTTATATCAGACAAACTAGACTTTAAATTAAAGGCTGTAACAAGAGATGAAGAAGGGCATTATATAATAGTTACAGGGTCTATCCATCAGGAAGAGCTAACAATTATAAATGTCTATGTGCCGAATACCAGAGCCCCCAAATATATAAAACAAGTACTCCCAAACATAAGCAACTATATGGATAAGAATGTGATAATTGCAGGAGACTTTAACACTCCACTTACAGAAATGGATAGATCATCTAGACACACGGTGAATAAAGAAACAAGGGCCCTGAATGATACATTGGATCAGATGGACTTGACAGATATATTTAGAACTCTGCATCCCAAAGCAACAGAATGTACTTTCTTCTCGAGTGCACATGGAACATTCTCCAAGATAGATCACATACTGGGTCACCAAACAGCCCTTCATAAGTATACAAGAATTGAAATTATACCATGCATACTTTCAGACCACAATGCTATGAAGCATGAAATCAACCACAGGGAAGAGTCTGGAAAACGTCCAAAAGCATGGAGGTAAAGAACACCCTACTAAAGAATGAGTGGGTCAACCAGGCAATTAGAGAAGAAATTAAAAAAATATATGGAAACAAACAAAATGAAAATACAACAATCCAAACGCTTTGGGATGCATCGAAGGCAGTCCTGAGAGGAAAATACATTGCAATCCAGACCTATCTCAAAAAACAAGAAAAATCCCAAATACGAAATCTAACAGCACACCTAAAGGAAATAGAAGCAGAACAGCAAAGACAGCCTAAACCCGGCAGAAGAAGAGAAATAATAAAGATCAGAGCAGAAATAATATAGAATCTAAAAACTGTAGAGCAGGTAAACGAAACCAAGTGTTGTTTTTTTTTAATAATAAACAAAATTGACAAACCTCTAGCCAGGCTTCTCAAAAAGAAAAGGGAGATGACCCAAATAGATAAAATCATGAATGAAAATGGAATTATTACAACCAATACCTCAGAGATACAAACAACTATCAGGGAATACTATGAAAAATTATATGCCAACAAACTGGACAACCTGGAAGAAATGGACAAATTCCTAAACACCCACACACTTCCAAACTCAATCAGGAGGAAATAGAAAGCTTGAACAGACCCATAACCAGCGAAGAAATTGAAACAGTTATCAAAAATCTCCCAACAAATAAGAGTCCAGGACCAGATGGCTTCCCAGGGGAGTTCTACCAGACGTTTAAAGCAGAAATAATACCTATCCTTCTCAAGCTATTCAGAAAAAAAAATTGAAAGGGTAGCAAAACTTCCAGACTCATTCTATCAAGCCAGTATTATTTTCATTCCTAAACCAGACAGAGCCATTAAAAAAAAAAGAGAACTACAGGCTAATATCCCTGATGAATATGGATGCAAAAATTCTCAATAAGATTCTAGCAAATCGAATTCAACAGCATATAAAAATAATTATTCACCATGATCAAGTGGGATTCATTCCTGGGATGCAGGGCTGGTTCAACATTCGCAAATGAATCAACGTGATACATCACATTAGAAAAGAAAAGATAAGAACCATATGATCATGTCAATCGATGCAGAAAAGGCCTTTGACAAAATTCAGCCACTTTTCTCAATAAAAACCCTTGAGAAAGTAGGGATAGAAGGAACATACTTAAAGATCATAAAATCCATTTATGAAAAGCCCACAGCTAACATCATCCTCAATAAGGAAAACCTGAGAGCTTTTTCCCTGAGATCAGGAACACGACAGGGATGCCCACCCTCACCGCTGTTGTTTAACATAGTGCTGGAAGTTCTAGCATCAGCAATCAGACAACAAAAGGAAATCAAAGGCATCAAAATTGACAAAGATGAAGTCAAGCTTTCACTTTTTGCAGATGACAGGACATTATACATGGAAAATCCGATCGACTCCTCCAGAAGTCTGCTAAAACTGATACATGAATTCAGCAAAGTTGCAGGATACAAAATCAATGTACAGACATCAGTCGCATTCTTTTTTTTTTTTTTTTTAAATTTTTTTTTTTTTTTAACGTTTTTATTTTATTTTTGGGACAGAGAGAGACAAAGCATGAACGGGGGAGGGGCAGAGAGAGAGGGAGACACAGAATCGGAAACAGGCTCCAGGCTCTGAGCCATCAGCCCAGAGCCCGACGCGGGGCTCGAACTCACGGACCGCGAGATCGTGACCTGGCTGAAGTCGGACGCTTAACCGACTGCGCCACCCAGGCGCCCCCATCAGTCGCATTCTTATACACTAACAATGAAGCAACAGAAAGACAAATAAAGTAATGGATCCCATTCACAATTGCACCAAGAAGCATAAAACCAAGAATAAATCTAACCAAAGATGTAAAAGATCTGTATGCTGAAAACTATAGAAAGCTGATGAAGGAAATTGAAGAAGATATAAAGAAATGGAAGAACATTCTGTGCTCATGGATTGGAAGAATAAATATTGTCAACATGTCAATACTACCCAAAGCTATCTACACAGTCAATGCAATGCCAATCAAAATTGCACCAGCATTCTTCTCAAAGCTAGATCAAGCAATCCTAAAATTCATATGGAACCACAAAAGGCCCTGAATAGCCAAAGTAATTCTGAAGAAGAAGACCAAAGCAGGAGGCATCACAATCCCAGACATTAGCCTCTACTACAAAGTTGTAATCATCAAGACAGTATGGTATTGGCACAAAAACAGACACATACACCAATGGAATAGAATAGAAACCCCAGAACTAGACCCAGAAACGTATGGCCAGCTAATCTTTGACAAAGCAGGAAACAACATCCAATGGAAGAAACACAGTCTCTTTAACAAATGGTGCTGGGAGAACGGGACAGCAACATGCCAGAGGATGAAACTAGACCACTTTCTCACACCATTCACAAAAATAAACTCAAAATGGATAAAGGACCTGAATGTGAGACAGGAAACCATCAAACCCTAGAGGAGAAAGCAGGAAAAGACCTCTCTGACCTCAGCCGCAGCAATTTCTTACTTGACACATCCCCAAAGGCAAGGGAATTAAAAGCAAAAATGAACTATTGGGACCTTATGAAGATAAAAAGCCTCTGCACTGCAAAGGAAACAACCAACAAAACTAAAAGGCAACCATCGGAATGGGAAAAGATATTTGCAAATGACATATCGGACAAAGGGCTAGTATCCAAAATCTATAAAGAGCTCACCAAACTCCACACCCGAAAAACAGATAACCCAGTGAAGAAATGGGCAGAAAACAGGAATAGACACTTCTCTAAAGAAGACATCCGGATGGCCAACAGGCAAAAGAAAAGATGCTCAACGTCGCTCCTTATCAGGGAAATCCAAATCAAAATCACACTCGGGTGTCACCTCACGCCAGTCAGAGTGGCCAAAATGAACAAATCAGGAGACTATAGATGCTGGAGAGGATGTGGAGAAACGGGAACCCTCTTGCACTGTTGGTGGGAATGCATACTGGTGCAGCCACTCTGGAAAACAGTGTGGAGGTTCCTCAAAAAATTAAAATAGACCTACCCTATGACCCAGCAATAGCACTGCTAGGAATTTACCCAAGGGATACAGGAGTACTGATGCATAGGGACACTTGTACCCCAATGTTTATAGCGGCACTCTCAACAATAGCCAAAAAATGGAAAGAGCCTAAATGTCCATCAACTGATGAATGGATAAAGAAATTGTGGTTTATACACACAATGGAGTACTGCGTGGCAATGAGAAAGAATGAAATATGGCCCTTTGTAGCAACATGGATGGAACTGGAGAGTGTTATGCTAAGTGAAATAAGCCATACAAAGACCGATACCATATGTTTTCACTCTTATGTGGATCCTGAGAAACTTAATAGAAACCCATGGTGGAGGGGAAGGAAAAAAAAAGAGGTTAGAGTGGGAGAGAGCCAAAGCATAGGAGACTCTTAAAAACTGAGAACAAACTGAGGGTTAATGGGGGGGTGGGAGGGAGGGGAGGGTGGGTGATGGGTACTGAGGAAGGCACCTTTTGGGATGAGCACTCGGTGTTGTATGGAAACCAATTTGACAATAAATTTCATATATTGAAAAAAATGTTCTTTTTTAAAATTTTTAATTAATTAATTGATTGACTTATTTATATTTTTAATATTTACATCCAAGATAGTTAGCATATAGTGTAACAATGATTTCAGGAGCAATTTCCTTAAAGCACCTTACCCATTAAGCCCATCACACTTCCCACAACCCCTCCAGTAACCCTCTGTTTGTTCTCTATATGGAAGAGTATTTTGTGCTTTTTCCACCTCCCTGTTTTTATACTATTTTTGCTTCCCTTCCCTTGTGTTCACCTGTTTGGTGTCTTAAGGTCCTCATATGAGTGAAGTCATATGATATTTGTCTTTCTCTGACTAATTTCGCTTAGCATACTACCCTCTAGTTCCATTAACATAGTTACAAATGGCAAGATTTCATTCTTTTTGATTGTCGAGTAATACTCCTGTGTGTGTGTGTGTGTGTGTGTGTGTGTGTATTTATATATACACACACAACATATATATATATTTAAAGAGAGAGAGAGAGTGATACCACGTCTTCTTTATCAATTCATCCATCGACGGACATTTGGGCTCTTTCCATACTTTGGCTATTGTTGATAGTGCTGCTATAAACATTGGGGTGCATGTGCCCTTTGATACAGCATACCTGTATCCTGGTTCTATTGATCTGAGTGTCTATTTTTGTGCCAGTACCATACTGTCTTGATGATTGCAGCTTTGTAATACAGCTTGATGTCTTGGATTGTGAGGCCTCCTGCTTTGGTTTTCTTTTTCAAGATTACTTTGGCTATTTGGGGTCTTTATGGATCCATAAAAATTTTAAGAAAGTTTGTTCTAGCTCTCTGAAGAATGCTGGTGATATTTTGATGGGTATATAATTGAATATGTAGTTTGCTTTGGGTAGAGTGTTGACATTTTAATAATATTTGTTCTTTCTATCCAGGTGTATGGAATATTTTTTTTTCCATTTGTGTGTGTGTGTCTTCTTCAATTTCTTTCATAAGAGTACAGATTTTTCACCACTTTGGATACATGTATTCCCAGGTATTTTATGGATTTTGGTGCAATTTTAAATGGGATCGATTCCTTGATTTCTCCATCTGTAGCTTCATTGTTGATGTATAGGAATGCAAGCGATTACTGTGTATTGATTTTACATCCTGCAACTTTTCTGAAAACAGAAATCAGTTCTAGCAGTTTTTTGGTGGAATCTTTTGACTTTTCCAAATAGAGTATCATGTCATCTGTGAAGAGTGAAAACTTGACCTTCTCCTGGCTAATGTGGATACCTTTTATTTCTTTGTGTTGTCTGATTGCAGAGGCTAAGACTTCAAATATTATGTTGAATAACACTGTTGAGAGTGGAAATCCCTGTCTTGTTCCTGACCTTAGGGGGTAACCTCTCAATTTTTCCCTTTTAACAATGATATTAACATTGCGTCTTTCATATATGGCTTTCATGATCTCGAGGTATGATCCTTCTCTGCCTACTTTCTTGAGGGTTTTTATCAAGAAACCATGCTGTATTTTGTCAAATGCTTTCTCTGCAACTATTGAGAGGATCATGTGGTTCTTGTCCTTTCTTTCACTGATGTGATGAATTACATTGATTGTTTGTGGATATTTAACCAGCCCTGCATCCCAGGTATAAATCCCACTTGGTCGTGGTGAATGTATTGTTGGGTCTGGTTGGCTAATATCTTCTTGAAGATTTTTGCACCATGTTCATCAGGGAAATTGGTCTATAGTTCTCGTTTTTAGTGGAGTCTTTGTGTGGTTTTTGAATCAAAGTAATGCTGGCTTAATAGGAAGAGTTTAGAAGTTTTCTTTCTATTTCTATGTTTTGGAACAGCTTCAAAAGAATAGGTGTTAACTCTTACTGAAATGTTGGTAGAATCCCCCTGGAAAGCCATCTGGCCATGAAGTCTTGTTTTTTTGGGAGATTTGATTACTAAATTGATTCTTTTACTGGTTATGGGTCTGTTCAATTTTTTTATTTCTCCCTGTTTCGGTTTTGGTAGTCTATGTTTCTAGGAATTTGTTCATTTCTTCCAGATTGCCCATTTTATTGGCATATAATTGTTCACAATATTCTCTTAGTATTGTTTTTATCTCTGCTGTTTTGATTGTGATCTCTCCTTTTCCATTCTTGATTTTATTTATTTTGGTCCTTTCCTTTTTCTTTTTGTTAAAACTGGCTATGGGTTTATCAATTTTGTTAGTTCTTTCAAAGAAACAGCTTCTGGTTTCATTGATCTGTTCTACTGTTTTTTTGTTTGTTTGTTTGTTTGTTTTGATAGCAGTAATTTCTGCTCTAGTCTTTAATATTTCCTGTCCTCTGCTGGCATTGGATTTTATTTTCTGTTCTTTTTCAAGCTCTTTAAGGTGTAAGTTTAGGTTGTTTATCTGAGACCTTTCTTCCTTCTTTATGAAGGCCTGGATTACTATACACTTTCCTCTTATGACCACCATTGCTGCATCCCACAGGATTTGGGCTGTGGTGTTATCATTTTCATTGGCTTCCGTGTACTTTTTAATTTCCTCTTTAACTTCTTGGTTAGCCCATTCATTCTTTAGTAGGATATTCTTTAGTCTCCAAGTATTTGTTACTTTTCCAAATTATTTATTGTGATTGAATTTGAGTTTCATAGTATTGTGGTCTGAAAATATGCATGGTATGATCTCGATCTTTTTGTACTTGTTGAGGGCTGTTTTTTCCCAGTATGTAGTCTATTCTGGAGAACGTTCCATGTGCACTCAGGAAGAATGGTTATTCTGCTGCTTTAGGATGAAATGTTCTGAGTATATGTATTAAGTCCATCTGGCCCAGTGTATCATTCAGAGCCATTGTTTCCCTGTTGATTTTCTGTTTATATGATCTGTCCAATGTTGTAAGTGGGTGTTGATGTCCCTTACTATTATGGTATTATTATCAATGAGTTTCTTTATGTTTGTGATTAAGTGATTTATATATTTGGGTTGGCTCCACATTTGGAGCATAAATGTTTACAATTGTTAGCTCTTCTTGGTGGATAGACCCTTAATTATGATATAATGTCCTTCTTGATCTCCTATTACAGTCTTTAAAGTCTAGATTGTCTGATATAACTATGGCTACTCCGGCTTTCATTTGTCGACCATTAACTTGATAGATGGTTCTCCATCCCCTTACTTTCAATCTGAAGGTGTCTTTATGTCTAAAGTGGGTCTCTTGTAAACAGCATATAGATGGATCTTGGTTTCTTATCCATTCTGGTAACCTATGTCTTTTGATTAGAAGATTTTGTCCATTGACGTTTAGAGTGAATACTGAAAGGTATGAATTTATTGGCATGTTTCTTATAGAGTTAGAATTTCTGGTGGTGTTCTCTGATCATTTCTTGTCTTTGTTGCTGTTTTCCCCATCTTTTCTCCCCTCAGAGAGTTCCCTTAAAAAATTCTTGCTGGTCTGTTTTAATGTTCAGGAACTCCTTTAATTTTTGTTTTTTCTGAGAAACTCTTACTCTCCTTCTATTTTGGATGACAGCCTTGCTGGATAAAGAATTCTTGGCTGCATAGCTTTCCAATTCAGCACATTGAATATATCCTGCCACTCCTTTCTGGCCTGCCAAGTTTTTGTGGATAGGTCTGCTGCAAACCTGATCTGTCTTCCATTGTAGGTTAAAAACTTTTTTCTCCTTGCTGCTTTCATGATCCTTTCCTTGACTGAGTATTTTGTGAATTTGGCTATGATATGCCTTGATGGTCAGTTTTGTTGAATCTAATGGGAGTCCTCTGTGCTTCTTGGATTTTGATGTCTGTTTCTTTCCCCAGGTTAGGGAAGTTTTCCACTATGATTTTCGCACATAACCCTTCTACCGCCTTTTCTCTCTCTTCATTTTCTGGGACACCTATGGTTCTGATTTTGTTCCTTTGTAATGAGTTACTGAGTTTTGTAATTCTTAAAATGTGCTCTTTTGCCTTAGTCTTATTTTTTTCAGCTTCGTTATTCTCCAAAAGTTTGTCCTCTATATCGCTGAATCTCTGCTCTTCCTAATCCATTCTTACCTTTGTGGCATCCATTCGAGATTGCAGCTCAATTATATCATTTTTTATTTAATTCTGTCTAGCTTTTACTTTTTTATCTCTGAAGAAAGGGATTCTAATCTATTTTCAACTCCAGTTAATATTCTTATTATCATGATTCTAAATTCTGTTTCAGACATCTTGCTTGTATCTGTGTTAGTTAAGTCCCCGGCTGTCATTTGTTCCTGCTCTTTCTTTTGGCGTGAATTCCTTCATTTTGTCATTTTGAAGGGAGAAAAGGAATTACTGTGGTTAAATTTTTTTTGATTAAAATTAAAAAAATTAAAATCAAAAAATTAAAAACAACACACGCAGTAAAAAAATCAAATAAATGATGCTAGATTCTAGGCGTGTTTTGGTCCGGGTGTTGATAGGGGCTTGATAGATTAGAAAAAAGAAGGGGAAAGGAAAAAAAAAAGGAATCATTTGAAAATTTGAAAAAAAAAATGTATACACTGAAATAGAATAAAATGAAATGATGGAAGTATATTAGAATATGAAACAATTTACACAAAAGTAAAAAGCATACTAGAAAAAATTAAAGAAAATATTTTTAATAAAAATTGAAAATAAAAATATTTTTTTCTCTTTCTGTATTCAAGAAAAAGAAAAATGAGAAATACAGGGGAAATAGGAAAAAGAAAGAAAATTGAATAGATGAACCAGTGAACAGGCTAAAATATGATTGCAATTACTTCTATTTCGCCTAGAAGTCAAACTATGAAGTGGTTTATAATCGGTAAACTAAGCAGGTGGAGAGACTTGTGTTCATGTAGAGTGAGGTTGGCCTAGTTGGGCAGGGCTTAGTGTAATTTCTCTTTTCTCCACTAGATGGTGCTGATTAGCTAACTGGGGTGGAATATTGTGGCACCTGTAGGTGTATGCATATGTGTGGAAGCGTGAAAATGGCGTCACCCAGCTACCCAGTCTCTAGTATCAGTAATCTGTTCTCCCCGATCAGCAATCATGCACCCATCCTTTGTTTTTGGCTTCTGTCCACTCCTCGGTTTTACACTGTCCATGACCAAGCCCTAGGAAGCAACTCCCTCCTGTGTTTTTTCTCAGATGCGGCTGTGTTTCCTGACCCCTTACTTATAAGAAACTGCGGCTTTGACCCATTCTGCCCCTCTGCGGTAGGGTCTCACCAAGCAATGGCTGGGTGCTGGCCACACCCAGGAACATTCCCGGGACCATGCTGCTGCTGATGCCCAGAGACTGTGGCTGGGTGCCAGCCCGCCCTAGAATGTGTTCATGTGATCATGTAGAAGCAGCATTTTAGGGATAATGGCAAATAACAACACATATCTGGCACCAGGCTTCACCCTTAACGATGTTCCAGCACCAGAGAATATGTTTGTTCTCCTGGTCCACTGGGGCTTTTGCCTTTGGGGGAGCCACACAGCCTATACCAGATGTCCTCCCAGCAGGGGAACTGCCTCTCCCCATGTGACCTGAAGACTCAGACTTCCCTCTGATCCTGGGGATTTGCCCTTCCCACCAGAGCACTGCCAGGTATTGAGCTGTGGAGTTTCAGACTCTGAGCTCCCCCTTTTATAGAGTCTTAATGGAATTCAAACCTTGTCCTTTCTCCTTTCTCCCTTTTTACTTCAGTCCTTGCGGTTATTTCTACTTTTCCACTGTCCAGCTGCTTTGGGGGGTTGCTTTTCCCATATTGTCCCCCTTGTCTCTCTCTCTCTCCACATGCAAAAACAGCTCCCTGCCCTCTGTGGCTTCTCTCCCCCAGTTTACCTCTCCAAGCCACCTACCTTCTGAGTTCTGTGGTTCAGGTTGTGCAGATTGTTGTGTTGATCCTCAAGTCAGTTTTCTAGGGATGGTTTAGTGTTGATTTGGCTGTATTTCATGGATGTGAGACACAAAAATAACTTCCATGCTGTTCTGCCATCTTGATTCCTTCCCTCAGAATAAAAAAAATATTCTTTGGGCATTCATAAAATAAAAACAAGTCACAAAAAACAAGCCTCTGAACTCTTCTCAAAAGTAATCATCACAATAGATATCATAGCAAATTTGAAGGAAAGTAGGAAGTACAAACATCCTAAGGTAATTTTCTTTTCTTTATAATTAAAAAAAATAATAATGTTTATTTATTTTTGAGAGAGCACGTGAGTGAGTGAGCAGTGGAGGGGAAGAGAGAGAGGGAGACACAGAATCTGAATCATGCTCCAGGCTCTGAGCTGTCAGCACAGAGCTCAATGCAGGGCTTGAACCCACGAACCATGAGATCATGACCCAAGCTGAGGTCAGACACTTATCCAACTGTGCCACCCAGGCACCCCTATAACCTTTTTAATGTTTATTTATTTTTTGAGAGAGAAAGAGAGAGACTGAGAGCAAGCAGGGGAGGGGAAGGAAGTCCAGGAGTCACAGAATCCTAAGCAGGCTTCAGGCTCTGATCTGCCAGCACAGAGCTAGATGCGGGGTTTGAACTCACAAGCTGTGAGATCATGATATGAGCTGAAGACAGATGCTCAAATGACTGATCCACCCAGGTTCCCCAACTAAATTTCTTTTTTTTAATTAATTTATTTAATTTAAGAGAGAGAGAGAGAATGAGCGGGCATAGGGGAAGTGCAGAGAAGGAGGGAGAGAGAGAATTCCAAGCAGGCTCCGCACTGCCAGCACAGAGCCTGACACAGGTCTCAAACACATGAACTATGAGATCATGTCCTGAGCCTAAACTAAGAGCTGGATGCTTAACCAACTGAGCTACCCAGGCACCCTGAAATAAGCTAATCCTCAATGCAGAGGAATCCAGAAATATTGTCTACAGTTGATAAATCAATAAAAATAAGTTTGTGTATATTATATAAAATTATAAATGATTCTACAAGAAAATATAAAAACAGACTAAACTTTTCAACTTTTGTGTGGAAGGGAAACACAAAAACAGACAAGAAATAATAACCTATAAAACAGAAGTTTAAAAAAACATACATTATAGAAACAAAAAATATGATGACACTAATACAAAATATTTCTATCAAAATATGCAAATGGAAAAAATCTACCAAAATGACTCTCAGATAAGGATAATAGATATTAGCCTATATTATACTCAACAAAAACATCAAAACCAAAATAACCCAGAAAGGATCAAAGTGAAAGAAAAAACAAAAACATTCTAAAAGAAAACAATTGGAGTTGTTTTATTAATATGGAATAATTTGAATTAAAAATTGAAAGGTATTAAACAAGATAAGGGACAGTATATAATAAGAGTAGAATCCACAAGAAGTATATACTAAGTATCTAAGTCTCATGTATATGTTTATGTGAAATATCATCATAACATGTAAATTTTAAACTGTTGGAAATGCAAGGACAAACTGAAAGAAGACAATAGTAGTAGGAGATGTTAACTTACAGTTAGCCAATAATAGAGCAAGTAAACCAAAAGAAGTTAATAAATATAAAAAATTCTAAATAGAATAATTAATAAACTTGACCTAATATATATATTATATATAATAAAGCATACAATATATATATATATATATATATATATATATATATATATATATAGGAAATATTACCACGACTTTATTTTTGTTTTTTTAAGTTTATTTATTTTAAGAGAGAGAGAAAGTGTGAGTAAGGGAGGGGCAGAGAGAGGAGAGAGCCAGAAACCCAAGCAGGTTTTGAGCTATCAACACAGAGCCTTATGATGGGCTGGAAATCAACACACCATGATATTATAACCTGAGCTGAAGTCAGACACTTAACTGAGCCACCCAGGCGCCCTTCCAAGACATTAAAGAAAATTATTTTAATGTTCCTTGGGACACATATAAGAATCAATGACAAGTATAGACAATGAGGAAAATGAGAGTAGGTACAGTATAGACCAAATTATTTGATCAAGGTATAGTAACGCAAAAATTAATTTTAACATAAAATAAATTACACAAAATTAAATTTTAAAGCATTGACATTACTTAAGTTTTAATTTATTATTTTTTTAAATTTTTTTAAGTTTCTTGATTTATTTGGAGAGAGATCGATTGAACAAGCAGGGGAGGGGCAGAAAGGGAGGAAGAGAATCCCAAGCAGGCTCCTTGCTGTCAGCACATAGCCTAATGTGGGACTTGAACTCATGATCCCTAAGATCATGATCTGAGCCGAAACCAAGAGTCAGACACTTAATCACCTGAGACACCCAGGTGCCCCTAAGTTTTAATTTAAATTCCAGTTAGTTGGCATACAATGTATTATAAGTTTCAGGTGTAAAATGAAGTGATTCAACACTTCCATGCAACACCTGATCCTCATCACAAGTGAGCACTTAATCCCCATCACCTATGTAACTTATCCCCCCACCTACCAGCTCTCTGGTAACCATCAGTTTATTCTCCATACATTTTTTAAAAAAGTTTTACTTATTTATTTTTAGAGAGAAACAGCGTGAGTGGGGGAGGAGGGGAAGAATAGAGAGAGAGAGAGAGGGAGAGAGAGAATCCCAAGGAGACTCTGCACTGTCAGCACAGAGCCCTATGTGGGGCTGGAACCCAGGAAACTGTGAGATCATGACCTGCACCTAAGCCAAGAGTCAGACTTAACTGACTGATCCACCTAGGTGTCCCTGTTCTCCATACTTAAGAGTCTGTTTCTTGGTTGCCTCTCTCTCTCTCTTTCCCTTTACTCATTTGTTTTCTTTCTCAAATTCCACATGTGAATGAAAATATATGATCTTTGTCTTTATCTGACTGACTTATTTTGATTAGTATAATACTCTCTAGCTCCATCAATGTCGTTGCAAATGGTGAAATTTCATTTTTTTTTATGGCTGAATAATATTTGAATGTGTATACTTACCACATCTTCTTAATCCATTCATCTATTGATAGACACTTGGGCTGCTTCAATTTCTTGGCTATTGTATAAAGTTCTGCTATAAACAAATGTATCAGTGAATGTATCAGTCTGATTTTGTGTTTTTGTATTCCTTGGGAAAATGCCCAGTAGGGCAATTGCTGGTACATAAAGTAGTTCTATTTTCTTCCATACTGTTTTCCACAGTGGCTGGACCAGTTTAATCCTCACAGTGCTTAAGTGTTCATTTTCTCTACATCCTCACCAACGCCTGCTATATAATGTGTTGTTGATTTTAGCCATTCTGACAAGTGTGAGGTGATATCGCAATGCAATTTTGATTTGTATTTCCCCAGTGATCAGTTATGTTGAGCATCGTTTCATATGTCTGTTAACCATCTATATATCTTCTTTTAAAAAATGTCTACTCATGTCTTTGGACCATTTTTAATTACATTATTTGTTATTAGGTGTTGATTTTTATAGGTTCTTTATATATTTTGGATAGTAACCCTTTAAAGCATATGTAATCTTCAAATATCTTCCCCATTCCGTAGGTTGCATCTCAGTTTTGGTGATTATTTTCTTCACTGTACAAAAGCTGTTTTTATTTTGATGTAATCCAAATAGTTTATTTTTGGTTTCATTCCCCTTGCTTCTGGAGACATATCTAGAAATTAGCTGCTAAAGCCAATGTCAAGGAAGTTACTGCTTCTAGGATTTTTATGCTTTCACATCTCAGATTTAGGTCTCTATTTCATTTTGAATTTTTTTGTATGGTATAAAAAAGTGGCCCAGTTTCATTCTTTTGCACGTTGCTCTCAAGTTTTCCCAGTTCCATTTGATGAAAAGACTTTCTTTTTTCCCATTGGATATTCTTTCCTGCTTTGTCAAAGATTAATTGACCATATAGTTGTGGCTTCATTTCTGCAATTTCTATTCTGTTCTATTTATCTGTGTCTATTTTTGTGCCAGTACCATATTTTTTTGATCACTACAGCTTTTTAATATAACATGAAGCCCAGATATGTGATGCATCCAGCTTTGCTTTGCTTTTTTTCAGATTTCTTTGTCTATATGGGATCTTTTGTGGTTCTATACAAATTTTAGAATTGTTTGTTCTAGGTCTGTGAAATATACTATCAGTATTTTGATTGGGATTGCATTAAATATGTAGATTGCTATGGGTCGTGTAGACATTTTAATAATATTTGTTCAATCCATGAACATGGAATGTCTTTCCCTTTGTTTGTGTCATATTCAATTTCTTTCATCTGTGCTTTACATTTTTTGAAGTACAGGTCTTTCACCTCTTTGGTTAGGTTTATTTCTAGGTATCTAATGACTTTTTTTGTGCAATTGTAAATGGGATTTATTCCTTAATTTCTCTTTCCGTTGCTTCAATTTGGTTCATAGAAATGCAACAGATTTCTCTATGTTGATTTTGTATCCTGCAACATTACTTAACTCGTGTATCAGTTCTAGCAGTTTTTTTGGTGGACTCTTTTGGGTTTTCTATATAGATTATCATGTCATCTGGAAAGAGTGAAAGTTTTACTTCTCCC
Organism: Leopardus geoffroyi; assembly: GCF_018350155.1. NCBI lineage: Eukaryota > Metazoa > Chordata > Mammalia > Carnivora > Felidae > Leopardus > Leopardus geoffroyi. The sequence continues at coordinate 54,313,891 of NC_059343.1, forward strand.
TTACTGATTTGGATGGCTTTATTTCTTTGTGTTGTCTGTTTGCTGTGGCTAGGACTTCCAGCTCTATGTTAAATAACAGTGGTGAGAGTGGACATCCCTGTCTTGTTCCTGACCATAGAGGAAAATTTCTCAGTTTGCCTCCATCGAGGATGATATTAGGTGTGTGTTTTTCATAGATGGGCTTTCTTATGCTGAGGTCTGTTCCCTCTAAATCCACTTTGTTGAAGGTTTTTATCATGAATAGATGTTGTAGTTCTCAAATTTATTTTCTGTGTCTATTGAAATGATCGTATAATTCTTATCCTTTTTCTTATTGATGTGGTGTACCACATTCATTCATTTGCAAATATTTAACCACACTCCCAGAAAACATGTATAGTATGACTTTATTTATTTTTTTTATTTGTTGATTCCTGTTTTGTGGCCTAATGTGTGACCTATTCTGGAGAAAGCTCCATCTGTACTTGAAAAGGATGTGTGTTCTGCTGTTTTACAGTGGAATGTTCTGAATATTTCTGTTAACTCCATCTGGTCCAATGTGTCATTTAAAGATATTATTTCTTGTTTTGTTTCCTATTTCCCTGATCTGTCCATTGATGTCAGTAGGGGGGGTTTAAGTCCCCTAATATTAATATATTATTATCACTTAGCTCCTATATATTTGTTATTGTTTTATATATTCAGGTGCTTTCATGTTGGGTGTATAAATATTTAAAATTATTAGATCTCCTTGTTGGATTGTCCCCTTTATGATTATATAATATCTTACTTTGTCTACTTTTACAGTATTTGTTTTAAAGTCAAGTTTGTGTGATATAAGTATTGATACTCTGGCTTTCTTTTGACATCCATTTGCATGATACATATTTCTCCACTCCCTCAGTTTCAATCGGTAGGCCTCTTCAGATCTAAAATGAGTCTCTTGTAAGCAATATATCAGTGGGTCTTGTCATTTTATCTATTATGACTGACCTGTATATTGATTGGAGTGTTGGTTCCATTTACAATCAAAGTAATTATGGATAGATATGTATTTAATGTCATTTTATTACTTGTTTTAGCACTGTATCTGGGGATCTTCTCTGATCCTTTTTTGTCTTTGTCATTTTTCATCTCTCCTTTGCACTCAGAGTCCACTTTAATATTTCTTGCAGGGCTTGTCTAATTCCTTTAATTCTTATTTGTGTAACACTTTATCTCTCCTTCAATTGTGAATGATAGCTTTGCTGGATAGAGTGTTCTTGGCTGCAGATTTTTCCTATTCAGCACTCTGAATATATCATGCCAGTCCCTTGTGGTTTGCCAAGTTTCTGTTGAGAAATCTACATCTAGCCTTATGGATGTTCCCTTGTAAGGTAAGGACTTCTTTTGTATCACTGATTTTCAGATTCCTTTCTAAATCACTGTATTTTGTGAATTTAATTACAATGAGTCTTGGTGATAGCCTGCTTTTGTTGATTTTGATGGGAGTTCTCTGCCTCTTTGACTGGATGTCTGTTTCTTTCCCCCAGATTGAGAAAGTTTTCAGCTATTATTTCTTCAAATAATTTTTATGTTCCCTTTTCTCTTACTTATTCCTCAGGGACTCATACAACATGAATTTTATTCCATTTAATGGTTTCACTGAGTACCCTAAGTCCCTCCTCATGTTGCACAATTCTTCTTTCTCTTTTGTTCAACTTCAATATTTTTTTATTATTTTATCTTCTATAACACTAATTAATTTCTATGCTTCTTCCATTCTGCTGTCCATTGCATCAAGCTTGTATCCAATCTCGCTTATTGTGTTTTTCATCTCTGATTGACTCTTTTTTAACGATTATTTCTGTAGAATCAAGGTCTCTCAGATGTGTTCTATTATTTTCTCAAGCCCAGTGAATATCCTTATTATTGTTTTAAATTCTCCATCAGCCATGTTATTCATATATTTTTCACTTACAACAGTGGCCATGGCCTTAAGTTGTTCTTTCACTTGGGATAAATTCCTCCATTTTGGCAAAGATAGCCCCTAAGATGACTGGCCTGAGGAATATAGGAACCAAAACACAAGAGCATACTGCGGGCAGAACACACCAGAAACACTCCCTGAAGTGCCAGACCTGTACACTACATGGCCTCTTCTTCATAACGCCATTACTTTTCCAACATGGGAGCACTCAAATATATGAAACAATTAATAACAAAAATAAAGAAAGTTAATGATAATAATACAATAATAGTAAGGGGTATTAACATCAAATTTACATAAATTGTGAGATCGTCTAAAGAGAAAAAACATACAGGAGAGAATAACTTTGAATGTCACACTGGACCAGATGGACTTAACATAAATATACTGAACATTCCATGCTAAAACAACAGAATTCACATTCTTTTCAAGTGTACATGGGATATTCTCCAAAATAGATGATAGGTTACTAAACAGGACTCAACAAATACAGGAAGATTAAAGTCATACAATGCACCTTTTCAGACCACAACACTATGAAACTAGAAGTCAAACACAATAAAACATTTGGAAAGACCATAAATACAAGGAAGCTAAACAACATACTACCAAGCAATGAATGGAACAACCATGAAACTGAAGAAAAAAATTTAAAGAAATATTACATGGAAACAAATGAAAATTAAAAGACAATGGTCCAACATTTGCAGATGCAGCAAAAGTGGTCTAAGATGGAAGTGTATAGAAATACAAGCCTACATCAAAAAGCAAAGAAATCCAAAATAAACAACCTAACCTGTTATCCAGAGGAGCTAGAAAAAGGAAGCATCGAAGTCTAAAACCAGAAGAAGGAAGGGCATAATAAATATTGGAGCAGAAATAAATGATACAGAAACAAACAAACAAACAAACAAAAAGAACAGATCAATTAAACTGGGAGCCCGTTTTTGACAAATTAAAAAAAATAATAAGCCTCTAGCCAAATTTTTCAAAACAAATATAAATGACTCAAATGAATATAATCACAAATTTTTCAAAACAAATATAAATGACTCAAATGAATATAATCACAAAGGGGAGATAATAAATAAGAACCAACACCACTGCAATACTATCATAATAGAATATTATAAAAAAACTATATGCCAACTAATTAGCAACCTAGTAGAAATGGATAAATTCCTACAAACATATAACCAAAACTGAAACAGGAATAAACAGAAAACTTAAATAGACCAAAAGTTGCAAATAAATTGAATCAGTAGCCAAGAAACTCCAAAGAAACAAATGTCTAAGGCTAAATAGCTTCACAGGTGATTTCTACCAAACATTTGAAAGAGTTAACACCTATATTTCTCAAATTATTCCAGAGAATAGAAAAGGAACAAAACCTTCCAAATTCATTCTATGTATTAACTTCATACCAGTATTAACTTGATACCAAAACTGGATAAAAAAAATTACTAAAAAAGAGACCTAAAGATCAATATCTATGATGAACATGGATACAAATATTCTCAACTAAATACAACCAAGCCAAATCCAACAATTCTACAATCCCAGACTTTAGCCTCTACTACAAAGCTGTAATCATCAAGACAGCATGGTATTGGCACAGAAACCGACACATAGACCAATGGAATAGAATAGAAACCCCAGAACTAGACCCACAAAAGTACAGCCAACTAATCTTTGACAAAGCAGGAAAGAATACCAAATGGAAAAAAGACAGTCCCTTTAACAAATGGTGCTGGGAGAACTGGGCCACAACATGCAGAAAGAAGAAACTAGACCACTTTCTTATACCACTCACAAAAATAAACTCAAAATTGATAAAGGACCTGAATGTGAGACAGGAAACCATCAAAACCCTAGGGGAGAAAGCAGGCAAAAACCTCTCTGACCTCAGCCGCAGCAATTTCTTACTTGAAACATCCCCAAGGGCAAGGGAATTAAAAGCAAAAATGAACTATTGGGACCTCATGAAGATAAAAAGCTTCTGCACTGCCAAGGAAACAATCAACAAAATTAAAAGGCAACCAATGGAAAGGGAAAAGATATTTGCAAATGACATATCGGACAAAGGGCTAGTATCCAAAATCTATAAAGAGCTCACCAAATTCCACACCCGAAAAACAAACAATCCAGTGAAGAAATGGGCAGAAAACATGAATAGACACTTTTCCAAAGAAGACATCCGGATGGCCAACAGGCACATGAAAAGATGCTCAACGTCTCTCCTCATCAGGGAAATACAAATCAAAACCACACTCAGATGTCACCTCACGCCAGTCAGAGTGGCCAAAATGAACAAATCAGGAGACTATAGATGCTGGAGAGGATGTGGAGAAATGAGAACCCTCTTGCACTGTTTATGGGAATTAAAACTGGTGCAGCCACTCTGGAAAACAGTGTGGAGGTTCCACAAAACATTAAAAATAGATCTACCCTATGACCCAGCAATAGCACAGATAGGAATCTACCGAAGGGTTATAGGAGTGCTGATGCATAGGGAAACTTGTACCCCAATGTTTATAGCAGCACTCTCAACAATAGCCAAATTATGGAAAGAGCCTAAATGTCCATCAACTGATGAATGGATAAAGAAGTAGTGGTTTATATCCACAATGGAATACTACAGGGCAATGCGAAAGAATGAAATCTGGCCTTTTTTTAGCAACATGAATGGAACTGGAGAGTGTTATGCTAAGTGAAATAAACCATACAGAGAAAGACAGATACCATATTTTTTCACTCTTATGTGGTTCCTGAGAAACTTAACAGAAGACCATGGGGGAGGGGAAGAAAAAAAAAAGGTTAGAGAGGGAAGGAGGCAAACAATAAGAGACTCTTAAAAACTGAGAACAAACTGAGGGTTGATGGGGGTGGGAGGGAGGGGAGGGTGGTTGATGGGTATTGAGGAGGACACCTTTTGGGATGAGAACTGGGTGTTGTATGGAAAACAATTTGACAATAAATTCCATATTTAAAAAAATAAACAAGAACTATTTCACATACCAGCCTAACCTTATTGGAACAACAACAACAACAAAAAAAAAAAGAAGTAGAAAAAGAAGAAACAAAGCCCAAATCCAGTAGGATGAAGGCAATCCTAAAGATCAGATATATGAAATAAATGGGAAAAAACAGGATCAATAAAATCAGGAGCTGATTCCCTGAAAAGATAAACAAAATGGATAGTTATCTAGCCAGAGTCAATGAGAGAGAGAGACAAAGAGAGAAGGAAAAAAAAAACAAATAAAATAAAAAATGAAAGAGAAGAAATAATAATCACTAGCAGAAAACTACAAAGGATTATAAAAGAATATCGTGGAAAATTATATGCCAAATATTGAACAACATAGAAGAAATGGATAAATTCCTAGAAACATATAATCTTCTAAAACTGAATCAAAAAAGAATAAATAGAGCATTTAACACAATAATTACTAGGAATGAAATTGAATAATTAATATAAAACCTCCCAATTAACAAAAGTTCAGGATAGGATGGCTTCACAGATGAATGCTACCAATTACAATAATTAAAAATTGTTTTTAACATTTATTCACCCTTCAGAGACAGAGACAGAGAACGAGCAGGGGAGGAACAGAGAGAGAGGGAGACCCAGAATATGATGCCGGACCCAGGTCCCAAGCCATCATCACACAGCCTGACACAGCGCTGGAACCCACAAACCACAAGACCATTACCCTAGCCAAGGTCAGCTGCCCAACCAACTGAGCTACCCAGGTGACCATACAATCATTTAAAGAAGAATTAATAAATATTCTTCTCAACCACCCAAAAAATACGAGAGAAAGGAAATCTTACAAAAATAGGCTATGAGGTCAGGATTACCTAAAATCAAAACCAGAGAAAAACACCACAGAAAAAAATAAACAAAGAAAAGACTACTAAGATAAATATCTCTGATAAGCATAGATGCAAAATTCCTCAAGAAAATATTAGTAAACAAAATACAAAAACACATGAAAAATTATTCACCATACTCAAGTGGTAATTATTCCAGGGATGCAAGGGTGGTTCAATATATTTAAATCAACTAATAAAATACATTGCATTAACGAGAAAAATAATTTTAAAACCTCATGATAATCCTAATAGATGCAGAGAAAACATTTGACAAAGTATGACATCCATTTTTGATAAAAACTCTTGACACAGTAGGTTTAGAGGAAGCATACTTCAATATAATAAAGACCATATATGAAAACACCACAGCTAGCATCACACTCAATTGGGTAAAACTGAGAGCTTTGCTTCTAAGATCAGAAACAAGACAAGGATGTCCACTCTCACCACTTTTATTTTATTTTATTTTTTAATATGAAATTTATTGTCAAATTGGTCTCCATACAACACCCAGTGCTCATCCCAAAAAGTGCCCTCCTCAATACCCATCACCCACGCTCCCCTCCCTCACACCCCCCATCTACCCTGTTTGTTCTCACGTTTTAAGAGTCTCTTATGCTTTGAGACTCATTTTAAACCCGAGGACACCTTCAGATTGAAAGTGAGGGGATGGAGAATTATCTATCATTATACTGGAAGTCACAAGAAAGCTGGAGTAGCCATACTTATATCAGACAAACTAGACATTAAGGGCTGTAACAAGTGATGAAGAAGGGCATTATATAATAATTACAGAGTCTATCCATCAGGAAGAGCTAACAATTATAAATGTCTATGCGCCAAATATAGGAGCCCCCAAACACATAAAACAATCACAAACATAAGCAACCTTATTGACAAGAATGTGATAATTGCATTTAAAACTCCACTGAAAACAATGAATAGATCATCTAGACACAGGATCAATAAAGAAACAAGGGCCTTGAATGCTACATTGTATCACATGGACTTGACACATCTATTTAGAACTCTGCATCCCAAAGCAACAGAATATACTTTCTTCTCGAGTGCACATGGAACATTCTCCAACATAGATTACATACTGGGTCACAAAACAGCCCTTCATAAGTATACAAGAATTGAGATCATACCATGCACACTTTCAGACCACAATGCTATGAAGCTTGAAATCAACCACAGGAAAGAGGCTGCAAAACCTCCAAAAGCATGGAGGTTAAAGAACACCTTACTAAAGAATGAATGGGTCAACCAGGCAAATAGAGACAAAATTAAGATGCCAAATATTGAACAATATTTGGAAACAATATTTGTTTCCAAATATGGAAACAAACGAAAATGAAAATACAACAATCCAAATGCTTTGGGATGCAGTGAAGGCAGTCCTGAGAGGAAAATACATTGCAATCCAGGCCTATCTCAAGAAACAAGAAAAATCCCAAATACAAAATCTAACAGCACACTTAAAGGAAATAGAAGCAGAACAGCAAACACACCCCAAACCCAGCAGAAGAAGAGAAATAATACATTTCAGAGCACAGATAAACAATATAGAACCTTAAAAAAATCTGTAGAGCAGATCAATTAAATCAAGAGTTGGTTTTTTGAAAAACTAAACAAAATGGATAAACCTCTAGCCAGGCTTCTCAAAAAGAAAAGGGAGAGGAGCCAAAAAGATAAAATCATGAATGAAAATGGAATGATTACAACCAATCCTTCAGAAATACAAGCAATTATCAGGGAATACTATGAAAAATTATATGCCAACAAACTTGACAACCAGGAAGAAATGGACAAATTCCTAAACACCCACACAGTTCCAAAACTCAAACAGGAAGAAATAGAAAGCTTGAAGAGACCCATAACCAGCGAAGAAATTGAATCAGTTATCAAAAATCTCCCAACAAATAAGAGTCCAGGAAGAGATGGCTTCCCAGGGGAATTCTACCAGATGTTTAAAGCAGAAATAATACCTATCCTTCTCAAGTATTCAAAAAAAAATTGAAAGTGAAGGAAAACTTCCAGATTCATTCTATGAAGCCAGCATTACTTTGATTCCTAAAGCAGAGAGAGATCCAGTAAAAAAAGAGAACTACAGGCCAATATCACTATGATATGTTATGCAGAAGATTGATTCAAGTTACGTCTAAGGGAAGTTTTCTGTACCTCTTGGATTTCAATGCCTTTTACCTTCCCCAGATCAGGGAAGTTCTCAGGTATGTTTTCTTCAAGTACACCTTCAGCACCTTTCCCTCTTTCTTCGCCCTCTGGAATCCCAATTATGCGTATATTATTACGTTTAATTGTGTCACTTAGTTCTCTAATTCTCCCCTCATACTCCTGTTTTTTTTTTATCTCTCTTTTTTTCAGCTTCCTCTTTTTCCATAATTTTATCTTCTATTTCACCTATTCTCTGCCTCTTCAATTCGAGCTACGGTCGCCTCCATTTTATTTCACAGCTCATTTATAGCATTTTTTAGCTCCTGACTGTTTCTTAGTCCCTTGATCTCTTTAGTAGTAAATTCTCTGCTACCCTCTATACTTTTTTCAAGTCCAGCGATTAATTTTATGACCATTATTTTAAATTCATTTTCTGCTATATTGGTTAAATCGTTTTTGATCAGTTCGTTAGCTGTCGCTACTTCCTGGAGTTTCTTTTGAGGAGAATTCTTCCATTTCGTCATTTTGGATAGTCCCTGGAGGCACGGGGAACTGCAGGGCTCTTCCCATGTGCTGTCTGGTGTAACTTGCATGAGTAGGTGGGGCCACAGTCAGACCTGATGTCTGCCCCCAGCCCACCCCTGGAGCCACAGTCAGACTGATGTGTACCTCTTCTTCCCCTCTCCAAGGGGCAGGACTCACTGTGGTGTGGTGTAGCCCATGTCTGGGCTACTTGCTCACTGCCAGGCTTGTGGTGCTACTTCTATGGGATCTGGCATATTAGCCGGGGTGGATCCACAAGGTGCACAGGGGCAGGGGGGGGAGACTCAGCTCACTTTGCCTTCAGTGGTCTGCTTCGGGAGGGGCCCTGTGCCACCTGGAGTGAGAAAGATCCGTCGGAAGGATGGATCCACAGAAGCACAGCATTGGGTATTTACACAGTGCAAGCAAGTTCGGTGACGGGAACTGGTTCCCTTTGGGATTTTGGCTGGCGGATGGGCAAGGGAGCTGGTGCTGGCAAGCACCTTTGTTCACCAAACTGAGCTCTGTCCTCACAGGCTCAACAGCTCTCCCTCCCATTGTCCTCTAGTCCTCCTGCTCTGGGAGCAGAGCTGTTGACGTATGACATTCCATATGTTAAGTCCCACTGGCTGTCAGAACTCATGCAGTCCGGCCCCTCCAATTTTGCAAGCCAGACTTGGGGGCTCTGCCTTGCTGGGCAGGCTGCCCCTCCACCGCCCAGCTTCCTGCCACCAGTCCATGTAGTGCTCACTGCCTCTCCACCCTTCCTACCCTCTTCCATGGGCCTCTCGTCTACACTTGGCTCCAGAGAGTCCGTTCTGCTAGTCTTCTGGAGGTTTTCTGGGTTATTTAGGCAGATGTGGTTGGAATCTAAGTGGTTAGCCAAGCCAATGAGGCCAGAGTCCTCCTATGCCGCCATCTTCCTCACAGTTCCACTCTCACCACTTTTATACAACATAGTACTTGAAGCCCTAGCCACAACAATAAGACAAGAAAAATAAATAAAAAAAAACTAAATTGATAAGGAAGAGGTAAAAATTTTATTATTAGCAGGTGGCATATAATATTTAGAAAACCCTAAAGTATCCACCAAAAAAACTACTAAAAATGATATGTGAATTCAGTATGGTGGTAGAATACAAAAGTAATATTCAGAATTCAGCTGCACTTGTAACACTATTAATGAAGTAGTGGAATGAGGAATAAAAAAAAGCACTCCATTTATAAGTGTACCAATAGGAATAAAATACCAATGAACAAACTTCTTAAACAAGGAGGTGAAATACCAGTACCATGAAAACTATAAAACACTGATGAAAGAAACTGAGGATGCAACAAACAAATGGAAAGATATTTATCTTTCCAGTGGGCTGGAAGAACCAATATTGTTAAAACCTCCAAATTACCAAAAGTAATCTATAGATTTAATGCAATTCCTATCAAAAACCCAAAATTTTCACAGAACTAGAGCAAATAATCCTAAAATTTGAGTAGAACCACAAAAGACCCAAATAGCCAAAGCAATCTTGAGAAATAACAAAGCTGGTGCTAATACAATCCCAGATTTGATGATATACTGCAAAGCTGTAGTAACCACACCAGTATGGTATAGGCACAAAAATAGACACATCAATCAATGGAACAGGATAGAAAATCCAGAAATTAACTCTCACTTATAAGGTCAATTAATCTATGACAAAGGAGGCAAGAATATACAATGGTGAAAAGACAGTTTCTTCAAATAATGATGCTGGAAAAGTTGGACAGCTACCTGTAAAAAAATGAAACTGGATCACTTTCTTACATCATACACAAAAAATTCAGAATGTATTGTAGACTTAAACATAACACATGATATCATGGAACTCCTAGAAGAAAACATAGGCAGTAATATCTTTGACATTGGGTACAAAAATATTTTTCTATATGTCTCCTCAGGCAAGGAAAAGTAAGCTATTAAAGAATTAATAATTAAAATTAAACTATTGGAACTAAACCAAAATAAAAACCTTTTGCACAGCAAAGAAAACCATCAACAAAACAAAAGAGCAATCTAGTGAATGGAAGCATATATTTGCCAATGATATATCTGGTAAGAAGTTAATATCCAAAAATAAAGAAAATATGGAATGGAATACTGGGAAAACAAATAATCCAATTGAAATGGGCTGAACCCCTGAATAGACATTTTTCCAAAGAAGTCATACAGATGACCAACAGACACATGGAAAAATGCTCAAACTCACTAATAATCTGGGAAATTCAAATCAAAACCACAAGGAGATGTCACATTACACTTGTCAGAATGACTAAAATTAAAAAAAATAACAGAAGAAATAATAAGTGTTGGAAAGAATTTGGAGGAAAAGGAACCCTCCTTCACTGTTGGTGGGAATGCAAATTGGTACAATCATAAAAAGGATAAAATCTTTCCAATCATAACAATGTGGTTGGGCCCAGAAAGTATAATGCTAAATGAAGTGAGTCAGTCAGGAAAAGACATACACAATATGATTTCACACACATGTGGAAGTTAAGAAACAAAACAAACTAATGAACAAAGAAAAAACAAACGAAAAATAGAAACTTAAATACAAAGAAGAAACTGGTTGTTGCCAGCAGGGAGGATTGTAGGTGAAATAGATAAGGGGGATTAAGAGTACACTTACCTTGATAAACACTGAGAATGTATGGAATTGTTGTCTCATTATATTGTACACATGAAACAATTATAAAACTGTAAGTTAATTATGCTTCCATAAAATGGTATAAACTTCCACGTATAAAATAAATAATTCATGAGGATGTGATGTACATCATGGCGACTGTAGTCAATAATATTATAGCTCATAATTAAAAGCTGCAAAGAGAGTAAATTCTAAAAGTTCTCATCACAAGAAAAAAACTTAACATTGTATTTTGATGAATAGTAACTAGACTTATTGTGGTGATCATTTAGTAGTGTATAGAAATATCAAATTATTATATTGCATGCCAAAAACTAACATAATGTTATATGTCGATTACACCTAAGGTGGGAAAAAGGTAGTAACATCTTAAATTAACAAATAATAAAGTGGAAAAAGAAGAGAGAACTAAACCTAAAGCAATCAGAATAAAAGAAATAATAAAGGTGAGAGTATAATAAATAAGAAAGAGAATGGAAAAACAATAGAGAGAATTGGTAAAACCAAAAGCTGGTTCTTTGTCAATATCAACAAAATGGACAAACTCTTAGATTGTCCATCAATAAGTATATAGATAGATGACAGATGATAGATAGATAGATGATAGATAATGATAGGTAAGAAAAGACTTACAATACTAAAATCAGGATTAAAAGAAGAAGCATCACTCCAAATCTTACAGAAATAAAAAGGATCAGAGAGGAATACTATGAAAAACTGTATAACAATAAATCAGATAACTTAGAACAAATAAACACATTTCTATAAAGACACAATAAAAATTCACCCAGAAATAACAAAAATCTCAATAGTTTGAGTAAAGATAATGAGTTAGAAATTTTATAACTTACCAAATAAAGGCCCCAGCTCATATGGCTTCACTGGTTAATTTTATGAAACATTCACATAGAGTTAATACCAATAGCTCACAAATACTTTCAAAAAAAAATAGAAGATGTAGTGTCACTTCTCAACTTATCCTACAAGGCCAGTATTACTCTGATACCAAAACCAAAGACATAAAAAGGAAAGAAAACTACAAATTAATATCCCTTATGAATATACATGCAAACATGCTGAACTAAATACTAGAAAACCAAATCAGCAATATATAAAAAAGATTACAAAATATGATTACCTGGAATTTATCCCAGAAACTCAAGGTTGGTTTAACATATGGAAATCAATTCATGTGATACACCATATTAAGAGAACAAATGACAGAAATCTACATGATCTTCTCAATAGACACACAAAAAGCATTTGGCATAATCCAATACTGTAATGATAAAGGCACTAAAACCTGAAATAGAAATTTCCTCAATCTGATAAAGGTCATTTATGGGATACTCACGGCGAGCATCATACTTAATAGTAAAAAACTGTTTTCTCGATAAGATAAAGAACAAGAGATGTTCAGTCTTACCACTACTATTAAAAATTGTACTTGATTTTCTATCAGAACAATTAGGCAAAATATTAAAATTAAAGTCATTCAGTTTGGAAAAGAACGATTAAAACTAAATTAACATATAGCATGATCTTGTATACAGATAATATTAAGGATTTATTTTTTTAATTTTTTTATGTTTATTTATGTTTGAGAGAAAGAGAGAGAGAGAGAGAGAGAGAGAGAGAGAGAGAGAATGAGAAAGGTCAGAGAGAGGGAGACACAGAATCCAAAGCAGGCTCCAGGCGCTGAGCTGCCAGCACAGAGCCCGACCTGCGCTCAAACTCACAAACTGTGAGATCATGACCTGGGCTGAAGTCGGCCACTTAACCGACTGAGCCACCCAGGTGCCCCTATTCCTAGGGATTTATTAAAAACTATTGGAACTAATAACAAGAATAGTCTTTGCAACAAATGATCCTGGGGCAAGTATATATACACATACAAAAAATGAAGTAAAATTCCTTATTTTTACCATACATTTATACCATACATTAAAATATCCAACTATTAATTTCAACTCAGGTCATGATCTCACAGTTCATGAGATAGAGCCCCATGTAAGGGCTCTGCACCAACAGCATGAAGCCTGCTTGGGATTCTCTCTCTCTCTCTCTCTCTCTCTCTTTGCCCTCTCCCTTCTCTCTCCCTCTCTCTCTCTCACTTTCTCTCTTTGTCTCCCTGAAAGTAAATAATAAATAAGCATTTTTAAAAAAAATTTTTAAATTTATATCCAAGTTAGTTAGCATATAGTGCCACAATGATTTCCGAAGTAGATTCCTTAATGTCCCTTACCCATTTAGCCCATCCCATCTAACACAACCCTTCCAGGAACCCTCTATATGTTCTCCATATTTAAGAGTATATTATGTTTTCTCCCACTCCTTGTTTTTATATTACTTTTGCTTCCCTTCTCTTATGTTCATCTGTTGGGTGTCTTAAAGTTCTCATATGAGTGAAGTCATATGATATTTGTCTTTCTCTGACTGACTAATTTCACTTAGCATAATACCCTCTAGTTCCATCCAAGTAGTCGCAAATGGCAAGATTTCATTCATTTTGATTGCCGAGTAATACTCCATTGTATATATATACCACATATTCTTTACCCATTCATTCATCAAAGGACATTTGGACTCTTCATATGTTCGTTATTGTTGATACTGCTGCTATAAACATTGGGGTGCATGCACCCCTTCAAAACAGCATACCTGTAATATTTGGATAAATACCTAGTAGTGAAATTGCTGGGTCATAGGGTAGTTCTATTTTTAATTTTTTGAGGAATCTCCATACTGTTGTCAAAAATGGCTGCACCAGTTTGCATTCCCACCAGCAGTGCAAAACAGATCTTTCTCCGCATCCTCACCAACATCTGTTGTTGCCAGAGTTGTTAATGTTAGCCATTATGACAGGTGTGAGGTGACATCTCATTGTGGTTTTGATTTTTATTTCCCTGATGATGAGTGATGTTGAGTATTTTTTCATGAGTCAGTTGCCCATCTAGATATCTTCTTTGGGGAATTGTCTATTCATGTCTTTTGCCCATTTCTTCATTGGATTATTTGGTTTTTTGGTGTTGAGTTTTATAAGTTCTTTATAGATTTTGGATACTAACCCTTTATCTGATATGGCCTTTGCAAATACCTTCTCCCATTCCATCTGTTGCCCTTTAGTTTTGTTGATTGTTTCATTCTCTGTGCAGAAACTTTTTATCTTGATGAGGTCCCAATGGTTCATTTTTGCTTTTGTTTCCCTTGCCTCCAGAGACGTGTTGAGTAACAAGTTGCTGCAGCCAAGGTCAAAGTGGTTTTTGCCTGCTTTCTCCTCGAGGAATTTGATGGTTTCCTGTCTTGCATTTGGTTCTTTTATCCATTTGAGTTTATTTTTGTGTATGGTATAAGAAAGTAGCCCAGATTCAATCTTCTGCATGTCGCTGTCCAGTTTTCCCAGCACCACTTGCTGAAGAGACTGTCTTTATTCCACTGGATAGTCTTTCCTGCATTGGAAAGATTAGTTGGCCATACGTTTGTGTCCATTTCTGGGTTCTCTATTCTGTTCCATTGATATAAGTGTCTGTTCTTGTGCCAGTAACACACTGTCTTGATGGTTACAGCTTTGTAGTATGGCTTGAAGTCTGGGATTGTGATGCCTCCTGCTTTGGTTTTCTTTATCAAGATTTCTTTGGCTATTCCAGATATTTTCTGGTTCCATACAAATTTTAGGATTTTTCTAGCTCTGTGAAGAATGCTGGTGATATTTTGATAGGTATTGCATTGAATATGTAGATTGATTTGTGTAGTATTGACATTTTAACAATATTTGTTCTGCCTATCCATGAGCATGGAATTTTTTTTTCCATTTTTTGTGTATTCTTCAGTTTCTTTCATAAGCTTTCTATAATTTTCAGTGTATAGATTTTTTTAGCTTTTTGGTTAGATTTATCCCTAGGTATTTTATGGGTTTTTTTGCAATTGTAAATAGGATTGATTCCTTGATTTCTCTTTCTGTTGCTTCATTATTGACGTATAGGAATGAAACCGATTTCTGTGCATTGGTCTTATATTCTGCAACTTTGCTGAATCCATGGATCAGTTCTAGCAGTTTTTTGGTAGAATCTTTCGGGTTTCTCATATAGAGTATCATGTAAATTGAGAAGACTGAAAGTTTGACCTCTTCCTGGCCAAT